>NW_020824765.1:3622500-4830000 GCF_003285875.2 Drosophila novamexicana | reverse complement strand
CTGGTTCGCGCAATTAACAAGTTGGCACTTTAAAATGGCATTTGGGCGAAAAGGATTCGCGGGGCTTCCTCGGGGAAAGATTGTGAGGCATGCGTGCGTGAACATTTAATTAAAGCAACTTATTAAGTATGCAAATTTCCGCAAATGATTAATTTGCATATTTATGAGACTAAAATGAGAGCCATAACAACAACAACAACATCAACAACAACAGTCTCTGACGACGGCAACTGTCAATAATAATCAGGCGTGTGATGGAGCTGCGGGGGAGGGCTGAAGGGTTTTCTAGACCAAGTAAGAGAAACTGACAGCCCGCGACGGGCTATAATAACAATTTAAAATTGAAATTATGAACTTAACATATCGCCAAACGACGCGCATGAGTTTTATGCCTTTTAACTGCAGCTTAAGAACTTAAGCATTTCCTGCGCTAATTAGAAGGCGTAAAAAGTCAGGACCGGGCCGAGTTGGTACTAACTTATGCATCTCACGTAAGCGGCTTAGACAGACAGAGAGAGTGACAACAAAAATGTTAATTTGCAACGGGCAAAGCTGTCGAGAGATGCCAGTTGAAAAGTTCTCGTGAGTTGCCGGCAAACTTAAAGCCGCAGACAAAGGCAATTCTAGTTAAATTATGTATATAAAATAGATAGCCTGGGCTTAGCTGATTTGCCCAATGCTAACCAAATGCTGGCTTACCACGCATTTTCCGCTTCTTTGCGTGGATTCCGCCAAATCGCTGGCGACCTATTAATAAATTTCTTTGAAGCAAAACAAAATTGTTGTAGAAACTCGCGTTAAGTTTGTTCAACAAACTTAATATACACATCGAAATTTATAGCTTTATTATATTTATAGTATAGTATAGTATTATATATTAAGTTCATAATCTGATGTGTGTATTTGGGAATTTGATTGAGCTTTTTGGTAGCATATGATTGGAGAGTGCAAATGCATTTCGAGCTCGTGCACAGCTTGCTTTCTGCTGGATCACGGTCCGCCTCTCCCTTGCGACACAGGCACTAATTAATCATATGGCAACCACGAATAGCAGGAGGAACTAACGCACTTCGCTTGCTCCAATTAAGTGAATTTCTTCGTTTTACGTACCTTGCGCCGGCCCCAGAGCCAGCTGTCCTCTATGTCCGCTACGTGCTCCAATTAGCATGTTAGTGCCCAGTAGCTGGTGCCAGTGGCTGGTGGCAGTGCTTGGTGGCTGGGGACGGGGGGCTAGCGGGGCAGTGTCCAACTGGATTTTCCACTTGCAGCGCACATTTGGGCAACGTGCTCGCATTGCGTGTCAATCAATAGCATTTTCGCTGTGCCAACATCAACAGCTTTGACATTCTATTGATGCTGTTTCTTTTTCTTTACTCTGCTCATTCTTATTGCATGCCACACACAAACACACACACACGCACACACACACTTTGACAGCCTGCCACATTTTCACAATTTTTGGCAGTTTTCCACTAAGCTGCTTACGGAAGCAACGATGAACGCTTTAAGAGTGACAGCGAGCCCTCAACACCTGACTATGCTTACATCAATGTCATTTATATAATATTTGAGTAAATTACCCGGCGTTGCCCGGTTCAAATAGATGATGTTGAAAATACAAGTATATGTATTTGTATATATCCTTAAAGTAAAAAAAGAAAATCAACATCTTTTTTACTTTTTTTTTTACAACTTGTCTTCTGTACAGAAACCAAATACTAGATAAACAATTTTCTTTAAGAAAGTTGGCAGGCCTTTGGAAACCCCTTCGGGACTAAAAAAAATAAAGGGTATTAAACATCCATCTTTCTGAGCATGAAGCTTAACAGAACATGTACAAATTTGATAGGGAACAAATATAAATGTAGATCCGGCGCATTATTTTTAAACTAAGTTTTATCCCGTGTGATTTCTTCTATATTCCAAGACGAAATCTGCCTTAGAGAGCTTTCGCTGTATGAGCTCTTACTGTTGACTTGTTTGCTGTGCTGCTAATTGTAAGCGTCAAATAATGTGTGAGTGGGCAAATAAATGCAAAGATGAAGCAGTGCGATGTTTTTGTCACAATTTGCCGCATTGTCACGCTGCCACATTTTACTGGCTGTTGTGCCACATTTTTGCAAAAGTCAACAGTTTTTAATTTGCCAAACAAACCGTATATAATTAATGAAAGTTAAGCTAAAGGCAACTGGGCTAGAGCCGAGCAACCGAGTGAGAGGGAGCGCGGCGGGATGTTGAAATTAGAAATTAAAAAGTAGCCATACAAGTACAGTGAAGCCTGTTACACTTGAGCAAAGGTCGCTCAGTCAGTTTGCTGCTTTTGTTGTTGTTGTTTCTCTGCATTCGTTTTGTTTTAATATGCAAAGTCAACAGCGTTCTGTGTCAGCCAAAGGGCAAAATCAACAAAACTATACACACAGGCACAGACACAACATAGCGAGGACGCCAAGGAGCATCGGGGGCGATAGAGGGAGGGGGAGTTGACTGCCCAGTGGCCGCATTAGCAGCGAGCAGGCCATGTCAACTAGCTGGACCGACTGAACTGAATCTGTCTAATCGAGCAGCACACAGATGGAGAGTGTGTGGGAGAAAGAGAGGGAGACAATCGCCACGCGTCGACATGCGAGAAATTTGCATAACCCATAGTTGCCGTTGCCGTTGCCGTTGCCGTTGCCGTTGCCATTGCCCAGTCGTTGCTGCCCCTCCATTTTAGCCCATTATCTTTTAGAGCTCAATGTGTGTAGCTGTCATTGGCATTTAATAGGCGCGCTGCGGCTTGCGTCACAAAAGGCACACACACACCCACAGCGGGGCAGGCAGTTGATGACGTTAGCAAATATGCTGTTGCCAAGCTAAGTTCAATATGTAACAGGTGCAAAATGCTGCAGCACTGCCAAAGGGACACTTGCAAAGCAACGCAATTAAATTCCGTTCGATTAAGCTGCAGATGCAGATGCTGCAGATACAGATACAGATACAGATATAGATGCTGTTGCTGTGGCAGTTTCTGATGGTAGCTGCTGATGCACAAACTACAAAGAGCTACAGCATGACACTCGGTTGATGCATATTGAAAATGAATTGAGGTGCACAGAGCTCAATTAGCACATTTCGTAAAGTTGCCTATGAAAATGTTTGCACAAATTAAAGTCTGCTCAATTAAGTGATTTCTTTAAAGTGAAAAGTGCTTGAGAAATAGTTGAAACTGTTTCTCTTCTCGAGTGGATAAACTATTAAATAATGAAGCACAGCCTTAGTTGAGTGTAAATTAAGAACCAGCTCAAGTGTAGCTACCACAAAACAGTACTTCTCGGCAACTAGCTCAATGTGCTTAGGTTGCAAATGCACATAAGGCATATCCAAGCTAAGCAAGTGCGTGTGCACGATTAGCAGATATTCAGAGCTTCACGCTGAGCTACCTTTACAAACACTTCAGCTTTATTCCATACATACATACACACACGCACACACACACACATATTGTAATCACTCTGCGACAGGGTGTATCTAGCTCTTATAATCTTAAATCGACAATGGCGCAAGGCAAGAATTGACTACTTATCCGTATGTTATAATATATACCATATACATTCCTAGCTTAAGTACTTTATACAGACGCTCGGACGGACAGGAAGCGGATGTGATTAGATGGACTCAGTACGTTGTCCTGATCCTGACTAAATACATTTCAGGAGATCGAAGATGTCTGCTTCTACCCCTTTTATCTTTTATAAAAGATTACTCTTGAGTACAAAGAGCTAGTGTAAGCCAATTTACTTAATATTTTATTTCATCTAGGGAAAAGGAATTAAATAATCCTTTATGGAATTGATGCACATTATGAAGTACTCCAAGGATAAGTGGTTCGCTCTCGCTGCAAAAGAACTAGTTTAATGTACCTGTGATAAATTTCATGCAAATTATGCGAATGCGGCAGCGTGTAAAAATGTAATATAACGCAAAATTACTTGTGTGTGCTTTGCGTGAGCATGTTGTGTATGTGTGTGCTGTGTGTGTGCTGTGTGTGTGTGTTATTGCCAATTTGCCGTCAATCAATGGCAGACGTTGCTGAAGCCGCAAAATGTTTGCCAGCGAATTTATAAGCCACATGGGCAAAAGCTGAGATACAACAAATAAACATGTGTTGCTGCGTATATAAAATAAATTTATTTATGTCTATAGATTTATATGCATTATCGCAAAACATGTGCATACACACTTCTCTGCCATTTAATATATGTGCGTGTGTGCGTGAGTGTGTGCGGGAATGTGGGCGGAGTGTGTGTGTATGTTAATGGCAAAGACAATATATAAATATGTTTTTAATTGGTTTGTAATTATTATTGTTGCGGTTCGGCTTGTTGTTGCCGTGGCTGCTTTTTTTTTTGGTTGCAGTTGCAGTTTGAGCCGGCGCTTTTGGTATTTGTTTAATAATTAGTACATTAAATGCATTTCAGCTAAACATAAAACCAAAGCTCATAATTGAAAAGCACGCAAACAAAACTGAAATCCACAAACATACACACACACGCACACACACACAAGCAGCTAAACAGCTGCTGCGGAAAAGCTGGCAATTCGCTGTGCATACAAAATGAGTTTTTGGAAATGCATCTGAAAATTGTTGCATTAGCCCAATTGCATTTTCCGCATGATAGCCAACAATTTTGGTTACATAAACATTTATATATACACACACACACACACACACAAATATCAATATATATAAACGATCTTGATATCGATCATAATTAAACAGCCGCGAAATGGCGTCATAAAAATGGAAATGAAAAAAGCATTGCCTACTTTTGCGGGCACACATTCGACATTACGAATGGATGTGCAAATGCGCGCGCGTGTGTGTGTGTTTGTGTGTGTGTGTGTGTGTGTGTGTGTGTGTGTGTGTGTGTGTGTGTGTGTGTGTGTGTGTGTTTGTGTATTTGGTGTGTATTTTGCTGGGCCATAAAATGCAAAAGCAAAAGCGTAAAGCTGCGTAAAATTGAACTTTGGCAGCGAAAGCAATCAAAACACGTGTGCTTAAAAGTTGGTCACGCTTCAGATGCAGATAAGCAGCAAACAAATGACGGACAAGGATAACGATAAGAGCTCGCTCTCTCACTCTCTCCCTCCCGCACACAGCTGTTGATCTTGGGGTCCACTGCAATCACAATAAAAACCGCTCGCATACGCACAATTTTCATTATAATAAAACAGCGCATAAATATCTAAATGAGCAATAAAAATGTTTTATGTGCAATGCGACGCAGCGCATTAAAGGCGCCACCTAATGTGGGCAAGGCACACACGCGCACACACATAGATATACCTATGAAAAGATATATGTGTGCGTGCATATAGATAGATATATGAATTTAGATGGCAACGCACTGATACATCTGTGATTGGCAGCCAAAGAACTTGACCTGCCCTCGTCAGTGTTATACGGAACCCTATGTGGCCAGCTCACAGAAAAAACCACGCCCCATACGGCGACTCCTTTTGCTGACTGCCTGACAGTTGAAATGCGCTTTGTAATTCATATTTGCATGAAAATGCCAAACGGCAAAGTGTCATAAACTTTTTCAAAAGCAAATAACAGCAGGGGTTGGGTGTCACAAGGGCTATGCCCGGGGGGTGGGGCAGTGGCAGAGGCAGAGGATGCGGGTATATATATGAAGTCGATACACATGTCTAAAAATGCATATATTTTAAAGAACAGGCGTCGTACATTTTTTTCTGTCTTTTGGCAGCACAATAAAAAGTAAAATAAAAATGCCAGAAATAAATAAATATCTTTGCGATTTTTGGCATCTGTTGTTTGTACATGAGCGTGTGTGTGACAGTGTGCGTGTGTGAGTGACTGAGTGTGTATGCTTATTACAAAAAATGATATGCAAAAGTGTTAAAGCCCCCGCTAAAGCCGAGCTGAAGTGCATAAATATGTGAAAATTGCATCAATAAACAATGTATTTATTTAAGTTTATTTAAGCATCAATTTGTATTAATATATTTTTATGTGTGTGTGTGTGTGTGTGTATATGTGCACAATATCAATTGCAATTTTTTGCATACTTTTGCAGCGAGTAAATTGCCAGAGAAGTTGATTAATGCATTTCACAGGTGGCAGCAGCCGCAGCAGCAGCAGCAGCAGCAGCAGATTGCTTAATGACAGCAGCTTTAGCAGAGGGAAGGCTGGCCAAAGAGGCGTATGCGTGATGTTAATGCAATTTCAGGTTAAACATGTGTGTGTACGTGTCTCTGCAAAATGTTAATTTGCGCGATATGTACACATACATGTGTGTGTGTGCGTGTGTGTGCAATGCAATAAGAAACTTGTAAGCCCGCATCTGTGACAACAACAGGAACAACAATCGGTAAGGCAAATGTTTATGCCCTGGCAACAAAAAACAACTGTTTATTCATGCTCTTTGTGAGACAAGCGAAGTGGAGCGGGACTGGCGAGGAGTCCGGTCCCACCATAAGCGTGACGACATGGCAGCTGTGTGGCGCCTGCTGCGTGGCGCGCTAAATAAACCCACTGATATCCTTGTTATCCCCCAGCTCTGGGTCTACGACTGGGCCATCGTCATCGGCACTCTGAATTCCTGTCAGCTGCAGCGGCCAAGCTGATGCTGTCGTTGCTGTTGCTGCTTCTGCTTCTGCTGCTGCTGCTGTTGTTGCCTGGCGGACATGTAAAAATATGGCACACGTTGCGTATACGTCACGCACAACATGCACAAACAAATGATGGCGATGCCAGAAAGCACAAGTGGGGCAACATTTCGAAAGACGCAATGAACTTTAAATACACTTCTAAAGCTCGAGTTAACGAGCACTTTCAAAATATATAGATGCGTTTGCTTTCTCTGTGCTGACGTGTGAAGGTTAATGGAGTATGTTTAGTCCAACAACCCCAAATTTATCGAACAATATTGGTTTCAGCATTATTGATAGAAAAAAGGAAATATTATAGCATAATGAAATGCATTGTTAAGAATATAAAAAGCCACAAAACAGCTTGTGCCTGCTCTGCAATTTGCTAGTATGTTTGAGGCAAAAATTGAACAAATATAATACACGCCTGCAGGCATGCATGATTTATATTTGATTTTGAAATATTTTACATCCACTTTTTACAAAGCTCAATTCCAATTTTTTATTGGCTTATTCGAATTTATTTTTATTTAAAATATTTTTTCAATAGCGAAAAATCTCACTGGATTAATATATACAAATTCTGTAAATATAATTAACTCTTTCATAAATTGGAAGCTACAAAAAATGTAACGAAAAATAATGTTCTGCTGTGATTTTTATTAAGTCGTTTAATTTAAAGCTGAAATATACAGTAATTCGATGCTGATATATATTTTTTTTTATATGAGACAAGTGCGCTCGTAAACAAAATGTATTTTCTCGACATATAATTTAATTTTCGATGCGTATACTTAATTTTTGGCATCAGTTTTATTACTTCTGGTCACACTCTTTTAAACGAAAACCCACCATTTAGTGTGTTGCGTAATAGAGAAATATTGCCGAATGGCTGGCTTTTACAATGATTTCCCTTTGAGAATACTCTGCTAACCGAACACTCGTACTCAATAGCATACTTAAGATACTTACACACGCTTGCATAGTCGATGGACCAAAGTTATTTTATTCAATACAAAAGGAAATTGTACAGGATATAAAATGGTGAATGTGCCCAGTCAAAGGAAGATGTCGTGTGTGTATCTGAGCGTAAGTGTGTTTTTGTCTGTGGGGGCGAAGGGTAGAGGCAGTAGAAGCTCAGAATCTGCCATTGAGCCATGACGTTAGGCTCATTTATTTATTATTTCTGCTGATTGAAGTGCCATCAATAACCCAATGCAAACAATGCGAACCGAGCAGGAGACTTGGACGTGTGCGATTGAGGGAAAGAATGCAAAAGAATTTGCATCAGAGAAGAGAAGAGAAGAAAAGAAAAGAAGCAGCTGCGGCATCGACTCATCTGTTAAGCAGTTATCGGCTTATATATAGCCAATTGTTGTGCCAAGAATGCAGCTTGCTTTGAGCCAAGTTAAAGCTGTGAAATTTATGCCTTATACGATACACACCATATAAAAGAGTTGGCTTAAAGTTTGTCCAGTTATTTGCATAAATCAAAACTTTTTTTTCTTACTTTTTGGGGCTGCAAACTTTTTCCCACGTGTGCCATTCATTTAGACGTGTGTCTGTGTGTGTGTGAGTGTGTGTGTGTAAGCGTGTGTTGCATTCTTTTCATACATTTTATGTATGGACATGATTTAGTGCCAACGACGACGCGCCTACCATACACCGACTGACCCCCGACTAATGATGTCAATCTGCGTGTCGGTGTGTGTGTGTGTGTGTGTGTGTGTGTGTTTGCGCGCATGTGTGTGCGCTTTAAACTACGCAACCTGCTGCCCGCATATTTTGGCCGAGTTTATTTGACCAGCGGCGGCCCGCATATTCATCATAAAATGTGTTGTTGCCGCACATGCTAGTGCTGGAGGGGGGTTTGTGGCGTGTGTGGCAAGGGCGAGGGGGAGTGGAAGGGGTAGGGGGGAAAGGGCAACACGGAAAAGCAATCGCCGTACAAAATGTGCGCATTTTTCATAAGCCAGTCTGTCCCAGAGCCAAAAAACCACCCCGTACCCAAATACTCCCTTTTATACGGGGTCAGATCCAAAAAGGGTCGTTGCTCTGCTGTTATGAGGCTGCTTGCCAAAAAATTACATGGCCCATTGGTCAGCAACAGCAGCAACAACAACCAAAACAACAACAACAACAACAACAACAACAACAACAACAACAACAACAACAACAACAACAACAAAACAACAACAACAACAACAACAACAACAACAACAACAACAACAACAACAACAACAACAACAACAACAACAACAACAACAACAACAACAACAACAACAACAACAACAACAACAACAACAACAACAACAACATGCGGAAGTTGTCCACTCGCATATTCATAAAAAACACCTTTGATGTATGTAATTTTGTTACCGTTTTCATATTTTTCCTTCATATTTTTTTGTTGTTTCTGCCGCGTCCCTGGTGTATTTCTCTCAGATGCTGTTTTGTTCTGCTTTCTAGCAGTTGTTGTTGTTGCTGTCAGTGTGCATGTGAATGTGTGTGTGTGTTTGTGTGTGTGTGTGTGACACAGAAAACAGCTTGTGTGTGCAAGGTGCGAAATGTGACGTAAGCAGCAGCAGCAGCAGCGACCATTAAATTGGGTTATCACTAAAAAATAAAACAGAAAGCGCAAAAAAACAACTTAAATAAGTATGCTTTTAGGGCAGAGTGTACAACTGAGAGATATCCTGTTACTTGACAAATATCCTAAATTTATCCCAGGCATATTTGAACTAATGCTTGGGTATAGATACCCTAGACTTCTTTTTGGGATAATTAATTTACTTTGTTACTTTGCTTTTGACTTGTTTGAGTTATGCGGAAAACCTTAAGATAATTAAAAAGTTCCAACTCGACTGTTGCTCAACTGAAATATACCCTGTACTTCAAGCCGAAAAGTATTGTTTCTTGAACAGCCTTTGCTTTTGCTATTTGGTTCGTCTGGAATTTTAAAATATTTAAAATATTCTGAAGCAGAACCCAGGCTCAGCTTCCATATACCCTGTACGCTGCAAAGAGAGGCATCGAATGGGATTGTTGGTTGAACTAGCAGATTGTTTTCATAAGTCCACAATAATTTATTCAATTTAATATGTCTTGCACATTCCAGACGGATTGATTAATAATCTAAAACATATATGACTGCCATACGGCACATAAGAGCCCACATTCAAAGCTGTGGTTCCCAAGAGTCACGCCTTTTATGCTCTTGAACAAATGGAAATTACAGAAACTTTTGGGCCGTTAACACAGAATCAAGAGCATATATATGCTTTATGGGGTCTTTAACTTTATGATGCCCCTTTCGAGCATTTTTATGGCAACAGGGTATGAAACAACAACAAAAATATATGTATATATGGTTTATACGCGAGGATGCTTTACTTTTTGTGCTTGGTTTTACTTTACTTTTTTTTTTCTTCTTTTGCCGGCTGCTGCACGCCGCCACAGGGGAAATGAGATTTGCGCCTCTGAGTATGCGTCGTGTCAGTTTCGAAATAAGAACGTGGGAATTTGGACAGCCAGTGCCAGTGGCTGGAGTGGCAGCAGCTATGAAGGG
Organism: Drosophila novamexicana; assembly: GCF_003285875.2. Classification (NCBI taxonomy): domain Eukaryota; kingdom Metazoa; phylum Arthropoda; class Insecta; order Diptera; family Drosophilidae; genus Drosophila; species Drosophila novamexicana. Next base: position 4,819,778 of record NW_020824765.1, on the reverse strand, counting down.
CGAAGGGTGGACACCTTTGTGGTCGCAAAGGGACAGGACCACACTCTCGCTCACACACCAATACGAAACCACAAAGTAGTCAAACAAATAAATAAACAAACACACTGACGGCAACTGAATTTTAAGCTGAAATGGTCTCTCATCTGTGGCTTCTTTTTCAACTTGAGTCCATAAATGTGCGCAATCAGTTTTCAGCACTTGTTTAATTGCCAACTAGTTAAAGCACTTGGCCAAAAGCATTAATAACTACACTTATATATCAGTTATATCATTAATAGCTAATGCCGAAAGTTTGCCCATTTAAGAGCCCTGTCCTAGGGGCTGCAAGAGGCGGGCATATGAATAAGGCATAACTTTCTGTTGAAGCACATTGGAGTGCGAGCACTCTTCAGACAATATCACAAATTAGAGAAGCAGCCCACGTGTCACACCTTCTTAAAATTACCTTAGTCCTTTCCTTTGAAATGCCAATAACTCTGTTTACCTTTGACATTTGGATCAATTTATTATTTTTGAATTGTGAATTTGTTTTCAAATAACATTTTCCTTACTGGCAATCGCTTTTCGAGATTTCATTGATTGGCGTGCAAAGTCTATATGTAAATCTAATCTATTTATACTATAACTTATTTATTTATGTAGATATATTTCTGAAATGATTTGTTTGTTTTCATTTTGAAACAAGTCTATATTCTCAATTTGAACATTAAATAAGTTGCCTGTATTCACGACTTTGTCAAATTATATCTGCGACCTGCACTCCCAGCTTTAGCAATAAAAATGAGTCCTTAAATAGTCCTTGCTACTCGAAAACAACTAATAAATAGTTTAACGACGCACTTCAAGCATTTTTTTCCGCATCAAACTTTCATGCAGCTGCCTCATCACGCTATTATCTAAAGAACACGCTATGTCTTTGAAATTCCTCGAAATGCCTCGAGCTAAAGACGTAACTGCTCAACTCAAGATTAGGGTCTAGGAAAATAATTAGAAACGTCTTTAAATTTGTTCAAGCATTTTGCTATTGTTCAAAGACTGTGAACTTAATTACTGTAAACTAAACTCGAGAGCGTTTGACGATGAGGCTCCACGTGGAACTACTTGAGGGCGCTCTATAAAGCTGCGTGTCCATTTGTGCTATGAGTTTTGGCCATTCCCGTTAGCTGACAAAGTCATCAAAATTTCACAGCCACTTGGGAAAGCAGAAAAGCGCAAAATTTTTATTGTTTTTTCATTAGGCGTTGGCGTGGCGGCCTCGCCCGGCGCTGGTCAATGCTCACAAGTTGAACCGGGGGCCGAAAAGCATAGAAACCAGCCCGGCAATTGACGCCTGGGACACACGCAAAGAGCTCAGCTAAGAGGCGAGCGGGGGTAGGCGTGAACATGAGGCCGGGCGCTGGCCAGGAGGTTAGACTATAAAGCATGAAGGGCATGCTCTTTAGGGACTCTTTGGCGTTGCAGAGACAAGAAACTGGAATGTTTTTGCTTTTCTAAGTGCGCGACTTAAAAACTGTGCTTTGTGTGTGAAAATCTAGAAAAAGAAATATTTTTCAATTGAAAATTAATGCACATTTAAGATCTTTGCATAGGTACTTACTCAAGACTATGCTGGCATCTATTCAATATAACCCTCGTCTAGATTGCTAAAATTTAAACTGAAGTGCAGAAATGAAGTTGGAATGAAAAATCATTTATTATATAGATTGCCTTTGGATCAATTGCTGTTCAGGGTATAAGCCAACCGAAACAACCAGAAGAGCTCGTGAAAATGAACGACATGTTTGGCATAAGGAGGGTTATATACCCCTCTTAAACTAAATATTGCAGGGTATATAGAGTGCGAAATGGGCAGAAAACACGCGCCACATTGAAAAGGCAAATGGATGAGCACGCGAAAAACTTAATGAACTCCATGAAAAGCGGACGCGGCTGATTGTTGCTATGTTTCCTATGTGTATGTGTGTGTGTGCGTGTGCGTGTGAGTGTGTATTTGTGTGTATGCTAACTAAGCGCATCACCATTGGGAGTTTGTTGCTGGCGCACAAGTATGCTTAGAAAATCTCCAGAGCACGTTTCCGGAAATAAATAAATAAAATCCAAAAAGGAGCCAGGCGAGAGGAGAGTTCGAGCTGGGGCTTGGGGCGCTGACCAAGCTGCCTGCTTTTTTGCGGGAGGGGTGAAGCATTCAAATTCAAAAAAATAAGTAAAGTAAGAAGCACAAATAAACTAAAAAGCAGACAAACGAGCTTTGCATAGAAATTGACGTGTCCGACGAAAAAGGAAGGCAGCAACAAGGATAACAGCAAGGAACATAAATTCCCGTAAAATTTTAATGATACAAAATTATTTTGGCAACTGAATGAAGCATTCACAAATGCGGCTGCCACAAATACATTTTGCTGTTGCCAGTATATGCCAGTCTATGTGTGTAAGTGTGTGCGTGTGTAAGTGTGTGTGTGTGTGCGTGTGTAAGTGTGTGTGTGTGTGTGTTGTTCTTTTCTGCTTACAGCTGCATGCACTTGATTTGTAATTTAATATTAATTAAAACGTAGTAGCAACAGCCGTATCTTCTTCAATTTGGCCCTGTTTTTTACTTAGAGCCCACCTGCATAGTTCTTAAGGCCCCCATCCAACCTCCTTCCCCCTGAGGTAGCTGCTGGCCAAGTCAACGAACCGAGCTGAGTCAATAATTTTATTGCAAAGACATTAAAATTTTAAATGCTGCCCCTTAACTAAACCTCTTTCTCTCTTTGTCTCTTTCTCTCTCTCTCTCTCTCTCTCTCTCTCTCTCTCTCTCTCTCTCTCTCTCTCTCTCTCTCTCTCTCTTTCTCTCTCTCTTTTTCTCTCTCCCGCTCGTTCTGTCTCCAGTATATTCTCTATTCAAAGTGTGTCTGTCTGGCGCACCTCTTCGCTTGCGGCAACTTTGCGCCTGTGGATTTTGCGTCGTCAACAGCCATGCGGCATTTTCTGTTGTTGCCCCTACTCCAAATCCCTTGGCTCCTTCCCACTCTACCCCTTGGCTCCTTTTCGTTGTTGTTGTTGACTGCGCCAAAAACTTTGCCACTGGGACTTTTTGCCGGGCGTCTCGGCATTTACGACGTCGCTGCTGCTGCTGTCGCTGCTTTTGTGTTATCGTCCAGCATGTGTGTGTGGGTGTGTGTGTGCGTTTGTGTATGTCTGCATTAACGAAACTCAATTTCAACTTTTTACTCTGTTCATGTGGAAAAGTTGCCAGAAGCCTCAAGTGTGGGGCCAAAAAGAAGAAAAAAACCAGGGAGACAATCATTATGCCCTGTACCAAATTAGTATAAAGGTATGCCCAATGGGAGGAAGCCCCATAATATTTATCAAAGTTCTTCATAAGTTTTTCTCATTTGATCAGGAACACGAATTTTAATATATTTATTGTGAATAAAGTTTTAAACATTTATCTGCTTTAATGCATTACAAATATTCCTTGTTTTTACCAAAATCGGAATCTCTATGAAACGGAAATATATTTATTTCCATAAATTAAATATTTATGGCCTGGACAGAAGCAGACGCTGTTTTTATTTCAAAAGAACCCCTCGCTTAAAGGTTTGGTTCGCAAACCTTGTTTGTCAAATTTCTAAAAGGGGCTTGTGTCCGAAATTTCAATTGAAATTTACAATTTATCATAAATACATTTTATAAATATTATTTGGAACATATTTTGTTTCAGTTGTTCTGTAGGAAATGGGAAAATGTAATTCCCGGCTAAGAAAGGCTCGGTTTAATACAAGCTTGAAGCCTTGGTAACTAACGTAGACGGGGCTTTGGAAAATAGATTAAAGGGTATCTGCATAGTATGGAGATTTATGTTGCGCTCGCACTCATAGCTGTACGAATGCTGTTCGCTTCGTGGCAGAAATGGAATTGATGTACGCATTTTTTGGCAGAGGAATTTTAATAACAACCTACAGCAAATTTAATGAAAACGTAAAAGCCAGGCATGCATAAATCAGTTTTATAGTTATGTAAAATAATCGTAATGCACAATTAAATATGCTGGACAAGGCACAAGGGGGGGGGGGGGGGGGGGGGGCAGCGTGGAGCCGAAAGTTGGCAAAGGACCTGGCCAACACAGTGTAATTTATGTAGCTAGCGACAAAGCCAAAACACAGAGCAAGATAAATATACAGTCGCAGTCGGCGAGCTGGCAGAGCTTACTGAGTTGGCCGGAAACCGGATGCAGGAAGACGCCATAAAGGCAACATTTTTCATGGCTGGCCTGGTCTCAATTGCAAACGTGTGCAGTCTGCAATTGGACGTAGCCGCAAATGTCTCTAATTAGATTCGACCAGGACTTGAATTTTTTCTTCCATTTTCTTTCCTTTTGTGGCAACTCATCGATAAATCAATGCGTTAAGTTCTTCGCCCGGCTGTGGGCAAAAGAAATCGCAGTCCGACAGCTGCCGACAGACGACAGCTGATTGATGATCCACAAAATTACAAATTACACAAATGTTATGCGAATTGGCAGATAAAAATCGCGCAAATTCCGCTCACCAAATCACTTAAGCGTATCACCTTATTTGCTTTGTTGCCCCTCCACCCAAGCGCCAAGCTCTGCGTCTTGGCTAAATGAATTTGCCCAATACAAAATTTGATTGATTATGGCCATCAACAATATAAAGGTGCCACTACTCGAACCCTAAGCTATGGAAATGTTATCTTTTCCTTTTCTGGGCTTGATGAAGATTTAATTTGCTTGCAGACATTTTAAATTGATATAAAAGTTCACTTAATTAGGTTAATTAAAATTGCACTAGCTTCATTTCTTTTCTTCTTTTCCGTAAAATTTAACTGTTACCCAGTTACTTTAATGGAAACTTCGTATAATAAAGTAGTAAGATTTTGATACAAATTTGTAGCCAAATTTCCTACACGATTTTTTTATTATACGGGTATATATTTCCCTCTGCCGCCTATCTTTTAGATTAGCGTTTCTTTTGTTTGAAATCTGGAAAGAATCTGTTAGCATTTTTGAAACAGTAACTTCACATCCTATAATCAAACTCATGGGGATCAACCTCGAAGCGCTTAAAGCGTTCCGAGTATTGCCCAAAGAAGAAACCCTCCAGCTGAAGTATCATGAAATTGCGGTAATCCTGTTCCGAGCTGTAGCGAGCATTATAGGCACAGATGCATTGATTTGGCAAGTTCTCAATATATTTACTGATATCCGGTATATCGAGATCACAAGGCAAGTGCATAATATTTATATCGGTAATGTCCTGTGGACATTGGACCTCTCTACGGCGCCGAATGTGCTCCAATGTTGCACCGTCTGTATCACTGGCAGTATAAGTATCGCTGCCCCCAGCAGTGACGGCAGCTGTGGCAGTAGCTGTATCGCCATCATCCAAACTATCATCGTCGACATCGACATTGACATCCATAACCACGCTGCTGTTGGTGGATGTCGGTGAATCGTTGGCATCCATTAGAGTGGATGACATTGCATTTGCGTTGGCGGCTGGCACGGACTCGGGTGCTGGCGGAGGTAAATATCGGGCCCAGCTACTGGGTAAGCGATTCTGTGGCGAGCACGTGAGGGCGGGCGCGAGAAAGTTGGCGAGGGGGGGAGGGTATAAGAATATGCTTACCAATGCAATGAACGCGGCAGCCATCGACAGTAACAATTTAAGTGGAAACTGCATTTTCTTGATATGTGTGTTGTATGTTTTTGTATGTGTATTGTGAAAAGTCAAGTACAAGTATACTGAGGTTTGCCTAGCCTTGGTTTTGCCTAGCCTAACCACCTCACCTAACCCCCCTCTCTCTCTCGCGCTATTTGCTTTATGTAATACGAAAGTCAAACAAAGTTCGTTTTAGCCAAGCCAAACACGATTGCTCATAAAATACGCGCACACTTGCAAATTATGGCCAACATGTGCGCCAGGCGAAAATTGATAACCAGGCACCCAGCAGTTTTCACAAACCAACACACACACACACACACACGCACACACAAGCACACACATAACTCGATACAGCATCAATTACCCACGCCATGTGGTCAGACAGCAGCATTTGCAGACTCCTGCCCGAGGCGGGGGCTGGTGCGAATTGAAACAAGCGAGCTTATCTCGAGCTAAGTTGACTAGAATCGCAGATACCCTGTTATTTGTTTCGTTAGTCTATCAACCCATTGTTATGCAGCTGGGAGGCATGAATATGACAAACTAAAATATTTAGCTTGGCTTGTCATATACTTTCATTTTATTTTGTTATTAGACTAAGCTTTTTATTTTTATCAGAAATATATTGAAAAACACACGGCTTGGTTCGGGTTCCGGGCTAGGCTTTTAGTACACAACATAATGGTATTCCGGGCTTGTAACGTTTCGGGACAGTCTTAATTAAAAGATCAAGAGATTAAGAGAGACATAGCTGACAGATCGAATATAGGTCGATTTCTCGATATGACTTACAAAGTACAGATGACCTTTGGGCAATTCTTAATGGGGCACAGGGTATAAAATTGCACCAACTGAATCCAATAGGTGGTCGGTTTGGGTGGACTGTCCAACAGTGAGTGCAATGACTGCGATAGCGGATACTGGGATATTAGAAAAGCCACACGGCCGAAGTGAAGCATGTTAAGAGTGACAGCCAAGTGCCACAGGCATACACACACTTGCACACCCTTAACACACACTTACACACACTTACACACAGCAGCATTGATAATGACCAGCACTGCATATCGATATGGAACATTTCAAGTGTGAAAATAATATGACAGCAGTAATCAAGGCGACAACAGGGACCAAGCAACCCCTCGCCAACACCGACTCCCGCAGCTATTGATATTGATTTCAGGCGTGGTAAAACGCGTCGCAACGCAACATCGCAAATTGTAAAAGAGCTGAAAACGGCCTCTAAGGCTACAGGAAATGGACAAAATAACTGTGCGGAAATGTTGAGAGCACATTGCAATAAGTCCCAGCTGGCTGGGTTGACTCAATGACTGCCTGACTGACTGACTGGCTGGCTGGTTGGCTGGTTGGCTGGTTGACTGGGCTGTTAACACATGTCACTGGACCATAATTGCAAGATATATATTTTGGAGTTGGAGATGGAGTGCGATGCGATGCGAGCTAGAGCAAAGCTGGGAATGAATGACAATTGTTTTGACACGCCTGACAGCTGGCGGGTGCATGGGCAGCGACGGTGGAGTGTGGGGGGCAACGATCAGAGGCAGCTGTCAAAAGCAGACAACATCTGCCAGGACACAGGCACACAGCCAACGCATAGTCCATGCATATACAAACGTTGATAAAATTCATGGCAAACACACTCACACACACGCCCACACACTTCCTGGCAAATTGAATTTTTCATGCTGTGTGACGTGTAGAATTTATGCGAAAATTATTTTGTTGTGCGTTTGCGTTGAAATGCAACTTCATCAGGCAAGCTTGATGCAGTTTTCAATTATGCAATAAGCTCAAGCACTTTATTGCCTTTACAGTAAATTTCGCATTTAATTAGGCTAAAGGCAGCGCACGAGAAGCCTAAAGCCGAGTGCCACACAGCGTTTAGCCACTTAAATGGGCAACGTGTAGCATGCAACCAAGGGCGGCACATTGCGCTGCAGTGCTTGATTATGGCCCTTAGCATCCTAACAAATCTCTTTAGTTGACTGCGCTCAAAAGTCCAACCATTGATTAATAATCTCTCTGAAAAGCCAAAGTCTACGTTTTTCTCGGCCGCATTCCACATCCTGCCTGCCTGGCTGCTTGGCTGCTGCCTGTGCCTAAAGCTGCCAGGATAGCACATATTTCGCATGCACCAGCAAATTTGTTACCAACTGCAATTGGCGAACCCCCCTCCCCCCCCTCTCCCCTCTTCATTCTTCACTTTTATAGCTGCAACTGACGCTGTGGTGCCCGTCGCCCGCATTTTGTTGCCTTTTGTTACATACCCTGTGACGCATAGAAATGGGCAGTGTTGAGTTCTATGTATCGTCAGATACATATCATATTGATAATTCTGTTCGACCGGACACCAGAAATATTCAATACACTATATGGGGTATACGAGATGTTTAATACAAGGAATATCCTATTTGATAAGTAGCTTCGATCTTATTACTACCAAAGTCTTTTCATTCGATCTCAATCTATTGTATAATAAAATAATTACGTCCATATAAATATCACACGCCAAATTAAGTTTTATATTTTCTAAAGGTGTAAAAGCCAATCTAACTATTCTCAAAGAAACGTGATTAATCAACATGTTATACAATTATCGATTATCGATTAAAATGCATGAACGAAGCTATACTCTCGATATTTGATAAGCTTATCAAAAAGTATATTAACTTTATACATATATTCAAAAGTCAAATATATCCTACATAGAGATATTCCTTAGTATAGGGTGTCTCTCTAGCAGTCGCGCATACCCTACCTGCATTTAAGGTGGGTATATTTTTTGTTGTTATTTTTATTGTTCTTGACGTCGTAGTTGTATTTTATTTTGTTTTGCTTTTTGCACGAGGCGAACCTTTTGTTTATTTGCGCTCCGGCGGATCACAAAAACTGTAATAGCAGCAGTCCGGGGCAGGACATGGGACATGGATGGGACGCGGAGGCAGGACGCGGGCAGTAGGACGCAGGACGCAGCACGTAGGACGTGGGGCGCTGAATGTTGGACGTAGACGTGAACGCGGACGCAGGCACCTCGGCACAAAGGCGAAGCAGCGTGGAGTTAAAGCGCAGCTAACAAAAATGTTTATGTGCTGGAGGGGGACTGCTGAAAATTGGGGGCGAGTGCGAGCGGAGCAAAGGGGGCGTGGCAAGATGGCAGTGTGCACGTATGTGCAGTTATAAATTGCAACTCGTGCGCAACGTTTGCCAGTCAGAACTGGGCGAAACGGCATCCGAGATGGCGTCAAAAAGAGAGCGCAGCTACGAGTTAGAGCCAAGAATAGTTTGGTGAAAATAGAGACACAGAGCAAGAGGAGGGGGAGAGGGGACGTTTGTGACTGTAACGTTTGGGCTGGATAGTTGGATGGTTGGGTTAGTTGGTTTAGTTGTTGTATGGCAAAGCCGCAGGCAGCGAGGTCGCTTGAGCTGCAGGTGATGCATCTGCGGCTGTCCAAGCGTGTCTGTGTGTGTGTTTGTGTGTGTGTGCGTGAGCTGGTGCTGGTGTGCGTGTGTGGCAAGTAAAGGGCGGAAAATAGTTACAATAATAGAATTAACAAAACAAAATAAAAGCTGGGCACAATTAAATATTTGCGCGGCCAGCCATGGCAACAATGTGGCTGCTGCAATTTTCTGTTGTGCATTGAAAATCGCTAAAAATCCAACGTAAACTGAACAATCATTTATGGGCGCGCAGCGTCGACGGGGGCAACAGCTAGCTGCAACCTGGCACACACGCTATTGCAACATTTCAAATTAAACAATTTTAAATGTGCTCCATGTGCGGGGTCGCTGTTAAAATGTAGCGACTGTAACCGAATTGCAGCTGTGGTTGGCTGCATTTATGTTTATTTGCATTTTGCATTCTGCAATTTGCATTTGGCAGGTGGGCGTGGCACTTACACACACACACACACACACACACACACACACACACACACACACACACACACACACACACACACACACACACACACACACACACACACACACACACACACACACACACACACACACACACACACACACACACACACACACACACACACACACACACACACACACACACACACACACACACACACACACACACACACACACACACACACACACACACACACACACACACACACACACACACACACACACACACACACACACACACACACACACACACAACCGTTACCACATATCAATATGAATCGCTTCAATAAATAACGCACAGCGAAACAATGCGGGAACTGTGAAAATTTTTTTTAAGTGTTTTTAATTTGATTTTTATTTACCCGCAAAGAAGGAGAAGAAAAGAACGCGCACAGCCGTAAAGCCATTGGGCAAATATATACCCAGAGACAGCATCGACAATTGAACCGATCTTAAATAATGTTTGTGTAATGCTGCTCCTCTTCGAAAATATCAGCCAACTGGCGATTGAACATTATTTTAAAGCGATTCAAGAGTTATAGCTGTTATTGAAAAAATGGTACACATAGGAGAAAATATTTCCGACTCCATGCAGTACACATATATTGTACTAGCGGCTATTACCCGGCCTTGTCCGTGGTACGTATTAAATAAATAAACAAAGAACCAAACCTCGTGGAAATCAGATGAATGATTTAGAGGTCAAACAATGAACCAAACCTCGTGCAAATCGGATGAGATTTGATCGAGTTGGGCTTTAAGTTTCTCGTCAAGAAACTAAATTGCACGGAAAACGTAGATTCCTGCCTTTGGTTGTTCATTCTTTGAACTTGAAACGCATTGTCAAATACAGATGTAAAATATAACTTTAGACGTGGACACTGGTGGTAAATGGATCGCATTTTCTATGTTTAAAATCTTAAGAAAAAAACTTGGACCGGACAAGGTCGGTAAATACCAGCTAGCATATATATGTATAGCTTGTATGTATAAAAGATTTGAATCTAACCAAACCAATAGGAGGTTTAAAACGGTTATGAGCTAGGCCTGAACTGGTTGTGCGCCCGGAATTAGAATTGGCTACAAAGGGTCCCTTTTAGTCTAAACCCATTTGTAAACGAAACATAAAACAGTTTTGAAATGAGTTTGTTTTGATTATAAACTGACCCTTAATTGGTTAATAAATGATCCTAAATAAATTCCCTTATGAATTATGCTTGAACTTCTTGTTGACCATTAAAGGAGCGGCGCTTGGACAAGACTTCAACTTTAACTTTGAGAAAACTTAGAAGACTTTCTCGTTTAATTGAATGTTGACCCTTGTTTGTGCCTAAATCGATTCTGCATCTTAAATGTATTATTAGCTGAAATGAAATGCTTTTATGCCCCGTTTTTAACCAATTTAATTGCTTGTAAATTTGTAAGCTGTCCTCAATCAATTTTAACTGTTTGGTATTTTAAAAGCTTATTAAATTATAAATAATCAGTTTGCAAACGGAAACTTTATTAAAACCAAAGAAACGCTTGCGAAGTAATGAAAATGTTATTAAATTATATGCAAATATATTTTTATTCAACGAGAAATATTTATTAATTTGTTAAATGCGTATTTTATGGAATACATAATAAATGAGCATATCTGCCGTCAAGTATTCATTTATCAGGAAGTTTTGGCAGGCTATAAATCATGGCCTCTCAACACATTTATTATACAAATTCGTTTTGCCTGTAATATAATAATAATTCTGAACGAAATTTGCCATTTTTTAAATCAATAAAATTTCCAGTTGTGAGCACCTCAGCGGGATTTACAGAAAAAATGACTAAAGGGCCAATTTTAATCAGTTTATTTGGCAAAATGGCAGAGAAAATGCAATTAGTTTTCTCAGTTGTGGTCAGTTTTTGTGAAAGATGTTGGCATTCCATCAGCCTGACGAGTTGTCATGAGCCATTCGATGCTGTCGCATACATCTGACAAATGTGTGCTGGGCATAATCGCATGCGAGGCGTATCCTGGTTTTTATGTGCATACCCTGTCTACACTAAGTGTACTTAACGGGCTTAACTATTGACAAAGCGTTAATCGTAAGTGTTTACTTGTAACGCCGGAAAGGATCATCCAGTGATGGACAGTATGAACCTAAAGATCTCCAGGTCGGTATAGTTATAGAAAAATGGAACTCTGAATCGAATACATTTCGGTAAATGTAAAGTAAAATCCGAACTGCGTAGCTGACAGGGTATTTCCTAGTCGAGCTTAGTTGAATAAAGAAGCACTTAATCGTGTTGTTTTTAGTTTTTAAGCTTTTGGCTGGGCTAGGATATCAGAACCCTAATCTGGCAAGCAAGGCGAAACCGACCCCGCTGCCCACCCGCCAAACCCCTTTCGCTCGCGCTGCTGAGGTACTGTCAACAGCTTTGTAATTAGTTGCCTTTTTTGTACACCATGGTCACCATCGCTCTTCGGGGTTTCCCGCTGTCGCTGCCTCAGTCGCAGTCGCAGTCGCAGTCGCAGTCGCTGCTAATGTCAGCGCGAGATTGATGGAGATTCATTTTTTATTCCGCTGTCGCTGCTGCCATGCGAGATGGACAAATGCTGACCATCATTTTCAGCTGACTAGCAGCCGGAGTCACATTGCGTATATATAAGCTTTAATTAGCCAAGTACCGTTAACTCGGCGAAAATGCGAAAATGTGAAAATGCTGTACGCGTTTATTAGATCGCATCCTGCCGAGAGCAAAGCGTATCGCAAATTCAAATATTGTCAGGCGAGAGAAATTGTGAAATTGAATTGCGTTCCATTTGCAAATTTGCATAGCGGCTAAAGCCGCACTTTTCGCTACCCGCTACCCCTTCCCTGCCTGTCCGCTCGAATACGGCCGGTGGGCCACATAAGCGATGCAATTGTAATAATATTGACTAAACTTTCAATTGAAATGCATATTGAAATAAAATAAGTGTTTCTTTATTGTATATTTAATATATTCAAGCGGCGAGCAGCTGCCATGGTAAAAAAAGAAAAGCTGCCCAGAAAAAAAAAAGAAAAGGAAATTACCATATTTTCACACACTTTGACAGACACAACACATACAATGTGTAACAATGAAATTTGAAATTTGTCACAGCACCTGATAAACTACAAAGAACCCAGTGTTTGATAAATAGATTAATGGGTATATAGATATTGCTGGCATAGATCTGACAGATAACATAGCATAAATTTTGTGTATAAAAAGTAATGGCCTTATTATACTCAATATTCTTTTTTCTGCTATTGAAATTGATATTAAGTTTATTTTATAAAAATTTTTAAATTTACGTAATCGCATTTTTACTTTTTACAAATTCATTTTAAAATTAATTTTTTTTTAAATATATTTTTACAATGTTTGAGCCCATTTTAGCTGGTTTATAAAAACTTGAAAATTCCTTAGATAACCCAAAACACCCCAACGGCCTGTCAATTACAGGGTACTGACCAGCAAAGCGTTGACAAAACCCCAAAAGAGGTAAAAATTTAACAGAATTGCAAATGTTGTTGACACTGGCACAACGCAAACAATTGTCCGCAATCTGCTGCTCTCTCACCTCGCTGCAGCCTGCTCACTCACTCAGTTTCCCTCTCTCTCCTTGTCTCGCTTTCTCTCACTCTTGCTGCTGCGTTGTGTGCAACTGCAATTTCGGCTTGGCTTTGGGTTTGTATTTGAAAACTGGCTGTGATGCATTGGGTAGCGTTTTTGGCAATTTTCGTGTTTGCATAGTTTTTGGCAACACTTGATTGCCTTTTGGCTTTGGCCGGAATGTAGTCAACCTGGCCAACAATCCGGCCATAGCTTGTTCGCAAAATTTGTAGTTTGTGTTTTTTTTTGTCGCTTTGCGTAATCAGAAACTTCACATGCCACAAAAATCGGATATCCAATAAGTTTGGCACGAGTTTGTTTCCCAAGAGTTATGCCGGCGTGCAGCATGCAGCCACGCCCACAAATTAGCTGAGCCGAGTCATATATGTTTGTGTGTGTGGCTGTGTGGTTGTGTATTTGTGTGGCACATAAATCATATTTAGCTTTGCGGCGCCAGCGAACATTCAATCAAAGTGCAACAAATCCCTCAAATTTGTTATGCGTCACGTACAAGTGTCAAGTCGCAGATGTGTGCGCGCATGCGGGTGTGTGTGTGTGTGTGCGTACCATTAGTATAGGACTTTAAAGTCGAGCGAGCCTAAAAGTTAATACATATAAATAGATACATATACATGTATATGGATATATAGACTAGGCACACATTTTAATATTATATAATGCGGAGTGCGGTTTGACTTGGGGCTTGTTTATGCTTAGAGAAGTAATCGTTAGAGTAATCGTTATCGGAATTGAAATCGAAAGCGTTGCGTGCTCCAACACATTTGCTAGGTTATCAACTTTACACTCAACTGAATATATTTGGGGGCATTCAGCATTTCGGCGTTTCTTTATGCCTGCCACGGCTTATTAAATATTAAATTGATAAGGCAGCAGCGCCCGAGGAAGAAGTGTGCGACAGTTTTTTGTTCCTTTCATTTGCTTCTTCTTTTTTTTTCTGGGGTATTGGCATCTATAAGTAGCATTTTATAGCCTATTTTTCTTGTTCTGGCCGTTTTGTGTTTTTGCCTAAGCGGCTTTTGCCCGCATTTCACTGCGGAGCACGTGCCCCACTCACAACCCACACCTCTCCCCATTCCCCCCCATTCCCGTTCTCAGCTGATACAATGCTGTATGTATGCTAATATTGCGGCCATATTTTTCATGTCGCAATCATTTTGTGTGCCATTTTTTTTTGTTTTTCACTTTATTTTATACTTTTCATTGCTCTTGTAGTTGTTGTTCTTGTTGCTTTTGTTGTTGTTGGCATTGCTTAAGCGTTGATTGCAAGCATTTGCATAATTTAAGATTGTTCTGTTCACTGACACTCGACACGCACACGCTGACACATACACACGCACACACACAGATAGAGAAAGAGAATTTCAGCATCCTGTGTGTTCCACTCTAGCGGCGCATTAAAATGAAAATTCCAAGCTCAGTCGGCGCTCATTCAAGATTAACATATTTCTTTGAAGCTCTGCTAAATTATTAAGGTTATAAATGGCAATGTTGGTAGCCGGCTTTGTATTTAACCAAGCACCCATTAACTTAGTAAAATGTTTGCATTAAAATAGCTGAAGTGGCAGAAAATATTGTTGGTCAACTGCTGAGACGATTCGAACATGATTTTTAAATAAAAATAGCAGTTGGAGAGATATTATTTGGCGCGCCTTTCTCCGCAATTCTCATGGTCGCAAATAACGTTGTTTCTCGCCCTCTTACTTTCTGTGGTTCTCCAGCTCTAATTTTCTCTCCATCCACCTTTTGCTGCCACTTTTCTTCTCGGTTTAAAATAAGTATAACCTTTCTACAGGGTATCTCCTCTTTGAACCTTCGCGCTCCCATTTGTCGTAGTTTTTGTGCTTAAGTTTCGTTTTTGCTTTTGCAAATATTGAAAAAAGTTTCTCATTTCCATTTCAATTTCTCATTGCAGTTCAGCAACCGGAGGAGCCTCAGAGACAGAAACGACGACGACGGAGACTACGATACGACACGGCAGGTAGTAGAAGTAGTAGAAGGGCGGCGGTAAGCATCCGGTGCTGTGGGTATGTCCACAGCCAAAAGACTGGTGCTCTCGCTACGTGGACGCAAGAATTCGCAGGGCAATTCGGCCACATCGTCGACGCGGCTCGTATCCGCTGGCACCTCGCCGGGCCATGAGCTGGACGAAATAGCCGTTGTCTCCGGCACCGGTTCGACTAGCCATCATTTCTCCTATGGCGGCTGTATTGGCAATAACAACGACGCCAGCAGCGCCGCCGCGGCTGTGGCCCGTTATTCAACAGGTAGGCACTGCACAAATGCAACATTGAAATGGAAAATACGTACACATCCAAAACCCCCCACCATCACCCTACCTGCAGCTCCTGCCCGTAACAATCAAATGTTTAAGTACTTTTTGTAGTCAATTTCCACCTCAATGCACATGCAGCAAAACCACCAAACCACTAGACCACTCAAAACCCACCATCGGCAAACTGAACTTGTAAACTCGCCACCAACACCCCTCACACCTGTAACCCCTCTGCATGCTGTCGCATTTATTGTGTAGACCATATTGCTACATCTTTGACAGTTATATATATATATCTATATATCTAAATACAACACTGTGTGTCCTGACTTACTGATTGCTGATCAACGGATGTATCAATAATCATTAATTATCTATAACTCTACATATATATCTGTTTGTCCTGACCGACTGACCATTTAGAATTAAATATAGATGGGGAAAGTTTTACAGTCGAAAGAAAAAAGATGTATATAATTCAAAGAAAAATCCCTGAAAAAACACCTTGCACGCATCTCATAAACGCAATCTGCGTAGGATGCGATTACGGGATATAAATATAGATATTTCATTTGAAATTGAAATTTTCTTCTGGCTAAATTAAAATGATTTTTTAGTCTTAAAATTAATTTTTGCGATTCTGACTATTTAACTTCTCTTTAAAACAAGTCTATAAATAGCTTAGTATACATTTGAGTTTTGCGAGTGAGGATTTCATGGAATATATATATGTATATATAAATATGGAGCTTTGTTTATTTATGTGCTTCTGCACCTCTGCAGTAGACTCTTGTGTCGTTGGCTTTGCCTTTGTTTGTCCCTCCGACTGCAGCGTTTTCTCTCAATGACCCTTTTTTGCGTAGCATTTAAATGTTATATGCCCTGGCTTTGGGGACGAGCGAGAATTGCCTTCGACAGTTGCAAACAACTTTTGCCATTGATTGGCATTTCGATAATGTCAGCAAAAATAGACAAAGCCAGCGCCAAAGCGAAACTGCAGTCAAAGGTGCGCCAAACGATGCCATTTCGCATTTGCATATTTAATGCAGTTGAATGACTTTCAAATGGCACAACTTTAATGCCATCATCAGATCCAACGGCTCCCCACAGTTCGCTCAAGTTCGAGCGCATTATGTTATGAAAATCTCTATCCCACCGAAATGGCAATTGTTTAGACAGTCACCTTTAACCTTTCGTTATGTGCCTGAACTCATAAAAAATACCATTCTATTTAGTTTTGCATATTTACGCGTTGCGGCTATCAAAATATATGGTGTGCAACTTACCTTTATTAAAGGGAAGTATTTGTAATTTCTTTTGGGGTTATTCTCATCGCATACGAACTGAGAATATATATAAGAACCCTTATAATATTCGGGTCATGCTTAAAAAATGAATTCTCTAAATCTGTTTTTATTTTTACTTAATATCGTAATGGTGCTAGTTCTGCATATGATAAACTAGAATATATATTTTAAATATCAGGTCGCTAGTTTTTACAGTTTTCGAGTACGAATTTACGTTTTATTCAGAATTATAGCTTCTCAAGAGCAGTTATTTTCAGGACGTTTTCAAAGAAGTCTGAGGCATTTTATATTCATTTGTGGTGCACTCAGGGACTGCAAAGCCGTAGGCATGTAATTTCATACGAACCCACGTCTATGCTTGTAAATTTGCTGGAAAAGTTAAGTTCACCTCACTGGCCTGTTAGAACAGAATTCTATTTATATGTCTCTCAAAGAGCAGGTGATTTCGGTCTACTTACCACAACTAAATAATAGATAGGTCTATAGTAAAGAGCACCTGTTATTTGAGCACGCACCTATCTAAAGCTGCTGCCTCGGATGATATGCTTAGGCTGCTCTGATTTGACAAAGCGCCTTAGTTTGGGTCCAACTCACGGGCAACCTGTATTTGGAATGCCTGTCTGTCACAATTGAGCCACAAGTCAGTTTGTCCCAAAAATCTGGCGCTTTGTGTCTTTTGTATGGCAAGGAAAAATAAATCAATCAAATGACAAATATGCTTAGACAATTGCCAGGCCAAGGCGCTGTTCAGCCTACAGCTTGTGTCCTAATTTCATTGCCAGGCTGCAGCAGTAAACTTGACGCTGCGGTCTCGCACACACAAAGTACACACACACATACAGAGACAGAGAAACAGGCGTTGTCTTAGCAAAGCCACAGTCGTAATTTGTTGTTGTTGCTGCTTCCTTTTGCGGTTGCTGCTTGTCACATTTTATAGGCTGCATATGTTGCGACCATTTTTCTTCTGCCAGCTGTTGTAGTTGTTGTTGATTGCGTTGTGGCACGTTCAGTTTGGCTTACAGTTAATTTTGAGCGAAATTCAATTTATCACTGTGCGGCCCATAAATCCAAATTTCGTTGCCACTTTTACCGCTCTAACGAGTCGAAAGCATCCGAGAAACCTGGTCTACAACTGGACAAAAGAGATTTATGCGAACGATTCTGTTGTTGTTCCATATGTTTCAGCATCAGCTGAAAACGCCTGCAATTTGCACGGCGGCAACAACAGCAGCAATAACAACAACAACCACAGCAACAATAAGAACAATAACAATTACAACAACAACAACAGCAGCAGCAGCAAGAGCTTCACTAAATGAGGGTCAACGTGACGTATGCGCTATGTGTTAAGGACTGCGGCTGCACTGCATAATACTATATACAAGTGCATATATGCACATGTATGCATGTGAGTGTATGTATATAACATGTGCGTGTGTATGCGTGTGCAGCAAAGTTTTTCAGGCACTGCTATTGACATTTATCGCTTGGTGGCTTGGATTTAATTACTGTTAAGTTGTTTATGTCCAAATGAACGCTTTAACGCTCAGACCCATACACACACATAAACAGTCTGACACATTGAGCTTAAGCAAAAATGACAGACTGCAAGCCATCCTGCATAGAAACATACTTTGAGCTAAAGGGAAAATGTAGAGATTAAAACAAAATTGTACAATTAAAGAACTAAACTCTTATTATGGGCCAAGCTGCACAGAAACCCATTTAAGTACTGGCTGCCAGCTAGTTTAAAGATACATGTGCCTACCTTCAATAGCGTGTGCCCACATAAAATCGATCAATAGACCATTATCTGAAAAGAGATTTTAGCAAAAATCTCTCTATCTTTGTGATTTAACCTAATGAAGGCGTTGCTTAGTTGCCTTCTGCTTAATACTTGTAGGGTATCTTTAGCCATCAGAAGCACAGTCCCAGTTCCAGCCACAACCACAACAACAGCGAAAGCCAGTTGCCAAAAATAAAACGAAACTTTTCAACTTTTGGCATATTCCTTCTTTTTTTTTTTGTTTTGCCAATGAAGTTGACAATTTTTAGGATGTACGTACATTGCTCTTTTAAGACTATCAAGCGTTCGCTCTCCGTGTGCGCTTGGCTGTGTGTGTGTGTGTCTATGTGTGTGTGTGTGTGCTTGGTCGTTGACAATAGCAATTTGGCCGTGGCTTTGATCAAAGTTCTTCTTTTTTTTGCCTGCCATGGTATCGCTAAATTGAATTTGACTTTTACAAAGAGACGACAGCGAGCAGGAACTCTGAGCATTTTTTAAAAACTGAACGTGCAATATAGACGCTTCTCGATGAATAATATAAATAGCCAAGTTCTGTTTTTGGAGTGATTTTATTAATAACAGAGGGCAACAATCGTTGCTAACGGCGTGTCGCGGCTTTAATACCCTAACTGTGGCGAAGAAGTTATGAACTGTAGAGTATATCCAATGCAAATCAATTAAACAGCTGAGAGCTGATTGAATTTATTAGTTTAGTTATGAGCATATCATTTGATAAACGAAAGAACATGTCATACGAGAAGGTTAATAAATTTGAAAAACAAATCAATAAATGAATAAACAAATAAATCATAAGTGAGAAATTGGAAAAAGATTAACGAGATTGTGTGTTTATTGGGCATATTTTATTCTGCATGTGACACAGAAATATGCGTATGCAATGAATCTAGTTAAATTTTATTTTACAAAATATATATCAAAAGTTTTCATACTTCATTTAATTACATGCGAACATATTTTTGTGATTAGTTTATACGAATTGTGTTTGAACTCTAAAACGGCAATTTATATCAATATAAATATGAAATATTACATTTTTTTTTGTAAAAAAAGCTAGTTAGGGGAAAATATGTAACAAGACTTACTGCAAATTGGTCTAAGGTGTACAACGTTAAGGATACAAAGCGAAAAGTTTTTTATTTTCCTGATTATATCAATAAGTTTAATCTTTTAGAGGTAGATCTTGTGGATAGGAGCTGTTATTTTTTTTTAAGTCTTCTCTTTTTTGCCCTAGAGAGGAAAGGCGCCTTGCTAGCGGGTTGTGATGGGATCAAAGTCGCTCAAAGTATCTTTTGGTATGTTGACGGATTACGTCTCCTACTTTGGAAACTCCTAGGTCTCTTTCGATGTCCCTAGTACGCATTTACCAAGGAACATTGCACATCCTTCTAAGAATCTTACTTTGTGCGACTCTTATTTTGTTGAAATGGGATTGTGCAATGAAATATTAAAGAAATGTTTATTTTGAGCAGAATCAATATAATGATTATTTGTATATATTAAATAATCTATATATTTTTCTAAAAATACGAGTTTTAACGGATTACCTGGCCTTTATGCGTTCACATAAGAGAAATTAAATATCCACTTAAATTCAAATTGTTGCCGCTAAAAAAATATTTTTTGTTGCCTACTTATTTGCGCATCGTCTTGCAGCAGCGCCAATCAATGACAAATGCGAAATATGTGGGTATATACCCACATCCCATCCATGTATCTATCAGATACAAATACCTTAAGTCCCTTTCAAGCGCATTTGAAGCTTAGCTCAAGTTGTGGATGATGGAGCCATCAAGAATGGCCATGTGCAAGCCCTTGTCTATTCCAGACTCTTTCTCTGTCTCTCCATTTCTCATTCTCTTGCCGTCTCCCTCAGTCTGCCTCTGCCTGTGCGCTCTGTTCATGTCATAATTGAGCTTAGAGGTCTTATAGCAGCTGCATCATTGATTTGGCCGCCCTCTGCCACCGCACCGCCTGCTACACACGCTTCAAGCTTGGACAAAGTTTTGTGTAAAGTTTTTGTTGTTTTAGTTATTTTTGCTGCCACTCTTGTTGTTGTTGTTGTTATTGCACGCTCGTTACGCTTGTTGTTGTCAGCTTTAGCGCCGAACTTCAACAACAGACATAGCTGCTGCGAAAAGTTTTTTCATCTCGTTTTAAAGGTGATGTACCACCCCACGACCGCCCCGTCACCCACCTATCCTGTCGATGATTTGCGCATGTATAATTAGTTTTATTTACCACCTGGCACACAAATTTTAATTAGAATTTATGCATGATGGCCAGCCTAACGGGGCCTGTGTATCAGCTGGCCAAGAAGAACAACAAAAAGCAGCAGCGCCTCAAGACTAGTTGTAATCCAGCCCGACTCCTGACTTCAAACCCAACAGCTGCAACAACAGCAGGGATTGGAGGCAGCGTCGTGTGGCAGACAGTTTGATTGCCGTGGCTTTAGCTTTGCTGTGGTTGTTAGTAATTTGAGCATTTCAATTATAAAAGCAATCATGACGCGCTGTGTTTGTCGAGCGCTTGTCCAGCGTTTACATTGTTGGCCATATTAGTTTACCAATTTGATAGCCCGGCTTATATCAGGTAGGGCGGCGGCGGCGTTGCACAGTGCGAAGCTAACGGCAACTGCAGCGTCAAATTGTATGCTATTCAAAGCGCGCCAGGTGGCCCAAGAGGCAGCTGATGCGCCACCAAAATATTGCCACAATGTTGCATTGGCAACGCGACTTCGCTTACGGGTGCGTTTTAATTTTCGTTCGCGTTTGTGCCAAACGAGCTGATGACCTGGCAACCATGTTGCGTATACGCCGCGTCGTCTGCCTGCGACAATGTTGCCGCGTTAGTCGCTTGTCGCACACACAAAACTGTGAAACAGCAAAAAGCATCAGCCAGGGAGCGACAGAGTTCGGGAGATACCAGGCATGGAGGAACACAAAGGAGCACTTAAAGTTGGCACACATACACACACGCAAGTGCTTTCAAAAGGTTTTGCTTTGTCGGGCTCGTAATGCAATTACAAAATGCCAACAGTGGGAGGCATACAGGTGGGGCTGACGCTACCTGGCAGACAGCCAGACCAGCCAGTTGGCAGGTGTTGGCCAAAGAACGCTTAAGAATAGTCAAGAGAGACAAAAAGGGTGGGGAGAGGTAGAGGGAGAGCTGATAGAATAAAAGAAAGCCGAGATAGCCATGGATTTGCCGCTGCTCTCAAGTGGTTGACTTATCAACTAAAGTGCAGCATTAAAAAAATTACCAAAGCTGTTCTCCTGTTTTTCTTGCACATTTGCCAGCGGCAATGCGTCAGCGGGGGGAGGGGGTGACGGTCCCTAAGTGTCGCTTTTCACGCATGCACAAAAAGGCCGCAATGGATAGCTCAGACAAAGCAGCCAAAGATGACCAGCACATGAAATGGACTTACGTGTAGTTCTAAATGGAGTGCTTGATGCTCAAAAAGTAAGCATGGAGGACATGGGCTTTAGCTAAGTGTCACTTATATGACATAAAATGTGTTTAAATCTGGGATTGTTTTTGGTCGCACTTCAGGCATATCCTTGTAGCTAAAATATCTATATGTATGTTATAAAGTAACAATGCAGGACATAATATCTGAAACTTGTCCGTTTAAATGAAACGTAGTTAAGAGCTCAGCTGTGTTTTAGCATCCTCACTAGTTTAAAGTACTTAAGTACTTGAACATAGTTTTCGTGGCTGGATAAATTTTCGTTTATATTGGCAAAGTAAGGAAGATATGTGACAATATTAATATATTTATAGCTAACAAAAATGAAAAACTAACAAAATAACTAAAACTAATATTTGATAATAATAAACTTAGGCATGGGAAAAAACCTTTTTTTTAACTAAAGTAATCATGGAGGGCTTAAAAACTTGGTTTGATAAGATAAACTGTAAATGCGATGGTTAGAAAATAATACTGTGGTAATTGCTGTTAAATTTTGACGAGTTTGGCAAAGCAAGCGAGCAGCTTTGACAGCGTCGAGAGAAATGAAAAACTTTTTTAATGAAACTATTTACTTAAACTTAATATATAAAGCTCTTATTTTATAAAGTTTGGCCACTTAACAAGTCTGAAAGTTAAATCAAATTTGCAGCTATGAGAGGTTTTTATAGGTGTTTAACAGCAGAGCTTAAACGCAAGTGTCATTGACAAACACAAGCACGCACACACACAGTGTACACACACTAAGAACACACACAGGCACAGCCACAAATCAAACATTACGCACATTAAAGTTGAAATAGGCTTTTGGCCATTTGTTGTACATTGTTGTTGGACCACAATTACAGATCCAGTTACGGCGACAGTTTTGGCATATCAATCACATGACTGATGCCTGCAGAGCATAAACCTATTATTTTTCAACCACAGGCGTGTCTGGCAAGCAGCTCTCTAGAGAGACAAGGAAAGAGGCAGGAAGGCAGACATGTGCAGAGATTGCTAAGCTGGTGTGACTCCAACACATGTTTGGCCTTATCAGGTTTGGTCAACTGGCAGCGATAATTTGCCAGTCAGTGGCTGTTGGGGCTGGCCGACACACAGGCTCTCACATATGCTGACCCGCCCAGGATTAGCCGGTTGGGATTAACAGAGCTAACCAGACCGCAGACAGACAACCGGACGAAGAGGGCAATTGTTCTCGTCTGCATCAGCATTAAATGTCAGCTAACTAAATGCCTCGCAGCTTGCCAGTTGCCGGTTGCTGCGATGCGAAAACTTTTTTAAAGAAGCAATTTGGCAAATTTATGTTGTAATTACCCACCCCAACGCTCCTCTCTTCTCTCCTCTCCTCTCCTCGCTGGCCCTTAGCATTGCCACGCAGCAAATTAAGTTTTGCGCTTTGCTCTCCCTTTGCCAAATGGCAACTGGCAACTGACGATGGCAGCTAAGCGGATTACAAAATAAAAAAAAATTGTTATATTTTCTTTTTTCTTTTATTTTTTAAGTTTATGCCGTGTGCCAATTTCTTTTGCTTTTACTTTTGGTCCTTTTTTATTGTTTTAATTCTTATTTTTTGGCTGTTGCTGCTGCTGCTGCTGCCGATTGGGCACGTGGCGTTGCGGCAAATTTGCCTTCTTACAATGCGATAAGCGCAATTACTGCGCCAAGGAAATTATAAGAAGAAGAAGCAGTACCAGTAGCAGTAGCTAAAAACAGCAAGGAGCAGTGCTTTGCAGTTTGCAGTGCGCGCACGTTTTTTGGCAACAAAAAATGAAAAACGAATCTTTTTTCAAACGCAACAAAAAAGTGCAAGCAATTTTGATAGCACAGCGTGGGCGAGGGGGAGGTGAAGGGTAAGGGCAAGGGCAAGCGCTGTGGCAGCAAGGTGCAGTGCCTGCAACTTTGTAGCTGTAATCGCATTTGCTTGCCAATAAAAATGTTGCCCAAAAGCTCTTGACAGCCAAGCGTACGAACGAGCGGACGAATATTTTGACTGAATGAGTAACGTAACTGAATTGAAGAGTAGCTGCTGAAGGCAAATGAGTTTCTGGCAGGATGTGATGTCCATGCGATGAGCCATGTGTGAATATGAATACCCAGCCGTACTATCTGCCCCCCACACTTGCCGCATGGCTGGGCATTGATAGCGCGGCCCCTGCGGTAAACTATTATGACCACAATCAAATAACCAAATGCGACAGTTGATGCCAAAAGCAGCCGGTTCCATTCAATCGCAAACTGTCAACTGGACACATTGGGCGGTAGCGATTGGGGGCGTGGCAGCTGCCCCTGTATATTCGCACATTCGCACACTCGCGTACTCATAAAATAATCAAATTAAAGCGCGTCCAGGGAGAAATCGAAGAGAAAATGCTGCGACAAATTATGAAATGAAAATTACCAAATGAAGTCAACTTTTATTGTGTGCAGACGGACGGCAATTGACAATAAAAAGTTCAAAGTATGTTACTTTCATGATGTTTTCAAAAGAATTTAACACACACACACACTCACACACACATACACAGACAGCCAACGAATTGAGTTGAATTGAGAATTGAGCAGCAGCAGAAAAGGAAGAAAAAAGCAGCAGCCAGCAGCATTCGAATGAGAGCAGAAATTGCTTGACATTAAATTCAATGCGATTAGGTCACACACATATATAGCCATAAGATGAGCGCGAGGTTAGCTTAAGGAGCTTACGCAGCTGGAAGGACTTAAAGCAAATCAGAGCACCCACAACCTGAGTTCATTCGCATAATATATACAAAAAGTACTGTAGGAAAAAAATGTTGATAATGAGCGAAATGTTAGCCGAATTAACAAACTATGCTGTAAATTTGTAACATTGTAACCAAAGTTACAGCTAGTTACAGCTACTAACTGCCATGAGAGTCTCTTAACAGAGTTATAGAGTAATGCCGTTAAAGAAGTATAGTCTCTTAACATAATACTTTCTTTGTGTCTGAAGCACTCTTAACAGTATTAAAAATAAGCTCATTCTGCTATTTGAGGTACTGGTAACATTATCTTGAAAGACTCCTTGTATAGTTTCTGTAAAAATAATATTAAAACGGAAGGCTAAGCAGAATGTAGTCTTAAACTGTAATTTCTTACTTAACAGTAAACTAGCAGGGCGCTGTGCTCCGTACAAATGTTACTTTTG
Organism: Drosophila novamexicana; assembly: GCF_003285875.2. Classification (NCBI taxonomy): domain Eukaryota; kingdom Metazoa; phylum Arthropoda; class Insecta; order Diptera; family Drosophilidae; genus Drosophila; species Drosophila novamexicana. Next base: position 4,794,513 of record NW_020824765.1, on the reverse strand, counting down.
TTTTAACATTGAATATTACGGCAAATGTTAAATGTGTGTGATACTGTTAATATTAAACATGCATATTAATAACTAACGGGGTAGCACTTCAGAGAGCTTTCGCTTTGAGCTCTTGAAACTTTTGGCATAGCCCTCGACGCTTGGTGTCTGACCCGCACTGATGTGTGTGTGTGTGCACTTAAATTTGATATCCTTTGTGCGCTGTGCTCAGTGCTCAGATGCTTGGCTCGAATTGACTACGACTTAAGGCATCCACATTCACTCAGCTGACTGCCGCACGCCCCCTCTGCGGCACAGTAGGCGTGGCTCTTATTATGTTTGGGCTTTTTGCCGTTTGTCCGGTTTGTCGTCATTGTCGTCGTAGCTGGCCAAGAAAGCCTTAGCCGCATTGCTGTTGGGGCCATTAATGCACAAGCATTGGAATCATGTGACCTAAATACGCTACCCAAGAGCTAATGGCATAATGGCGGAAGCCAGAGTAACAGCCAGCACTAACCAACAGCAGTAACAACCACAACAACAACAAATGAAAGCAAACATGCTACCAAAAAAAAAAAAAATGGGAAAAAAAGTTAAATGTTGAAAGTAGCGGCAAATGCTGGGCAATTTCTCATCTGCCGCCCAAGCGACGGCGGCGGTTGCCACTTTAAAAGTTGCCCACAAAACGAAATGGAAAAGTCAATACAATGTAATTGGTTGTTGCAGTTGTTGTTGTTGTTATTAGAAGTCAGCCCTTTTGGTCTGCTGTTTCAATTTATTTGTAATTTTTTAACAATTTTACTGTTCACAAAAGCAAGTAAAACAAATACGATTATGCAAACGGGCAGCCGCAGAGGCAAATGCAAAACAAATAAAATAAAAATTAAAAACGTGGCCACGCCCCTTCGCAGCGCCCAAATGGCGTACTCCTAACCCAGTTAGTTGCGTGCCTCGAATGTGAAATTCATTTGAAAGTTGCGTAGCTGTCGACAGAAATTAATTTAACTTTTAGCCAGCGCGACAAGCGGGGTGCAAGGGTCAAGGGTCGCTCCTAGCTATTGTTGTTTTCGTTGTTGTTGTTGTTTTTGTAGTTGTTGTTATGCATTTCGTCAATTAGCAAGCGCCGCAAGCGGCTTAGCGGCCCAAAGCGATTAATGCATTAATTCCATTTAAGCAACTTGCTTGAGTGCAGCGCCAGCATCTTGATGTTTACATGGACTACATGACATGTAGTTGGGCGTTTCGTGGGTATGGGCGTGGCAAGCACTCTCGTGTCTGTGCAAAGTTTTAATTATAGTTACAGCTTGTTGTTGCCCTTGCCCCTTGCTGTTGCTGCTGCTGTTGCTGTTGCTTCCACTAATATCTTTGAGGCATTTTGTTGTTGTTTTTTGGCTGCAGCATCGGAAATTGCAACTTGAAGCGGTTTTAGCTTAATTTGAGTTGCTACAACGCACACACACACATCACACACATACACACACACACGCAAATAGACACACACTGTGTAATCACAACACGCAGGCCTGGCTGGATGCGCCTGGCTTGCATTGCCTTGCCTTTCCTCGCCTTGGCATTTTTGGCATTGCCGGAAAACTCTCTGCGAAACAATGAGGCAAACTGCTGGCCGCATAGGTTGCTGCAACTGCTGCCAAACTTGAAATTATTTGTGGCATGCAAAGTAAACTGCCAGCAATGCAGCGCAGCCACAAAAGAATATAAACAAGATTTCCTCAGTAGAGCGTACTCGGCTATAAATACCTCTTATCGTGTATACAAAAATACTTATATATATATATATATATATATATATATATATATATATATATATATATATATATATATATATAGTATATCTATAAACATACACAAACAGATAATTCGACTAGTTACATTTACATTTAATACTTGCAAAAGTTCCAAATTAATTAATTATCTATATATGCTTAGAAACCCTGCATACGATATAAGGGTCCTTGTTGTTATATATTAGCCAAGCTATCGATCTTTGTCGATTTTGATAAAGAGTGACAGCTATCGTACGAAAGTCAAAATGGTATACCTTTGACCCATTCTTCCTTTTGCCTGTTACGTACATTTTCACTGCTTAAATATACCTTTTTTTGACCCATTTTCAAGCAGCTCGAGGCAGCTGCAACTTAAGCAAATGACGTCAGAGCATGCTGGCTGAGTGCATTGTTAGCTGCTGACTGATTGATTGATTGACCATTCGACCGATTGATGCTTGCCTGTCACACACGCATACAGCAAAATTCTGCAGCATTTGCAGTTAGTTGAAATTCGATAAAAATATATAGGTGCTGGCATAACATATACGCCACGTACGACTAAGGAGGGAATAGCATATGGCATCTTCCATTTTAGCCCGCCAGCTTTAATAAATATTATAAGAACCTTACGTGCATGGCGTGTGGGCGTGACAATTACCAGCATTGGCCTTACTTTAATCGCAGCCAAAAATTAAAATCTAAGCCAACACAAGTTGGGCACAAGCTGGCGACATTGGCGGCTTTGTGCTAATCACATCACGTGCGACGCGTTCCCTTGGACCTTAAACACACACCTACACACACACACACACACACAAACACACACACACAAACACACACACACACACACACACACACACACACACACACACACACACACACACACACACACACACACACACACACACACACACACACACACACACACACACACACACACACACACACACACACACACACACACACACACACACACACACACACACACACACACACACACACACACACACACACACACACACACACACACACACACACACACACACACACACACACACACACACACACACTTTGATGGTGTTTATGCAACTATCTTGTGCCACAAAATGTGTTTATATATATTTTTTTTTTTTGGGGAATCAGCTCTACCCCAAAAACAAATGATAGGCCTGATGTGCTTATGGGGCGGCTGCTTTGTAGCTTGTGGTATTTGTCGCAATTGCCGTTAACTGTCAGCGCGTGTCTGTGTGACAGTGCGTGGGCGTGTTCGTGTGAGTTTGTATGCGTGTGTGCTGGCTCGTTTCATTATCAAAGCCAAGTTTGCCACTAAGCACGTCGTAAACAATAAGTTGGCCCAACACGGTTATTACATTGTGCCCAGCAAACGACGACGTTTATGTTATGTGTGCATGTGTGTGTGTGTGTGTTGTGTGCTGCCGTGTGTGTGTGTGTGAGTGTATGCTTGTGCTTATGTTGTGCTCCGGAATGTCTTTATGGCATATATAATTTTTGCTTAAAATTGTTTAATATGCCGCACTCTCCTGTTACGCATGTCCTGTCCGGCCCTACTCTTTTATTCGATTTGTGTGTCCGTGTGCGTGTGGGCATTGATATTTCTGGGGCTTACTTTATATCTGTTATAATTTCAATTCGGGCAGTCCTTTATGCGACTTTTATAAGGAACTTCCGGTAACACTAATTGATATATGGCAATTATGTTTAAGTGGCTGACTCTTTGAGTAGACGAAGCAAGATAATGTATTATAAAGTCCAATATCTATTTGCATAATCATTTACCGTTTCCATTTAAAGAAACAACATGTATCATTCTGCAATATGAAGTCCTTAAGAAACCATTCACAACTTAGATATGTTTGGACACCATTAAACAATTTTAAAATCCAACAATGCCTGAAACTTGTTTTGTAGGCTAGATTGTTTGTAATGACAGCTTGTCGCTAGTTCCAGTGTATGTTTTATTCAGGCACTCCCCACTAGAGCACCCTTATTGGCTTAATTAGTAATTTACTAAAGTCGTCTCTTAATTTCGACTGCGCCAAAAAGAGTGCTATGAAAACGGAACCCAACATGAAAATTGCAAGTTTATCAAATTCTTTCGAGCATTACAAATGTTTGGCACAACTAAACAGTTTATAAATCCCCAGGCTACGGCACTTTTATCTGTATTTGTATATGTATGTGTATGTGTAAATATGTGTGGACTATAAACTACTATATAGTGCTCTGCTTTTTGGCTTATCCAGTTAGCAATTGACATTTAAACAGACTGCCAAGTGCTTGTTTCAGTTGCCGTCTTCTTCTTCGTTTTACTCCTTTCAGTTGCAGTCTAATTTAAATTAAACTAATTTGTAAATCTTAAACAAGCAAGCAGCTCGACCGAGGCACTTGCTACAGTTGTATGCCCTCAACATGCCCTTGCAACATAGAACGTGCACACACACGCAGACACAGACACATGTACACAGTGTATTTTTAACCCAAATCCATTAGAGCAGTTACTCAAGAACGCTTTAGATATTTATGTGCTGTGCACAGTTACAGATACAGATATACACGGCGCTTGAGGGACACTCAACAGATGCACAGATACAGCTAAAGCTACGCAGAGGTCACACACACACACGCATACGCACACACACGCACACGCGTACACCCAGACAACAGCTCAGCGGCAGGAAACATCAAGTAAATAGCAAACGGCGACTGCACTTGGGGGCAAATAACGCTGGCAAACAAATACGCAAACATTTATAAGACTGCTAAGCTCATAACGAAATGCACTTACACTTGACAACGCACACCCTCACACACACACACACACACACACGCGCAGTCACAGTCACAGCTATACCTCAAGCATGCAGGCAGCTTTAGAGTCTGCCGCGACTGGTTGTATCTTTATACGCAGCACAAGTATACGACCCCCAGTCCAGGTCTGTATTTGGAAGCTCATCTGACATTCATACGGCTGCCCCATGTGCCACAGCCACTAGCGAATACTCAACCACTTTGAGTGTGTGCGTGTGTGTCTGTGTCGGTGTGTCGGTGTGTGTTGCAGCTGCTGCTGCTGCTGTTTGGCTTGGCTGATGAACGCTGCTTGAATAGTCGTCAGTTGCTGCAGCTTAAGACTAGCGAAAAATGTGAGTGTTTGTTGCGTGTGTGTGTGTGTGTGTGTGTGTGTCTGTATGTGTGTGTGGCACGTGTCTGTGTTGCAGCTGCGGCTGCAAATCGCAGCTGGTCAAATGTAATTAACTGCATATTTCAGGGGAAATTAAGAAATTGCCTGGCCAGACAGCTGCGGGCCACACGTTTTGTACACGCTCGTTGCCAGTTCACATGCTGCTGTCTGCACTGTCTGGCCATGCTGTCACTCAATGCCTGCATATGGTGCCCGCATCACACACACACACACACACACACACACACAGTGGCACTCACGCACACACACAAACACATACACTTTACACACATTCTTCCACATGTCCGCGCATATTAAAAGTTTAATGTAAATGTAATGAGCGCCAGCGCATGCAAATGAACAGTTTGGCTTTGGCCTTTTTACTCTCTCGTTTTATTTTGTGTTTTTTCATTTTAATTTTTTTATTGCGTGCTGCATGTGAATGTTGTTCTTGAACACCAACTTCCAACGCCCTCTAACCGCTGCCTCAGCTCAGCTGCTGCTGCTGCTGCTAATGAGCGCATTCACTTAAACGCGCTGAGGTTGTTGAAAAATTTAATATGTGCTGCATTGACTCTGCCGCCAGACCGAATTAAATTCGGTTAAACGCGGCATGCGGCCCGCTTGCTTTGCAACTTGCTACGAAATGTTGCACCTGGCTGTTTGCTCCCTTTGAGGAAAAAGGAAACTGTTGACTGTCTTATGACTGTCTGTTATGGCAAATTCTGATCATGATAAGAAATTTGTTTAATATAGACAAATTGACAAATACTCCAAACCGAGCCTTAGACAAAAAGTTAAACAACGATTAAATAAAAATTCTATTTTGTTTTTTGACTATATTACAATTTTTTGAAGTGTGTAATAATAATACGCAAGGGGAAGAGGTAGGCTGAAATACATTTTTAGAAGATGTTCAAGGTAGTTGAATTACGTTAGGTTAGGATAGAAACAGAAAAACCCCTGCTATCCAAGGAGAAGAAGCAGAGGCGCCTTTTCCATCACCTTTTTATTAGCAAAGCTTTATGATAAACAATTTTGAATATAATTATGAATCGGCTTCCGAAATGAACTTAATTTGCGTAAGATTCTATTTACTTTAAAATTATTGATGGCTCTGGCGACCTTTCCATATTTCAATATTTATTTGTTGGCTGTTATATTTAAATAGAGAATTACTCAAAGAAGATCAAATAAAATAGATGGAAATATTTAAATCTTATTTTGGGACAATTCTAATGAATAGAAGTTTAACATGTTATATTAATTAAATTCTGCAAATGTAAACACAAATAACAGCTTGTGCTGCAAATATTTTATGAGTATAAACATTCATTACAACAATTTTTAACACTACAATATTCAGATTAAGCCTCACTGATGCTATTATTATTTTAATTGTATATATTTTCATCGCGGCTCAAATTTAATTTGAGCTTTCAACAAAAATGTACCCAAAAGTCTGTCAGTCGTGCCTAGCAAGCCCATTTTGGTCAGGTCAGGTTATTAAAAGCATTATGAATAAAACGCCAGCTAAGCTTGGCCATTTGGTCAAAATAAGAGTACACACCTGTATATACCTTATGCATATATATATATATGTATATATATATAATGTAGTCTGTTGTTACTTTGTGGGTCTGCTGCAGCTGGGACGTTTGTGCCTGCTAATTGAATTGGCTGATGCCTGCTGCTGTGGACACATCTCTCTGTACACCTGTCGCACACACACACACACATATATATATATATATATATTTATATACATATATATGAGTATTTACACGCACGTGCGCACAAGAACTACTACAGCGGCGGTTCCGGCTGCCTGCCACGCCCACTTGTCGCACACAGTCAATGCCCAATTCAGTATTCCCAATGGCGTGCACCTTAATACGCATTCAAGCGTACAAAGAGGCGTATGAGTGCTGCGATATTTGCCTTTCTGCCAGATATCTGCTGTTATCTGACTCAATGATGACTATGACAAGGATGCCATTTTCAGTTTCGTTTCGGGTTTGCTTTTCTTTAGCAGCCGCCTCTCTTCCCCACTGTCTCTTTCTCTCTCTCAGTCTCTCGCCCTGCCTTTGCGGGCGTTTAATTAAATGAAGTCGTTTGCATTAATGTTGTCATTACGCATTTGCCTACGGCGCGGCGCAGCAGCTCGGCAAGTGTCGGGTAGCAAAGGAGCAGCCGCAGGAGCTGGAGACGCTGTGGCACGAAATTCATTACATAAATGGAGCCCAGGTGCCGTCTATTGTCCATGTCCTGACATATGCGCAGCGGCAGCGTTACATACAAATTTGTATTATCAGACATCGGGGTTCATGAGTTCAAATTCGATATGACAACACGTCGCCTACAGCTCGATGATAATTTCTAACTTAATGTTGATTGCAATCATTTCGTAATTGCATTTGTACAGCTATCTGTGAATTGAGGAGCTTTGCAGTCTGCTAAAGATTTTGTAACTATTAATTGTCGCAAATCAAATGCACACTTGACACAAGTTGATGAGAGGTCATAGAGGTTAAGTGATTGCGAAGCCCTCATGGGGTTGTGCTCTTGTAGCAATATTTCCATTACTATCAATTGAGATAAATTTACTGTATCTATTCACACAGTTAGTAAATTGATTTTATTCATAGATTTAGTCCCAGTTAATATGCAATAAGTTGATGTGCTAAATCCTTGCAACCTTTAGCTTAGATGAGGACTTTACGAATCAAACCATAAGTTTGCCTAAAGAAAGTATTCGTTGAAGACATGATTTTTTAATTCTTGAATGAAGCAATTTTATTTTTAATAAAATAGGATGCGGGCTACATAAACCTTTCCCGTTCGATATCTTATCAAAAAGGATAAAATATTATGGATTCGGGTTTTGGTTCGGCTATTTTTTGACAGCTTTTTATTTGTCCAAGCTCGAGCCAGTTGTTCTTTCCTTAGTTTAGGCACTATATCATTTATAAGATTATACATGTTATATTGAACAGTCTGATAGATATTACTCTTACTTTCCAATCATATAGATGGAAATTTTAATTAAAATGAAGACGCTTTCGACAAGATATGATACCATAGCTTAGATAAAGTATCCAGAAAGATGTTACGACTTAAAAATGAAGTTTCCTGATAAAACGATCTAGACTGATTCCTTGTGCTACGTGTGCTTCTACCTCGATGAATGGTTGAGTTATTGCTACTAATTAAAATGGTGTCGCGCTGCAGCAAACACGAGCTGATGACCTGCTTGGTGGTGTTTGTTAACTGCACCATGCTGCACAGGTCTGTGGTGTCAGCTCTGATGTAGACCCCATCCAACAGCGAAGAATGCATGTGGAAATTGTGTGGCACTTCTGCCAATCCATGCACCATGCACCATGCACCATGTCTGTGCTGCCAGTGGACTCTATATTCGGTTAACTCGGTTTATTCGTTCTAATTCAGTGATTCAGTCCGTGGCTGCACTCAACGTCAATTTGGCCACGCGTGTGCGTATGGCCATCATCTCTGCTGAGTCGCGAACGTGGTGCGCTGGTTTATGTTGCAGTTGCAACAACTTGTGGCCGTTGTTGTCTTTGCACACGCTGATTGTTTGCTTGCCAGGCGCAGCAATATTGGGGCACAAATCAAATCAAACACGGTTTCAAGCTGCGCCAGCAACCGTCGAGGCAGCCCACCAAGCTGCCAATTCATCCACGAAAACGACCTCAAGTTTTGTGCGTCCACCAAGCGACTAGGCAGCCAGGCAGGCAGGCTGGTTATTTGTATGGGCATCTACCTGTCAGCTGCCACCTGCCACCTGCCACCTGCCACTTGTGTCGATTGGTTTTTCATTCCTTTCGCACACACAAAACGTTGCCGCTCCTGTTGACCCAGCAACATGGCAAAAAGCACCGAGATGTGGGCCGACTGGCTTCTGGCCGAATGACCGAAAGGCGACCGGCTAACCGTGTTCTTAATTACTGCAAACTGGGGCCGCGTCTGTGCGGTGCTTGCGAGCATTTTAATTGCCTCCTTCCAAAAGAAAAAAAGGAAAGCAATAAAGAACTCAAATTTAGATTTAGGAGAAGCTGCCATGCAACAAAACTGGCAACTAAGGCCTTAGCTTGCCTCAAGAAGCACTTCAACTTGTGATACTCTGCAAATACTGGACCTTGCTGGGCTATCAAAGTGGAGTGTGCATAAGTAACTTAAGCTGATGAACCAAGAGCTTAGAAACAGTATCTTTGATTGCATTTTGGACGATATACTCTACAAATAATTTTCCTGTCAAGCCGAAGAGTCTTCAAAGAAAGTTTACTCCGCTTGAAGGAGTAAACTTTCTTTGAAAAGTGAACAGCTGAGAGGCATGGCTGGCAGGTTCGCTCGGCTTTGGGCTCGAGCTATTAGCTCGCCTTAAGGCTTAACGCGGAGCTGCTTATTAAATTTGAATCTCTGGTACAAACCATCTCGGCTTAGAAACGCAAAACACTAGTCTATTCATTTTATTTGACAGTCAAACAAAGAAGCGAGAGTATCAGCAATAAAATACAGCACCTATCTGCAGTTAGGCTAGATGCGTTGGTAATTGTGTCGTTTATCCAGTCCATGTGGTACCACACATCAGTGTAGATCGAAGGCGTTGAACTTGAGCCGCAGCCCAGGCGATGCGATACGATGGCTACCAGCGTGTTGTTATCAATCATAGGCCCGCCGGTGTCGCCAGCACAAGGACTATTGTCCCCGTCCTCTTCAAAATTGCCTGCGCATAGCATTTCGGGATACAAGGTCTTCACCATGCTCAGACAAGTCTTACGATCCATCAGCTTCACAAAAACATGCACTAGATTGCCAGTCAGGGGACCACCCTGTGGACAGTGGGGCAAGTTGAATGACTGCGAGTGGGTTAATGCCACATCTCACCTTGAACATACGTCCCCAGCCAACCACCATATAGATGATACCATAATTGGGTTCCGCCTTGGGCAGGTTAATTATATCGATGCTAGGATTACCTGTTGGCCACGAATCTTCAAGCTTGAGCAGCGCAATATTGTTTGTGCTGCGTTGTACAAAATTATCCGCCACAAAGATCCTTTGCACCTTATTAGTAACTGTATCTTTGACGGCTATTAGTCGGTTGGGTGTGCCGCCAACGACAACAATAGATCGCAATGTGTGCTTCACTTTGCGATTGCTTCAGACAGATTCGGCTTTCAGGCAATTTCGTATTCATAAGAACTCCAATAGATACTCACCTCATAGTACACGCAGCAGCGGTAAGAACAAACCTGGGCGCAACTATGGAACCCACACAGAAATGATTGTCTCCAAAAATGATCTGCGGCTTTTGCGATCGTATGGAAACAACATATTTGGCCACCATCATTGTCTGTTCATTTTTTAGAGCTGAGGTTAAACGTTTCGTACGTTCCACAGTTTTGATATCGGCGCGCACGATCGCCTCCAACATCAGATATAGCAGCAGAATATCTAAAACTGAATAATTTCGGTGTTGCATTTATACAAGTTTTGTAAAGTGGAAGAATTCGTAATAGAGCTGAAGGACGAGATGGTAATGCATATTCCCAGACCCAACTAATGCATGTTAATGTGTGGAGAAATCCCCTTAAACTAATATTTTTTTTCGACTGACAACTAGTGTTTCAAATGTGTGTGCTTGACTAGGGAATAACCAGTACTCAGCTCCAATTTGCGGGAATAAACATAACTTAGCTGTGCTTTGGTTTTTTCTTTCAGCCGCGCACCTTAAAAATTGCATTCCTCTATATAATTTTTGTTGTATTTGACCAATCATTGATAAGTTTTTCTGGTTTTAAGTGTGTGTATATCCACAACAGACAATACCTCTCAAAAGCTTGGGAAGCGTGGGAAAAATACTGATAGATGGACGTGCATCCACTCGCCTGTTGATACCAACCAAAAGTATATAAACATATTTATGTTAAAAATGACAACTTCTGCCGGCAACAAAAATTTGCACAAATAAAATGTGACCTCTTCTTTTACCGATACCTGGTACATGGCAATAAAAACTAACTTCGATATTATAATTAGGATACATATATTTCTCTGAGCCCAATCTAAAATGCCACCACTGACAGTGAAAGCAAGGTGATCTTTATTATGGAATGCTGCGCAGCATTCATTATACTATTGATCCAATTTATGTGATACCACACATCCGAATAGACAGAGGGCAGGTAGTTTCTGCCACAGCCCAGCCGATAGGTAGCAATACCATACACAGTATCGTTCAAGATCATGGGCGCACCCTCGTCACCCTCGCAGGGATTCTGATCGACGCTGTCATTACTATGCTTGGCGCACAGCATCTCCTCTTTAAAGGTCATTAACATGCATTTGCATTTCTCACGATGCAAAAGGGTAATATTGATATGCATGATGTTCGTAGCCAAAGGTCCGCCCTGTAAGTGAAATTGTGAAATATCTTAGCTGCAGCAACACCCTTAACAACAATTAACTCACCTTATATAATCTTCCCCAGCCAAGGACAGTGTAGCTCGTATTGAACGTGGGATTTGAGTTAGGAAGATTGATAATGCCAATGCGTGGATTATTTTTGGGAAACGGATCCCTTAGCAGCAGCACGGCAATGTTGTTGGTATTCTTACTGGTAAAATTAATAGGTACATATATGTTCTTAACTGGCAAATTCACAGAGACATCGTCAACGAACTTGAGCCTGTTCGGGGTGCCAGCCACAACGAGTATCGACCGGCTGGAGTACTTGAATTTGCTCTTGCTTTGGGCAAGGGACATACATTAAATTTGATCTAGCGGTCTACAAATGCATTTCTACCCACTCCATGACGCAATGGGCAGCAGTTAATACATATCTGGGCGCTATTATCGCACCACAACAAAAATGATTGTCCCCAAAGTAAAGACGAGGTGTACGGGACCGGATGGAGACCACATATTTGGCCAGCGCTTTCACTCGGTTCTTGTCGTAGTCAGGCGTTGAAAGGCGTTTCACGCGATTGTCAGATTTAGTGGGTTCTACGCACAGCAACAAAAACAGCAGTAACGTCTCTTTCACTGAACAATTTCGATAGTTCATTTCGAGCTACAAGTGCTTCCAATAGTTTTTATGAAAATTTTGAATAAATTTCCTGGCAAATTATGGGTCGAATTGTGCTCCAATTCCGACCACTATATCCATCCTCCGGCATTGCAAACTAACTTGTTTATGCGCGAATTAACTAACTAACTATTTATTATCAAAATATTCCAAGTACAGTTAAATCATAGAAAAAGTGTTTTTAAAATGTAGTTCACTTTTGAAATATGTTTTCCCTCAAGGGGTAAACTGGGTATACAGATATACAAATCATTTTTCAAAATAATGAAGCGTTGACAGTTTCCTAAATCGGGATTTGCTTAAAGCTTCCAGTTTCCCTTAATGATAACATCATCAATTCTATACATTTTTCAATCATGCGAATATTTCGGTGCCTGAACCGGCGAAAGTTTGAGATATCTTTTTTCAACACCTTATCTTCCCGCATTACCTTAAAACGATTGTCTTAAATCTTATATTTTAAAATGAGCTTGAAATAGGTCGATTTAAGGAATAAAAGGTATTCCGAAATTAGTCAAATAAAAAAGTTATCAGCGATTTTTGCTTGCAGGTGCAATTTCCCATCGAGTGCTGTGATTGAAGTAGAAGTTTTAGTTTTCTAGCGTAAGATTTGGGCCGAACGTTGACCACCAACTTGTCAGTCAGGACAAACAGTTATATATACGTAACATGTATAGATATGTATATTGTATCTGCAAAGTTTTTGAATCTTTGGCACTCCTAAAATAACTTCTCTTGCTTGCCAATAATATTATGTTTTTTTATAATATTGCTAGACTACATTTAACATTTCAATTTGTTGAGCAGATTATGCTTCTATTCGTTCGATTTGACGCTGTCAGTCAAGTATTTCTATTTCAGTTGAAAATTTGATTACATTTTAAATTCAGCTCCGGGAACTCGGCTCAGTTATGTTTTGGCCAGTTGTCAGTCAACGATTCTGAAATACTTTTAGTGGACTTCTGTGGCTGCGGTTGTGACAGAGCTTGGGTTGAAGTTCGTTCGAGCGGACAAACCCGCCTCAATGTCAATTCACTTGACAGCTGTTCCACTAAACACTTGACTATTGTAATTTTCAATGTGTCAGATATGTGCGGGTGGTATATGATGGGGGGCTTGGTGTTTCAAGTTTTTATTACTTGACTTCCGTTTTATGTATTTTTTGTATATTGCGGCAATTCTACAGCCACTTGCAGCTACCAGTTGCCAACTCTTTTAACTGTATGTGTGTGTGTGTGGCGTTGCTCTCAAGTATGTTTTAAGCAAAGTTTGCGCATAAACTTTTAGGCAAAAGTATATCTGGCTACAATGCTCAAATATTTTCATTTGCTTGTGGCAGCTGCACCAAATAATTGTGGCTCTGTTGGCTATCTCGCCCTCGCCCCCACTGTCTTTGGCCACATCGTGACTGGCCGCTTCGCTGATTTGTGGCAAGCAAATTTATTGACAATTCATGGCGCCAACACCACCACCACCACCACAAACACTAACACCATGAACACCAACTCCAGCTCCAACTCAACAGCCGCAAAAGCTATTCAAGCGGTTTTTTTCTGTTGAACTTTGGCGCAAGTTTGTCGCAAGTTGTGCTTTCCGGCTGGCCGCCCGTGACAAACTGCCTGCCCATTTAAGCCGCAGATTTTTCATTTTTCATCTTTTGCGCCTCTTCTTCTGCTTCTTCTGTAAGCACTCGCAATGTCCAGACGGAGCGCGGCGCGGCAGAATCTGTGCCTGCAAATGGCCAAAAGACAACAAAGTTTAAATTAATGGTACTCAACTATTAGCAAAAATTAAAAAGCCGCCACGGTTTGAGTTTTCATGCGAGTCAAGTGGGGGCGAGTGGCGAGCTGCTGCGGAAAACTTCAAGAGGGCGTGGCTAGGGCGGCTGGCAGCGGTCACGCCCATGGCCTGAGCCACAGTTATTGGGGCCAGAAACAGCGGCAAACTGTGGGCCAATTAGCGCTGACAGCGAATTTAAGTCGAGCAACAGGCCAGAATATCAAATGTGCGTGCGTGTGTGTATGTGTGTGTGTGTGTGCGCGTGTGTGCGCGTGTATGTATGTGCATTGTCTTACATTCGTACACACACAAAAAACTTTAGTCTACGTGACATGAAAATGCACTTTCACTTGGCCAAAAATGGCTGCCAGGCAACTGTAAACTGTAACTGTAGCTGTAACTGTAACTGTAATTTTAACTGTAACTGTAACTTTAACTTCAATTTTAACTGTTAACTGTAACTTGGTCAACTGACTAAAAGTAAATGGCTGTTGCGGCTGCTAACACATTTATTAAGAATTTATGCACCTGAATTAATAAATTAATTTGACTGATTTGAGTGTGTGTGCGTGTATGTATGTGTGTGTGTGTGTGTGTGCGTGTATGTATGTGTGTGTGTGTGTGTGTGTGTGTGTGTGTGTGTGTGTGTGTGTGTGTGTGTGTGTGCGAGCGCTGTGTATGTGTGTATGCGTATCTGTGTATGTGCGGCAGCTAAATTAATTCGAATTTATTGCGCAACTCGAGCAGCGGTAAGTGCAAATACATGTCGCTCATACGCCGCGTTTGCCGCTCAAATTAATTAAACAATTTTGCATTGTACGGCAACAGGGACAGGGCGGGTGACCTTTGAGGGGCAGCAGGAGCTTAGTCGGTCCTCAGCCCAGGGCTGATGCATTGCTTTTGGTGCTCTAATTGAATTAAAGGCGCTTCAAGACAGCGCAGCGCAATAATTAAAAGCGGTTGGCCTGATAATCAATTGGCAGCACAGCTGGAGACAGGTAAAACAGCAACAACAACAACAAGAACAGCGGTAAGAAAAAAACAACTGCTGAAAGTTGACAAAGCAACGGCAGCCACAGTGGCCGTAGCAACTGTGGCAGCAGCAACAGGCCAGACAGACAATTGGCAGCATTCGAGTAATAGAAATATATTGGCGCCGCACGCAGCTTCAAGCAAGCTTCTTGGCCATGGCAGTCAAGTGCCACTAGTGCTGTTCTTTGTGTTTATGTGTGTGTGTGTGTGTGTGCGTGAATTGCCAAGTAAGCCAGTTGCCAGCAGCTGCTTAAAACTAATGAACCACCCGCTCGCGCGTATGTGTGTGTGTGTATGTGTGTGCATACACGCATCCCTTCATGTGTTTGGATGTCTCATTTTCTTCTACATGCTCCATAAAGGCGCACGTAATTAAATCTAACTTTATTAGCACATTTGTTCAAGTGAGCAAACTCTTTGCATGCTGCCAAGCGCTCATAAGAGACCCACAGCCCAAAAACAAAAGTCAAGGAAAACAAAAGAGAAAAAACTCTGTCGATTATCTACATACCTGCCCATTGTCCACACGTGCCAGATGTTCAATGAATATTGCTTAAATAAGCCATGAGAACTTTTTCAAAGGTTTTTTCCACTTTAGTCGTAAGAGTGCAAGGAAAGTCAAATTTAAAACAAATGGCAACTTGGAACTCGAATTCAGAATAATATATCTACTTTTTGTAGCATACTTTTCGGGATATTCTAAATAAAATAAGGCAAAGTTCACATATGGTACATATTGGCTTGCGCCTAAAAGTATGCTACGGACAGATGCAAATATTTTTGTTTCTTAGATGGAGGTGTTCAGGTGTGTTATAAATGAAACAGAATATTCTCTTGCCATACAAAATAACTTAACAACAGTTTTTGTTTGGTTTGGAAGAATAAATAAATAAAATTGGAGCTTGTTAATTAGAAAACTTCAATATATTAAAGACACTAGTATTTTACTTTTTTGTGGAAGTTTTGTTATTTGTATAGATATATTTACATATACATAGTTATATATTTACAATTTTTAAATATAGAGCACAATTGAAGTCCTTACAAAATATTGAAGAAAAAATCAAATTAATAATAAGACTGTAGTCTTTAATATAAAAAATTTGTCTATGTTAAAAAAACATTTTAGAGCCTTACAGCTTAAGCATTAGCTTACTTTCTTTTAGAACTTTAGATACAAAACGTTAAGTGCATTTCAAATGAAATTTCTAAACTGAATTTTGAATCGTTACGAAAGTGAAATTCTCAGCATGTTTTATATATTATATTTTAGTTGTTTATTTTTTTTACCATTTGCTCTGCTTCTTGACCATTTTGCTACCCTTTGCCCCCTCAACCTTATGTCAATGGAAAATAACAATTAGCTTAAGCTTTATCCAGTATTTAATTTATACACTATAAATAAATATAAGTTGTTCGAATCTTGTTGTTGCTGTTAATTGTTGTTAAATGTTGTTGTTAATTGCAGTTGTTGACACCAGACACCTGTAGCCACAAAAAAAAAAACCACCAACCACTACATCACCACTGTCCGTCACTTTAGCTGCCCCACCCTCTTTTTCTTTATATTTCACTCTGTATATAGCAGCTTCCTTTCCAAGTACACACAAACGTTTAATATGGTTAATATGCATATAATCTTACTATCTGCTCACATTTCTCTTGTTTTTCAAAAATAAATAAAACAACAAATAAACAAAAACTCGGACATAAATGCAACAAATTATATAATTAATGCAAAAATCTATCAACAACAATTGCAAATGATTTCAACTGAATTGCTTGGATGGCTGCAGCCGAGCTTAAGAAGGCCACGCCCAGTGGCCGCTTGTGCCGCACAGCGGCCATTGATGGTGGTGACGCAGACGTCAACGCGGACGTCGACGCCGCCGCCGACGCCAATGCTGGCTGTGACGTCAACGATGATGCTGACGATGATGAACGATGGCAGCCAAATGTGCTGAATGCAACAACTGCAACACTTGACAGCAGACAGACCAAAACGACAGCAACTAAAATAACAACAACAATAGCAAAATATCAAAACAACAAAAGAAATACAACAACAACAGCAGCAACAACAACAACTAAAACCAGTCAAAGATTCGCGCCACGCGCTAGCTTTCCTGAAATAATGCAGCCACGGCTATCCCTGAACGGCATGCTAAATCCACCGTATCCATCGTTAATGCCATCGCCGCGTCCTCTGTACCGGGATCACAGCTCGAGGTCGATAAATCCACTGACCGCTTACGAGCAGCAAATGGCCGAGCTCGATGGCAGCTTCTATGGCAGCAATGCGGCATATTTGGGCGCTGGCATGAGTGGCAGCGCCGGTGGAGCCACCACGTGCACCAATCTGACAGTGGGCGGTGCTGCGACAGCAGCTTCTGCTGCTGCTGGTTGTGGGGGTGGTGGTGGTGGTGGTGTTGGCAGCGGTGCTGCCAGTGGCGGTGGTGGTGGTGGTGGTGTAGGCGGTGGTGGTGCTGGTGCCTTTCATACAACCGAACTCTCAATAACACCAACAATGCCAGCTGATGAGCAGTTTATTGATTTGGGTAGCCTGCGTCGCTTCTCAATCGATCGACAGAGCTTTCTCGGTAAGACTGCAGTGTGTCTGTGTGTGTGTGTGTGTGTGTGTGTGTGTGTGTGTGTGTGTGTGTGTGTACTCCTGCTGTGCGCTTTGTATACACTGTGCCCCATAATTTCATCAATTAGCAACCCGTTCAACTCGAATTTCTCGTCTCTTCTTCAGATCTAGGCCCCAAGTTTGGCATGTCCCAGCCGAAATTCGGCCAGAGCGTCTCGCAACAAGGTTTCTTCACGTCGCATGACAGCTTGGCCACACCATGCGCCTCCAGAGCATCGAACTCGCATATGGCCACCGTAAGCACTGCCTCCGAAATGGATTTATTGCACAACAAGCAACGCCCCAACAACAACAAATCGCGCGGCCGTCTGAAAACGACCGGCGGCGATCAGCCACTGCTGGGCACCTGGAATCGATCCACAGGCCGCGGCTCGCAGGATAACACGCTAAGTGGAGGTGGTGGTGGTGCTACCAGTGTGCTCATGGGGCATACACAATATGGCGGCAACTATTGCAACGGCACCGATCGGTGAGTACCCACTTTTATAATCTATTCTATAATCTGATTCAACTTCGTTTTCAACGACAGCTACCCGCGTTCGCGTTCGCAGCAGCAGTCGCACCACAATGCCGGACAAGCCACGCACCACCCATACCAGTTGCAGCACTCTGCCTCCACGGTGTCGCACCACCCGCATGCGCATGGTCAGTCCGCACATGGCGGCCCTGGTCCGCCCCATGGCGGCCATCCGCACCATCAACTGCATGGCGGCGGCGGTCCTGGAAGTGGGGGTGTCAGCGGACATTCAACACAGCATCAGAAACCGCATCGCACTGCCTCGCAGCGTATACGCGCCGCCACGGCCGCCCGCAAGCTGCATTTTGTATTCGATCCGGCGGGGCGGCTCTGCTACTATTGGTCCATGGTGGTTTCCATGGCCTTTTTGTACAATTTCTGGGTGATAATCTACCGCTTCGCCTTCCAGGAGATCAATCGGCGCACGATCGCCGTGTGGTTCTGCTTGGATTACCTGTCCGATTTTCTATATCTGATTGACATATTCTTTCACTTTCGCACTGGATATCTGGAGGATGGGGTGCTGCAAACGGACGCAATCAAACTGCGCACACACTACATGAACTCGACGATCTTCTATATCGACTGCCTCTGCCTGCTGCCGCTGGACTTTCTCTACTTGTCGATTGGCTTCAATTCGATACTGCGCAGCTTTCGGCTGGTCAAGATCTACCGGTTTTGGGCCTTCATGGACCGCACCGAGCGGCACACCAACTATCCGAATCTGTTTCGCTCCACGGCCCTTATACACTATCTGCTTGTGATATTCCATTGGAACGGCTGTCTCTACCACATTATTCACAAGAACAACGGCTTCGGCTCACGGAATTGGGTCTATCACGACTCCGAGTCGGCGGACGTAGTTAAACAGTATCTGCAGAGCTATTACTGGTGCACTTTGGCATTAACCACCATCGGGGACCTGCCCAAGCCCCGCTCCAAGGGCGAGTACGTGTTTGTGATATTGCAATTGCTATTCGGTCTGATGCTCTTTGCCACGGTGCTCGGACATGTGGCGAACATTGTGACGTCGGTGAGTGCGGCGCGCAAGGAGTTTCAAGGTGAGTGCATTATCACAAATAAGTTCTAATTGTTGGCCGGTGAATCGGTTATGAAGTGAAACGGGTTTGTTCCAAAAACAGCTGATTGAAATTGAAGAACTCTCGCTGGATTATGATTTAATCGGTTTAGAAACAAAACGGTTATGATTGATAGGTAAAGGTGTAGCTAGACATAAGAGATGAAATAAATTGAATTAGTATAACAAAATCGAACCGGTTGGGAACCGGTTACATACGTTTTAATTCGAAACACTTTAAACACTTTAAATGGGTAGATACGCGTATAGTTGGAAAACATAAAAGATGTCGAAAATGCGGCAGTCGAATCAGTTATGAACCGGTTATATGCATTTTACGGTGAAGCACAAATAGTTAATGAATAGATAGAAGTATAGCTTGAAGACATAAAAGATGAAGACAATTGGCATAATTGAACAATGCATTTTAGTTTGAAACGGTTAAGCTAAGAAGCGAGAGGGAATTCAGCTAAAGAAATATTACATAGAATATGCATATATTACGATTATGCGCTGTCAACATTTTATCACTATATAAGCATGTATACATCGATTGTTAATATAAAACGCCTTTGCAGAGAATTGTTTTAGTTGTTTGGCAATATATGAGTGCGTGTATAAGTATGAGTTGCATTAAAAATCAAACGGATAGATGACGAACAAGTCAAAAGCAGAAACGGTCCTAAAGCGGCGGAGGTAAAAGCTCGAAGGATTTTCGACACAACAAAAAAGGGGCTTGTGTACTTTGGAATGGTATAACAAGGACAAACAGTTTCCACTCGAAATGCTGCCTGATACGGTAAAACTGATCTTTAAAAAGAGTACAAGGGCAACACGTTTTTGGGCCCAAGCGAATTAAGGCCAACATATAATTATTAGGCTCAGGAGAGTACCATAAATCACAGCATACAATGTTGAAATGTAATCATTATCCGTTGTTGGTTTTTCTTTTTTGCTTTTCCTTCTTCTTCTTATTTTTGCAAATCCTTATCAAGACAATTTTAAGCTGGAACATATAAATTGTTGTTGTTTCTTTGTTTGGCTTCAATATTTACGAGCTGTCTGATTAAACTGTTGCTCAGAGCTAGGTTAGATACGCATACATATGGGAACAATAATCCGCAGCTAACATAGCAACAAGATGAGAAAGCTGGAGACACCAAACGGACAGACGGATGGAGCGACGGACAAACGGATGGGATACACGAATGATACCTGGGGGTAGAGACATTTGACAAAACAGAACAATGAGCAAAGCTCTCAAAAGTATGCAAAACTTTTTGGCTTTGCCATTTTAGCTGCTTAAATTGAGGAAAATGTTGTATGTGTGTGTGTGTGTGTGTGTATACGGGCAATTGTATACAATATATACAAATCCTGGCTGGCTTAAGAGACGTTGCTCCTTTTGTGCCTGACAAGACTCTCTACTCGTGCTGCTTGAGCAAACGCTCCTCGAGCATTTTGCACTGCCAGGCAGCCTCTTGTGAGCCCAGTAGGCCATGCGGCCATTAGCTAAATGAACTCGTTTATTTGCTCCATAAATAACTGGACAAAATGCAAGTGTCGCCATTGCAGTCGGATGGCGTCTTGTCGTTTTAATTTCAAAAGACCGCCCAAGTCAAATGCCTGGCAAGCAATTCAAGAAAATGGCAAAACCGGGGCTGTCCGAGAACGGACTCTCATTAGGCGAACGTCAGCTGAAAATATTAAGGCCACTCAACGGCAATGGGCCACAATGGCGAATGCCCAAGGGACAACGGATGCTAAACTTAGCAGTGGACATTGGCCGGCAGCTGGAGCCGTAGCTTGGGGCAAACAAAGCAATTCCTCTGCTCATTGATGGGCGTGGCAACAGTTTGCACCTCTACAGAGAGTAACTGCCAGATGCAGCATCAACATGTTTACACAACACTTTTTCATGTGCATGTGTGCATGTGTGTGTGCGTGTGTGTTGTGTGTGCGAATGTTGCATGCACACAAGAGAGTCGCAAGTGATTGAGGGCTTGAGTCTAACGGAGCGGGGAGTGAGGCAAAAAGTCAGCAAGCAAAGCTCAGCGGCTTAATGGACGAAACGTGCTGCTGCATTAATTTCTGGTTTTATGCACTCGAAACTTTTTCTCATATTTGCATGCAGCAAATCTCAATTTTTATTGCACCAGTGGAAATTGTGTATGCCTTTTTTTTATGAATACCGTGACGCCATTTCGCTGGGTCCGCCCGCATGCATATAGTCGAGAAATGCTCTTAATCCCACACGATGTTCGTTGTGGGTGTCCATTTCGTTAATTATTAAGCTGCTGTCCGCCTCGCTAATCACCTCACCCACGGTGGCCATCACGGTGCGCACATCGAGAGCGTTAAAATACCCGTCACCCTGGCGATCGAACACTTCAAAGGCTTTACGCAGATTCTCATCGCTCTCGACTTCGCGCAGCTTGGGCGCCATCACTTGGAGGAACTCCTTAAAATCTAAGCAGCGCAGTTCACCGACGTCCGCCGCGTCGATGAATTCGTTCAGGTCCGCTTCGGTTGGCTCGAAGCCCACGTCACGCATGATGAGGTTCAGATCACGGGCCTCAATGGACCCATTCCGATCCTCATCATATTTGTCGAAGATCCTTTTCAGCTCTATATGCAGCTCCTGGCCCATATACTGTGGCATTGTGCGAGCTAAACAGATTGGCCAGGGATATTCGCGAATTTTATTCAAAACTTTGTACGAAAACAAAAATAAATAACAATATAAAAAGTAAATAACTGATTCTCTAACAGTAAACCAACAAATAAAAACAAATAACGAGAAACGAACTGACAACCAACTCAGAGCCGCAACTTAAACTCAAGGGCTAATAAAACACTTAGGTGACCGTTGCGCATCGCTGAATCGGCAACTTTTCACGTAGTTTTTGCCCCAAAGCCGTCGCAACTTTTGCCTCCACCACAATAATAATACATCATATAACCATGGACATGCAACGAGGACCATCCATCAATTTGTCAATTCAGCGCTTGCCGCTTCGAGTGCGCGAGACCACAAGAAGCAAACGATGCTCGATGCCTGATGCCCGATGCCTGCTGCCTGATGCCTGCTGCTTGCTGATGCGGAGCGCTTCGCGGTGCGGGGGCGGGCTGACTGGAAGGTTGGTTGTGAGCAAGCAAAATCGCAATAAAAAAACATGACTGAAATCAAATGCAGCGTTTGGTGACGCTCAAATGCTCTTTAAGTGCGGCCACAAAGCGTATGTGTAATATATTGTCGAATATAACTCATGCGCCTCGTGGACCACATGTAAAAGCAGCGAATAAAATGGTGTCAACAGGAAAAGGTTAAGTAAAAAGAAAACACGGAGCGCGTTTGACATCTAACAAGTGCACTGCATTTTAAATTCTCAGCGTTGTTGCAGATTTCCATGTGTTATTCAACATTACAAGTTTTCGAAATTTGTGCAAAGGACCTTGTCAACTTTGAAAGTTTCTATGGGGATTCTTTTATTTAAAATTCTTGTCATGAGATTTTGCTCATAGGATAAAATGCAACTCATAGCTAAGATTTGCATACGTTATGCAACACTATAAACACTAGAAATATATATTTCAAAATTCTCATTTACTTTCTTGCTTTCATTTTCTGTCGTTTTTCAACACTCTACTTAAACTCCTAACGCATAACCCTTTAAGAAAAGAGCTTTAAGTCGCGTTGAAGCTTTAACTTAAACTTGAAAAAGTTGTTTGTGGTCCACTTCTTCTTTCAATTAACTTTCAGTGCAAGCTGTTTTAATAACTTCCGCTCGATTTATGAGTGTCATAGCATTAAAGGCTGTCTTACTAGGCTGCCATTAATCTTAAAGTTTTCGAAAGTACTTGCATTTCTTAAGAAAATTTACATTATCCTTTTAATGAGCATTTTCTTCTCTTTTTATTATTATTCTCATTTTTTTTATAATCCCGCTTGCAGCTGATGCAGCAATAATTATCATTAATAATTATTAACCCTGTAGCTTGACATGATCCCGCCGATCTGTGATATCTCAACCTTTTGGCATTTACAAACTCATTCAGTTTTGTTGCCATTGCTACCCTATTCTACTTTCTCTTTCTTCTATATTTTTTTTGCACGCACTTTGCAAGCAAATATTACAAATACCGCTAGTCATGGCTTAGGGCGCAACACTTTAGTGATGGCCTTCTGCTACATTAAGCAAACTCCCTCTGGCCAACAACTTAAAAACTTATATATTTACTTAGTAACAGGCACCCCGCTTCGCATCTCCGCATCGCAACATCTCCGCATCTCAGCATCTTCGCATTTTCTCTGTTACGTACTCATCATGGGTTTCTTACTCGTTCAGTTCGTTGTGTTGGGTTGAGCGCATGAAAATTGATTTTCAAATAGTTGGCCTGCCTTTTTTCAAATTTGATTGACGTTATTACATTACATAACATCACATCAGGCACTGAGGCAACTTACACGCGCACACACATACACACAAACACATTGGTACGTATACAAGCAGCTGGTTTAAGTTATTCATCCATTTAGCCCCACTTAGGGCCCGGTTGGCTGAATGGCTGGCTGGTTGCCTGCCTGCTTGCCTGGCTGACTGGCAACAACAAGTGGAAAACTGTCATTATATTTGAGTTATTGATGGTTTTTCAAAATCATTTTAGCAACAATGTTGTTGCCACATACACCAGCACACTCGCACGCCGCAAGTTACATTTACGCTTAGTTAAGCGCCATAGCTGCGGCTTGTTAACGCCAAACAGACGCAAACTTTAAACGCTGTGCGAATTCTGTTGCTGTTGTTATTGCTGTTTTTGGGTTTCGCATAAATCCAAAAACGCTTTTCAAATATGCCATTCAAAATTATGTTAATTTGTTGCTAGCTGGCGGCTGCCTGCTGCCTGCTCTTATGTAATTATTATTGTAAATAGTTTTTTATGCAAATTATGCGTCAGCAGCGCTGTCAACGCTTTTGATTGATGTTGTGCACACAACTTATCTGTGTTTGGTGTTCGTGTGGGTGTGTGCTGTGCCTGTGTCTGTGTGTATGTGTAAGTTATTCGCTCTGCTGCTAAAATTGCGGCTGTGGCTGTGGCTGCGGCTGCGGCTGCGGCTGTTGCTGCTTCAGCTGGTCATTTGCAACGCCTTTTGCTGCAGTTGTTTACTGCAATTAAAACAATTTATGCGCTCAATTTACTCACACACACAGACGCACACACAGGCTCACACGGATATATACACTAGCTGGGCACTGGCTCAGTACTTTGAGACTTGTAGTACTTTACGTGCGAGATTTGCAGCCATTTTGACTTGAACCCGTTTCAGTGCTTCGTCTCACTCGCGCACTGGCTAGCTATGTATGTTTGTGTGTGTGTTTTTATTACTTTTTTTTTTTTTTTGTTTTTCTTTTACTTGCAGCAATTGTTGCTGTTGCTTTTGCTCTCGCACAATGAGCGCGTGTCTAAAAATAGAATTGAGCGACGTACGCACGAGTTGCGAACGGCTGAGCGAGCATTGGCTTGAGAGAGGGACGCACAAATTCGCAGTCGGTGCGCTCTTTTGCCTTTTGCCATTGGCTTTGCTTCAGTCTTCAGTCAAGGCGAGCAGCAGCGGCAGCAGCAGCAGAGGCAGCGTCCATTATCCACTTTAGCTTGGCCGACTTGCCAGTGTTGGGTAGCGTGTGTGTGAGTGTGTGTGTTTGTGCTGCTGTTGTTGTTGTTGTTCGTTTTGCTGTTTGCTTTCGCTTGCCACAGCTTCAACAACAACAATAAGAGCAACAGTAATGTGCGTTTGTGTGTGTGTGTATGTGTGAGTCTTTCTCGCTCTGTGCATGTGTATTTGTGTGTGTTTATATTTGCTGCTGCTGCTGCTGCTGCTGCTTATGCCCTACAGCTGTAACCGTAACCGTGAGTGCGCTCCTATGTGCGACTGTGTGTGCGTGTCTGTTTGCGTGTTTGTGTGTGTATTCCAATCAATATTGTAGACGCAGTCGCCGCTGTTGGCCGCTTTTGCCCATTAAGCTGCATGTACGCCAACTTACCGTCGTATTTTTAGAACATGGCTTTTTTTTGTAGCTGATGCTGCTGGCATTGTATGGCATGTAGCTGCCCTTAAAGGGCAAAATATTCCATTATCCTTGAAAAGCGAATTTGCCAAGGATATTGCTAGTGCTGCCACGCTGCTGCAGCTGCAGCTGCAGCTAACATGCGCATTGTTATTGTTAGTGTTATTGTAAGTGTTATTGTTATTGTTATTGTTATTGCAACGCTGGCTAACGGAGCGCATTTATATTTGTTTGCCGCCCGAACAAATCTACGAGAGCATCCAACATCGAGCATCGAGCACCCAAAGTACAACATACAACATTCAACGCCACCCGGCACCTCATCCAGAGCGCGTGTGTTCAGCAGTAACCGCATATGCATAATTAATGATACAAATTGGTTTTTCTGGAAAACTCAGGCAAGCGCAAAAGAAAACCCAACCATCAGTCTTTGCAGCGGAAGCTGCGAGTGCTTACAAAAGCGTGGCCAATATTTAATTATATCAGCTTTTAAAACATACCCCGGTTTCTCTTACTGGTTTTGTTAATAGAAAAAATCATGACTTCTAAAGCAAGACTTTTAAGCCCAAGATCAATTGTCTAATCGAACCAGTTGTTTTCGTTAAGGTGGTTATCCACATCCTTGAACCAAGGTTTTGGCTTAATCCATAATTTACGCTTTAATTTATAATTGCTCGTTCTACTGAAAATATTGCCAGCAAATATACAAAAAATCGACCATCATTGTTGTCCTACCAAATGTGGTCCCTCAATAGATTTCTATTGTGCTTAAATTCTGGATTGGTTCGGGCTTCGGCTCGGCTTCATTCAAGACAAGAGATATAATTTTAGCTCCAATCCTTCTTAAAAAAAAAAAAAAATGAAAATCCAGGGCTCGAATGCAGCTTGTAGCCTGGCATGGAATACATGGAATACAATTTTAAGCCTATCTAACAAAAGACTTTAAGAGTTATGAATGGGCAATTTTTCGTTTTGAACGGCAAATACCTATCATCTTGCATTTAACCTAGAATAATTGCTGCATTGTAAGCCGAAAACCACTTTTCAATCGTTTCTATGCTACTTTCCAGCTAGTTTTCAGTCCCACAACATATCAGCTCAATATTAAGCTGTTTTCTATTTTTTGTACTTCTTTTCAATGCAGTTCCGCAGAGAACTTTTAGCTTT
The DNA here is from genome assembly GCF_003285875.2 of Drosophila novamexicana. NCBI lineage: Eukaryota > Metazoa > Arthropoda > Insecta > Diptera > Drosophilidae > Drosophila > Drosophila novamexicana. The sequence continues at coordinate 4,768,146 of NW_020824765.1, read as the reverse complement.
TTCATTTTTTCATAGCCTGCCCATTGCTGGACTGGTTCTTTGTCCTAGCAACTGCATGCACATGCACATCAGCGTCGCTCTTAAGTGGTTTCTAGTTAGTTTGAAATTTTCACTTGGCCAGTTACCCACAACGTATATGCATTCAGCTTGGCCAGCACCCCGAACCGAACATCCCCTTGCTGTGTGCTCTTCGTGTGCTTTTTGTCTTGGGCTTATGAAAAGGCAGGAAGAGCAAGTTTTTGTCACGCATATTTACTGTTTGTATAAACTCGTGGTGCCACCCGCTCTCTGCTGCATCCTGCTGGCCTCAACTGAAAAACTTGCTGCAGCTTGTTTGCCAGACAATGGCTTGAACTTTTGCACCCCAGATTTTTATATTGTTGCGCCACAAAAGGCAAAAACTCACACATGATGCCAAGTTTTTTTATTTTTTTCATTTCTATTTTCATATATTTTTTTTTTTTGCAATACGCACTTAATCCCAAACCCAGCGACAATTGTCTTGATTGCCAGACTGTCAGACGCGCTAGCTGTCGGCTCAGAGGTCAGATTTGCTGCCACTTGAGCTCTTGATCTGGACAAAGCGGCCGTGTGCAATATCTAAATGCAATTATGGTTGCAGATTAGTGCTTAAGGTGGCAGGCGCCGCAAAGTGTGGCCCACAAACTGCTGTAACAACAAGAATAACAACAAAAACAACAACAACAGCACCAGCAGCAGCGGATCAAAATGCGCCAGAGGCAACTGTGGCCAAGCAGAGCATAAAATGAAAAATAAATATGAAAAACGAAGAAAAATAACGGAAAATCTGAAGAAAATGTGCGGCAAGATGCGAAGCCAAATGCAGTTTACCCAGCAAGCCCTGCCCCAACCCCAACCCCAACCGACAGCTCAACCACAAACCCTGCATGGCCACGCCCCAGCTGTGCTTACTTCAGGGCAAAATGGCAAATTAAATTTTGTGTCGGCAAAATGCAGCGGGATGGAAAAATGCGTTGAAAGCAGAACGCAATGCAATGGGGCTAAGGATAAACTGTGCGCCACAACCAACAACCACAGAGAGCAGGAATTAAATCTCAAATAATTGCTACATAAACAAAGTGTACAACTAACCACAGTTATTGAGCCGAGACCAGGCGACGCAACGCTCGAAATATCTATATATAAATATATATTTTTGGCAATTTCCATTTTCTAAACATACACACAACCGCATTCTCGCATATACACACATGCAAATAAAATGCTGCTATGGAATATGCAATTAATATTTAGATTGATTTTCAATTGTTAAAAAAGAATCCACAAAGCGTAACGTGACATGCACAACCAGTACTCGAATCCGTAACCATCCCACCCCGCCTCCAATTCTGTCCGCCATTCAGAGTCCCAGTCGCCCCTCACGTCTCAGGCTTCATTGCCGGAATGCTGGCAGTGTCATGCAGTCAAGCAGAACCGCAATAAAAATCGCTGTAATTTTGCATACTGTCGCCCTGCCACGTGTGTGTGTGTGTGCGTGTGCTTGTGTGTACTTGAGTGTGTGTTTTTGCTATCAGCAAGCATATCCGTTGTATGTAATGGTTATGTGTTGTGTGCCAAGACGCTGCGTTGCCATGCAATAATCCTTGGATGCGTTTCGTTGCCAATGAGGCAAAATTGTTTGCAGGCAAAAGAAGTAAACGTATGATAATCGATACCTCGATACCCGATACCCGATACTGCTGCCAGCATCAGTTACGCAATATTTCTTACACAGCAACAACAACAACAACGACAACAACAATAAAATAATAAAAACCCACAATGTAACACGCTTTGGGGCAAACCATGCAAAGTATTTCAAACAGCAAACGGGTAAGCCCAAAAGTATGCTATGAATTCCGTGCAAGCCATGGGCTACAATATTGAAAGAGATAGAGACAAAGAAGCGAACAAAGTAAGTCGAACCTTTTATTTGATGTACGCTTAAACAATGTCTATTGACTAAAATGTAATGTAAATAATCCATTCCATCCGATTTTTACGAGGTGTGGCTTTTTCTTCATGGTTTTCCCTCTAGATTAATCTTGCATTCAAGTCTCGACACCGATTTTTTGGTCGAAATTCATGTCCAAATCTTACCCCAAGATTCGTATATAGACATGGGTCAAAAATTACCACCCCCATAACTCGGTCAAATCTCATCCGATTTTCACGAAGTTTGGCGTTTTCTTCATGGTTTTCCCTCTAGATTAATCTTGCATTCAAATCTCTACACCGATTTTTTGTTCGAAATTCATGTCCAAATCTTACCCCAAGATTCGTATATAGACATAGGTCAAAAATTACCACCCCCATAACTCGGTCAAATCTCATCCGATTTTCACGAGGTGTGGCTTTTTCTTCATGGGTTTCCCTCTAGATTAATCTTGCATTCAAATCTCGACACCGATTTTTTGGTCGAAATTCATGTCCAAATCTTACCCCAAGATTCGTATATAGACATGGGTCAAAAATTACTACCCCTATAACTCGGTCAAATCTCATCCGATTTTCACGAAGTTTGGCGTTTTCTTCATGGTTTTCCCTCTAGATTAATCTTGCATTCAAATCTCGACACCGATTTTTTGGTCGAAATTCATGTCCAAATCTTACCCCAAGATTCGTATATACCCATGGGTCAACATTTACCACCCCCATATCTCGGCCAAATCTTATCCGATTTTCAAGAAGTTTGGCTTTTTCTTCATGGTTTTCCCTCTAGATTAATCTTGCATTCAAATTTCGACACCGATTTTTTGGTCGAAATTCATGTCCAAATCTTACCCCTAGATTCGTATATGGACATGGGTCAAAAATTACCACCCCCATAACTCGGTCAAATCTCATCCGATTTTCACTAAGTTTGGCGTTTTCTTCATGGTTTTCCCTCTAGATTAATCTTGCATTCAAATCTCGACACCGATTTTTTGGTCGAAATTCATGTCCAAATCTTACCCCTAGATTCGTATATAGACATGGGTCAAAAAATTACCACCCCCATAACTCGGTCAAATCTCATCCGATTTTCACGAGGTGTGGCTTTCTCTTCATGGTTTTCCCTCTAGATTAATCTTGCATTCAAATCTCGACACCGATTTTTTGTGTCGAAATTCATGTCCAAATCTTACCCCAAGATTCGTATATAGACATGGGTCAAAAATTACCACCCCCATAACTCGGTCAAATCTCATCCGATTTTCACGAAGTTTGGCGTTTTCTTCATGGTTTTCCCTCTAGATTAATCTTGCATTCAAATCTCGACACCGATTTTTTGGTCGAAATTCATGTCCAAATCTTACCCCTAGATTCGTATATAGACATGGGTCAAAAAATTACCACCCCCATAACTCGGTCAAATCTCATCCGATTTTCACGAGGTGTGGCTTTCTCTTCATGGTTTTCCCTCTAGATTAATCTTGCATTCAAATCTCGACACCGATTTTTTGGTCGAAATTCATGTCCAAATCTTACCCCAAGATTCGTATATAGACATGGGTCAAAAATTACCACCCCCATAACTCGGTCAAATCTCATCCGATTTTCACGAAGTTTGGCGTTCTCTTCATGGTTTTCCCTCTAGATTAATCTTGCATTCAAATCTCGACACCGATTTTTTGGTCGAAATTCATGTCCAAATCTTACCCCTAGATTCGTATATAGACATGGGTCAAAAATTACCACCCCCATAACTCGGTCAAATCTCATCCGATTTTCACGAGGTGTGGCTTTCTCTTCATGGTTTTCTCTCTAGATTAATCTTGCATTCAAATTCTCTTCATGGTTTTCCCCCTAGATTAATCTTGCATTCAAATCTCGACACCGATTTTTTGGTCGAAATTCATGTCCAAATCTTACCCCAAGATTCGTATATAGACATGGGTCAAAAATTACCACCCCCATAACTCGGTCAAATCTCATCCGATTTTCACGCAGTTTGGCGTTCTCTTCATGGTTTTCCCCCTAGATTAATCTTGCATTCAAATCTCGACACCGATTTTTTGGTCGAAATTCATGTCCAAATCTTACCCCAAGATTCGTATATAGACATGGGTCAAAAATTACCACCCCCATAACTCGGTCAAATCTCATCCGATTTTCACGAGGTGTGGCTTTTTCTTCATGGTTTTTCCTCTAGATTAATCTTGCATTCAAATCTCGACACCGATTTTTTGGTCGACATTCATGTCCAAATCTTACCCCAAGATTCGTATATAGACATGGGTCAAAAATTACCACTCCCATAACTCGGTCAAATCTCATCCGATTTTCACGAAGTTTGGCGTTCTCTTCATGGCTTTCCCCCTAGATTAATCTTGCATTCAAATCTCGACACCGATTTTTTGGTCGAAATTCATGTCCAAATCTTACCCCAAGATTCGTATATAGACATGGGTCAAAAATTACCACCCCCATAACTCGGTCAAATCTCATCCGATTTTCACGAAGTTTGGCTTTTTCTTCATGGTTTTCCCTCTAGATTTATCTTGCATTCAAATCTCGACACCGATTTTTTGGTCAAAATTCATGTCCAAATCTTACCCCAAGATTCGTATATAGACATGGGTCAAAAATTACCACGCCCATAACTCGGTCAAATCTCATCCGATTTTCACGAAGTTTGGCGTTCTCTTCGTGGTTTTCCCCCTAGATTAATCTTGCATTCAAATCTCGACACCGATTTTTTGGTCGAAATTCATGTCCAAATCTTACCCCAAGATTCGTATATAGACATGGGTCAAAAATTACCACCCCCATAACTCGGTCAAATCTCATCCGATTATCACGCAGTTTGGCGTTCTCTTCATGGTTTTCCCCCTAGATTAATCTTGCATTCAAATCTCGACACCGATTTTTTGGTCGAAATTCATGTCCAAATCTTACCCCAAGATTCGTATATAGACATGGGTCAAAAATTACCACCCCCATAACTCGGTCAAATCTCATCCGATTTTCACGAAGTTTGGCTTTTTCTTCATGGTTTTCCCTCTAGATTTATCTTGCATTCACATCTCGACACCGATTTTTTGGTCGAAATTCATGTCCAAATCTTACCCCAAGATTCGTATATAGACATAGGTCAAAAATTACCACCCCCATAACTCGGTCAAATCTCATCCGATTTTCACGAGGTGTGGCTTTTTCTTCATGGTTTTCCCTCTAGATTAATCTTGCATTCAAATCTCGACACCGATTTTTTGGTCGAAATTCATGTCCAAATCTTACCCCAAGATTCGTATATAGACATGGGTCAAAAATTACCACCCCCATAACTCGGTCAAATCTCATCCGATTTTCACGAGGTGTGGCTTTTTCTTCATGGTTTTCCCTCTAGATTAATCTTGCATTCAAATCTCGACACCGATTTTTTGGTCGAAATTCATGTCCGAATCTTACCCCAAGATTCGAATATAGACATGGGTCAAAAATTACCACCCCCATAACTCGGTCAAATCTCATCCGATTTTCACGAGGTGTGGCTTTTTCTTCATGGTTTTCCCTCTAGATTAATGTGGCATTCAAATCTCGACACCGATTTTTTGGTCAAAATTCATGTCCAAATCTTACCCCAAGATTCGTATATAGACATGGGTCAAAAATTACCACGCCCATAACTCGGTCAAATCTCATCCGATTTTCACGAAGTTTGGCGTTCTCTTCATGGTTTTCCCCCTAGATTAATCTTGCATTCAAATCTCGACACCGATTTTTTGGTCGAAATTCATGTCCAAATCTTACCCCAAGATTCGTATATAGACATGGGTCAAAAATTACCACCCCCATAACTCGGTCAAATCTCATCCGATTTTCACGCAGTTTGGCGTTCTCTTCATGGTTTTCCCCCTAGATTAATCTTGCATTCAAATCTCGACACCGATTTTTTGGTCGAAATTCATGTCCAAATCTTACCCCAAGATTCGTATATAGACATGGGTCAAAAATTACCACGCCCATAACTCGGTCAAATCTCATCCGATTTTCACGAAGTTTGGCGTTCTCTTCGTGGTTTTCCCCCTAGATTAATCTTGCATTCAAATCTCGACACCGATTTTTTGGTCGAAATTCATGTCCAAATCTTACCCCAAGATTCGTATATAGACATGGGTCAAAAATTACCACCCCCATAACTCGGTCAAATCTCATCCGATTATCACGCAGTTTGGCGTTCTCTTCATGGTTTTCCCCCTAGATTAATCTTGCATTCAAATCTCGACACCGATTTTTTGGTCGACATTCATGTCCAAATCTTACCCCAAGATTCGTATATAGACATGGGTCAAAAATTACCACTCCCATAACTCGGTCAAATCTCATCCGATTTTCACGAAGTTTGGCTTTTTCTTCATGGTTTTCCCTCTAGATTTATCTTGCATTCAAATCTCGACACCGATTTTTTGGTCAAAATTCATGTCCAAATCTTACCCCAAGATTCGTATATAGACATGGGTCAAAAATTACCACGCCCATAACTCGGTCAAATCTCATCCGATTTTCACGAAGTTTGGCGTTCTCTTCGTGGTTTTCCCCCTAGATTAATCTTGCATTCAAATCTCGACACCGATTTTTTGGTCGAAATTCATGTCCAAATCTTACCCCAAGATTCGTATATAGACATGGGTCAAAAATTACCACCCCCATAACTCGGTCAAATCTCATCCGATTATCACGCAGTTTGGCGTTCTCTTCATGGTTTTCCCCCTAGATTAATCTTGCATTCAAATCTCGACACCGATTTTTTGGTCGAAATTCATGTCCAAATCTTACCCCAAGATTCGTATATAGACATGGGTCAAAAATTACCACCCCCATAACTCGGTCAAATCTCATCCGATTTTCACGAAGTTTGGCTTTTTCTTCATGGTTTTCCCTCTAGATTTATCTTGCATTCAAATGTCGACACCGATTTTTTGGTCGAAATTCATGTCCAAATCTTACCCCAAGATTCGTATATAGACATAGGTCAAAAATTACCACCCCCATAACTCGGTCAAATCTCATCCGATTTTCACGAGGTGTGGCTTTTTCTTCATGGTTTTCCCTCTAGATTAATCTTGCATTCAAATCTCGACACCGATTTTTTGGTCGAAATTCATGTCCAAATCTTACCCCAAGATTCGTATATAGACATGGGTCAAAAATTACCACCCCCATAACTCGGTCAAATCTCATCCGATTTTCACGAAGTTTGGCTTTTTCTTCATGGTTTTCCCTCTAGATTTATCTTGCATTCAAATCTCGACACCGATTTTTTGGTCAAAATTCATGTCCGAATCTTACCCCAAGATTCGTATATAGACATGGGTCAAAAATTACCACCCCCATAACTCGGTCAAATCTCATCCGATTTTCACGAGGTGTGGCTTTTTCTTCATGGCTTTCCCTCTAGATTAATCTTGCATTCAAATCTCGACACCGATTTTTTGGTCGAAATTCATGTCCGAATCTTACCCCAAGATTCGAATATAGACATGGGTCAAAAATTACCACCCCCATAACTCGGTCAAATCTCATCCGATTTTCACGAGGTGTGGCTTTTTCTTCATGGTTTTCCCTCTAGATTAATGTGGCATTCAAATCTCGACACCGATTTTTTGGTCGAAATTCATGTCCGAATCTTACCCCAAGATTCGAATATAGACATGGGTCAAAAATTACCACGCCCATAACTCGGTCAAATCTCATCCGATTTTCACGAAGTTTGGCGTTCTCTTCATGGTTTTCCCCCTAGATTAATCTTGCATTCAAATCTCGACACCGATTTTTTGGTCGAAATTCATGTCCAAATCTTACCCCAAGATTCGTATATAGACATGGGTCAAAAATTACCACCCCCATAACTCGGTCAAATCTCATCCGATTTTCACGCAGTTTGGCGTTCTCTTCATGGTTTTCCCCCTAGATTAATCTTGCATTCAAATCTCGACACCGATTTTTTGGTCGAAATTCATGTCCAAATCTTACCCCAAGATTCGTATATAGACATGGGTCAAAAATTACCACGCCCATAACTCGGTCAAATCTCATCCGATTTTCACGAAGTTTGGCGTTCTCTTCGTGGTTTTCCCCCTAGATTAATCTTGCATTCAAATCTCGACACCGATTTTTTGGTCGAAATTCATGTCCAAATCTTACCCCAAGATTCGTATATAGACATGGGTCAAAAATTACCACCCCCATAACTCGGTCAAATCTCATCCGATTATCACGCAGTTTGGCGTTCTCTTCATGGTTTTCCCCCTAGATTAATCTTGCATTCAAATCTCGACACCGATTTTTTGGTCGAAATTCATGTCCAAATCTTACCCCAAGATTCGTATATAGACATAGGTCAAAAATTACCACCCCCATAACTCGGTCAAATCTCATCCGATTTTCACGAGGTGTGGCTTTTTCTTCATGGTTTTCCCTCTAGATTAATGTGGCATTCAAATCTCGACACCGATTTTTTGGTCGAAATTCATGTCCAAATCTTACCCCAAGATTCGTATATAGACATGGGTCAAAAATTACCACGCCCATAACTCGGTCAAATCTCATCCGATTTTCACGAAGTTTGGCGTTTTCTTCATGGTTTTCCCCCTAGATTAATCTTGCATTCAAATCTCGACACCGATTTTTTGGTCGAAATTCATGTCCAAATCTTACCCCAAGATTCGTATATAGACATGGGTCAAAAATTACCACCCCCATAACTCGGTCAAATCTCATCCGATTTTCACGAGGTGTGGCTTTTTCTTCATGGTTTTTCCTCTAGATTAATCTTGCATTCAAATCTCGACACCGATTTTTTGGTCGACATTCATGTCCAAATCTTACCCCAAGATTCGTATATAGACATGGGTCAAAAATTACCACTCCCATAACTCGGTCAAATCTCATCCGATTTTCACGAAGTTTGGCGTTCTCTTCATGGCTTTCCCCCTAGATTAATCTTGCATTCAAATCTCGACACCGATTTTTTGGTCGAAATTCATGTCCAAATCTTACCCCAAGATTCGTATATAGACATGGGTCAAAAATTACCACCCCCATAACTCGGTCAAATCTCATCCGATTTTCACGAAGTTTGGCTTTTTCTTCATGGTTTTCCCTCTAGATTTATCTTGCATTCAAATCTCGACACCGATTTTTTGGTCAAAATTCATGTCCAAATCTTACCCCAAGATTCGTATATAGACATGGGTCAAAAATTACCACGCCCATAACTCGGTCAAATCTCATCCGATTTTCACGAAGTTTGGCGTTCTCTTCGTGGTTTTCCCCCTAGATTAATCTTGCATTCAAATCTCGACACCGATTTTTTGGTCGAAATTCATGTCCAAATCTTACCCCAAGATTCGTATATAGACATGGGTCAAAAATTACCACCCCCATAACTCGGTCAAATCTCATCCGATTATCACGCAGTTTGGCGTTCTCTTCATGGTTTTCCCCCTAGATTAATCTTGCATTCAAATCTCGACACCGATTTTTTGGTCGAAATTCATGTCCAAATCTTACCCCAAGATTCGTATATAGACATGGGTCAAAAATTACCACCCCCATAACTCGGTCAAATCTCATCCGATTTTCACGAAGTTTGGCTTTTTCTTCATGGTTTTCCCTCTAGATTTATCTTGCATTCAAATCTCGACACCGATTTTTTGGTCGAAATTCATGTCCAAATCTTACCCCAAGATTCGTATATAGACATAGGTCAAAAATTACCACCCCCATAACTCGGTCAAATCTCATCCGATTTTCACGAGGTGTGGCTTTTTCTTCATGGTTTTCCCTCTAGATTAATGTGGCATTCAAATCTCGACACCGATTTTTTGGTCGAAATTCATGTCCAAATCTCGACACTGATTTTTTGGTCGAAATTCATGTCCAAATCTTACCCCAAGATTCGTATATAGACATAGGTCAAAAATTACCACCCCCATATCTCGGCCAAATCTCATCCGATTTTCACAAAGTTTGGCTTTTTCTTCATGGTTTTCCCTCCAGATTAATCTGGCATTCAAATCTAAACATCGATTTTTTTATTCGAAATTCATGTCCAAATATTAGCCCAAGATTCGTATATAGACATGGGTCAAAAATTACCACCCCCATAACTCGGCCAAATCTCATCCGATTTTCACAAAGTTTGGCTTTTTCTTCATGGTTTTCCCTCCAGATTAATCTGGCATTCAAATCTAAACATCGATTTTTTTATTCGAAATTCATGTCCAAATATTAGCCCAAGATTCGTATATAGACATGGGTCAAAAATTACCACCCCCATAACTCGGTCAAATCTCATCCGATTTTCACGAAGTTTGGCTTTTTCTTCATGGTTTTCCCTCTAGATTAATCTTGCATTCAAATCTCGACACCGATTTTTTGGTCGAAATTCATGTCCAAATCTTACCCCTAGATTCGTATATAGACATGGGTCAAAAATTACCACCCCCATAACTCGGTCAAATCTAATCCGATTTTCACAAAGTTTGGCTTTTTCTTCATGGTTTTCCCTCCAGATTAATCTGGCATTCAAATCTAAACATCGATTTTTTTATTCGAAATTCATGTCCAAATATTAGCCCAAGATTCGTATATAGACATGGGTCAAAAATTACCACCCCCATAACTCGGCCAAATCTCATCCGATTTTCACAAAGTTTGGCTTTTTCTTCATGGTTTTCCCTCCAGATTAATCTGGCATTCAAATCTAAACATCGATTTTTTTATTCGAAATTCATGTCCAAATATTAGCCCAAGATTCGTATATAGACATGGGTCAAAAATTACCACCCCCATAACTCGGTCAAATCTCATCCGATTTTCACGAAGTTTGGCTTTTTCTTCATGGTTTTCCCTCTAGATTAATCTTGCATTCAAATCTCGACACCGATTTTTTGGTCGAAATTCATGTCCAAATCTTACCCCTAGATTCGTATATAGACATGGGTCAAAAATTACCACCCCCATAACTCGGTCAAATCTAATCCGATTTTCACGAAGTTTGGCGTTTTCTTCATGGTTTTCCCTCTAGATTAATCTTGCATTCAAATCTCGACACCGATTTTTTGGTCGAAATTCATGTCCGAATCTTACCCCAAGATTCGTATATAGACATGGGTCAAAAATTACCACCCCCATAACTCGGGCAAATCTCATCCGATTTTCACGAGGTGTGGCTTTTTCTTCATGGTTTTCCCTCTAGATTTATCTTGCATTCAAATCTCGACACTGATTTTTTGGTCGAAATTCATGTCCAAATCTTACCCCAAGATTCGTATATAGACATAGGTCAAAAATTACCACCCCCATATCTCGGCCAAATCTCATCCGATTTTCACAAAGTTTGGCTTTTTCTTCATGGTTTTCCCTCCAGATTAATCTGGCATTCAAATCTAAACATCGATTTTTTTATTCGAAATTCATGTCCAAATATTAGCCCAAGATTCGTATATAGACATGGGTCAAAAATTACCACGCCCATAAATCGGTCAAATCTCATCCGATTTTCACGAGGTGTGGCTTTTTCTTCATGGTTTTCCCTCTAGATTTATCTTGCATTCAAATCTCGACACTGATTTTTTGGTCGAAATTCATGTCCAAATCTTACCCCAAGATTCGTATATAGACATGGGTCAAAAATTACCACCCCCATAACTCGGTCAAATCTAATCCGATTTTCACGAAGTTTGGCGTTTTCTTCATGGTTTTCCCTCTAGATTAATCTTGCATTCAAATCTCGACACCGATTTTTTGGTCGAAATTCATGTCCAAATATTAGCCCAAGATTCGTATATAGACATGGGTCAAAAATTACCACGCCCATAAATCGGTCAAATCTCATCCGATTTTCACGAAGTTTGGCGTTCTCTTCATGGTTTTCCCCCTAGATTAATCTTGCATTCAAATCTCGACACCGATTTTTTGGTCGAAATTCATGTCCAAATCTTACCCCAAGATTCGTATATAGACATGGGTCAAAAATTACCACCCCCATAACTCGGTCAAATCTCATCCGATTTTCACGCAGTTTGGCGTTCTCTTCATGGTTTTCCCCCTAGATTAATCTTGCATTCAAATCTCGACACCGATTTTTTGGTCGAAATTCATGTCCAAATCTTACCCCAAGATTCGTATATAGACATGGGTCAAAAATTACCACCCCCATAACTCGGTCAAATCTCATCCGATTTTCACGAGGTGTGGCTTTTTCTTCATGGTTTTTCCTCTAGATTAATCTTGCATTCAAATCTCGACATCGATTTTTTGGTCGAAATTCATGTCCAAATCTTACCCCAAGATTCGTATATAGACATGGGTCAAAAATTACCACCCCCATAACTCGGTCAAATCTCATCCGATTTTCACCAAGTTTGGCTTTTTCTTCATGGTTTTCCCTCTAGATTTATCTTGCATTCAAATCTCGACACCGATTTTTTGGTCGAAATTCATGTCCAAATCTTACCCCAAGATTCGTATATAGACATAGGTCAAAAATTACCACCCCCATAACTTGGTCAAATCTCATCCGATTTTCACGAGGTGTGGCTTTTTCTTCATGGTTTTCCCTCTAGATTAATGTGGCATTCAAATCTCGACACCGATTTTTTGGTCGAAATTCATGTCCAAATCTTACCCTAAGATTCGTATATAGACATGGGTCAAAATTTACCACCCCCATATCTCGGCCAAATCTCATCCGATTTTCACAAAGTTTGGCTTTTTCTTCATGGTTTTCCCTCCAGATTAATCTGGCATTCAAATCTAAACATCGATTTTTTTATTCGAAATTCATGTCCAAATATTAGCCCAAGATTCGTATATAGACATGGGTCAAAAATTACCACCCCCATAACTCGGTCAAATCCCATCCGATTTTCACGAAGTTTGGCTTTTTCTTCATGGTTTTCCCTCTAGATTAATCTTTTATTCAAATCTCGACACCGATTTTTTGGTCGAAATTCATGTCCAAATCTTACCCCTAGATTCGTGTATAGACATGGGTCAAAAATTACCACCCCCATAACTCGGTCAAATCTAATCCGATTTTCACGAAGTTTGGCGTTTTCTTCATGGTTTTCCCTCTAGATTAATCTTGCATTCAAATCTCGACACCGATTTTTTGGTCGAAATTCATGTCCGAATCTTATATAGACATGGGTCAAAAATTACCACCCCCATAACTCGGGCAAATCTCATCCGATTTTCACGCAGTTTGGCGTTCTCTTCATGGTTTTCCCCCTAGATTAATCTTGCATTCAAATCTCGACACCGATTTTTTGGTCGAAATTCATGTCCAAATCTTACCCCAAGATTCGTATATAGACATGGGTGAAAAATTACCACCCCCATGACTCGGTCAAATCTCATCCGATTTTCACGAGGTATGGCTTTTTCTTCATGGTTTTTCCTCTAGATTAATCTTGCATTCAAATCTCGACACCGATTTTTTGGTCGAAATTCATGTCCAAATCTTACCCCAAGATTCGTATATAGACATAGGTCAAAAATTACCACCCCCATAACTCGGTCAAATCTCATCCGATTTTCACGAGGTGTGGCTTTTTCTTCATGGTTTTTCCTCTAGATTAATCTTGCATTCAAATCTCGACACCGATTTTTTGGTCGAAATTCAGGTCCAAATCTTACCCCAAGATTCGTATATAGACATGGGTCAAAATTTACCACCCCCATATCTCGGCCAAATCTCATCCGATTTTCACAAAGTTTACCTTTTTCTTCATGGTTTTCCCTCCAGATTAATCTGGCATTCAAATCTAAACATCGATTTTTTTATTCGAAATTAATGTCCAAATATTAGCCCAAGATTCGTATATAGACATGGGTCAAAAATAACCACCCCCATAACTCGGTCAAATCCCATCCGATTTTCACGAAGTTTGGCGTTTTCTTCATGGTTTCCCTTCTAGATTAATCTTGCATTCAAATCTCGACACCGATTTTTTGGTCGAAATTTATGTCCAAATCTTACCCCAAGATTCGTATATAGACATGGGTCAAAAATTACCACCCCCATAACTCGGTCAAATCTCATCCGATTTTCACGAGGTGTGGCTTTTTCTTCATGGTTTTCCCTCTTGATTAATGTGGCATTCAAATCTCGACACCGATTTTTTGGTGGAAATTCATGTCCAAATCTTACCCCAACATTCGTATATAGACATGGGTCAAAATTTACCACCCCCATATCTCGGCCAAATCTCATCAGATTTTCACGAGGTGTGGCTTTTTCTTCATGGTTTTCCCCCTTGTTTTATCTTGCATTCAAATCTCTACACCGATTTTTTGGTCGAAATTCATGACCAAATCTTACCCCTAGATTCGTATACAGACATGGGTCAAAAATTACCACCCCCATAACTCGGTCAAATCTCATCCGATTTTCACGAAGTTTGGCTTTTTATACCCTGAACCCATTAAAACTGGGTATAAGGGTATATTGTATTTGTGCGAAAGCCAAATGTATGTAACAGGCAGAAGGAAGCAACTCCGACCCCATAAAGTATATATATTCTTGATCAGCATAAATAACTGAGTCGATCTAGCCATGTCCGTCTGTCTGTCTGTCCGTCCGTACGTCCGTCCGTCCGTATGTATGAACGCAAGGATCTCAGAACCTATAGGAGCTAGAGACTTGAAATTTAGATGTAGATGCTCCTAGCTCCCGCGCAGATCGAGTTTTTTTCCGATAATCGATAACTTACTCCGTTTCCAAGCAATCGATAAAAATCGATATCGATATACTGTTTTTTGGGCAATTTTGGTAAATAATAAGAACTAGAGTCACCAAACTTGACATATAGCTTCTAAAATAAAGTAAAATACTTAATCATGGTAACCCAAACTAAATACGTTTTAGTTAAGACATCTATGGCCTAGTTACAAGCTAGCGGATAAACGCAGGCAGGCTTAGATCAGAAACTAAGACCTATTACATTTTAAAGAGTGTCTCATCGAAACTACCTATTTAAGACAGAAATAATATTTGAACAGTGTGAATTTAGCTTTAAGTAGGTTTAAAAAAGTGCCTCTAATATTTTGCCTCTACCACCTCTCCATTTACCGACTGTAACTGGAGCTGCGCCTTAACACAACTTACTAAAAAGGTACAATCATAATAATATAGCATAACAGAAAATAACAAGCGATAACGATAGCATGATATAAAGTAAAATAATAATATATCTAAACTGCCATAACGTAATATAACAAAAAAATAACCGAATATATCATAATTATCCAGCAGATAACACTTAACATGTTATATAACATAACCGATGTTTTAATGTGCATAGGTCGAAACAATTAATCGTAATCGATCCCGAATAATCCCAAACAAATTCATAACCTCTTGACACTTTAATCAAAGTTATTCGGCTGCAGGTATTACCATTCATTTATGGGCTATTCCCGACCACAAGACGTTAATTCGACACACATCAACTGGCATAGTTGGCAGCATGGAACATCATGCAATCGCCATTAGCCAGTTTGGGTAAAATTACAGCCCCGGGCAAATATATTGCCGGCTGATCAGAGCTCTGCGCGTAGAATTGAATCTCATTGCCGTAATCGCTGCCCGTAGCGTAGAACTCCATTTTGCAGGGTGCAGCAACGTGTAGCCAATCGATAGGCAGATTCGGTTGGCTCTCAATCTGCAGTGCGACCCGTCTGGAGCCTCGGGAACAGCAGTCGCGAATTAACAGAAGCCAGTCGGACCATTTGTCAGCCACGGGCGGACAGCCGCCAGCAGCGAGGTCTCTGCTAGCAGAATGAGGCTGCGTCAGAGCGAAACTGACCATTGTAAAATGCAGTAATATTTTCGCAGTAGTTGCTAATAACTGATTAGTTTGCTATATAGCGTATATGATACCCGGGCCTTGGTGATATGATAAGCAAGTTTCAGCTTTGCATAAGCAAAAGATAAGAACGATAAGAATGGCGATAATGACTATAAGCTATCTTAATTTGAAGGAAGCCCAATTCAAACAAGGCACAATCATTTATATGGAAAATTATTCATGGATATTTTAAATATGGCTCTGAGTCATCAAAGCAAAGTATTGCTTAAAATTGTTGATAAGCAATTCATTTTCATCAACACATATCAGATGCTGTTAAGAAAATATGTATGTATTAGTTTTTTTTTTTTAATGAGTTTCTACCCTTCCCTCCATACAATCATATTATCATACTTTAGTTTTTACTTCAGTTACCAACTTTTCACATTACCCTTACATGTGTTAGATTCTAGAAAAATGCATTTTTAACCTTCAATGAACAAATTATTTTTTTATTTACACCACCACCTGAGCCATTTCAAAGGACTCGGGCTTGAGGCAAACGCGGGTAGACCGATTTTGTGACTGCTGCTCGCAGACAGAAACAGCCCAGTTGGAGCAGTTTCTGATCGCTAGGCGATAATTTCCAACGCCCAATCCGCTGTAGGTTCCAGTTAGCATCAGGCAGTCGCCGTCAGATGGTCGGGGCTGGCCCGTGGCCCAGGGCAAATAGCGGGACTGTTCGCCAGTGTTTTGCCAAAAGTAGATGCCCTTTTGGCCCAGACTGTTGCCCGAGGTCCACAGCTCCAGCTGGTTTGCCAGAGACGTATTAAGCCACTTGTTGATCAACTGCAGCTGCGTATCATTCTTCAGGCTGAGCAGTCCGGCGCCCTTGGTGTGACAGTAGCGGTCTGCCTCGTACCAGTTCAACCAACTGTTGACAGCCAACAGGCACTGGTCGCCCACCTCAGTGAAGTTCTTGGCACACTTGGATGTAGCTGTTTGGCTGCTGGCAGAGTGCAGCTGGGTCAGCGCCAGGGCGAGCACTGCGCAGGCAATTAATTGATGCCACAACATGTTTGGAGTATAAAGAAATCAATACTAACTAACTATTCTGTTGGACTTGGTGCTTATATAGTCGCTGTCCAGTTTAGACTGAGGGTCGCCTATCTAACGCTTATCACTTGGGCGAAATGATAAGCTTTGATTGACCAGAGTCGAAAATAGATGAATTAACTATAAATTTCGCTTATCTTTACAAAGGAATCCCAAGCAACTTTCCAAGAATAAACCGATGAATCAGTTAATAATTAACAATAAGTCTAAGGGAGAGGCACTCTAATGAGCAATATTTATTTTGGCGTTGCTTAGCAGATAGCCAATAAGTCAAATGAAATAAGCTTGTTACTTAATATCAAGTGTTTAATAGAGGAATTTATTTGAAATCGGAAATCAAATAGTTTTAAAACTGCGCAATTAAGACTCTGAAGATTGCAAAAACTAGGAAAATGGGAACTGAATAGAATCCACCGAAAATAGACATACATAAAGATTTCTCCTCAACACTCTGGAATTGCGAACCTCAAAATTCGTCTCACGTAGTTGCTTCGCAAATTCCATAGTCAAAGATACCCCGCAATTATAGGCTTCTCCTAAGTCAGATCATAGAACCTTTTAATTAATTGACAACAACTTGCGCCGTATCAAAGGCAGTTGGCTTCAGGCAAACTCGCGTCTCAAAGGCGCGTGGCTCCTGTTCGCAAATGTAGGGCGCCAGCGTAGAGCAATTCTCGACCGCTAGTCGGTAGTCAAGTACTAGCAAACTGTGGTCAGCCAAGAGAAGCAGACAATCGCCATTTGCAGCTTGAGGCTGACCCGTGCTCCAGGGCAGATAGCTCGCCAGCTTGCCCGTGCTCTGCCAGTAGTAAGCACCCTTGTTGCTCAGATTGTTGCCCGAGGTCCAGACATCGCTGCGATACTCATTCAGCCAATTGTTTATCTGCTCCAGCTGTGAGTCGTTATCCAGGGTAAGTAGTCTGGCGCCCTTGGAGCGACAGTTGCGATACGCCTCGAACCAGTTTTGTGCATTGCTCTCATGTAGCACACACTTGTCGCCCACCTGGGTGAACTCCGTGTCACAGCTGGCCGCAACGGACTGACTGCTAACTACAACTAAATGCAGCTTGATCAAAGCCAGGCTGAGAATAGTAAATGCGGCTAACTGATGACACAACATTTTTGGAGTGTGTAGAGACAAAAACTCACTAAATGTGGGGTTGGATGCGCTATTTATATAGTCGCGGATCAATTGTGATTGGCGATCGCAAATTCTTAGATTTATATTGTTGACACTATGATAAGTTGATTAAGGCACTTATTTTTAACATCTACATGACCTTATCAGTTTGATATAATCATAATTTTGCGATAAATAAGCTTACAGCATACAATTAGTAGAACGCGGTAACCATTAAAGTTTAAGATTGTTTTCAATTTATGAGGTTTACTTTGAATTTTTCTATCAAAACTACAGTTTTTATTGGATACTTAAATCTTAACCTAGTTTCACAAGAATGGCAAACCCACTGGAAAACTGTAATAAATATAGATCTTCCCAATTCGCCACGCCCCCATTGGCCATAGCCACCTAATCTGAACGTCGTATTGGAGGGTATTCACAATTATAGATTCAAAATATCAAGCCTCTTACTTCAACATACGGATAGCTGGACTGATATGTACACTCTTTTCAATTTGTGAATGCTTTGACTAAAACAACACTCATGATCTTTAATGTTTTTTTTTCGGGCGAATATCAATTATGAAAAGCCACCCACAGCATTTGGTATTGGCTGCTAACCTTTTGAACCGTATTCACTTCGACTGACTGATTGGGCGACAAGGTATTGAAGCCAACAATGATTCAATGATAAATGAATGTGGCTGTGTGTGGCAAGAAAATGCGGGGCAACTGTGACTGCCGCGCGTCACTTGCATTATAGATGAGTCTGTGAAATTAGGAGAAGCTCTGTTGGGAGTTTGCCTGCTGGGCCGACAAGCAATTTTATTTATTTGTTTTCAATCTGTTTGCTTGTTTGCCAGTTGGTTTGCTAATGTTTACACGAGCAAACAACTCCTCCCGCCAAAAGCTCTCAGCCGTTGTCTGTCAATGTGGCACCACCACCAACATCAACAACAACGATGAGAACAACAACAGCAGCACCTTCACCACCTCCGCCACCCCCTACAGCACCGCCAACATCTACAGCCAGCCGCAGTTGTCAATCGACAAATTGTGTCAATATTTGCTGGCAGTGACGTTGAGCTAAGTAGAGATTTAATTTCCTCACACACGCGCACATACACACATACCTGGCAGTTAGTAAGAACAAAGACGTCCGGAACTGCACTTAACTCTAGAAAACGAACGTAAATTTTGATTACACAGTCTGTAAATCTAGCTAAGGTTCCGCATATAGCCTAGTTCTAAAAATAATGTTCGAGATAAAGCGACATTCTGCAAACATTCCTAAATAGCCCGAACTAATTACAACTTAATATTAAGCATACGCCAGGTGTTACGGCTCGAACTGATTTTCTTTTCTAGGAAATTGGGCTAAGCACAAAAAGCTTGTACACTGAGAGAAAGCGCAGCTGAAGTAATTTCAATTTATTTTTAATTTTAATTTAATAGTTTGTTACGTTTTCAATTTAAGTGGAGAATTTCTTAAATGAAGAAGGCTTTGATAGTTGATATACATTTTGTAATTGAACAATGTTCTTTATTTAAGATATTCTTATTTGAATTCAAAAGAATCAGTATTGATTGCAATTTTTATCATTTTGCCTAATTCAAGTACAAAAAGCTTGGGGTTTTCTCTGAGTGTATGCGCATAATGAAATTTATGCAGAATAAAACGCTGATTGGGTCTGAAGCCGCAGCGATTAGCTGGAGGGGCCGCTGGCCAATGGCCATTTGTATGCGGCAAGCGTTTCGATTTGCGTGTAATCCACAGCACAAACAAGCATGCATATATAATAAGCATATCTATATGTATACAGATATATATGTATAGATTGAGATATAAATCGAATACTATTGCCATTCGTAGCCAAGCTGGACGGAGTTAAGACGTACATGCGCATGCGGCGTGTGCCGAATCATCTGCAGGTGAAGGTCATCAAATGGTTCGATTACCTGTGGCTCACGCAAAAGTGCTCGGACGAGGAGCGCGCCGTATCCTGTCTTCCTGATAAATTAAAGGTAAATAATCCGCACCGTACACAAAACAGATGCTCCAACCAACTGCTGTGGCAACATGAATTGTCCATTTTCTGTAGCATGTTATCCTGCTACTGGTTACGCCCTTTGTCCTTAATTCCAAAACAGACCCAACCGCTCAACTGTGTCTCTGTTTTCTGTTCTTTTCTGTTTTCCAGGCTGAAATAGCAATTAACGTCCATTTAGATACACTTAAGCGGGTTGAGATTTTTCAAAACACTGAAGCGGGTTTCCTTTGCGAATTGGTGCTGAGACTGCGGCCCGTGCTCTTCTCCCCGGGCGACTACATTTGCCGGAAAGGTGAGTGACCAGAGAGACGTTCAGCTTATGCTTCTATATAAATGCACTTACATATATCTACACTATATATATGTATATATATCTATATATATATATATATATATCATTTGAGAAACCACCCTAACTTACTCACTTCGCTTTCTCTCTCACACTTTCTCTTTCACTCTCGCAGGCGAGGTGGGCAAGGAGATGTACATTGTGAATCGTGGACGATTGCAGGTCGTTGCTGACAATGGCAAAACGGTGATGGCCTCGTTAAAGGCAGGTTCCTATTTCGGCGAGATTAGTATACTGAATATGGGCACCGCAGGTAAAGAACTTGGTAAATATCCCGTTTTAGTGCGACAGGCGGAACAATAACAATAACAACAAATTAATGTAACTACAACAACAACAACAACAGCAACAACAACCAATCCAAATGATTAAAACAAAACACAACACAAGTTTTTAATAAAATTCTCCAAATATTTTTTAGCTATGTATTTTATACGTGTCTATAGAAAGTACATTTTGCAAAAGAAGTCCTTAAAGAGTATTCCACTGCACATTAACTTAGGCAACGCTCATGTTGCATTTCATTTAGCAGCACAACTACCTTATCTGGTTTAAGCTCCTTTTCCTCCACCCGGACACCCTCATACCCCCACTCATCCACAATCACACACACATTTTTGTCTGTGTTTTTTCGCACACATTTATTTATTATTTTTACAATTTCGTTGCAATATTTAATAGAGCAGACATCAGCCAGGCGCACTCGTAATCGTTTAAATTCCATCAATTGATTAAAATATACAAAAATACAATTGATGTAATTTAATTTATTTATGCTTACATTTATTGAAGCACTACAATTGCTTATAATGC
The DNA here is from genome assembly GCF_003285875.2 of Drosophila novamexicana. Lineage (NCBI taxonomy): Eukaryota > Metazoa > Arthropoda > Insecta > Diptera > Drosophilidae > Drosophila > Drosophila novamexicana. The sequence continues at coordinate 4,746,888 of NW_020824765.1, read as the reverse complement.
GCTTGCGGCGGGTATCATTAATGTGCCATTAAATGTGTTACACAATTTCGACTTATATTAGGTTTTAGCAGGTTATTATTTTAGCCGTTGGTTGTAAATTTATTGGACTGTATGCAGATATCGTATCGCTACAGTAGAACATATAGGTTACAAATGGAATGTTTTTGTATACAGCTTTTAAGTTTTTTAAGTGCGTTGATACCTTGATTTACTACTATATTATATAGCACGAAAAGAAAGATTCAGTTCACAAAATCTGAATTGTTATAGTCTATATCTGCCATATTTACTAGCAGTCGATAATTGAGTTCTTCTAAAAGCAACGCGTTTTTATTGAAAGGTATTACGACCAAGTTAACCAATTATGTGTGTTATTATTTTTAAGGCAAATTGATCAAAAATATACAAAATCATGCTTTTATATATCAAGCGTTAAGCCTTTAGCATTGGAACTTGCTTACGATAATGTAAATTTTGTGTTCTGAACAAAAGTTTATTATTTTTTTTGACCAGATCGGCTTTACATATATAGTTTAGTGTATTTATAGTTCGGCAACATGAAGTTAACTATTGTTTCCTGTTTTTTATTGTTTGTTTTTTGCTGTTTTTCACTGGCAGCTGCAAAACGCACGTAACAATTTTTTTGCTCTTTTGCATATTTTTGCATTTTTCTGCCAAAAAATTGTTTTAATGCCCGTCCTAAAAGTATGCAATGCTCTTTTATAGCACACAAACACACACACATGCATAAAAACAAGTTTATTTGCCCTGTTCTCTCACCCTGTTTACCCCCCGCTCACTCACTGGCTTTGCCCTGGCGCTGAGCACAATTAATGAATGCCAAATGCAATTATTACACCTGCATGCACACCGTTTTATTTACCTACATATATAAATGGATATATATATATGTGTATATATATACACACATATGTACAGTACATTTTGCACAATTAAACAATGCAATAAACTACAGATAAATTGGCTTAAATCAGCAATAATAATGTGCAATTTATTGTTACTGTCAAAGTAAATTTTGGTTTTTATTTTCAGTTGATATTGAAAGGCAGCTTAAAGCGATGCTACTTGATTTTAGCTAAACGCAACTCAACTCAACTGAACTCGACTGTAAATTACTGCGATAAATCACGTACACATACCTTTTATATACATATATATATTCCTATATATAGTGTTCTCATGTGTGACACATAATTAACAACAATGCCAAAATTTATCTTAGCGCATCCCATGCTCGCATATAGTGTGTGTTCATGTGGGACACTACATGCTGCAGTGGCGCTTCACTTGCAGCCGCTTAATTCAATTTACAACAGGAGCAGCAACAACAACTTAATTCTATTAGCAAGGGCTGACAAAAGTTGCCGTTTGCCGTTGCCACAAAACTTTTGCCTCGTCTGGCTCAATTAGTCGTTGACTTTGTCAGACAATTGGCCAAGTTGCTGTCAAGCTGTTGTCACCTCAAGCGAATTGCTGCTATTGTTGCTGCTGCTGCTGCTGCAAACTTGGACACACAAATCAATAAAATCGAAGCATTTCGTTTATCATTTAAATTGTTTATTGTTCATTCTTTTATGCACTTGCATGATTTAAGCACTTTCATTACCAACGAAAACACAATCCAATTAGTATGTCCCTTAAGTAGTTTTAAGCGTGAGCAACTGACAATTTCAAATATCTATTAATTTCTTTTTCTAATCAGCTCTACTTTCTCTATAACTCTCGCCCTGTCTCTGTATCTCTCTCTCTCTCTCTCTCTCCCTCTATATTTATAACTGTCTCTCTGTGAATCGTTGTTGTATTGCTTTGCCTGGCCGTAATTTAAACGTTTGAATTGTTTTTGACAGTGTTAAAATTAAGTATATGTTACCTTGTTGCCACAATTTACATACATTTCGATATTCCACACACACACACAAATACGCGAAGGCATTTAAATTGCACGCCAACTTAAACTCCAATAAATAGATAACATCATTTGCTACAATTTAGGCTGCATATCTTAGGGACTTTTCGTTAGAATGTATCAAGCAATCAATTTTGTTACATTTTCGCAACAATATTGCATTTTCTTAAGTTTATATGCTGCTGTAAGCTGATAAGAATTTCCAAATTTGACAAGCTTTCAGGTTGCATTTTGCTATCTCATGCTCAATGTCAAGTTTGGCAACGCGGAATTAATAGTGTTGTATAAATTCTTGAAATTCCTTATTCAACAATTTCTTATCCAGCTTGCCGAAGACTTTCTGTCAACTAAGCATATCATAAATCAGTCATAAAGCTATGTAAGACAAGGTGGCAACGCTCTACCTTGTAAATATTTAATAGCTGATTTGTCTAGCTGGTAAGTTAAGCCAGGTTGTTCCGTCCACAAAAACTTGTGAGAAGAGCATGAAATTTGACAATAAGTTAAAGTAAATCTTACCCTTAGCTGGAATAGGCCTGCGTAAACGATTAAAAACAAATGTTATGCTAATTGCCAACAAGTTAAATTGAAATGTTGAAATGGCAACTCAGCGACTCAGCAACCAACCAACTTTCAACGGCTCAACTAGCTGCAATCTGGCAGCTCGCAAAAGTATGCAATGAAATATTTAAGCACAATTTGAGCTGTTGGTCTGAGTAAACTGTTGCTGTTATAGCAGCCAGTGCTTGATTGTAGCAAAAGGATGCCCGAACAAAAGCGACAGACAGAAAAACAGACAGACGTACATAACATATCTTTGTAGCTATATGTAGCACTTGGGCATCCAATAAATTGCCCTGTGAAATTGTCAGCCCAATTTCCCAACTTCCAATTTCCAATTGCAACAAGTCCCCCAACCCTGTATAGCTCGCAACCAATTGCCTGCATACCTTCAGTTGGCATGCAATATTAATGTGTGTGTGTGTGTGTACGAATGTGTTTGTTTGTTTGTGTGCAGACAACAATAAGAACAACAGACTACACCCACAACAACAACAACAAGAACAAGAGCAACGAGAAATACCTTTGGCAAGTTATTGATATTAAACTTTATGCCTCATTCCCTTCATTGCTGCAAACGTGCAACATCGCCACATTTGCCAACTTGCCACACTGTGCTACTTGTGCAGGCAACAGACGGACCGCCAGCGTTCGCTCCGTGGGCTACAGCGATCTGTTCGTGCTGAGCAAAAAGGACATGTGGGACGTGCTTAAGGAGTATCCGGCGGCGCGTGTTCGCTTGGAGTCGATAGCCGTCAAGCGTTTGGAGAAATACAAGAAGGCGCCACTGGAGAAAGGTATGTTGTAAAGCAGCTCATAAACTTCTTTATATAGTTATACCTCGCACACAGCCGCCCAGCACACATCCACACACACACACACTCGAAATTAAGCCCAAAAGCAGGGTATGTGCATACACTCAGAGAAAAACACAAACTCAAATGTTGTTGATAATCAAATTCGTATTTTAACTATTCTGAAAACCGAAACTATTAATTTCAAGTACGCAAAGCCGTGTAATAAGTATTTTGTACTTATTTCAAGCTTTTTTCTAACACACTGCGTTTTTCTCCGAGTGTACGAATTTGAATGCAAATACGATTGCCCCCCTTGAAATAACACAAATCGATTGTTTTGCTTTCCGTTTGTTTTTCCCCCTCACTTGTTTTTTCTGTGATCGTTTTTGATTTTAAAACACAGTCAAATACTTTAATGTAGTTGCCATGGGCCGCTGCCAGTCAACGCCGGGCCTGGTGGAGAGCTGCGGCCGCACCACGCTGGAGGATATGTGGCTGCCGCCGGCCTCAGTCAACATGCTGCATCAGGTGCAGCATCATCAGGTGCAGCAGCAACAGCAGCAGCAGCTGCAACTGCAGCAGCAACAGGCACAACAGCAGCAACATCACCAGCAGCTGCCGCATACGCATGGCTACAGGTGAGTCTTGGCTTCTGCTCGCTGCGCTTCCCCCGACTAAATGCTTGCAGTCCACGCAGCTATACGGAGCATTTGGTGCGTGCCACGGACTCGCCACGTTCGGTCAGTCCCAGCGCACATGGCTCTGAGGAGCGGCCGCGCAGTCGCGCCACCTCGCACCACTCAATGCGACCGCAATCTCAGCCCAGTCACACAGGTGAGCTCACATTCTCCCCCCTCTCTTCCTCTCTCTCTCTCTCGGTCTTTAAATAAAACCTATGCCACTCTAACATGCCCACCCTCTCGCCCCGTCTCTCGTTTTTTTTCTAACTGTTTAGGTCACATTTGCGACTCGAGCTCACAGCTGGAGTGCTATGGCGCTGGCGTTGGAGGTGTTGGTGGCGGCACCACACCGCTGCTCGGCTCTCATGAGGCTCTGGAGGATGAGATCAAGCGTTTGAGAGAACGCCTGCATACAGTTGAATCGGAGAATCAGGCTCTTAATACGAAACTCTCGCAGCAGCAATGGGATTTGGAGAATCGTCTAGCAGAGATTGAAATGCAAATCTGCGGCGTTTCGTCCACGTCCAGCGTGGATCCAGATAATGAGGCCGAGGAGCTGGAACGGAATCGCGAGAGTATCATATAACACGGGAGCGTGCTGCCCCATCAGCATCAGCCGATCGGTATGGTGTACATATCATGTTCCTCATGACTCCATGATTCATTCGACATTCGACAAAAATCCAACCAAAACCAAAAAACTAAATAATCAAATGGGCGTGGTCGTGGCCGTGCCGCCCACAACGAATGCGAAAGCAACGCCTCATAAACATTTGCATCATACTCTCTCTCTCTCTCTCTCTCTTTCTCTCTCTGTGTGTTAAACTCTCTATGTGTCTCGCTGTGTGTGTGCCGCGCCCCGCTCCAAACATGTTTGTACATGTCTTTCATACGCTCGCTCCCTCTATCTATGTGTGTGTCTGTGTGTTTGTGTGTGTGTGTGTGATTGTTGTGCATGCGGTTGAAATATTGCCAAATTGACAAATTGCCTTACTAACTGAATGACCCCGACGCGAACAGGAGCAGCAGCTGCTAGCACAAGCAACAGCACGGCGGGGGAGACGGAGCTGCAACAGGAGCTGCAACAGCCAAAGCCACAGGTACAGCTGCAGCCACAGCGACAGCGACAGCAAACTGGCCAAATCTTGCGGCGCATGCAACGCGCCAGCAACAATGCAACACAAACAACAACAGCAACAACAACACACAACAACAACAACCACAAGAATGCCAAATATTGCTCGCTGTAGGACCACAGAGAAACGAGAAAGGTGAAACCATAAATGAGAGACAAGCAAATCGCAAGTAAGATACATGAGTATAAAAGTTAATGAGTATTGTTTTCAGTGTAGGCAGAGCTAAGTGAATAGGCTAGTGTTAGGAACGCATGTGGTTTGTGCTAGGATCCACCATTCACCCACTAAATGGCACTGCCAGAATTGTTTAGACAACTGCAACAACCGCTCTGAGGTTGGCATAGGTCAAAGCAATATGTACATAAAGCTAATAAAAAAATGATGAAGACAAAATGAATGAATAAACCCATTTACTAGTTTTGTTTGCATCTTTCAAATTCCAAAAAGAAAACCAAGGAAGTTATAGTTAAGTTAAGACTTGTGAAAAACTTTTTTAAAAACTAAGCCAATATATTTGCAAAGTATCTATTTAAGTAAATACCTATATCGGAAAAGCTTTAATAGATATTCCGAATTACAGAAACTCCAAACAGAAAACTCAACTCAGCTCATATAAACCGTTGTTTGACAGCTCTAGCTGTCACTCTCGCTCTATACAAATATATACCTACAACTTTTTGCCATGCTACCATTTTCATAAACATATATGTATACATGCAAATATATATATACATATATATATATAGCTAGGTGTGTAGGTAGCATCATTAGAGTTTAGTATTTTCGCTAATTTTATTTAAATGATTACAAATTACACTCTCATTATTAATCCATATACAACTACGCGCATTGTAAATATTTTCTATCTAAGGATTCAATTAGAAAATATCAAAAATTAAAATGATTATCTAACAAAAATACAAAAAAAAAAGAAAAAAAAAAGTAACAAAAACACAAACACAAACAAACCGGTATTTACTCTAATAATAATTTAATTTAAATTGAACTAACTAATAATAATGTAATAATGAACAATTAGCGTATTGTAATATTTGCTAAATGTAATTGTAATTTGACAAAATTTACTAGATGTGTATATGGGAAACGATTTACTTTAAAATTGAAAATAATATTCAATACAGAAAAAAGGAAAAACTAAACAAATTTATGATAAAACTAAACAAAAGATATTTGCAAAATATTTGTACTATTGGAAAAGAACTGCCACAGCATACAACAGACACTAAAACTAAACTGAAATACAAACTAAACCAAGAAAAAAAATATTAAAAAAAAACATTATACACACAAAATACATACAAAATCGAAACGAAAAACCAAAACCAATAATTGGGTAGAAAAAAGCAAGAAAATGGTAAAAAAAAAAAAAAAAACAACTGTCAAACAACTTTTAATGCAATATTATATTGTGCTACTATATTAGTATATTGTATGTAATATGGCATTGGGTATGTTGATATATATGCTATGGATACTCTCAACTGAAAGATCTAAATGTATTGTAATGTTAGTTAGTTGCCAAGCGAAACGAATGCTGAAGTCACATTTGAGATAAGATTCAAAGATATAGTTGATGATGACGATGATGATGATCATGATGATGATGGATTCTAAACGCTGTAGAGTAAGTTCTGTAGCAGAACTCAGCGATGATTTTGGTAAACCCATAATATGGGAACGCACTGCAGGCTTAAGTGATCGAAGACCGAAGAATTTAGATATTAACTTTAGAAATAACAAAAAAAAAAGAAACTTAATTAGTTACCATTAGATGTGTACAAGGGAAGACCAAATAATATTTCAGAAATTGTTCTGTGTCAACACAAATACACACACACACACACATACACACACTCACTGACACACACACACACACTCATATACACACACATATATTCCACAAGTAATAATTACGAGTATATACGACAAAAAATTAAGCTATTTACTTAAGTGTATCAATGAGTATGCGATTAATTGACGATTGATTGATGATTGATTGATTGATTGATTGATTGATTGATTGATTGATTGATTGATTGATTGATTGATTGAATGTCTATAAGCCGCTAGTTAATGTGCTATTGTAGCTCCAGCTGCGAGCAAATCCCATATAGAAAGAAAAACCAACTATAACAAACTAATTCACTTCATGCTGATGATGGAAATTCCACGCACACAAACTCATTTTGTTAGCATTTTCTCTTAGATTTTTCATACTTTTTTCGGATAAAAACTAAAAAGACGCAATTCAAGCAACTACAATTTCATAATTCCTTTTCATAGTTTAAACCTAATTGTATTGTATTTCAAAACATTTTTGCAATTTATTATTATTATAAACGAAAGAAACATATATAAAAGAGAAGTTTATTCATTAATATGCCTACATTAAAAATTACAATAAACATAAAATGGGGTTTCATCTAAGACGAAAAATGATAATGAAAATGAGAAAAAAAAATATTGAAAACAAAAAGAAATTACGCTAAAAATTGTTGAAGGTTTTTGATTTTTAGTTAGCCAAGTGTGAACAAAATAACGTTATTATTAGATAATTATAATTATACATTTTATTGCTTCTTAGCATGCTTAAACATAGCACCTAATGCAGAGAAGGCTTGAACTAGGGCCTGGAAGGATTTGGAGATGATCTCATTGAAGAAAACATCAGAGAATCTCGATATAGAAAAACTTCCTTTCCCGGTTGGCATCTACAAATGTTTGTTGGCATTTCTTTGGTTAGCTCAAGGCTTTCGTTATTCGATTTGTTAGGAAGAGTATATAGGAAAGAGGAAGAGAAGAAACTACATCGATTTGGTTGTGTTGTTGCTAATTGTAGAACAAATATTGGGGAGTTGCGGAAGGTAGAGCCGTGGATTTGCCGTATGTTAAAGCTTACAGTTTGTGTAGGGCTTGAGAAATGTGCTAAATAATTTTATGAATTAATTTAAAGCATTGTACTATGAGAAAACCAACAACATTTATAGCTTTATTTTGTGACTATAAATTAATTAATTAATTTATAAGATTATACAATAAATTAATTCAGCATGACTTCATTCACAAGTAAAAACAAAAAAATATATATATAAAAAAAAAAAACATAAGAGCAGCAGCAAAAAATGAAAGCAAAAAAATCGTATAAAAACAAATTAATGGCATTTTTTAAGATAATATTCAGAGCAGTCAGCGCCGATTTGCAGCAAGTGAATCGAGCTTATCTAATACACCTGTATACCCAAATACTTATGTACTTATGATTGTTCAGTTCGATCATAAACAAGAGCATTTTAAAGCCATGTTTGTGCTTAGCCACAAAACAACACAAAACTGACAGCTACAGCGCAAGCAAAGGGTAACAAATATGACAAATTGATGAAAAAACGAACAACAAACACACAAAAAGGAAAAAAAAAACACTAAAAATACAAATAAAATCAAAACAAACAAAAAAAATTCTTGAGAAATGAAAGAAAACGCATTGTTTCCACTTATGAGGTGGGGCTTGGCGAAGGGTAAGACTTAAGTAAGGGGACAGCAGAGGGAGGGCGCCAGTAATAGCTCAAGCTGCGTTTTATAATCAATAACTTTTGAAATAAGCCGCAGCGACCCATACAAATTGTTCAATTATCAAGAGAAAAACCACAGAGTCATCGATAATTAACGTGCAGTCCATTAAAACTAACTGAAATAACAACTCCAGAATCGAAATGCGTTTCGTAAACGGAGCCACTAAACCACTCGCAACAACAACAACAACAACAACGTCAACAACAGCAACAGAGGGAACTTTAAGGCGAATGAAGAGCCCAAAACAAAAGCGCAACAAAGCTGGTAAGCAAAACAAGCCAAGATCGCAATGTGGAAACGATGACGTCTTCGGCTGGTTTCCAGCTAAAAGCTTTTTGCGGCTGGAAATGATCGCAACTGAAACTTGGCTTAAAGCGCGCTACGTAGTTCAGTCGTTGTGAGCAACTCGTGCGCGCTGGACGTGTTTTTTCGCCGAATCAAAGTAAAGCAAAAAAGGGGCACTGCCCCGCCCCGCCCCATTCGAGGCAAGTGCAAGAAGAGGCGAACAGCAACAAGTGCTAAACAAAAACAACACAAAAACAAAGATAAAAAGATAATAAAATATGATATAAAAACCTAGCGAGAAATGCTATAAAAATAAATAAACCGCCGCTTAACTTGGCCCCAACTAACTTTGATATAAAACTAACAATAACTGCTCAAGTGCACCGCGTAGCAACGCCCGCGCCCCTCTCCGATGCCATCCCTAGCTAACGCTCAAGCATAATTTAATATTTATGCATAAGTTAAGCGAGTAGTGTTTTGACTGCTTCGCTGTGTGCGTTGTTTTTAGCCAAGTTTGAAACACATTCTCAAAGTTATTATTCTCTGTGCCTGCCCGAGACGAGACAAGACGAGACACAGGCACAGCTGCTCGCATCTCAGCTCGCGTTGCGTGCTGTTCTAATTTCCAGCCACAAATTAGGCAGCCATACAGCATTATTGTTGCTCTACCTCTGCCTGTTTATACATATACATACATATACATATATATATATATATATCTATCTTTTTTGCTGCCTGATATTTGTGCTAAACACGTGAACTAAATGCGGCCGTGTGAACAAGGCAACGGCAATAATAGTCGTAACAGCAAACATCATAATCACAATATCAGAACAGCTAGTTCACAATGGAAGTTCGTTTTTGGGCGTGCAAATACCAAAAGTCGCGGGCGTTGTCTTTGAATATTTCTGTTGCTGTATTTGCATTTTCTTGGCCCATTACGTAATGCCGCATACGACGATCAGCGCTAAAACCGAAAGTTATTTCTTGTGTCGGAATCTCTATCTGAATCTGGTTTTTCGATTGGTTTTTAGTTTACTTTTTACTGTTTTGTTTTAGCTTCAGTTTTAGTTTTTAGTTTTTAGTTTTTGCTCGCCTCGTGTTAGGCCGCATTCAGTTGCAGTTAGTTAATGGTAATTGGGCTGTTATGGACTGCCTGGCACACTGGCTTTTTTTCTTGATTTTTTTAAGTGCCCCTAAGTCGAGTGTGTAAAATAATGAGCAAAAATTAAAAAAAAAAAAAAAAAAAAACAATAGAGGTAAAAAATACAATAGAACACACGGCTGCGCTTTGGTGACGTCTAACGGCATAAATCAAAAGACTGAAGACACAAACTTGAAGCGCGCCTCAAGTGTGCTGGGTATGCGTGTGTGTGTGTCGGTGTATGTGTGTGCATTTGTGCGCTGGTGTGTGTTCTCTTCTATTTATGAAAAGCAATAAATGCTGCCAAAAATAAACGCTCGTTTGCCAACAATTCATAGGAAACGCGACGTTAATGAGCTGCCAGTTAGTTCAAGGCGTGTCCAAAAGCCAAGTTATAGATAAATAATGGCTATAGTATAGCTGACATAGCATTTGCCAATGAGACAGCCGAAAGGCATACAAGGCAAATAAAATTAACATGAATATCATGCGAAGCCAATAATAATGGAAATTCGTTGTATTATGAAACAAATTACAATTAACAATCCATTGGCATTTCCTATTATATGTAAAAATAGCTAATGTTTTTTACATATCAAATTCAAGAATGAGCCAAATAAAAAATGTGCAGCCTATAGTAAGAGTCAAATAATAAATAGTCAACTTGTTAATTTATTGTGTGCTTATTCAGCTGTTAGCTTGACTGCAATTAAAGCCTTTTTACAGAGTCAGGAATACATCTCACATAATTTGACTTTGTTTTTAAGCTAACAAACCACTTAACATCGGGAGTACATGTAATCAGGACTGCAAGAAGATTAACATAACAGATTAATGTAACAAGAGATCGATTACAGAGGACATTAACATTTTGAGCTAGATTAAAGAAAATATTCAAATTCTCTTGATTGAACTTTAACTTATAATCACTGGATTAAGAAAAAAAAAATGAAATTAACGTACACATAGACTGTTATTTATATATTAAATATTTAACAATTACATAGCTTAAACACTCAGATACTTAACTAATTGCTCTGCTCTGCTGAGTGTTATTCAAAAGCATTGAGCACCTTCTAACTCATTGACATAATTACTCGAAGCCATAACTGAGTTCTAACCCACACAGTAGCAATTATTTCCTTGCAACACTAGAAACTCCCCTTTTTATCGTTTACTTGACGACTTGGCTATGCCGTGAGTTTCGCTACAAGTTGAAGCATAATAAAAGTGTCGTATCTTACATTGTTTTGTATCACACCATAAAATTATTCACAATTCAATGCGCATTTGTCGCTTGCTTTGGCACAAATCAAACTTGAAACCTCGCCCACGTCTAGAACGAGGCGTTGAACCACCACAGCACAACGGCCAGAAGCAGCTCCATGTTCATGTGGGTGCTCTGCTGACGCTGCTCTGGGGTTGTGTGTGAATTAGGTATGCGTGTGTGGGTGTGTGGGTGTTCTGGCAAGGCGAATTTCGGACAGCAAAATCGAACCAAATCGAAAAATGTGTAAAAATGCCACACAGCCAAATGGGAAAAAAATAAAGGAAAACACCTACACATGCAATGCATGATATCGTTGCAAAAACTTGGCCAGCTCCAGTTTGGCCAGATTTAGTGGCTAAGCCTAAAATGTTTTCAGCCGCTTACGTAATGTAACTGGCATGGCCCTAAAACTAAAACTGGGCGTGTACACGTTGTATTGTTCGGCTCAAACAAGCCGCTTGAGTCACGTTAAAGATGTTAACAGAAAACAACAACATCAACTGGCGACAACAACAGCAACAAGGCTAGTAAAAAACGGCAAACAAATGAGGCAACTAGCCAAACACTTTCGTTGACTGTTTGCTCTCTTGACCAACTGTTCAAACAGCGCATTGCCTCAATTGTGGCTGTAGTTGGGAGTGATGTTAAAGCTTAGAGTTGTTGTTGAAGTGGACGTTAAACTTCAGGCTGTGCCCATTCCCATGACCTTGCGAAATTAGCTGGCGCTGTCCCACTAAAATGCCTCGATTTAGAACGCGTGCTCATTAACTACAACTAATTACGACCAGGTTCATTGCCAATGCCAATTGCAACCACATGACATCAGCAGCAGCAACAGCAACAGATCACAATTGACTTCATTTCAGTTGAGTTCAGTTGAATTGAGTTGACTTCAGTTCAGTTTAGTCACATAATGTATAATATATACTACACTACATTCCACATATACGAGTACATAAATCCATAACTCATTTCGCTGACGACCTTAAAGCTTTTTTTCAGCCTGTTGACCGTTTACACATGTGGAAATCACTTCCAACTATTTGCTGTCTATCTAAATTTATGCAATTTTCGCAGCGCAATTCATAGTGTAATTATACCCTGTAGCCATAAAAATGTTTAAAGTGCAGGGTATCATTAAGGTTCACGTCATCTAGCCTTTATAGAAAAGTATAGGTAAAAATCGTATGGCATATATATACACTTACAGTTTGCATTACAGCTGCTGTGAAAGCAGAACTGTTAACAGAGCTGTTAAATAACAGGAATGTTGATGATTATTCTGTTAATATATTATGAATGAATATATGACCCTCTCGGTCAATTAACACTACTTGGGATCAATGTAGGTAATTCATTGCGCTTTCAAGTCTTATTCATCTTTACATTGTGATGCATGTCTGAGAGAGAGAGAGAGATTCAGACACCATGCGAACACAGGGCATCAGCTCGTCGAGCACAACCGTCGAGGGCGTTCTTACTTGTTTTTCAATCAGTTTTTGTACAAAAAAGTCAGCACACTGAGCTTGTGGACTTGTCGCGCTTCCATGGAAGATGCGTGATGTCATCATCAAATACAGTAAACACGTTCAACAAAAATTGTTTCTCAATATGCGAAAATAAAACAATTTTGGTATTTGAAATGTGAGCCCCCAAGATGATGTATGTTAAATGGCTAATACGAATGTGTGTATGAATCTATTAAAACCGGATTTCCGATAATTAAGGCCTTTGCACCTTTGACGCCTCGCTGTCTTCTGCCCAAATGCAAATGTTGGCCAGCTTTGAGTAGGCGCGCGGGGCCTTTGGACCGCAACAACAAACCGCAATTTGTGTTTTTTGGCAGCATTTGCTAAACGAACTATCAAGCAGACCCCAATTAGCGCATTTCAAGTAGCTTTCAATTTGGTCGAAATGCCTGCGGTAAAAGCGAAGTGAAATTGTCCACATTGATCAATTGCCCAGACAATTATAATTGCAATTGTATGTGTGTGCTTGTGTGTGTGTGTGTGTGTTTGTCTAAGCTGCCACATTTGCTGGCGCAGTGCGTCAGAGCGACACCCACCCAGACACCAGCGAGACCAGGCCGCAGCAAACGCTGTTTATGTTATATGGGCTGTAAGCAGAAACCTTGACGGCCTTCTAACTCGCTCCACGCTGTGGCTGTTGTGAAAGACTTACAGTTTCCTACGCTGCGCCAACAACAACCACACACTTTTAATACCCTGTAACCACGGAAAATGGCTAAAAAGGGTATAGTAGTTTTGTGCGAATCTATGTAACAGGCCCAAGGAGGCATCTGTGATCGCATAATCTAAGGAATATTCCAGATCAGGACGGCGAGCTGATTTGATCTAGGCATATGCCTCTGCTCCCAGTCTGTTGTAACACGGGCACTCGAAAGCTAGAAGAAGTTCATTTAAAAATAACAAAATATCGAGTTTAACTTTATTTATCCATAACACCTCCTGATATTGACTTGAATTGTTGAGGTTTTTAAGGATAACTCGAAGATTATAAAGGCTAAAGATACCAACTATGGTATATGGATTATTTCTATACCATATACAGAGTAGGAACTCTAGATACTGGACACTGGGTACGGGGTATCTACTAGCTAGCACTCCCTTACTAGAGCACTCTTATTTGTTTTATTTTATTTTTTTTTTTTATATTTTATTTTTTAGACGCTGCCCACCGCACTGAGATCGCAAAGTTTTTGTTTTTGCGGCGAAATTCCAAACTAAGTGAATATTTTCTGTGGTTGTTGTTTTTTCGTGTTTTATTGTCAGATACTTTTTTCAATTTTTCCTTTTGGCTCGCTTCGCTTTGGCTTGGAACGAACGTTGCAAACCAGTTTTTCTATAGCCAGATTCGGATTCGGATTCGCATACCCACATTTTTGTATCTCTTGTTGTTGTGCTGGTGGTTGTTGTTGTTCTTGTTGTTGTTGTTGCCGTTGTCAAGCCGAGCTTTAAGCTCTGTCATGACGTCATTGTTTTTGCACTCACCGCCTCGCATGCTGTTTGTTTTGGCCAGAAAGCAAGTGGCCCAAAGTGCCAGCCACTCAGTTCGCATTGGGCAATGATCGCGTGCGCTCGGCAAATCGAAATCGAAATCGAATCGAACCGGAGTCGGAGTCGAAATCGGGAAATCGGACGTTGAAATCGCAACGAATCGCGTTTCCCAATTAACAAGTTAATAGAATTTTTGTTAATCTTTCGTTTCACGCTGATTGGATAGTCATTAAAATAAATCAAAATATAGAAATACAAATAAAAGCAAATACAATGAAACAATTGCCAGCTGAAGTTGCATAGAAAAAACTGAGGCAAACGAAACGCAACGAAAGTGTACCGAAGTGAAGTGTAGTGAGCTGAGGTGAAGTGAGGTGACGAAAAGTGAGCGCCACAACGCCACAATGGACGTCAAAGATATCAAGGGCGCCAAGGTGACGCACGCGGGTCTGCTCAAGCACAATACAGATGGCACCACCGAGACCCAAAAGATCACACATGCCGGCCTGGTGGCGCGCAGTCCCGAAGGCACCGCCGCCAAGGGCATGAATATACGCGGCAACGAAGACCTGTGGGTGGAAATCCAAGCGAACACCTTTCGCAATTGGGTCAACGAGCATTTGCGCGAGACGGGCATGCAGGTGAGTGCTATGCATATGGGCTAGTCCGTAGACACTTACATAAGAGGCGAGCGTTCAGTGAAGCGCAACTGTCTAACAATACGACGCTCGGTTACTCAGTCAATGGGTCGGCCAGTCAATAGAACTATCGATTACCTGTATGTAACATACAAATGGATTAGATCAGCGCCTCGAGCAGGGCCTGGGCTCATTGGCATGCCCAGCTACAGCTTGCACGCTTGGACAGCTCGTGGGCCTGCAGGTCTGGCTGGTATGCTGCTCTTCCGTGGGGCCTTAAAATGCCTTAAATGGCCAGGCACCATACGCCACCCCGGTACAGTCATAAATATCAGCTCAGATCTCGACTCATTGTCGCCCACACACACACGCACACGCGGCGTATACGCAACGCCCACGCCTGGAGCAAGTGCGACGACTTCAATGGCAAACTTTACTCACACAAAGCCGAAACACTCGAAGGCGACATTTTCAAATTGCGTCGGTCAATTTAATTACAATTACGAACATGCAATCGCTGCTTTGCGCTCAAGTGGCATGCATTTCATTAGTCAATTTGAAAGCCAGCTTCGGGTCGAGTCGCCTTTGTTGGATTTTAGTTGTTTTTGATTTTTTATAGATATTTTTCTCACACATGAACTGGCCATATTTGGGCGCATGAATGCCAAGGCCGCAGCTCAAAAAATACAACAAATTAAAATAAATACATATATAAATAAAAAACACAGCATCGCTGCAAAGCCATTACGTGTTACAAAACAAAAGCCAGCGACAGATCTTTCAAGTTTTATGCATACATTTTGGGACAGTCAAAAAAAAACCGAGAGATGATGCGACGAGGCAGCCCGGCAACCAGGCAGCTGGGGCAAGGCCGCAGCCCTCCAAAATGGGCAGAGTTCGCATACGAGTCAGGTTGTAAACAGCGCTAATTGAGCACCCAGCCAATGACAATAGGCCTTAAAAAATGAATAACAACATGCCAACAAACCTGGCTGCTATATTTAGGTCAAAATGCCAAATTGAGACTGTCAAGTGTGCATTTTATATTCTAGCTTATGGCTAATAAAATTGCAATCAACTCTGTGTGCCATATTCTCTTTTGTGCCATAAAATAACAACTAAAGAAAACTATGCTCGGCATGCCACAGCTCAAATACTCTATCAGGTGCATTTAATTGAGTCTAAAATGCATTAGGTTTTTGATATACAATATTCACAAACTGTTCTCACAACAAGCTGTAAAGTATTCCCATGCATTAGTATCTTTACGCAGTAAAGTAGTATCTTTATTAACAGCGCATACTAATTACAAGCGTAAAACGTTTTTCAGTTTTGCAATAAATGAAACGTTCATTTTTTAAGGCAGAAAAATCGTGTGGCATATTGCTTGTCATATAGATAAACAATTAAAGTACAACTAGAATTCATTAAATTCATTCAAAAAAGCTAGTGAAAAAATGCCCACACATTTGTCTGCTAGCATTACAGCTGGTTAGACTGTTGTTAACAGCCCCTTTAAATTGTTTGACGTAAAACGCTTTTCAGTTTTGCAATTAAACTAAAATGCATTTGCTTATTACACATTGGTGAGAAAACTAATTTAAAAAGACTCTGGTTTTGCACTTGCTTGGGAATAAAATATCATACAGCTATTGGATAGTAATTTATACCCAGAAAACTCTTAACAGACATGTGTTAGCAACGCTAGTTGCTTTTATGTTATGCATTTTAAACATTGAAAATGGAATATATTTAGCATAGTTTAATGCATGAAAAGGAATCAATATTGCCTTACCGATCAACTCAACAAAGATTGTAGGAAGCTATATGTTAAACTATTAACATCTAGTGTCTTACATAGCTTATGATGTTATCAATTAACAGTATCTAATGCGAATGGAGCAGATGTCAGCAGAGAGTCCTCTAGGCCAGTCCCCTCGCGCATGTGGTTGCCTCTAGGATATATGAGATGAAACTTTTCGCATAGCAGACAATAGGAATTTATGAGCGCTTCTTGATAATATCCACTCCCGCACAGCATAGACTTGCAAATTCAAAGGTTATGCGCACATGACAACAAGAAGAAGAACAGTAACAGCAACAACAGCAACAACGATAACAGCAAAAGACAACACCCCCAACTGCCAGCCAAAGTGGAGCTGTTGTTGGCGCTTGTTAGGGAACAGCGCGTTGGCAACTATGTGCGAGATTTTTATGGCCATCCACAGAATATTTGCTGTATGGGGCACGAACAGAAAACAAACAGCAACAGACACGCGATTGTCTCGCCGGCTGCTGACAGCTCCAAGATAAAAAGCTTTATGTCAAATGGCAAAAATTGCAAAGACGATGCCGGAGAAAGCCAACTGGCAACAGCTTCAGCTCCAGCCTCAGCTTCAGCTCCAGCCTTGCCGTGTGAGTGTATTCCGGCCAAGTCAGAAGGCGGTACACGCCCAATGTGGGCCACAACTAGCGGGCTTTTCAACTTATTGTTGTTTTTGTTGTTGTTGTTGTTGTTGTTGTTGTACCTTTGCTGATTGCCCATTATGAAAGCTGGCTGACAGGCAGCAGGCATGTAGGTACATTAGCAGAAAACATGCATAGTTTCGCACAGACAATGCTAATTAACGCCCATTGAAAGATTCGCCATTAGTGATTAAAAATAAAAACATAAATAATAAAACTAAAAAAAAAACATCTGCCATTTCTTCCACTTGGGGCAGGTGCATGACTGGGCTACGGACTTCTGCGATGGCACCTGTCTGTGTGCGCTGGTCGAGAACCTGCAAACGCGTCCGCTGAAACCATCGTGGAATCGCCGGCCGGCCAATCAGCATCATTATCTGGAGAATGCCACAACCGCTCTCAAGTCGATTGAGGCGGATCACATCAAGCTGGTGAACATTGGCAACGTGGACATTGTCAATGGCAACGTGAAGCTGATATTGGGCCTCATCTGGTCGCTGATTGTGCGCTACCAGATCGGACGCAGCAAATTTCCACCGCGCAAGCTCATGCTGGCCTGGCTGCAGGCCGCGCTGCCGGATTGCAAAATCACCAATCTCACGACAGATTGGAATAGCGGCGTCAACTTGGCCGCGTTGCTGGACTACTGCCAGCCGGGCCTGTTTCCGCACTGGCGCAGTCTCGATCCTAGTCAGAGTGTGCGCAATTGCACCAATGCCATGAATCTGGCGCAGCGCGAGTTCGGTGTGCCCAAGGTGCTAGAGCCCGAGTATCTGGCCTCGCCTTGGCTGGATGAGCTATCCGGCATGACGTATTTGTCGTACTTCATGAAACCAGGTGGACCCGGCTACAATGCCACCATGCGTTGGGTTAACACACAGGTTAAGGAGCCCGTCAAGAATTTTACGGTGAGTGATAACAATATATTGACCCTTAATAAATTCAAAGTTTATAACCGATGAAAATCACATTCCCTCTCACACACGCTCTCTCTCTCTCTCTTTCGCTCTTCATCTTTGTTTAAAATTATTCTTCCCCCCCCCCCTCGTACTGTTATTTTTAAATATTTATTATAACTTTAATTTCTTTTTTCTACTTCTGTCCGATATCCCTCTCTATTTTTTAGTTTCTCTCTCATTCTCTTTTTCTGTTTCTCTCTCTCTCTCCCTCTTTCTCGATCTCGCACTCTTCCCTACTTTTCTTCACCTCTATCTAATCCCTTTCTTCACATCTCTCTCTTGCACCTTCTGCATCTACTTCCGTTCCTATTGACCCACTTACCTTTTATTATAATCGGCTCTCTATGCGATTCTCATGTTTGGTTTCTTATGTATATAATTATATAATAGTGTTATTTTAAACAATGGTATTTTAAAAAGCCATTGCTCTGCTTACTCACTATTACTTTATCCCTCACTCTGGCTGAATATACAATTGCGCGCCCGCAATCATAATTGTGCATTTAATTGTAATTGGTTAAACTATTAATTGCATTGCATTGTAGACCGATTGGAACGATGGACGCGTGCTGTGCGAAATCATCAAGGGACTGGGCGGCTCGGCACCAGCGCCAGATAAGCTGAGCACCGATCCCTTTCACTATGAGAACAATATACGCAAGGCCGTCGATGCTGGCGCCAAGCTGGGCGTTCAGCCCATATTGACGCCCAAGGACATGGCGAATCCGGAAGTTGAGCATCTGGGCATCATGGCATATGCAGCCCATCTGCAGTGGGTGCCGCCGCGACCACCGCTCTCCGACCTGGTCAACGTTTATTTGGAGAGCACATCCGGCCGTGTGGGCGAACCGGTATGTACCACGCACAGCTGTGTGCTTGACATGACCTGCATTAATGCTTAATACCCATTTCACACGCAGACGCATTTCCGCATCGACGTGCTGTCGCGGGACATCAGCTTGAGTTCAGTGCGCTGTCACGTGGTGCCCCCGTCCGGTAATCCCGGCCAGCCTGTGCGTTTAAACGCGCATGGCGAGGGCGTTTACGTGCCGGAGCGCTATGGTATGCACGAGATTGTTGTGGAGATTGGCGAGGATAGCTTGGGAGGTCATTTCTTCCGCGTCTTGCCGCGTCTCCTGCAGGTGGCCCCACCTGGCATGGCACCCTGCGCCCTAGGCAGCCTGGTCGAGGTGCTGGTTAATGCAACAGGCGCACCCAAGACGGAAGATATTCTGGTCACAGCAGTTTCGCCGACGGGCATCTCGCACAACTGTCCGCTGAAGAAGATCGACGAGGGACACAGTGCCATATTCAAGCCGGATGAGGCGGGCATCTGGGAGATAGCCATCACCTATCAGGGCCGTCACATCCAGGGCGGTCCGTTCACATGTGCCGTGTTCGATGCCTCTGGCGTCTCTGTGCATGGCCTGGATGGCGCCATGCCGCTGCGTGCTCACACCTTCGAGGTGGACGCACGCGGCGTGGGAGTCAACGGCGAGCTGCACGTGGACATTGTTCATGACAAGCACTCGTTGGTCTGCTCTGTGGAGAAGATCGTGGATAACAAGTATCGGGTGACCTTCATGCCGCGCCAGAATGGCAAATATCGCGTGTATATCTACTTCAATGGCTACGATGTCAAGGGCTCGCCCTTCATGTGAGTAATCCAATCGATCCCTAACTTGTACTCTGGCCTAATCCTCTACCAAATCTTGCAGCATGCGCGTGGGCACTAAAGGTCGCTCGGGCAAGACGCGCAGCAGTCCGCTGCATGAGAGCAAACATCGCTCGGAGAGCCCCTCGATGCACTTCATCTCCACGACAAATACGCGACACAACGACTATCGCAATGCGTCGCTTTCTCGTCGGGATTTGCACGGCCATAACACGGCCGAGCGCACAAGCAGCTACTCGCCGCAGTATTCGCCCAAGCTAGACACAACTGACTACCACACTTCCAGCTCCAGGTACTACAAGCGCGAGAGCGAGGTAAGTACAGGCAGGCAGCAGGCAGCATGGCTTCAGTTCATCCTAAGCACGCGTCGGCACGGGCTTCTTGTTAATGCTTTGCACAACAACCGCAATGCACACCACAAAATTGAATGTTTGGCTAACACTTACACACACACACACACATACCCCCTTGTGACCCCTGACACACACTCAAAATTACATTCGACAGGAGAACCACGGCTCCCCCACACCGCCCCTGCCGCCAACGACCGGCGGCTCCCCCACAGTGAAATATTTGAACTCTACGGACCTTTATACCGAAACCGCCGGCGGTCGGCGCGACTCGAAGACCTCCAATAGCAGCTCAAATAGGAATGACTACTACTACGACAAGGAGAATGAGCTGTACAGCCAGCGGCGCATCGTCAGCAAGCCCAAGCTGGCGCCGCCGCGCGAGGAGCGCGAGCTGACTACCAACAGCAACAGCAGCAGCAGCTTCCAGCGACATCAACAGCTGACCAGCTCGCTCAGTCCAATACCTAGTCCCACACTGAATGTAACTAAATTTTTGTTTGATCCGTTTGCTTGATTCCAAAAGATAAACTAGTGCTCTTTATGTGTGTCTGATCTTTAGCTTGACAAACCAAAGCTAATCTTGTCATCTCATCCACCTCATCCACAGACGCGCTCCAGCGAGCTGCACTCGCACAGTCCGCTGACCATCAAGACATCGAACCAGTACGAGAGCTCCACGCGCAACATAACCAGCAGTCCGCGGCACGCCTCCGCCTCGCCAGTGCAGCGCTATTCGCCCAACAATGCGTACATCAGCACGGCCACACATCGCATTGGCAGTCCCGTGACCAGCACTCTGAACAAGGTAGGCATGCACGTAGATACACCTAATGCCGGCTCAGAACTGACTCTGGTGTATTTCTAGAACGGATACGAGTCCACGCGCGTGGAGAAGTCATCCACCTACAAATCCACCTCGAACTATGTCACCGATTCGAATGTGCGCGCCAGTCCCTCGCTCTATGGCACAGCCGAGCGACTACGTCGGATTGGCTCGCCGGAGCCGCGCATTGATCACTCCTCGAATGTGCGCGTCTCCTCGCTGAAGCCGGCATCGGCGCGTCGCGATAGCTGGGATGTCATCAACAAGACCAAGCACATGCTCTCGCACAATTCGCTCGAGTCGCTTGCGAACATGACCGAGACGCAGCTCAACACGGAGCTCAACTACGCACGCCCCGATCTGGACAACGAGACTCAGCGCAATACACAGTACAACAAGTTCGCATTGCACAAGCAGCAGCAGCAGCAGCAGCAACAGCTTCAGTCGGACTATCGACGCGACTCGCCCGACGACGTGGATCGCTACAAGTAATTGATATATTCTCTAATATTCCATGCCAGGCCCTTTATCTCCCCCTTTTTCTCTCTCACTCTGTCGCCATGCAGACCCAGTGCCATCACCGTCAAGTCACACTCGAACAATACGTATACGGACAAGTCCGGCGGTTATATCAAGACCGTCAAGGAGTCCAGCGAGCATGTGGTCACGGAGAGCAATGGCCATAGCTCGGCTAATGGGCCGGGCTACGGCTACAGCTCGCTGTCGCGCTTTCGACCCATAGACAGCAATGCGACAGGTGCTAGAGCCATACGCGTACAGGACATACCCAACGGCTCCATTGGACGTCCGGTGGAATTTGAGATCGATGGCTCCAAGGCCGGTTCCGGCAATTTGGAAATTTTGGTTAATGGCGGCCGGGTCACATCGTCGGTCCGCTCGCTGGGCGGTCAGCGCTTCATAGCCAGCTTCACGCCACACGAACATGGAACACACACCGTGCAGATCACATTCAATGGAGAAACGGTACCAGGTGAGTCGGAGCAAAGATTTTGATCAAGCAGGAAGCTCAAGTATGACGCCATAAGCTGCACATAACGTGGGCGTTGCGCACTTTCAAGTCAAGTTCGGCATTCTTGTGCTGCGAATCTCGATGTGCTAGTCGTTTTGTACCCTTACCTAAATTGGGCATGCTAAGTTGATTGGCGTCTTTTATTTTTGTTTTCTAAATTGGAATGCTTAGCATAGCTGAAGTTATAGTTAAATATTTTGGGGAAGTCATAATGCTTAGGAAATGGTCTTCACAACACTATGATGATATATTCTTAACATACAGTTTTGAATTATACATATGAAAAAAACAAATTTCATACAAACGTTTTTCGCGTTTTTTCCGCACATACGGGTGGAATTTCCAGAAAGCCTGTCTTAACGTGCAACCTCATTACATTAGGTAACTACAGTGAAAATTTAAGCTTCATAGCTCTTATGGAATGGGCTGTGCGTCGATCACCAATCAGTCAGTCAGTCAGAACAAACAGTTTTATATGTTAAAGTATATCCAACCTGTTAAAGCTTAAGTCCAATTCATGTTGCAATGCTGTAATATCTACTCTCATGAAATTTAATTAAAATAAAACTTTGACTGCATTGTAAAATTTGGAATGGTCGTATTTATACCAATATTTTATATGTACTCATACAGCTCGAACAACTGATAAAGTTTAGTTCAATTTAGCATTCATAAAGATTTTTTGTGTACACTCTTCATTAATTTATGGATTGAACCAAATATGTCTTTTCCATTAGTTAAATTATAATTAGGATAAGGACAGTATAAACATAAACATAAACTCGTATATTAAGACAAACATATAATAATATTCTTTTAGTATTAAGTTTTTTGAAACTTAAGATTAAGCCGAGCTTGAAAGAGTCTATTTGATTTCGCTCCGACTGGTGGCACTGCAGACCACGGTGCGGCGAATTCGTGCAGTTCGCTTGAGAGAAGCAGAGCTGCGCTCTCGCTCGCACTCACACTCACACTGGCGCTCACTCTCCCGCCACTGATCACTTGTTGCTGCGCCTACCTGCGCTCACCTGCCGCAATCCGATCGCTCTTTTACGCTCCGTCGCGCTCAGCCAGCCGCAGTGAGCGACCTGCCGAACGAGTTTTGAGCAGAGCTCTGAGTCGCGTTGGCAGCAGCCGCCGCCGCCGCCGCCAGTCACAGCTCGCGTTCCGAACAGAACTGACACGTCGGCGCACCGTCAGCAGCGAATCGCAACGGTTAAAGCCAAGAAAAATTTGAAGAGAATAAAATATAAGAAAAACAACTAGATAGTAAGGAAAAGCAGCAAAGGCTAGAAGTGTGTGTGAATGTGCAAAGCGAAAAAGAAAAGAATTGTTTGTAATCAGACAGCGCAAACAAAAACATTGTCAAACGGTTGAGAGAAATACCAAATTCACAAAAAAAGAAGAAAAGAAAGATAACTTTTTTTTGTGGAATGTTAAGCGAATCGAAAAGATTTTGTTTGTGAGATTTCTATGCCAAAGAAATATGCTAATATAACCAATGCGGACGTCGCGTTCCCGTTCCCGTTCCCGTTCCCGTGCCCGTGCCCGCGCCCTTGCCCGTTCCCGTTGCCGTCTCTCAAAACAAAGTTGCCCTCGTCGCATATATATATATAAGTAAAACAAAACTAAAACCAGTTTAATGAACCTTTTAGCTGAACATATTTTCAATGGGACTAGACAGCTGCTTGGCTTAAAGGTTGAAATCGGTTGAAATCAACGTCAAAAGCGTAGAAAACTGTCGCCCTGCAATTTGCAATGTTCATTGAACATGATTCTGGTGTGTATGTGTGTGTGTGTGGCAGCCATTTTGTTAAGAGCTTGCAACATGCCACAGCCGCAATTTGGCTCGTTTATTGGCCAAGTTAAAGGCCCCGTGTGGCAGTGCAGCACACATAATCAAGCGACAGGCGCACATAGTTCAAACCCAAGCTCATAGATACACACACACACACACACAGGCGCACACTCGCGCAGCAGCGGGAAGTGGTCTGCATTTATATTTTTCTCTCTTTTTTGTCTGCTCTTGCTGTTTGCTTTGCAATTTTCAATCTGTTGTCGTTGGCTTTTCTATGTGGTTCAAGGCGCACTTGTTGCATGCCTTTGTTACCCGTTGCAGAAGGAAGTGGCACGCCCTATGACAAAGCCACATACAGCTGCAGCAACATACGGCTACAACAACAGATCCAACAGATACGCGTACTGTTGTTTGCCATGCCACTTAATGCGGCTGCAGCTCGAAACCCGTTGGGATAGGTTGCCAGCCTGTTGCTTTAGCTGTATGCCACATTTACACATACTTGCAACTGGCGGTATGCGGCAAGGGCGTGCCGGACAGGTACGCGTAAGATCAGCCGCACAGATTGCAATTTCTTCGACTGCCTGCTGCGACAACGTGGCTGCCACTTACTTTCCCACTGACTTGACACAACACACAAATATTTGAGCGGACATTTCGTTTTCGTTGCGTTGAGTTTCGTTTCGTTTCGTTTTTTTTTCTCTCTCTGGTATAATGAGTTGTGGCCACACCTCTTTCTTTTGAACAGTGCTTTTACCCCGTTGCCGCTGCTGCTGCTGGTGCTTATGGCTATTTCCGCTGTCCAACATATTGGCATACATGCCCAATTTCACAGCTAGTCCGCTGCCTCTGCCCTTGCCCTGCCCTGCCCTGCCCTTCAGCCGCTGCCTCTATCACTCTGCATTTTTGTGATTTTATGAGCCACATTCAAAGTGAAATTTTTGTTTGGTACCCGCATGGCGCACAGGCAACTGGTTTGTAAGCGACGGTCAACATAAATTAAAAAAAAAAAGAAACAATAATAATAAAACAAACCAAATACGCAATTAAAACAACTGATAAATTACAAATCGTTTGGCTTTTAATTTTGTTTTGCGACGGCCGCGGCAAACGTTGAAAAACGCGAGAAAAACGTGCGCGATTCGTGATTTTCGTTGAACAACATTTTTGTGCAATGCTCGACGAAATATGTAGAAAAAAAGCAAAGAGAGCTCGTTAAACTAAATTGTTTTGTTGAAATTCGCACAGTGCAGCATTTAACACAAGCATTATAATATACATAAAAAATACACAAGTTATTTTTTTAAAAAATTAATAATTAAAATAATACAAAAATAACAAGTCGCTGACATAATCGCAGCGCGTTCAACAACTTGACTTTCAAGTGGTTCAAGTTCAGACGTGCCGCCCGCTTTGCAATTGTGTATTGATATACAAAAGAATAAGGTCCAATCACGCGTTTTCAGACAACATCTTGCACTGCCCCAACAACAACAACAACAACAGCAACAACTACAACTACAGCAACAAAAGCCTCGCTACCAACGCTCCAACGCATCATCAGCAGCTACCAACACAGTCACCACAAAACGTAAATCTCCATTCTGCGAAATCAAATACCAAAAATTCTATAGTTATAGATACATGTGTATATAGATACATATGTGTGCATAGATACATTTATATACATCAACTATTCGTAACGGTCGCTGTCAGACATTCTGGCTTTGAATTCTTCTGCTGCTGCTGCTGCCGCTGTCGCTGCTGCTGCTGCTGTGGCGACAGCTGCTGGCCATCTAACGGTTTGCATGCCGCAGTCACGTAACCGATTTCGTATACGCACACACACACACACACGCTTGCACGTAGATACTCTGGCACTCACACAGATACTCGTATGCATATTGAATAACAGCATTCAGCCATCTACTCTTAACTGCACTTGTTCTCTGGCCACATGCCGGAAAAGTTGGTCGCTGCCAGCGACAGCTACGCGGCAACAAAACCGGCCGCGGCCAGAACCGCTAAGAGCAACAGGTAGCCACACCGAAGTCAAAAATACCCTTATTCGTTACGTGAATCAGGCACAGGATGCATTGAGAAGTGGTTGTCCGCCCGAACAGGTTGGAGCTCGAACCAAACATAAAGCCGGATTTGTTGACCAACAAATTTGTTCAAATAATCGTTTGTTTTGAATTGGTTCAAACCGTTACCTGGCTATTAACTTTCAGAATGTCGCCGGAAATAAACGTGGGAATAATATCCATTGTATGAGTAAAACTCGCAAAGAACTTGCTCGAAGATAGTTTGAAGCTTTGTTTTGTCAACCTAATCCTCACTTCGTTTAAGCTGCCTGCTTCAACTCAGCTTGTTGAGATCAATTGTATTACTTACTGGGGTATGTCAATCTAGAGGTAAAAATACTTTTCTGAGATTGCAAGCAATCTTTCTTAAATCACGCTTTTATTGTGTTTATAGAGCAGCAAACTATGCAGTAATGATGCCAGCTTAACTTTGAACTAGATTTAAGAACTAGAACTAACGGCTAATATGCGCAACTAGATAATAAACTATTTGTTAATTGTATAGACTGTTTAGTGCTTAAATCAAGCTCAAGATAATTATCAGAGCTTATGTCTGACTTAGAGATTATCAACACGAAGAGATGCATAATGAACTTAATCTGATCTACTTACACAAAATCAACTCTTAACATAAAGTTCTGAAAGTACCTAAAAGTTATGTTTGCAAAGTTCAAATGTAGTACAACAAGGTTCAATACTTTTATTGTCTAAAACTAGTTTTTTAATGAACTTCAACTTGAATGTTGAACATTTTTGAATTCCTTATAATTTCTTAATGTTTGTTATTCATATTATGTCCTGTTCGTGTAATAGAGTATATATGAATCGAAAACCAAGCAGCCGCCTGGCAACTTCATACGCTCGTTTAGCACACGCAATTCGACCGAGAATTCGCACTCACATGAGCTTCACACACGCCACAAGACGTGCATAAGACTCTCTTGAGATGGCTACAAAAACAACAACAAGAAAACCCCACCAAAACTGAGCCCGCTAGAGACGCAAATGCAAGCAAAGTTCAAGTTGCAGGCTCGTCTGTGCAACGCGTAGAATGTGGCAGTGACAAAGAGGCAGAGCTTAATTTATGAGCATGGGAAACTCTAACTTGAAGCTGTTGAGGTTTATTAGATGACCAGCTAACTGTTGTTTACATGCAGCCCGAGCTGTGTGTGTGGCTGATAAATGCTGGCCCAAAGTGTGCCGCCAATTGGTGGTCAACAAACCCCGAGAGCGGCATTCAAATTGAGCTGCGGTAGTTTTGAGTGTGGCAACAACAACAACAGTTCGCGGCCGAATTCGGTTTCAATTTTTTAGTTGGCTCATCGCAAGAAGTTTCCCAGGCAAAAAGGTTGGGTTTTTTTCCGGCCAAAATGAAATGTTGTTGCGCAAGACAAAAAAGTGCCAACTCAAATCGAGTTTTGAGCGACAACGCAACAGTTTGATTTTCCATTGAACTGAAACGACGACGGTACGGTACTCAACTGCTGTGGCAATTTTCATGGAAAAGCCATAAAAAGCAGCACCAGCAGCTGCAACCGAAACGAGTGCTAAAAGGAAAAGTGCAGCAGCAGCAGCAGACGAAAAAAAAATATGAGAAAGAGAAATGTGTGGAAAGTTGCAAACAAAAGTAAATTTTTGCGCCAAGCTAAAACACGACAGCAACAACAACAACAATCGACTTAATCAATAAAAAAAAAAACGAAGAAATAAGCAAAACATTTAACGAGCTGCTCGTAATTGCCAATTGCAAGTTCAATTCGCTTAGCGTCAGCTCACGAATGCATCTCTGCCTGTCTGAGCCTCAAACTTTAATGGCTTCGAGCTGCTTGCGTTTCGCAATGCTCCTACAGTCTGCTCCAGCTCCATCTCCATCTCCAACTGTAGCAACTGTAGCTACTGCAACTAACTTTGGCCAATTAATGTGCTATAATCTGCCCGAGTTGATTGTCTAAGCATTTGCAGCCTACTGTCCGTGCCCACTTGGATGCCCACAAATGCAGATACAGCTACAGATACAGATACAGCTACATCTTGCAGATACAAATACGCAGCTCAAGATACGCACTTGTGCCTCGCACTCAGCCAGCTGGCAACGAGGCGGCACAAATTGTTGTTGCGTTTGCTGCGTAGCAATTGCGACAATTATAATGGGACGCAGCGGAAAACAATGCGAAATCCAAATAGAAACCTTGTTTTGACTTCCACGCGGGGGCTGCCACAGAAATGCTGTACGTTTCATGTGGAAAGTTGAAGAATTGACACAGAAACAACCAAATTCCAATTAGACAAAAGAGATGTGGATGATGTTAGAAATATAAAGACAATGACATATGCATATCTTTATGTATTTTATTATATATAAGAATCTGAGAAAACGGTTATATTTTTATCCATACAAGAAATTATAGAAAATTGAATAACATGTTATGCACATGTCAACGTATAATTATAAATTCATGTAATAAAGTCGTTACAATATATGTACTTTAAACAAGGTTTAGGTAGGTAGGTCTTAAAAAAATCTCAAAAAATCTCAACAAAAAAATCTCTCATTGTATACCTTTCATAAGTCTAGAAATAGGATCAGGTTTTTTATTCAACTATATATTTTATACATTTTAAGTATATGTTAATTTATTGAGCCACCCTCGCTATAGCCACGAACTGTGTCGCTTGTCTTAGTCAACGCGTGCAGCGTCTCAATTACCAGCGCTTCGGCAGCATAAAGTCGCTTTTTGGGTCAAATAACCTGGCCAGAGAGTGTGTAAGGGCAGCTCGAATCACATACACACGCATATCTTTTATCTGAGCTCTTAACTGACAATCTTTTTCTGATTTGTGCTTGATTGCAGGTTCACCGTGGCACGCTGAGATCATGTCGTCACCCGGCCTAACCGCTCTGGGCGAATCCACACGCCTTGTTCCCGCCAATACGCCGGCGGTTTTTGAGATACTGCCGCCTCCTGGACAAAGCCTGAGCAAAGGCGAGTGCGTGGCAACGGTCTTGACTCCAAGCAAGTCAAAGCTGAATGCCAGAGTCACCCATGAGGCGGCAAATGGTGCTGCACGCATTGAGTTCGTGCCCACCGAAGTGGGCACGCACATCATTGATGCGTCCATCAATGGCACGAAGATCGCTGGCGGTCCTTTGATAGCAAAGGTCTACGATGCCAGCTTGATCCAAGTGACCGAGGTTAACGGCGGCGTGGTTGGCCAGCCGTGCCAGTTTCGTGTGGACGCCAGTGCGGCTGGTGAGGGACAGCTGGAGATATCCATAAATGAGGGCGAGGTGCCCAACCATGTCCAGGTCGTTGGCGGCGGTCGTTGTCTCGTCTCCTTCACCCCCGAGCAGGCCAAGTCCCATTTGATAGACATCAAGTTCAATGGGGAGACGGTGCGCGGCTGCCCCTTTGTCTGTGCCGTGGCGGACACCTCGCGTGTTCTCCTCAACCTGTCCAATCTGGAGCTAATACCGGTCAACAGGCCCTCCTCCTTTCACATCACGGTGAGCGGTGGTGGAGCCGCTGAGCTGGCGGTCAGCGTACGTGGGCCACACGGCGAGTTGCCCGTCCGCGTCACTGGCGATATACACGCCGGCTTCACGGCGGAGTTCACGCCAACCAGCGTGGGCGGCCACTCGATAAATGTGGAGTACAATGGCTTTGCGGTGCAGGGCACACCATTTCTGGCCAAGTCATATGATGCCAGCAAGGTGGTCGTTGGTAGCGTCTCCCGTGGCACCATGGGTCGACCCGTGCAGTTCACTGTGGATGCGGGCGATGCTGGCGAGGGCAATCTAGAAATAACCATATCGGCCAAGGGTCAAAATATACCCACACAGGTGCATCCCCAGGGCAGTGCAAGGTAAGGATGATCAGGTGTTACCTGCCAGATACCAGATGCTCTTACTTACACTTTTCTCTCTTTGTCTCTGCAGATTCTCCGTTTCGTTTGTGCCGACGGAGTCGTGCGAGCACACTATTAATGTCTCCTTTAATAAAATGCCCGTGCCCGGCTGCCCAATAACGGTTAGCATTAGCGGCGGCGTCGCCGGGCCCCAGGTATCCCTTGGCGGTCCCGGGCCGGTGCATCAGACCAATTCTTTTGTTATCAATCACAATGGCGGCCGTTTGGAAGACATTGAGGTCAACGTCGAAGGTATGTAGCTGGCCAGGAGCTGGCTGAACGGGCTCGCTCTCACACTAACACAGGGTACTCATGCGCTATGTGTACCTCTCCCCCCTTCACATTTATAAGCCCCTCCGACCAACCCTCTATCATTATGCTCTGCTCGCCTTCATTTTGTTTGCGTGTGGTTTGATTTGCATTTTGCATTTGATTTTGGTTCAAGTTATTCGTAATTGTAATTAAATTGCTCGTTACTTAAATGATAATTGTCTATGTATGTGTGTGTGTTTGTGGGAGAGAGTAATCGATATCACACACACCCACACACACATACACTCACACACATACGCATACATATCTGCTCATAATCCGTATCTTTAGCTAGCATCTTATCCGTATCCGCATCGGCACACAAAAACACATGACTTTTTTTCCCACACACACACACACACACATATTTTCACACTTTTCAACACAATCTACGGAAATTGTTGTTGAAACTTTTAAGCATGCCAGCACGCCCCAGGCCGCCCACCACCCCGCCCAACCCTTTTCAATTGTAATCCACCCACAACTGGCCCCTTAACTCAACTCTACTCACAGCTCTATTTCTGCTTCACACGCAGCGCTCTTGACAATAGCTTTGCTCCACCGTGTGGCAGCTTGTAAACTTGTGTGGCACCCCGCACCACTTAGCCACTGTGGCTAACTGAGTGTGTGTGTGTGTGTACTGTGCTCATTTAGTATATATAATTATGCGTCATATTTATCATTTTGGCAATTGCTACGGTTACACTTCGACGCATTAGCATCTGTGCTTAGGCTTTACAAACTCTGGATTATGCCATGGCCGCAACTGTGTAGGCGTGTGTAAAAGTCTGTGTATCTGTGTGAGTGTGTATAGGCATTAGAATGTACGTTATGTAATTGATTCCACTGTAGTATATCAGCACATTTAAATGTAATTACTTTTTAATCGTACTGTATATAAACATTGTAGTATGCGTATGCGTACGTGTATGTGTGTGTATCTGTGGTCTTTATTTCTATATATGTATGTGTGTATGTTCGGTATCTAGTTGTGTTTAAATGTTTTGTAATCTTACGCCCTTTAATTTGTAATAATTTGCTCACTTTTATATCTGTATTATATTTCAGGACGGCGAAATCTTTTGTACTAGACTCTATAAATATGCATATACTTACCTATCTATATATATATATATAACTTTATATATGAGTACTTTCTTTCTCTCTCACTCTATATATATGTATATACTAGCTCCTTATATCTACTCTATATATATATTTATATATATATATATGTTCCGCCTAACAGTCCGTTTAAATTAAAAACAAACCATAACCCAACAGCGTGTTTACCAAGCGAAGTACTACTGTATCGACCACGAGTGAAAGAACCACAGCAGCAACAACAACTATAAAAAAGCACCCACTACACCACACTAAACAACAAAGTACTCGTTTTTTTTAATTTACTACTAATGTCCTTTTGCGCCTCAGGGCAAAATATTTACTAATTTGTTCAATTGATTTTTGTCTTTTAAAAGAAGCGCAAGCAAACAAATAAAAAGATGTTTTACAAACATGATATATGCATAAAGGATTGTGTGTATTGGTATTGTTTTGTGTTCAGGCAGACTATCAGTATTGTACATAAGCTATATAGACACTAGAAGTATATAACTACAGGGATACATAATTATAATATGTCTGCTCGCTGCTCGCTCTGTCTCTACAAAAAATACATGCAACATCTCAAGTTTACTAACCGTTTCTGGCACGTTCTCGGTATAATACTCAAGGCAACAACAGCAACCACTACAACCACTAACAACCACAACAATTACAACACCTGACAACCCACTAACCAGCCCGTTGGCATCGTTCATATTAAGCTCTTTACAAAAACACAAATCCAAGCCTAATGCCGTTACTAATCTGAGTAAACATTTTTCCAAATTTTTTACCAATTACGCGAAACCAAAAAATTACCATAAACAAATCACTAACTACACCACACAACAACAATTACGACAACTACAACTGCAAACTAAATATATATGAATTTCAACAAAACAATCAAATGAAACCCTCTCAAAACTCATTTCCGGCCGCGTCGCAATCGAAAATTCTTGATTAAAAACTTAAAACCTAATAATACTAAAAACGAAAAAAAAAAAAAACTAAATATACAAATAAAATGCAAAATGTGCACATTGCAAAATCGGGACAACTCAGGTCCCGCCGGACAATCAGTGCCCGCCCAGGTGCATCAGTCCGCCGAGGGCGTCTTCAAGGCGGAGTTTGTGCCCCGAGTCGTCGGCGAACATCGCGTCAATGTCACTGTCAATGGTTTGCCCACAGCTGGCAGTCCCTATGCGGCTAAGGTAAGTTCATGTATCCTTATCCAAATGTAGCTTGTAAAGTTCATGTTAACTTTCCTAAGCCCATAACTAGGTCGAAACTCAAGCTATAGTAAGAAAATGCTATTTGGCCTTGTCTTACCCTCGACATGTTTAAATCGTCATTCATTTCTTGGTCAACCGCATACTAAAAACGACGAACATTTATTACAAATATTTGTTGGGGTCAAAGATGTCCCCTTTTATCCCTTTCACCTTTCATTACAAATTTATAATACTCATAAGAAACTTAATTTGAAAAAAATGATACCACTCTCACCGTGCTTGTGACTATCTTTCAGATATATCGCTCCTTCCAGATCCGACTATAAAGCCTATATTTGTACATTTTGAACATTAACCTTTTCCCTCTCCACAGGTTTATGACGTCAGCGCCATTAAGGTGAAGAATGTGAGCAGTGGAACGGTGGGTAAGCCTGTTACCTTCCTGGTCGAAACATCCCAGGCTGGTCCCGGCAATCTAGAAGTCACGGTAAATGGCGGTCGCGTGCCCACCTCGGCACAGGCACAGGGCCAGCACACATATGCGATCAGTTTTACGCCACGCGAAGCCGAGAGCCACACGGTGGAGCTGCGCTTCAACAGCCAGGATGTGCCCGGCTCACCATTCACATGCCGCGTGGCGGCCGCAGCACGCATACAATCCCCTGAGACCATGGACAAGGTCAGCGTGGGTCGCCTCTTCGAGTTTGTGGTGGAATCAGACACCAAGCCAACGGTGGAGGTGCTCGGCCCGGCCAGACGAAGTGTCCCGGTGAAGATCGATGCACTCGGCTCAACGCTGGGCTACAATATCAAGTTCGAGCCCATGGAGGTGGGCGATCATTCGGTGGAGGTGCGACTGCCTGGCGGCGGTCATGTGGAGGGCAGTCCCTTCCTGCTGAAGGCCTACTCCGCCGAAAAGGTAATCGTAACGGACATACGACCTGGCGTGGTCAACAAGAGCGTCAGCTTTGGCATCAATGCCTCGCAGGCGGGTGCCGGTAATCTGGAGATCATTGTCGCCGTCAACGGCAAGAATGTGCCCAACTTTGTGCAATCCGAAGGCAATGCGCGATTCAAGGTGAACTTCAAGCCCACGGAGGCGGCTGCCCATTCGCTTTCCGTGCGCTTCAACGGACACCCGGTGCCGGGATCACCCTTTAGCTGCCACATAGCAGCTGCTGCCACCAGTTCTACGGGCTTGCCACGCGCCCAGGCGCTGGGAGAATGCCTAAAGCAGGCGGCCGTCAAAATGGACAACACCTTCGAGCTAGAGGGCTTTGAAGGCATCGAGCCACAGATATTTGTTACGTCGCCCGCCGGCGACAACGAGCACTGTCAACTGAGTCAGCACGATGGCGGCAGCTACAGCGCCTCCTTCCGACCCAGCACAGTGGGCCGGCATTTGATCAGCGTGTTGGCGAATGATCAGCACATAAATGGATCGCCTTTCAGCTGTAATGTGTTCGATGTCTCCCGCGTGAGCATCAGCGGCCTGGAGCAGCAGTATGGACCTGCCACGCTTGGCGTGCCTGTCACCTTCAGTGTGGATGCAGCTGGCGCAGGGGAGGGCACACTTGAGCTGGTGGTGTCCACCGACAGCAGCACCGTCAAGGCCGAGGTGGTCGCCTGTGCACGCGGCCTCTACGACGTCACCTTTGTGCCGCAGAGCACCGAGCCGCATTATGTGAATATTACGTTCAACGAGGTTGCCGTGGACGGCAGTCCCTTCCGCGTGGACATTCAGCAGCACACCCAGCACATACAGATTGGCAGTCTGGCAGCCATTGACTTTCCGGCCGATGATCAGATTGTAGAGATATTGGCGCCCGATCAGAAGCCCGTGCCGTACACCATCAATCGCCAGACGGCGGAGTTCCGCACACACATGACCGGCAACTACACGCTGCGCTTTATTGACCGCGAGACGCGCCAGCACATTGGCACACGCACACTCTGCGCCTTCGATCCCATGCTGGTCAAGATCACCGAAGTGGGCGAGGCTTTGTGTCATCGTCCGGCCAGCATCAGCGTGTCGCTGAACGAAGCCGGGCAGGGTGATCTGTCGGCGCTGGTGCGTTGTGGTGTCACCGAGGTGCCGCACACCATACGCGGCCCCAGCAAATCGGGCGTCTACGAGATTGTCTACCAGCCGACGCGTGTAGCGCCGCACAAGATAAGCATACTCTTTAACGATGTGCCCATATCACTGAAGCCACTCGAAATTAATGTGCTGCCTGCCAGTGCTGGCAAGGAGATCAGCGTTAGCGGGCTGGGTCTGTATCAGGCGCGCGTGGGCAAGACCACATCCTTTGCCATTGACACAGTGAAGCGGCCGGCGCGAGAGTTTGATGTTGTGGTCTCTGGGCCCGGTGGCCAGGCGCTGCCCGTGCGCTGCTATCAGACAAAGAATGGACACCTGCAGGCGGAGTTCAGCATTAATAAACCGGGTCAATGTGTTATCGGTATGTACCGCCTTCACAGCCTTGTCCTTGTCCAACCTCAAATCTCGAATCGTTTTCTTTTGCAGAGGTGCTGCATCAGTCGAAGCCACTGCCGGGCAGCCCCTTCACCTGCGAGGCGTTTGACAGCAGCAAAGTCAGTGTGCAGGGCGTCACCAAAGAGCCGCTAGCGCTGCACAGCTCCAATAGCTTCACCGTGCGCACAGACAATGCCGGCACTGCCGAGCTGGAAGCCTTTGCCATTTCGCCCACTAACCAGAGCCTGCCCGTGCTCATCAGTGAGCAGTCCGAGGGCATTTACAACGTGGAGTTTGTGCCCTCCCAGCCGGGCAACTATAAGCTAACGCTCATGTATGGCGGTGAGACGATTCCCAGCTCCCCGCTCAACTTCAGCGCCTCGTCGAGTGGCGTGCGTAATGATGCACGCGCTGCTGGCCACGGCCTGGAAGTATGTCATCGCAACAAGGAAGCCTCCTTTGTCGTCTATTGTCCCATTGCACCCAATGTGCAGATCGAACGCGTGGATGAGTTTGGCGAACGCATCGAGCCCAAGATCAAGGCGCTGGGCAACAACGAGTGGCGCATCTCTTATGTCATTCTATCGGTGGGCACCTACGAGATTCGTGCCAGCTGCCCCAACCGCGGCAGTCTGCCCGGCTCACCTTGGCGCGTCTGCTGCGTGGAGTCCACCAAGGTCACTCCTGTTGGCGGCTGGGGCACGCTGGTTGATCATGACGGACGTTTAATATTGCCGGCACGCATTATCTTCGATGTGGAGAATGCCGGGCCCGGCAAGCTGGTCTGCAGCATCGATGGCATTGAAATACCCGTCGATAAGCTGGCCGATGGCAAAATGTGTCTCAACATCACGGGTGACAATCTGGCCGCCGGCGAGCATGATCTGGACTTGACCTGGAGCGGTTTGACCATCACACAGTGCCCACGCAGCGCCTTTGTAACGGGTCAGCAAGCCGCCGACAAGGTGGTGCTAATGGGTCGCGGACTGGCCGCCGCCCAGGCCGGCGAGGCGGCGCACTTTACCATCGATGCCTCCAATGCGCCAGCAGGCCGCCCGGAAGTCATTTTGATCACGCAGGAGAATACTGCGCTGCCCGTGAGCCTGGCACAGCCGCGGCCCAGCGAAAACATTTGGCTGGCCTCGTACACGCCGCAGAAGTCCATGACGGGCACTCTGACGCTTTCGGTCAAGTGGAATGGCCGGCTGGTCAAGGGCTGCCCGCTCACTGTGGCCGTTGGTTCCTCCATGGACGCCTCGAAGGTCATTGCGTCTGGTGAAGGTCTGCGCCACGGCATCGTCGGCAAGGACATCAAATCCTGGATAGACACCCGACGCGCCGGACCTGGCGAACTAACCGCCCACTGCGCCGGCGCACGCAAGGTGGCCTACTGCGAGCTGTATGACCATGGTGATGCCACGTTTACGCTGAACATTAAGCCACAGGAGCCGGGTCGCCATCTGCTGACCATCAAATACGGCGGACAGAATGTGCCCGGCTCGCCCTTTGCGCTCAAAGTGGCCGGCGCACCAGATGCCAGCAAGGTGAGTAATAGAGAGTAGGGCTTTGCCTAGCTTTTTTGCACATAATCCATTACATATGTGGATCTTTAACCCAACAGGTTCGCGTTTATGGGCCCGGCATCGAGCATGGTGTGCTGGCCACCTTCCAATCGCGCTTCATATGCGACACACGTGGCGCTGGCGCCGGGCAGCTGACGGTGCGCGTGCGCGGACCCAAGGGCGCCTTCCGCGTGGAAATGCAGCGCGAAAGCCAAAAGGATCGTACCATTCTGTGCAAGGTAAGCAGGCGTCTTTGTATCTTTAAAGAGTGTGATTAACTTGGCTTCTTCTATGCGATTCCCAGTACGATCCAACGGAGCCAGGTGACTATCGCGTCGAAGTCAAGTGGGCTGGTGAATTTGTGCCCGGTTCGCCGTTCCCCGTCATGATCTTCGACACTGAGGAGGAGTTACGAAGGTACTTGCAGGGCATATGAGGCCAGATCAACCATCCCATCATCGTCTTCCCCAGTGGCCTGAGTCCGCCCATTCGCTATCAGCCTGCAGCTGCCACGCAGCAATCGCGTCGTGCCGCCTGCGTGCCACTCTAGCGGATGGCACAAATATTTATAGTGTATATGTGGGGTACCCACATGAGCACGCACATGTAGCTACAATCGCAGATCATTAAGGTCAACCATTATATATATAAATATATATATAAACCTATGTTACGAGTAATAGTTAAGTTTTATAACCGAACGAAACGAATCGACTACCATAAGTCTAGATGAAGTCGCGGCCCGCCAGGCTCAGCTCTTCGGGCTACAAAAGTCTTCGGCGCTACGATAAATAGCTTTCTGTTCTTATAGTTGTAGACCTAATACCTATGTAATACAATGTTATTATTGCGAAACAATTTGATCCAAATGCTTAACAACGTATTCAATACAAATACACGACATTAAAAAAGTACACATACATACTGCCGAAACCTAAAAGAAAATCCAGAAACCGCAAAATATTGTATTTGCGAAAATCATAGCATACTTTTGTGCATGCCTCAAAAGATGCAATCCCTGATTCGTGCTGCATGCTTCTTGGGATTTCAATTAACAAGAATGGCTCAGCAAACTTTAAAATTGTTCAAGGGACAAGGTGCGCTTATTTACTTTATCGATTAGAAATTTATATAAAAACAAGCAAAACTACCAGGACTATTTCAATGTCATTGATAGCATAGTTTTCTTCTCTTCTGAGACTCGTTAGGTCAAGCAAGGATTTGGCCATTAGGTAAGCAATTTGTAGGCCTATAAGGCAATGTAAATCAAGCAAGTATTATACACGAAATCTTTCATATCTTAAAAGTTACCATGACGACAAGAATGTCCTGCATAGCCGAACAGTTGATATTTTGTTTAGAAAATGATTTTTTAAAGATTTCTCGTACTTTTTCTCGTATAATCCATTTGAAATAAATTCTTCGGTGTTCAGCATAAATATAAGCTAAAAAGCATTTGGTTCAATCTTATACATAGCACGTAAATAACACAAGTTTATCGTTATTTGATATGAATATAGATGCTACCTAATCCTAAAAAAAAACCTATAGAAAACACTGAAACCTATTAGAAACCCATATGAAATGTCGCCCATGGCTAAACCTGTTTCTCTATCTCCCAATCCTCGGGCAAGACAAATTCGTTGACAAACTCTTTACGATATTTGCGCAGAAATTTGAGAAGATTCGCTTCCAGAAAATGTTTGCATGCCTCATCGAAATCGGAATTGCCAAAATTCACGCCCTTGGCGCTTGACGAAGTACATGTGCCCTTGCCCTTGATGAAGTACATGTGCTGCAGCAGCGTGATGAGCGTAGAATGATTTTTGTTCTGCATGTCATCGAAACGATCGTGCATTAGATATTCGGTCCAGGGCGCCTCAAAAAAGCTAACGAAATCCTTGAGCAGACCCATTTTCCAACGACTATACATATTATTAAGCAGCGTCTCATGCTTTCCGCAAAAGAACTCCAGAAAATAGAGAGGCTTATATAGCTGAGCAGGCATACAAAATTCATGCCGATTACATAGGAATCTGATTACATATATATAGATATATTTATCTTACCTTACGTGTAACGCACACCATTTCCTCTACAATCAGATTCTGGCTCATGCGAACGCGAAAGAAATCACCTGAGCTGGAGTAGCTAGTCATGAATTGGCTGTACTCATTTGAGAGCTTGCCCAGTAAAAAGCGCTTGGGCACAGTTATCTTGATGACCATATGACCCAGGGGCAGTAGACAGTGAAATAAACATGGCTTGCTAAACTTGCGCTCCTTGGTATACGGCTCCTGGCTCAGCTGCAGTATGTCTATCAACTGGAAGCGGAAATGTTTGGAAATCCGGGATGAAGCATGCAAAGGCCAGCTATCACTCACCTTTTGGGCCATCTCGCATTCGCTGGTATAGATGTACTGATAGAATGAATCCCAGAGAAAGGTTACATGTTTGCCAGCCGCATAAATATTCGGATCATTTGTGCAATAATCCTCATCGACAAGTATCTTGCGATTCTTCATATTAATATCACTGTTGAGAAGCACTGAAAGCATACAAATATTTTTAATCATTTAGTAAATATTCCCCATCTTCAAGATACCCACTTCGTTCTATGGACATGGGCATATAGTTCTCCATAAAATTGATAAATATACTACAGGACAAGGACAGAGTATTTCCGCTGGGTAATAGCTTGAAGTAGACCTTATCAATAAAGTTCACTTTTGTAAACAACG
This sequence comes from Drosophila novamexicana, assembly GCF_003285875.2. Lineage (NCBI taxonomy): Eukaryota > Metazoa > Arthropoda > Insecta > Diptera > Drosophilidae > Drosophila > Drosophila novamexicana. The sequence continues at coordinate 4,707,315 of NW_020824765.1, read as the reverse complement.
AAAAGCTCATAAAATTGGCTGATTCGTGGACTCTAATGCCAAGATCAGAAACCATTTGCACCAGTATGTTGTCCAGGTTCTTGTCATTTGTGGGATTATTTAAATACTCGGGCTCCATCACCTTATGCGGCTGTACATACACAATATTCTCGGGTCGACAGTTATGCTTCAGCAGGAAGTCAATGCACTCGTATAGAGCCAAGGTGTAGCCATAGATGATAACCTTTTTTTTGGACAACTCACACTCGTTCAGCTCCTCGAGCTTGTGATATAGCATAATCTTGTCTAGGCGTCCATTGATGTGCGCATAGTTATATGGATAGGTTATATGATGGGACTCATCAATCCTTCCCAGCGTAGGCAATCCAAACTTGGTATCACACAGCAGCAGCAGCTTGTCATAGAAAATTTTGCAGTTGTTATCCAGACGAATGAACTTTTCATCACTGCAAAACGGTGCGTATACGTAATAAACAAACCCAAACCAAGTAAAGTTACTCGAACACCCACCGATTAATATACGATACCTTTCCAGACACAAAGTTGATCCAGTTGCGCATATCCAGGCGTTGTGTAGTGTCCATTACAAAGGGACAACTGTTCTTATTGCTCAAATAGCATTCCTCTTTGCGGCCACAGTATTGGCACGCAACATTGGGATCGTACTCCGCCTCGATCTCGCCATTTTCGACAATAACTGTTATTTCCACAACAGGCAGGCAGTTGTTTACACTCACGTTCTTGTAGCTGAGGGAAGGACATTGTAGAGTAATCCAAGGAAAAGGTCAAAAACATTTCAGCTCCTACTCGGGCGTATTCCAGCCAAAAACCATGAGACGCAGAAAAGCCTTGCATATGTCCGAGAAGCCGACGATAACTATAGGATTTTGATTGCCAATGAATTTGGAGGGAAAAAGATTGTGTCGAAACAAATAGAACTGATCCATGACGCAGTTTATCTTCGAAAGATCCACCTGTGTCGACGAACGCCTGTAACAATGCTCGCTTTGGGTGTCTATGAACCAGTTTCTACGCATGCGACGCGGCTCCACTGGCATCATTTTTTGGGCCAAATCATTTGGTAAGGGCTCTCCGATGATTTCCTGAAAATAGAAGATTTCCCGATAGCCCGATCTTATGGCCACGGTGCGCAGCACCTCATCGGACCACATGTGAAAGTAGGGATGCAGACGCAGCATTACAAGCTCGCAACGGTCAAAGGTCATGTAGTCTTCATCGTGGGGCAGCACGAATTGCTTATACACCGCTTCGTAGTTCGAGAACGGACTGCGAGACGGAACGTTAAATGTATTTCACTAGCCACGCCCACTTACCGTAATATAGCAAAACCAACAGTCGTGGTATTCTCCCTGCTCGTGTGACCGCAACGTATAACCCAGAAGCTAAACTCGGACATCGGGTTATACAGCACATCGGAGCTAATCTGCTTAACGATTTTAATCTGATGGCTGACCGTCTCCTGGATATGCGATTCAAGGCCACTCTTTAGGCTCTCATTGCTAATTTTGGTTGGGTTGTTAACACTCATCAGCTTAATAACATCGTCGATGTCATCCTTAGCCAGGTGGTAGATACTGAGCTCTGTATTAATGGAACACCGATGTGCCACAAAGACCTCGTCGGACATTTCGGAGCTGGGGCGATGTTGCACGCGCTAGAAAAGTGGAACTCGAGCGGTTGTTAAGCCCACATCTATTCGAAATTACTCACTATAAAGTACTTAAGTAACGCCCAGAGGCTGGCGGAATTATTTTCGCTGGGTGACACAGGCACCACGCAATAATCACGATCCGGATATGCGCTAAACATCGCGCAGATGTAATAATAAGAGTACTCCAGTCTGAGACTCGGGTGCAGTATGAAGTTCTTCAGCAGAAACGCCCGGGAGGCATTGTTCAGGCAGTATTTCTTATTCTTGATCATGCTCTTGCGCGGCGGCAAATCAAATGATATGTTCAGAGTTTTCGGTACTTTGTCCAAATAGTTGCTGCTATTACATAGCTCTGCAATTGTAGAAGCTTACAAGAAGGTCCATTAAGGGCTCTAACCTACCATCTGTTATGTATTTGAATTTTGTGAAAAGGCGCTCATATGCACCCAGTAAGCCGGTATCATTTTGGGAATAGACACTGCGTTGACTTCCTTTTCTCAGCGAGACACCGCGCCGCTTTAAGTAATTCAAATTTTTCTTGAGATTAAAATATTGCCGCTGCTCTGCCGTGCTGCGTGGTCAGCCATTAGCGTAAGCCACTAATTCTGATCAACTATAATTATCTTACTTACAAGACATTGAATTGCACAGTGGCGTGTGGCACATCGGGAGTACATGTCACCAGGTTGCCCAAGCTCTCCAGATCAAAGTTCCTAATCAACTCCTCGATGTCCACCTCCTCCGTGAGCCACATCATACCCGTGCTACCATCAACTGAGGAACCGGCTTCCTAAATAATATGAGGTAATAAAGTATAAGTGCTCTAAATTTCCCTTTAATTTTCCGCCAATTTAGGTGAAGATACCAAAAGGTAAAGAACAACAGCTTTTCCTTAGTAATCCACCCTTGTTAGGGGAATTAGACGGGAAACTGTTATCAGTCCGTCAATCAATCAGTCAGGATAAGCCGTTCTTTACATAGAAAGTTCAGATTTACTTTGTACCTCTGTAACAATAATTTGATCCCTTTCTATATTGCCACCGGCTGTGCCCAGAAGCAACTCGGCTACAAAGTAATCTCCATGCTCTTTGCGCATTTTCGGCTCATGGACGTCAACCATGTCAACAATATCATCATTGTCCTCAGGTCTGTACAGTTATAGACTTTGCATTAATCTTTAGTATTGTGGCAGAGCTACTTACAGGGCTTTACGAAAAGATACGGATGGCATTAATTTTCTGCGCGTTATTACAATAATATTCGGCAGATTTTTGCATGAGAACATATCAAACGCAATGGGATAATAGACCTTACCAATGCTTTCCAGCTCCTCAAATTCCTTGGGTAAATAGTTTGGGGGCCTAGCTACAACTAAAAAAGATACTTTGTGCTCACGATAAAATACCTCCATTAAGAGTTGTCTCAAAATATCTTCATATTCCGCCATATGTATGTAAAAATTAAAAAATATTGTATTCATCAGCGTAATGGGCAGATCCACGCTACAGGGCACAACACGCAGGATTTCAAATCATATACTTAGATCTTATAGGCTCGTGATACCCTAGTCGAATTTCTCTTACCAAAAACGACATTTTAGCCACTGTGGCCAGCAGTCATTTGAGAGCACCGGTATATTTGGATATATGCAAAACTCGCTATATGCCAATATAGCCTTAGGATCCTTTGGTTTGCAGACGACCAGGCGATGAGTTTGATATTCATGGAATAGCTGCTTTAAGGGCGGCTCTCGCTTCTCGCCAATGTATTTCGCCGATTTCGAGGAGAAGAGCGCCTCAAGCAGCTCGATATCGTATTTGCAAGCCGTGCGTATCTCATACTCTGTCTCCATTTGTAGTATATGTGAGTAATTATTGTTTTTATTTTTTTATGTTTTAAAGTAATGAATTGTGTTCCATGCAACTACTCAGTTTACAAGTTATTTGAACATTGAAAATTTAGATTAATTCCCATGACCCGAGCGAAGGTCCCCAAAGTTGTCCGCGTGTAAGTAGTCCTCAGGCAGTACGAAATCGTGATGAAATTCCCCTCGGCGTTTACGTATAAAGTCCAATAGATTTTGTTCCAATAGCTGTTTGTTGACCTCACGTAGATTATTCTCGGTGTTCTGTGGAAAAGGAAAGTAAAGCTTTTAGATGCTATATGCGTACGTCCTTGGGTCAAGGCCTACCAAATCCAAATTTTGTATCAAGGGCATTAGCATTTTATGATTTTCTGCCTGAAAGTCTTCGAAATCATCGTGCATTAACAGCTCTGTCCAAGGCTCTTGAAGGAACCGCAAGAAGCACTTGATGTTACCTGCCTTATAGCGCGCTTTCAGATTATTCAACATCTTCTCGTGCTTGCCACAGAAGTGCTCCAGATAATCCAAAGGCGCACTCTACAAACAAAAAATGTATAAAACATGCACTGGCCATAGAAGAGGCTCTACACTTGAGCTCACCTGTTTAGTGACAACAACTATCTCATCCACAATCATTTTCGGGGTGAGTCCGATGCGGCAAAAGGTATTGTTCAAGTAGGTGCTCAGCGAGCATTTGGTACAGCCGAGGGCATAGCTGGCCAGATAGCGGCGAGGCATGGTCAGCTTGGTGATGAAGTAGCCAAGAGGCAGTATGGCCTTAAAGAATGAGGGCTGCGAGTATTTATAGTCAATAGGTGTGTCGTATTCACGTAGCTCTAGTATTTGCATTAACTATAAGAGATTGTAAAGAGCGTAAGATAAAGGCAAAAATAATTCCTTAGCACCCAACCTTTATAGCTGTTTCCTTCTCGTTTGTGTACTGGTACTGATGATTTATGGACTCATCGATTTCTATGTGCTTGCCCACGGCATAAATGTCCGGATCGTTTGTCTGAAAGTTCTTATTAACCAAAATATGTCTGCCTCGCAGCTTAATTTCCGATGCCTTCAGCCCTGTGTTAAAAGTAAACTGAAAAATTAGTTAGGCTTGAGATTAGTTAACTTACATTCCTCGGTGTTGGAATCCATGCAACCCTCCTGGAATGATATGAATATATCGCAATCGAATGAAACTCTCTCTTTCTTTCCTTTCCAGGGTTTAAACACAACCTCAAGTATGAAGTTCGCTGTGCCATGTTGTACCCAATGTGCAAAGGTGAGATCCCTATGTATTTGTACTTCGAGATCCTCTAATATGTCATCGAGTATGTACTGCAGATTCTCATCGACGAAGGGACTGGTAAGTTTCTGCTCCTTTTCAGTGCCAATCTTCTTATGAGGCAAGACAAGGATGATTCGCTCCGGCGCGACACCATGGGATATCAGAAAGGCTATGCACTCATAAGTATGCAAATTGCAACCATACATAAGTATTAAATAATCGCGCTTGTGCTCCTCTATGAGCACACGCAGCTTATAGAAGAGCAGAAACTTGTCAAGGCGGTTGTTGAGCTCAATGAAATTAGAGGGTATTCGCCCGGGATGATCCTCTTTGTGATCGTCCACTTTTAGTCTGAAGCTCAAATAGTTCATTAGCAGCAAAGTATCGTAGTATATCTCGCAGGTCTTATTAATCTTCACAAACTTCTTTTCCCTGTGACAATTATAGGGATTTGGAAGCGCTCATTAATTCGTAAGACTTACCTGTTAATGTAGTTCACATGCCCGGGCAGAAATTGTACCCAAAGGCGCAGATCCATGCGCATCACGACATCGCGCACATAACAGGAATAGTTTCGATGGCTTAAATAGCAGTGTCCACCCGGCGGGCAGTAGGGGCAATCGAACATGCAATCATATTCCGCCTCCACCAGACCGGGAGCTGCAATAACCGTAACCTGCAAGCGTGGAAGACAGTTATAGTTCTCCGCGTTCGCGTGGCTGCAGGGCATTTTAGCGATTGGTAAGTGGGATCCAGAAATGGAAATGGAATGCACTTACTCCTTAGTATTCCACTGAAAGACCAGCTGACGCAAGAACGCCTTGGCGTTAGCCGTAAATCCAATAATGACCAATCTGGTGGTCTTCCCAAACCATTGCGAGGGATTCAGCCTATGGCGAAAGACTACCAAATGATCACGATAGTAATCGAAATCGGGCAGGCCCGTAAGCAAGGTTTTTGAACCCCATTGAAGTTTTTTGTCGATATTGGTGAAGAAAAACTTCTTCATCGGCGTGGGCTCGATGGGCATCATCATTGTCTTCAAATCGTTGGAGAATAAAAATTTCTGCAGCATATCGAGTGCATATAAAATAAAGAAATATTTATGTAGGGTATATAAAAAAAGCCGTACATTACGTGCATATATGAAATAGAAATCAAAATATCTGGTCTTCGCTGCCAGGTTGCGAAGTATCACATCGCAGCAATTACTGAAGAGTGGATGCAATCGAAGCGATATAATCTCGGCACGCTCATTATCCAGATGCTGGTCGTTGTTGGGCAGATGATAATGATAATGCAATTCGTGATAGTGAAGGAACTTGCGCAAGATCACAAACCCAATGGCCGTATTGTGAATGGCCGCTTTGGTGGAATTGCCACAGCGTATGGTGAACACGTCGTAATTGCTGTTCTCCTTTTCCAGCACGTCGTTCATGATCTGCTGTATGACCTGGACCTCATTGTCAATGTTGACGAACGCATTCACCTTGGAGTTATACGAGAAGCTGCTGTCCGACGACAGGTCTCTCAGGTCGGAGAACATTTGGCCGCCCTTGGCCAGGTCCACCACAATATCAAAGTCTGTGCTTTCCAAGCGATAGAGGCTGGGCAGGTCGTTATGGGTAATCTAGAGATTGGCATGAGTATATTGGGGCGCCACATACCTGATTTCTCCGAAAATGGCGCTGCGGTGCGTGATATAGATATCAGTCAAGTTGGCCACTCTGGTGGGACGCATCGCCACGGGCTGTGTGAAAGGGGCAAAAACTACAAATCATGGATTTTCATTGTGGGCTTATGTGACTTGCCATAAAATATTTAAGCGCCTCCACGTGACTGCGCAGAGAGTTGAGGCTCTTTGGTATGGTCATTATGCAATAGTCACGGTCCGGAAAGGCCGCGTACATGGCATTCAGGCAGCTAAACAAACGCGGCAGAGGAAAATGCTCCTTCACACAGATGTACTTCAACTCAAAAACATTCGAGGCAGATTGCACGCCATCCACATGTCGTTTCTTCGTATCCGTATTATAATGAAGATTAATATACTTGTTTTGCTCATTAATGTAGTAGCCAGTCGTGACTAGCTCTGGAGGCATACAATTAAACAGTACGCATTAGGCATCAAGCTTTTTTTCTAGGACCTAAAACTTACTCTCGAATATATGCACAAACTTCATATACAGATCTTCACGACTGTAGAACTTATCCTGACTGGTCGAGACATTCGTATCTACGATATTTCCATGAATCGAGCTCACCTTTAGCTTGCTTAGACTGGCCACACTATAAGACAAAAGTGAGAACGCTCGAATCGAGGCTGCCCGACTAGCAGCTACTCTGTACCCAGCTCTAAACGCACTTTATTCCGAACTCGGGAAATTAAGATGAAACTTCATATGTGCATAAAAACTTTATGCCGGAAATCAACATACCAAATGTGAAATACTTAAGTGAAATAACTGCGAAGTATGCCCCAAAACTTAAGCTAATGTTTCATATATATCGATGTCGGGGATTTAAATGAAAATATCGAAAGCCTAAACAATCAGACAGGCAGAAGGATAGACAGCTTATTACATTCATACGATGCATTATACCCAGCGCAGACAGGGTATGTTAAGCTAAAGTGTTCAGAGCTGGGAAAAAAGGAAAATGATATATCCAACCTGATGCCACTATCATTGCGCTGCACGCCACCAATTATGGTCGTTGCGTTGAGGTCGTCCATGGCATCGGCTGTGAATAGGTTGGCCTCCGCTTTGCGCTCCACGGACCTGGGTAGAGGCTAATTGAAGCTATGCCTGGCAAAGATACACGAGGATCACTCACGACACAGTTACTTGCTCGTAATCGAACGGTTTGTTGGCTGAGAACTTGACCAGATTGCCGAACATGTCCATCTCAAAGTTCTGCACGTAGAAGCGTATGTCCACCTTTGCGTCTAGCCAGATAAAGCCCGCAGTATGCGAGTCCTGTTTTTCGTTCACTAGCTCGGCCACAATTATCACCGAATTCTTGGCATCCTCATCCGTGCGCATTAACTCTTCGGCAATATAAAAGTCACCCAGCTCTGCGCGCATCTCGGGCAGTTCGTGTTCGTGTATCTCGATTATGTCGTCGTTATCCTCGGCGCTAAGGATGCACTGGCAGGAGTTTAAGGATTTGGAAACGGTCGAGACTGTGACATGAACTTACAGAGCCTTGCGATATGTGATCTTGGGCAGAACTCTGAACCGCTTCGTAATATATAAGGACTGCGTGTTCGAATTGGAGGAAATGCTAAACTCGCGTGGATAATAGACCGTCGCATACTTCTCCAGATCATCAAAGCTCTCGGCATAATACAAATCCTCTTGCAATACCGGCGTTCGCACTGTTATCAAATACCAAACGCGATTCTCTATGTAAAAGACTTCACGCAGCAGCGCGAGTAACGCCTCCGGATGTTCCTTTTGATAGACGCAAAAGTTAAAGAACATGGTGTTCAGCCAGCTTATGGTGTCTGTGATGCTGATGGAGCAGGCTTTGTTAGCACTGCCAATTCAAAGATATCTGCCAGGCATATATCAAATTTTTACCAATATTTCTCATTCAGCCATTCCAGCCAGCTGTCGCTGGGCATTGGCCCGATTGCCGGATAATTGCGAAACTCGGCATAGGCTATTAGGCTGCTGTCCATGGTATCATTAAGCTCGACGGCCATGCGATGGGTCTGATACTTTTTGAAGATCTCATTCTTTTCGTATTTGGGACGCTTGTTGCCAAACCATTTGACAGTCGGCTCATAGATCAGCGCCGAGATGCTCCGCAGATCATCTTTGGTCGCATCGCGCACTGTGTACCCTTGCGACATTTGTATAAATACTCTATATGTGTATATATGTATGTGTAATTGTAATTTTGTTTGTTTATTTATTGTTTGCACTGTGTTTGAATTATGAATAGTAAGGCACATCATGTGCTACTGTCTTCGGGTGCTGCAATGCCATCGATCGCATAGCACTTGGCCCTGGCATCGTGGCACTGTTGTTTGGTGCCCGCCTTCTCGTCGCCCTCCCAACGAAAGTAGGGACACTCGTGCTTCTGGTGATAGTCCGACTGGCAGAGGTATACCATCAGGAGAAAGGGTCGACATGCGTTCTTCAGCATGGCCTTGGCGCCCGGGCTGGTCTTTAGCAGGTTGTACACGGTCATGGCTGCCCAGAAATATGACATTAAATATCAGCCAGCTGGCAATTATGAAAAGATCCTACCATCCTTGCGACAGAAGTCAAACATTTTGATGTGATACGCCTGCTCCTTGGGTCGATCCGCGTACAGTATCTCCGCATCGAGCTTCACCATCTTCATATTGATCGTATCGCTCTTGCCTATATACTTGCGCTGCTTATAAAGACACTCCACGAAGCACTAGAGATCGGTCGGAGATTAGATTAGGTCAGAGATCCCAACTGTATATATACCAACCGACAGAAACTTGAGCGTTTTGCCCATGTCTTTATCGCCATCCGGTGGCAGCCGATTGGAATGTATGGAGAAGCATTTCATCAGCGTCTCCTCATCGCCCAGATACAGATCCGAGCAGCATCCACTGCGCTGGCATTGCCGTTAACTATTAATTATTTCTGGGCTGTATATAGAAGACTCAGTTGCTCACCTTCATGCCACACTTTTCCTCAGTTAGGCTCTCTATTGAGCCCGCCTCCACAGCCGTCTCCTCGGAGTCCTGTGCCAGGACCTGCCCGACCAGCAGAAGGCCAAGTAATAGGCACACTTGACTAGGCATTGTGTTGTTTAATGAAATGGAGCTGAGTTTTGCACGCTACTTTATAACATTTCGTACTTTAATTATGCATTTAATTAAAATGGTTTTGCTTAATTAAATTTAGAAAAAATTGCAGCTCCACTTGTGTAATGGCTCGCAACAAAAACAAATCTATTAGCTCGAAGATATGAGATCACGATGAAGCCTCATTTAGGGCTATAATTTACATATAGCCCGAAATCGCCAAAGTTCCGGAGTAGCATCTATATAAAGGCGACATATTTGGATTTAGTAAAGAACAAAGTTGAGCCGCAAAATGCATCTAAAAATTTCCATAACATTCGTCTGTCTTGTCTGGGTAAGTTCCTGACTAACCTATAAATTGTGATACTCAATTTAATTTTAAACAGTTTGCCGGCGCACTCAAAATTGACTGCGATAAGACCGATACCATTAACGAGGATCACATCCATCAATGCTGCAAGCATCCCGACGGGCACAATGATATCATTGCCAGCTGCGCCAAGGAGACGGGCTTCAAGGTGCCCAATCCGAAGGAGCAGGCAATTGTGGATCTGACTGCAGGTCGCGCCATTGCCGGCACCTGCTTCGCGAAGTGCGTCTTCGAAAAGCTGAACATCATGAAGGACGATAATCTGGACATGAATGCAGTGCGCAAGTATTTGAACGACAAGTACAGCGATGATCCGGAGTATGTCAAGGAAATGATAAGCGCCTTTGATCATTGTCATGGCAAAAGTGAGTCTAAGCCATAGCTAAACCCATCTCTGTACACAATCTTTTCGAATGTCATCTCATTTCAGCTGAGGAGAATACAGCCAAGTTCATGTCGAATCATATATTCGTGCAGATGTCCCAACATTTCTGCGCGCCCAAGTCCAGTGTGATCATGGCCTGTGTCATAAGACAATTCTTCCACAATTGTCCCGCCGATCGTTGGTCCAAGTCCGCGGAGTGCGAGAACGTATTGGCCTTTAGTCAGAACTGTCGCGATTCCTTGGCCACTTTGTAAAGAATTGAACTATTTTGAAACAATAAAGAAGATATGTAACATATATCCATCTCATCTGATTTAGCTGTTTAATTGATCATCTTATCTATCTGAGCTTACCTTTATCTATTTATTCTCTTCTTTTGAGTTTTTAACTTTAACTAAACATATATATATCCCAATTCTTGATGAGAATGCTCCCTTTCTTAGCCCAGAGCTCTTTCGCTCTATTGCACTTTCCGTACTTCTCCTTAATTCTCAAGTTAAAATCAAAGTTGTATGCTGCTTTGTTCATTTATTTCTTTTTATATAGATCGTTATACAATGATAAAATTATAAAGATGTATATGCTTAGAAGTCTATGGACATCCTTCACATGGTGGTTAGCACATCCTTGCACTTCTTTGAGAAGGCCAAGGTCTCCGCGCACTCCGTGGTATTGGACCAACGGCTTCTGGGACAGTTATGGAAAAAGTTCTTGATCACGCAGGACAGTATAATGCTGGACATGGGCTTGCAATACTTTGCGGTACTAAAGGCGCGCACAATGGGCATCGATAGAAACTCCGCCGTGGCCTCCTCAGCTGAAAGTGTGCCCATGCAAAATATAAATGCCTATTAAAAGTTCAGGCTGTTTGCTTACATTTCGAATGGCATTTCTCGAATGCATCCAGCATCTCCGTCTCGTACTCGAGATCCAGCTTGTGCACGGTCCGAAAGTGACTGCGCACGGCCAGCATGTCGAGCGAGTCGTTCACCATAAATTTGTAATGGTCGAAGACGCACTTGGCCCAACAGTTGGCGGACATGACCTCGTCGACAGTGATGTCCTCCATGGCCTCCTCGTTCCTGGAGGGTAGCCGAAAGTTGGTCTGCTGAGCGCACAGCTCGGTGACATCGTTGTGCCCGTCCGGATGCTTGCAGCAGTAGTGTATGTGATCCTCATGAATGCGTTCCATGTGGCGGCAGTGCACGCGAATGCCCAGCGAAGGGCGGATCTGTGTGTGCGTAAACGTATGTTATATTGAGAATCGGATCGGTCGACTACACTTGACTTACCACCACCAGCCGCAGCGCTAGTGAAAAGGCCAATACATATATCGCTCTCCACATGCTGACAACTAGCTGCGGATGCCAGTTGCCAGTGGCCATTTATAGGTCAGCGTTTAGCCCGAATCAGTTGTCGAGCTTTAATGGGCTTTGAAATGAACAGACGTTAATTTAATGCACGCTCAATTGCTGGGCATTATGTTGACAACCCGCGGGCAACCCCCGGCAACGAGCCGGCGGAGGGTCGTCATGGCAGCTGTCAAACGGGTCGCGGACTGTTTTTGCTTGTTGTGGGCCTGCGAGCTGTGGACTTAATTAGTCCGACTGCTGGCCTTTGAAATTTGATAAGCGGTTTTCAATAAGCATCTATCAATAGAAACACTTAAAAATGGGCAAAAAGGGCAAGGGCAAGGGCAATAAGCTGGCCAAAATGTCCGAGGAGGAGCGTGCCAGATACTTGCAAATGCGCGCCGACATGGAGGAGGAGACCAGGCGACGCAAAATGCAACTCATTGCGCTCTACATGAAGGTACCGACGCACAGATACCCTAACAAAACTACACTTCCCCTCAACTATACGCTCTTGATCCCACGCAGAATAAACTGAAACGTGAGGATGCCTTTTGCCGGCTAAACATGGCCAAAATCAACCAGGAATGGCGTTCCATACTGCGGCAGGTGAAGATACAGGATCTGCGACGTGAAATCGTCGATGTGGCGCAGTTCTTCAAGGAGGGACTCAAACGCAAAAATCAGGTTATACAACGACTCATCGGCGACATCAATACCACGGAGGATATGTACGCCAATCTGCAGCAGTCGCACATGGAGAACATTGACCGGATCATAGGTGAGCTCTGGACACGTGTGATATATGCATGTATTTATTTTTTTTTTTTAAATTTTTTTTAAAAAACCCCAAACCCAGGCATTCACAGTAGCCGCATACAGTTCTTCTGGCGCATCTACGAGGACGATAAACAGGCGGTGCTTAGAGAATGGAAACAGGATGCGTGCATCTTCAAGGAGCTGCAGGCGGAAAAGCAACAACAGCTGGAGTGCGTTTTCTATCAACTAGAGGATAGCTCCGATCGAGCTGTTAAGGACAATCACGAACGCTTCCTGGATCGTGTCGAGGATCTGAAGAGCGGCGTAAGTGCTGACCAGCTAATTAAACAACATGTTGCCATATTCCTCCCAATCATCGCACTGCGCCTTCGCATACTCCGACATGCATTTGATTAGCTCACGCGACTGGCTGCACTTGTTATTGTTGTTACTGTTGTTGTTGTTGTAGCGGGAGTGCTCCAGATAGCGAAAGCATTGCTGCACTGTGTCCATGTAGAAGTTGCGCAGCTCGCGATCCCTCAGATCCTTGGTCAGCAAATAGCTAACCTTGCGCCGATCTGGCTGCCCATTGCCATCCACCTGCAAGAACAGGGCTTAGCCGTAAGTGTGGAGGGGCATCTTGCCTGTGGCTGACCTACCATGTTCATCTCCTCGAAGAAGCACTGTGCCACACAGGCGGCCCCCATGTCACCCGTGTGGCTCACCTTGTTGTTGTCCGTCTGCTTCACGCTGCGCTGCCAGCGATTGCCATAGGGCTGTTGCTGCTGCTGCTGTCGCTGCCCTTGCCCCTGACCTTGGCCCTGACCCTGCCCCTGGCCATAGTCCTGACTATTGTATGAGTTGTCAAAGTTGTATCTGCCATTGCCATAGCGTCTGTCGTTGTCCTCCTGGTTGCTGCCGCTGCGCTGCATGCAGCTGCGCACGATCCGCTTCAGCTCCGAATCGCTGGCGCCATCCTGGGAGCGACACTTGAGGCTGTGTATGCCGCAGCAAAAGCCGAGTAAGAGGAACACCAATAGACGCATCTCAAGCACTGTTGAGCGGCTCATGACTGCACACGACATTTATAGCCAGAGGCAACTGACACTGACGCCCTAATAGCCGCCCGCTTGACTGACACACAATGGTAACATTGACGTTGACTGCAATTCTAATAATTCCGCTTTCAACGGCAATTCTCAGATGCAATTGGAACTGGAGAACATAACGGGCAGGGGCGAGGGCAAGCTGGAGGCGCTGTGGCAGGAGTATCAATCTGTGCTGGCCGGCTATGGCAAGCACATCGAAGGTTTCTACTCGGAGTATGTGGATCTGAAGCAGCGTGACGAGGAGAGCGCCCAACAGATCAGCCAGCAGAGCTACGAGATTGACCATCTGATTGAGGAGCTGTCCAATCTGCGCCTGCTCGCCGAAGAGCAGCAAATCAAGCAGCAGGCCCAGCTGAAGCAGAGGCAGAGCATCAAGCAAGAGCTCACGGAGCGCCTGCGCGAGCTGCGGACTTGCGTCGACAAGGAGTTGGAAACCGAACACAAGCTGTTCAAGCAAATGACCGTGGAGAGCTACGAGGCCATTGAGGTGGGTGCCTGACTGGTCTACAACATGACATAACCTCTACTGATAACCATTTCAGACGCTCAAGAGGCACCTGACCAGGGTCGAAACGTTGTCGCAGCTGTCGCGCATCTGCGCCAAAATGGAGACCCAGCGGGAAAAGCTGTTTCTACTGCCGCAGCTGTCACGTGAGATAATCGAGATACGCGAGCTGAAAACGCCAGTGGAGGATGCAGTCAGCGATCCTCTCAAGGTAAGACGAAGTTTGGAGCAGTCAGAGCAGTTACGAATTTTCAATTCAGGAGGAGGTTGCCGCCTTGCCGCAGATGGAAACCTTTTGGCGGCGCGTCAACAACGTGTCCGTCGACGTGGCTTGCCTTAAGCAGCAGAAACGCAATCTGGAGGCGGACAATGCACGACTCAAGGCAGAACTGCAAGAGTATCTCATCAATCTGAACATTAGCAACGGCTCCAACAGCCACATACACGACTATCTATCCAAGCGGCCCAGGAGCATGTCCGTCGACCGCGTAACCCAGCTGCGCTTGCAGCCCAAGCAGGTCAAGAGCGCGGCGGCAGCAGCGGGCGGACGACGACCGCTGCCGCGACTAGCTGGTAGCTATGTGCCCAGCTGTGAAGCAGGCATCTCGAATACTATTCGATCTCGTAACATGCTCAGGGGCAAGCCTCAGTTGGCTAAAATTGATGTGAAAAAGCACTTCTAAATTTTAAATTTCGGCCCGTTTCTAAAAATTCCATTTAAAAACTATCGAAATTTATGTAATGCACTAAAATGCATCGTTCCCGGAATATTATCAAACGCTTTGTGCTAAGTCGCTGCCCACCGCCCGCTTTTGGAAGGGTGCCCATAAGAGATTCCATAGCCAATGGCTATAGCCATGCCCAAGCCAATCTTGCTGCTAGCTGCCGGAAGTTGTATACCAAACTTTTAGAATCTGGCAGAGATCAGCTCGTAGATATACGAGGGGCATTAATGTCGCGACGTCGCAACAACGACATGACCTGGGTCAAATTAACTTGCAACCTGGCGAAAAATATCAACAAGAAGCCCAAATCTGTGGTGGATTATCTGAGCATGCCGCTCAGGGATTGTTTCGACTTTAAACCATGTCGCATTGGTTATAGGAAGCGAATCCTTTGCTCGGAATGCATCGGGTTAAACACAGGCGATAGTGAACTGAATATCGGTGGTCAAAGAACCAGCTCGCCTATCCAGTTGGAGCCGCAACCGGATAATACGAGCGAAGAATTTCGAAACGAAAGAGTGCGCTTCCAAAGTCTGCGCGTCACTCCGAGAAATCAGCTGAAATCTTAAAGTAACCAAAACTTTTGTAATAGACTGGGACAATACTATAAAACACAGCACAAATTTCATTTAAATTTGTAACGCTTTTCTTTCGATATGGCGCTAGACGACACAAGCCGGCAGCCCCGGTAGTGCTGCCAGATCGTCAAATATTGTTCGCAGGGTATTTTTCTAGTATGTTTTTCGTTGTGGCTCGCATACACGTTTCACATTCACACTGTTCCGCAGTTTTCCACAGACACAACCCATGTCCAATAGTCGTTTACACAGAAATCCGATTAAATACAAATAATAGTTCAAGTTAAATTAATAAAAGTAAGCTGCAGCTGCTGCTTAATTCAGCGCACAAATTAAAAGCAATGGACAAGTGAATTAAAGTCGAAATCAAGCCCGCATTCGGGGTGTAAAAATCGGATGTGTTTTTTACATCTGTGTATCTACCGAATTCAAAGTGTGCGTGTGTGTGTGTATTTGTACGTACGCTACGCACTGTTATAGATACAACAACAAGCCAGCAGCAGCAGCAGCAGCAGCGCTGACAGTTGGAACGGCAACGGGCACGGGAACGGTGAACGCTGAACAGCGGGAGCATATTCTTGTTCTTGTAAAATTACCAAAAAGAAATTTCATTCGGAAAATGCGGAAATGAGGCTGAGAAAGAGAAACAACCCCGAAAACGCAAACGAATTATGTACATAAGACCAAAAGGCAAAAACAACAAGCAAAACGGCAAAAAAAAAAAAGGAGAAAAGACAAACGCTTTGGTCTTTTAGCTTCGATTCAACTTTATTTTGTGATTAATAAAAACAACGAAAATATAAACTTACAAAATCTGTGGATAGAAAGTGTGAGAAACTCAAAAACCCATCAAAATCAAAACTCTGCTCTGCGTTGCGCTGCATTTGGATTGTAAATTTTTTTTTTTCTTTTTGGGCCACGCCGTCGCCGTAGGCGCTCGTTCTTGTTGGGCGACGCGAGATAAACATAAAGAGAGATAAATACAGAAATAAAAAAAAAACCAAATTAATGGAAAAGCATAGACACAAATAAGTATATATAATTTTATTGGTGTTGCGCGCTGAGTGCTTATCTATATGCATATGTCGTCATCGTCATTGTCGCCTTCGATTTGGGTCTGTCTGGGCGCCTGCAGCTAGAGCTGCCTGCATGGAAATGTAACTGGAGCAGGCGTAGAATTATTTTCCGAAATGTGTTCAATGCAGGCCTGAAGATAAAAAGAAAGAAATCAAACGCGGAAATCAGAACGGGCCCCAATAAAAGGTTTGTAAATGTGGCCTGCCACAAGACCAACTCTTTGTATTCAAATACTGCCACACCTCCCCCGCCACATATATATATATATATGTGTGTGCGTGTGTGTGTGTGAGTGCACTTCATTTGTGCTTCTTATTGACTAACAGCTGCCGCATTCTTTGCCATTTTCATTTGTGCCATTAGCCAAGCCAAACGCTAAATAAAAAAAAAAAACAACAATGATTGCCACCACTCACAACTGCGCAATATAATATTATCCATATAAATATTATATATATAATATACATATGCATATGTATATATATCCACCACATCGACATCGATACATCTGGAGCACTAACTATCATCCAGCATCAAACATAAAAAATATGCCCCGGCAGCTTCTACTGCTGCTGCTGGCCCTCATCCTGGTCGCGCTGCCAGCAGCCAAAGGTAAAGCCATCCGCTCCATCCATCCAAGCATATTGTCTAGATCCCAGTCTGTTGTCTTTCGCAGCGCAATATCAATCGCCACGCATCATCGAGCATCCCACGGATCTGGTGGTCAAGAAAAATGAGCCCGCAACACTCAACTGCAAGGTGGAGGGCAAGCCGGAGCCCACCATTGAGTGGTATAAGGTATGTAGGGAGAGAATACTGAAGAGTTTTCCATATATAATATGGTCTCTGTCTCTGATGTGCAGGATGGCGAACCAGTCAATACCAATGAGAAGAAATCGCATCGGGTGCTGTTCAAGGATGGCGCCCTATTCTTTTACCGCACCATGCAGAGCAAGAAGGAGCAGGACGGCGGCGAATACTGGTGTGTGGCCAAAAACCACGTGGGCAAAGCCGTCAGTCGGCATGCCTCGCTCCAAATAGCTGGTAAGCGCAGGCACAGACACCACAACTTGTTAACCCACACTTGCGAATGTTTTGGTACCATGTTTGACACCTTGTTGCTGTCTTTGCAGTTTTGCGCGACGATTTTCGCGTGGAGCCGAAAGACACGCGCGTGGCCAAAGGCGAAACGGCGCTGCTCGAGTGTGGGCCGCCCAAAGGCATACCAGAGCCGACCATTATCTGGATGAAGGCAAGCTAACGCAAATCTTAAGCAACATTTATGCCAAATTTTAAACTGTTTGGCTTTTTGTTTTATTTTGTTTTTAGAATGGCGTGCCGCTCGATGACCTGACCTCGAAACCTTTCGGCACCAGCTCTCGTGTGCGCATTGTGGATGGCGGCAATCTGCTGATCAGCAATGTGGAGCCAATCGATGAGGGCAACTACAGGTGCATTGCCCAGAATCTGTTGGGCTCGCGCGAATCCAGCTATGCCAAGCTGATTGTTCAGATCAAGCCGTTCTTTATGAAAGAACCCAAGGATTTGACTATGGTCTATGGCCAAACAGCTACGTTCCATTGCTCTGTTGGTGGTGATCCGCCACCAAAGGTGCTCTGGAAGAAGGAGGAGGGCAACATACCCGTATCCCGTGCACGTATTCTGCACGACGAGAAGAGCCTCGAGTTGAGCAACATAACGCCCAACGATGAGGGCACCTATGTTTGTGAGGCGCACAACAATGTGGGCCAGATCAGCGCCAGAGCAACGCTCACCGTGCATGGTACGTTGCTTAGCTAAGTATTCCATCTAGATATCCACCTAATTGTTTGTTTTCTTATACAGCGCCACCAAGTTTCTCGAAGAAGCCCACAAATAAGAAAGTCGGTCTCAATGGCCAAGTGCAGCTGCCTTGCGTGGCCACTGGCAATCCGCCACCATCTGTATTCTGGACCAAGGAGGGCGTATCCACGCTCATGTTCCCAAACAGCACCCATGGACGTCAGCACATTACAGCGGAGGGCACGCTACAGATCAGCGATGTGCAGCAGGATGACGAGGGCTTCTATGTGTGCTCCGCTTTCAGTGTGGTTGACTCTTCCACTGTGCGCATCTTTCTGCAGGTCAGCACGGTGGACGAGCGCCCACCACCCATCATACAAATTGGACCCACAAATCAAACTTTGCCCAAGGGCTCGGTGGCCACAATGCCCTGCCGAGCCACTGGAAATCCCACGCCACGTGTTAAATGGTTCCACGACGGCTACGCGGTGCAGACGAGCAATCGCCACAGCATCGTGCAGGGCAGCTCCCTCAGAGTGGATGGTATGGCCTAACAAATATATTTTTATAAATATAGATTATAAAACTTGTTCTTAATCTATTACAGACCTTCAGCTCAGCGATTCTGGTCTATATACATGCACTGCCACCTCGGAACGCGGTGAATCCTCTTGGTCGGCTACCTTAACGGTAATTCAACAGCTTAATTAAAATATGTCTTGTCTGTTTACTAATAACATTTGCTTGCAAACAGGTGGAGAAGAGTAGCTCTGCAACGTTGCATCGTATAGCAGATCCCAGCACCTATCCCGCACCTCCAGGCACGCCAAAAGTGATCAATGTCACACGCACCAGCATCTCGCTGCGCTGGGCCAAGAGCCAAGAGAAACCAGGCGCCGTTGGACCTATCATAGGGTAAGCCTCTTTGTAAACGTGAAATAATGTTTTGATAAGACAGAAAAATAGTTGCTGTAATCGGAAATTGATCAAAATCAAGCCCAAGCTTAAAGAAATTATGGATAATTTCCTGACTTTTTATAAAGACTTAGAATACCTAAGAGCAAGATTGCTTAAATGCTTTGACTTTTTTCGATAAATAGCTAATTCTAAAATGAAATCATTATTGAAATTAATTATATCATTCAAATTGAATCATATATTATTTGCAGTTATGCTGTGGAGTACTTTAGTCCCGATCTGCAAACGGGTTGGATCGTAGCCGCTCATCGTGTGCCCGACACTCAAGTAACGGTGAGTAGGCCCTCTCTTATTGTCTACGATTCCGTTAATCCTTCTTATGTGTGTTCTCCACAGATCTCAGACCTGACATCCGCCACGGCGTATGTGTTTTTGGTGCGCGCAGAAAATTCGCAGGGTGTGTCCGTGCCTTCAGGCCTATCGAATGCAATAAAAACCTTGGGCGAGGACTTTGATGTGACGCCATCCAACGAGTTATCTGCAGCGCGCACGCTGCTGACGGGCAAAGTAAGCAGAACACAATCAGAGCAAATTCAATTCAATGCTTATGATTATATTAATGTACAGGTCGTGGAGCTTATCGATGCCTCTGCTGTAAATGCCAGCGCCGTGCGCTTGGATTGGATGCTTCATGTGAGCGCCAATGAGAAATTTGTTGAGGTGAGTTGTAATCCTTATTAAAATCAAGACTTCAGCAACTAATCTTTATGTATTACCCAGGGTTTGCACATACGCTATCGGGATGCTAGCTCCCACTCGACGCAATATAATGTCATCACAGTGCTTGATGCCGGAGCGGAGTCCCATGTGGTGGCCAATTTGCGAAAATATACGAAGTACGAATTCTTTCTGACGCCCTTCTACGAAACCATCGAGGGCCAGCCAAGCAACTCCAAACTGGTCACAACCTTTGAGGATGGTAAGCATCAGCAATATTCCTTTCGTTTATGACTGTGTTAAATCTGAGATTGTTTAGTACCCTCCGCACCTCCGGATAATATACAAATTGGCATGTACAATTTGACTGCTGGTTGGGTGCGGTGGACGCCGCCGCCGGCACAGCACCACAACGGAAACCTATATGGCTACAAGATTGAGGTTAGCGCCGGGAACACCATGAAAGTGTTGGCCAATATGACGCTAAATGCGACGACCACATCGGTGCTGCTCAATAATCTGACCACAACGGCCGTTTATAGCGTGCGACTCAATGCGTTTACCAAGGCCGGCGATGGACCTTACTCAAAGCCTGTAAGTGTGGTCTTTGTTGCCTCTAATGTTTGCTCTTGCTATATGCTGTGGTCTCTCTGTAGAAATCTTTGTATATGGATCCTACTTATCATGTGCATCCACCGCGTGCCCATCCCAGTGGCACACACGATGGCCGTCATGAGTCTGGAAACGATTTTACTTACCACACCAATGGCATGGTCAATACGGAGCCCAATAATGCCAATCCTACGACACATCGCAAGAACACAGCATTTCCCCAAGGCACCTGGGTAATGGTGCTGGTCATCATTATACTTCTCGTTGTGGTGGTGTCCACAGCAACAGCCATGGTATACTTTAAGCGGCGGCATCAAATGACCAAAGAGCTGGGTCATCTGAGCGGTAAGGCAAGCAATTAATATGGTCTCTTATATATAACTCATCCTCTTCTCCTCTTCTTTGGCTAGTGGTAAGCGCTAATGAGATAACCGCACTGAACATCAACAGCAAGGAGAGTCTGTGGATAGATCGCGGCTGGCGCACTACGGACACGGACAAGGACTCGGGTCTGAGCGAATCAAAGCTGCTGTCCCATGTCAACAGCAGCCAGTCCAACTACAATAACTCGGATGGCGGCACCGATTATGCCGAAGTGGACACACGCAACCTGACCACGTTCTACAACTGTCGCAAGGTTCGTCCGTGTTGCTGCCACAACATAAACTCTAGCTAATCGGCTTGTTCTTCCTTAGAGTCCCGACAATCCTACGCCCTATGCCACGACCATGATCGTGGGCACGTCTTCCAGCGAAACCTGCACCAAAGCAACCTCGCTAAGCGCTGACAAGGATTCGGGCACACATTCACCCTACTCGGATGCATTCACGGCACAGAGTGCTGCAGCTGCTGCTGCGGCTGCTGCTAGCAACAAGTCGAACTATTTGCAATATCCTACTGAATCGATTAATTGGTCAGAGTTCTTGCCACCACCACCGGAACATCCGCCGCCGCTGTCCTCCAACTATGGTTATGCGCAGGGCTCGCCTGAATCTTCGCGCAAGAGCTCCAAAAGCGCCGGCTCGGGCATTTCTACCAATCAAAGGTAAGTTGCATAACTGAAGCAACAAAAGGAAGGACCATTTAAATCCCTCCCTCCTGTTCTATCAGCATTTTAAATGCCTCTATACACAGCAGCTCGTCGGGTGGCTTCTCTGCCTGGGGCGTTTCGCCGCAGTGCGCCGTGGGCGCCTGTCCCCAGGAGGATCTGTATAGCAATCCACTGAGTGCTATGGGCGGCACACAGAATCGCTACCAGATTACGCCCACCAACCAGCATCCGCCGCCATATCCGCCCTGCTTTGGCACCAATGGCGCCGGCGACATGGCCTCACGCAATATACATATCCACTATCCCACACAGCGACATGCCGTCAGCGAGTACCAGGCCGGCTTGAATGCGACGCGCTGCGCCAACAGCAATAGAGCCTGCAACAGCTGCGACGCTCTGGCCTCTCCCATGCAGCCACCGCCGCTGCCGCCGCCAGCGGAGGGCTGGTACCAGCCAGTGCATCCCCATGGCAGTCAGATGCCGCCCACTGCCTCCAGTCACCAAATCTACCAATGCTCCTCTGAGTGCTCGGACAACTCGCGTGCCTCACATGGCCACAGCAAGCGACACCAGCAGCAGATGCATTCCGACAGCAGGGCCGAGCACAGCAGCAGCAAGCGCTCCGGACAGCGTCGACAAGCTGCACATCTTGCCCAGCAGCAGCAGCAACAGCAGCAGCAGCAGAACTCCTGCGCGGAGAGTGAGAACGAGAACATGCTGTCGGGCTATGAGCTGCATCAACGCAATTATACGAGCGACTGCTGCAACAGCTCACGCGAGGGCGACACCTGCTCCTGCAGCGAGGGCTCCTGCCTGTACGCCGAGGCTGGGGATCCCATGGGACCGGCTCCGCGCCTCATGACTGCTAAAAATACTTAAACTGGTTGGCTAGCGTATTTACATAAAGGTCCGATGGGGATTCGGTCTTGCGTAGTATTAATATAGCATCTAGTCCGACATTTCATTCATATCGAACCTAGCACACGATACTATACAGCATTTTATATAACAAGAACTGTGCTGCGCGCGCACCCGCGCCCGCGCGCATCCCAAACATATAATACGCAAACTCTAACGAAACCGAATACGTACATACACTCACAAAAATAAGAGAACAAGAAGTAGAACTACTTAAACTACAATCAAGGTGCACAGCTCGAATTATGATCTTAACTAATTGGTACTTTGTGTGGGTCTTAAGCAAATACGAATTTTAGATATTACAACAAAAAAAAACTCAGTAAAAACCTGCACAGAGCGAAAGAGAGATCCCAAAATAATGTACTTAAGAAGGGAATGCTGTATAATATGCTTCCAAAAAACAAAAAAAAAACAAAAAAAGAAAGAAAAGGAAGACAACTCGTTTAAATTGATAAACACGAAATACGTACTCAACAAAAATAATAACAGTCAGGCCATAGAAAGTACCATAAATAACACTTTTGATAAATCCAGAACTAGTTAGATATAAACAATATGTATACAGTTAGAGTTGGCTGGCCCCTAGTCATAGGCTTGAAATAACGTTAGTAACATGTACTCACAAAACTCTTTCATATCTACGATCACAATCGAGCGTTTATCAACACTATGTTCCCTGAATTTGCATTTACATACTACTTATATAGAGAAGGAAATTACGAAGGCGACGTTTAGATTGAGAACAATGAACGGCAGTTGCAATGTTTAATGGTTAGTGCTTTTCTATAAAACTGAAAACTCGAAAAACAAAAAAAAAAAAAGAAATACTTCATAAATAACGACTTGACCTAGTGCTTAGTAAAACTTAAACTCTAATTACTAATTATTATGCTTAATAGGCAGCATATACATAAATAGCTAAAGCCAACACTTCGGTGCCATCGAAGACAACCTCCACACACACACACACACACACACACACACGCATACATACATACAAGCCACTGTCCGATCTTTAACCTGTTTACGACCCCTTGAACCCTCCGGCCGTTCGCCTTTGTGTGGGGGCTCTCCATAACGTACATACATTTTTACAAGCTTGCATTTGAAAAAGTCTAAAATGTACCTGTGATATATATAACCCCATTAAAGTATTTTAATATTATTAATTTTTAGTTTTCTTTTTTTTTTTTTGTTCTTAGCTTGGTTTTACTTTTTTCTCACACATTTTTTTTCAAGCAACGAAAACCGCACACACATATGAAATTTTTGGGTGTTTTAAGAGCAAACATAGCATAATTTAGAACTTAGGCACGTACGACATTAGAAATGCAAAATATATCATCATCCCAAATAAAATAAAGAGCCCAGTGAAACGCGCTGCTTCGGCCAGCCGAAGAGGTCGCACACTTCTTAAAATTTTCGAATCATGTTTCGATTCTTAAGTACCCGAAACGGTCAGACAAATGAAGTGTGCGGCTCCATTGCTTAATAGTATAACCATTTGGACTTAATTCAACGAATTGAAATGTTTAAATACACACACATAATATTTAAAATAATAATAATAATATTTAGCATATAGCACATAGAAACGCGCATGTATCAAACTATGAAAAATCAAAAGAATGCTTTAGCATATACACACAAGCCACTTCCTTGCGTGCACCCTCCTACTTATATCCCTAGTTCGTTGAGGTGCTCATGCATGTAAATATACACTATACTACACTACACTACACTACACAACATATTTATGCCCCCCTGCCATACATACATAAACTAAACTATTATATTATTGAAAGCCAACTAGCTTGAGTTGAACTACACTTCCGTAGCATAATGAAGCCTAGTTGGGCTCTTGGGTTTTAATTAATTAGCAACTAGTTATTAACTACGTACATACGAGTATTTTAAAGTCATAGAGTAAACGAATTTTAAGATTTAAAATGAAAATCAACATTAATTTCTAGTGCATAATAGTATGCCATATGTAAACATTTTTCAAAAAACGAAAAGAAAAACGAACATAAAAACGAAAAGGAAAAACTGACATAAATCTACTTACCATACATAACATAAAAAAAAAAAAAATATATATATATATATATATACACATATAGCATTTAAATTACATAAACAATAAAGGAACATTTTACATATATGTGGAAAACATTAAGACTATTTAATAAGTGTACTTAAGACAGTCAACTAATATGTTTTATATCACTTACAACTCTTTTTTTTTTGTTTCATTTTCTTCTTTTTTAAGATAATTTGAAGATCTTTTTCTACATTTATCTTTCCCGTATGTCATCTTCCCCGTTCGAAGCTCTTTCTTCTTCTCTTCTCTTTGTCCATTTGGTTTATTTTGAGTTCCAACTCACTTTAGAGAACTTCTTTAACGTACTTATTAAAATTGTTCCGTTTCTCAACTTGTATCTCATAGATCTGAAGAACTGTTAAGTTCTCGCAGCAGGAGTTTTTCCACTAATGTTTTGTCAGTTGTGCATCCATCTTTTACCAGCTCAATCCCTAGAGCAACGCCTGTTTTCAACAGAAAACTGCGGAACTTGGCACTTGAGCCAAATGCTGTCTGCCAGCCACAACGTGGTTTCAGTTTTCAGTTTTTCCGCATAGAACAGAGATTACCGAGTGGTTCCAAAAACCCGGACAAGTGTCCAGTCCGGCAATTGAGCTCTAATGCAGCTGTCTTAGAGCATTGCAAAAGTATCGAAGGCTTCCCAAACTGGAACTCAACTTGAGAATATAGTTAAATGTGTGATTGATCATGCCGAAATCCCGTGAAATCCCTTCCTGCTTTGACAGAAAGAATAGACTGCATTCCCGCGACATATGTATGCTAGGAACCATCATCTCGAATCTTAATGCGATCCGTCACAGTCATTGTGAGACGCCGCTGTCGGTCCCACAATTTGTTATCAAACTCGGCTAACCCTTCGAGCTGGGCATGCGGGCTAACCGAATACAAATTGAGGCCAGATTTCGATTACAACAATTAAAATGAGTAGCGGCATCTTTGTTTGACAATCCCGCAGTACTTGTTGGGTTAATTTGCGTGTACTTCTAAAACTGGATCAATTAGAAACGCAATTAATCAATTTATATATAATCATATTACATAAAATCGTTTTATTATGCACTCTGTAATTGCATAAAGGGGCATAAGATACTTTGTAGAGCAGTTCTATAATCATATGTTAGCTATCTGAGGGGAGAGTCTGAAGATCTTCTGAATATATTTAAAGCCTAGATAAGATAAAATAGATCATGCTTGATCATATTTTGAATTTATTGCTGATTATGATTAGCTTAAAGATTTTAGGATCGTCTGGATATATCTTATAAGATGATGCTCTTAAAGCCTTGGCTAGATCAGAAGATATCTTCGATGCTCGCATAAGATACTTACTAGCTATATACGAGTATCTGATATACTTGAAGATCATATTCATATCACATTCTTAAATGTTTTGTTCTTTAGATTCTTTACGATTCTCTAAACATCTTTGATCCTTGTTGAACCAGATTCCAAGATATCCTTTAGTTGTATACCGAAGCCAGTTATTTTTACAGCCTGGTTATATTCTAGCGTGAGATCTTTTGAGAATACTTCTTGGTTATATGATGTGCACATCTTGTCCAGCTGCAAAGAGTACCAGGAAGGGCCAGAAATACCGCCCATAAATCAGCAACAGTCTTTAGAGCCAATAAAGCAATTTTCAGTGTGTAATCACGCATATGCCCAGCCTCATATATAATAAACTGTGTGTGAGTATGTACGTGACAAGTACAGGTATTTATGCAGATACATACAGATGTGTGTATCTTGTATCTTGTGGTTTCCAGTTATTGGGCTCGCCGCGAAGAGAGTTGGCAATGGGGTCGCGGTCGCCTGATTTGCACTTGTTGCGTGGGCTCCCCTCTGGGCACCTCGCCCACAAATGTATTGGATGCTTGTCTCTATTGCGTGTTGCACCTTTTCCGCAGTTACACAAAGATGCTGCCGCTGCTGCTGCTGCTGCTGCCTACCTGGTGCAGCTAATGATGATCACAGTCTGTGCGAAAGGCAGCCAAAAACCAATCGATTATTATCTGCCGCACTATATATTTCTTTCGAAGTTCCAGCGAACAGATTATTTTTCGCTGCCAGCGACGCCTTGATACGACCACGTCCCCGTGCCTGTACAGAGATTGGCCCTGGCCCTGGCCCTTTGGGCCAACCGGTTTGACAGGTAGAAGCTAAGCAAAGGTGAGCGCAAAAGAGCGTGAGAGACAGAGAGAGAGAGAGGGAGACTGAAAGAAAGCAGCTCGTTCTCGCTCTGGCTCTCGGCAAGGATAATCTGGATAGCTGACTGACTGTACGAGTCCCTCGGCCTCTCCGGAGTCTAGACAATGGGCATGAGAAATCAGCGTAGGCATTTTCCTTTTACCGTTTGCCCCCAGCACGAAACGATCTCGAGGGTGCGTTCGTATGCGGGTGTCCGTCCGTGTGTGTGTTTTCCCCGGGCAGGTAGCGACGCAGATTTTCCCAATTCCTGATGCCTGATCCCTTTTTTTCTTTTTGTTTTTAGAGACGGCGGCGTTTTCCTTGCCTTTTTAAGGCTCCGTTTGGATTCACAATTGTGTGCGTGTGTGCGTGTGTGTGTGCCTTGCTTTCCTAGTATCAATAACAATGCGTGGCCCGCTATTGTGGCTCGGCTTTTGTGCTACGCAGCGGGTCTCAGCTCTGCAACTCGAGCTGCCTTTCGGATTTTTGTGTGCGGCAACGTTTTGGGAGATATCGTTAATATTTTCTTGGAAACCGGGATTGTAGTGCGTCGCCGACGCCGACGCCGACGCAGACGCAGGTAGCGACAAGCACCAACATGAAACGATCACAGATACACACGCACACACACACACACACTGTCACTTGGGCACAGATAAAGATACAGGGGCAGGGCAAGACAGGTACCTGCTCACATGATCGTGCCTGAAATGCATTGCTGCAGCACAACAAATGCATCGGAGTTTTGGCATAAATCTTAACCAAGTCTGGACTAGAAAATGCGAAGGGAAATGCTTCCTTAAGAACTAATTTTTATATGAATATCAACATTAAAATGTAGGAAAATGTAAACTAAGTTAATTTGAAACATAAAAATACCCTGTAGACCGCATAACTCCTGAAAAGGAGTGAATCATTTTCCATGTTTTAAATTTTTATTTTTTCACTAAGAAAATGTTCTGCTGTTTTGCATAATCCACAAATATTTCCGTTTTCTTTGCTTTCCCAATGCTTAAAAAATATATAAATAATAAATATAAACATTTTATTCGACAGGGGTATACACTAATATTTAGCATAAATCACAGAGATTTTCTAGTTTTCTTTTCTTTCTTAAAGATAAATAAATAGCAAGAAGAAGAAACCAAATTTATGTTGCATTTAAATTTAATTGAATACATAAATTTGTATATATTGTGCGAGCTGTCTGCCTCGAAAGTGTTTACAAAAATATAGCTGCAAGTTTTTCTTCCATTTGCATTGCAGAATTTGTTTTATTTAATTTCAAAAATATATAAAATATAAGGCCCAACATTGTTTAAACATTTCCCTAAGCAGAAACGTATTTATATAAGCAAAAATAGGTATTAAAAAAGAAGCAGCATCTAAAAAGTGGAGCTGCATAGAATCTAGCCTTAAACCAGCCAAAGATAACTCAACGCGCAGCTCTAATTTAGAGAGAGAGAGAGCGAACGCGCAAGAGAGCGCCATTACCTGCTTGCCTATTGCTGAATTTAGCTGCCTGCCATTGCTGTCGCGCTCAGCGTACTTGCGTTTGTGTTGGTGGCGTGCGTGTGCATGTGTGCGGCCGCTCATTTATTCTGTCGCTTTGTCGCACTGTGGCTCATTCTGTTACTCGCCATCGAACCGTTCGGACGTCGCTGCGGAACTCAATTGTCGTGGTCCGGTTTTTGTCTTCACTTGAAGCTCGTTTAACGCTCGTTCGCCAGTGAATAATATAGATAAAAAAGCCGTTCATCTGGACTAAACAACAACTGGCTTCAAGCAAGTGCATCCGAAATTCGTATTTGTGCAGTGCTCATCTAGTCCCCTAGTGCATCCATATAAAGCAACTGTCGCAGCAAGCGTAAAATGCGACGCACATCAAGTATTTAAAGTTTAATAAAGTATCTCAAGAGTGAACACAAGCGGCAACAACAAAAACAACGACGAGTCGAGGAACTCGTTGCAAACTCGAGCAGAAGCTGCCACATAGAATGGCCACCAACACAGAGCTGCTGCCCTTCCATCATCAGACCACAATCTCGCTGCAGACAGCCGCCGCCCTGACCAACTATCATGGCGGTGGCGCCGGCGGAGGTGGAGGTGGTGGTGGCGGCGGCGGTGGCGGTGGGGCTGCAGCAGGCGGCATGGCAGCCGGCTCGGCGGCCGGTTGGAATATGGACGAACTGTATCAACAGACTGAACTGCCCGGCTTGACACGCAACGCCCACCACCTGCTGCGCTTCACGCCCTACGCGCTGCACCATCGGCCGCAGCTGCAAACGCTGCCACCTGCGCTCTACTTGCAACATGCGGCAGCCGCGGCGGCGGCAGCAGCAGCGGCCGCTGCAGCGGCACATGCCCAGCATCATCATCATCACCATCACCATCATCAGCACAGAGCCGCCTCGCCGGAGAGCCCGCCGCCCGTGGAGGGCACACACATCAGCAATCTGTTCCCGGAGCTGCTCGAGCAGATCTTTGAGCATCTGCCGGTGCGGGACTTGGGGCGTGCGGCACAGGTGTGCACCGCCTGGCGGGATGCGGCCTATGCGAAGAGCGTGTGGAAGGGTGTCGAGGCCAAGCTGCATCTGAAGCGCTCCAGTCCGAGTCTGTTCAATTGCCTGGTGCGACGCGGCATTAAGAAGGTGCAGATCCTGTCGCTGCGACGCTCGCTCAAGGATCTGGTGCTGGGCGTGCCGGCGCTGACATCGTTGAATCTCAGCGGCTGTTTCAATGTGGCCGACATGAATCTGGGACACGCGTTCAGCGTGGATCTGCCCAATCTGAAGACGCTGGACCTGTCGCTCTGCAAACAGATCACGGACACCAGTCTGGGCAGGATTGCGCAGCATCTGAAGAATCTCGAGACGCTCGAGCTGGGCGGCTGCTGCAACATAACCAACACGGGCCTGCTCCTGATCGCGTGGGGCCTCAAGAAGCTGCGCCATCTGAATCTGCGCTCCTGCTGGCACATCAGCGACCAGGGCATCGGCCACCTGGCCGGCTTCAGTCGCGAGACAGCCGAGGGCAATCTGCAGCTGGAGTATCTGGGCCTGCAGGACTGCCAGCGGCTGAGCGACGAGGCGCTGGGTCACATAGCACAGGGTCTAACCTCACTAAAGTCCATCAATCTGAGCTTCTGCGTGTCGGTGACGGACAGCGGACTGAAGCATCTGGCGCGCATGCCCAAGCTGGAACAGCTGAATCTGCGCTCCTGCGACAACATCTCCGACATTGGCATGGCCTATCTGACGGAGGGCGGCAGCGGCATCAATTCACTGGACGTCAGCTTCTGCGACAAGATCAGCGACCAGGCGCTCACCCACATCGCCCAGGGCCTGTACAGGCTGCGCTCGCTGAGCCTCAACCAGTGCCAGATAACGGATCAGGGCATGCTGAAGATTGCCAAGTCGCTGCACGAGTTGGAGAATCTCAATATTGGCCAGTGCAGCCGCATCACGGACAAGGGCCTGCAGACGCTTGCCGAGGATCTGTCCAATCTGAAGACCATCGATCTCTATGGCTGCACACAGCTCAGCTCGAAGGGCATCGACATCATCATGAAGCTGCCCAAGCTGCAGAAGCTCAATCTGGGCCTCTGGCTGGTCAGATGATGCGTTCACCATGACTGCAATGCCTGTGCCGCCGCCGAGGCAGAGAAGTCGGCGCAGGCTAACGCTTAGGATGCCGCACACTCTGTCTGTGTCCGTGTGTGTGTGTGTGTGTGTGTGTGCGTGTGACTTTTGTGACTTTGGCTGCGTCTTCTACTTCTTTTTGACTTTCGTCTTCCTACTCGTCTCCTTCTACCTGCGTGCCGTGTTGCATGTCTGACGTGAAGGCAAGGCACGTAATTACACACACCAGCACACACCCCAACACACACGCACACACACACACATTCGGAGTTGGGCAGACAACTAAGTTAAAAAAAAAAACAAAAAAACAACAAGATACACTGAAAACTCATAGCTTTCGTTTGCCATACCACACGCTGTACTAAATTTTTTCGTACGAATCGAGTAGAAAACGAAACAGCAAAAGCAACAGCAGAGACAGAGCGCAGGCGAGCGAGCCAACGATGAAGGAGGGAGTGTGGGGGAGAGAGAGAGAGGCAGAAAACAACAAACGCCAACAACAAAAAGCAAACAATGAACACAACACACACATATACATATACATACGCAGTCACAAGCACGGCAACGGCAACAGAAACAGCGACTGCGACTGCGACTGCTACGGCTACGGTGTCATGGAGCTGAAGCTCGCTCTGGTCTAGTGTGTTGTTGCTGCCGCCGCAGGTTCCTAAGGGGCTGGCAGCGGCGCACTTGTGGGCCTGTGCGTTACGTTGACGGGGTATAGGTTAGCAGGGGGGAGGGGGGGCGACGCGTCAGCTTACACGCACGCAGCGCAGCGGCAGCGATAAAAAGAAACGAGAGAAAAAAAAACACGACTGCAGCTATGGCCGACGGCAGCAACAAAGTGCATGGCGATGGAGACGCGCGATAAGCATAGCGCAAGAGTAAAAGAGAGAGGGAGAAAGAGCGCGGGCAACGCAGCGCACACACACGTATGCATATGCATAAATGTGTGCTTTGCTGTGTGTGCGTGTGTGTTTGTCTGTGTGTATAATGCAGGCCGCAGTTAAACAGATGCAAATAAATTTAAATAGTTTATTTTAATTCACGCTTCGGCAACAACAGAAACAACAGCGAAAA
This sequence comes from Drosophila novamexicana, assembly GCF_003285875.2. Classification (NCBI taxonomy): domain Eukaryota; kingdom Metazoa; phylum Arthropoda; class Insecta; order Diptera; family Drosophilidae; genus Drosophila; species Drosophila novamexicana. The sequence goes on along the minus strand of NW_020824765.1, from coordinate 4,675,829 downwards.
AGTAGAAGCAGAAACAACAAAAGCCAGCGTCCTCCAACACTACAACAACAACAACAACAGGCGCAGCAATGGCGGCAGCTGCGACGCCAGCAGCGACGTGAGCAGCGCTTTAAGCTTGCCCGCAACGGCAACAACAACAGCAAAAACAACAACAACGACGACGACAACGACTACAAAAAAAAAAGTTTGCTCTTTGTTGGCGCTCTCTGTCTCTGCCTTTTGTTAGAAATGTTTTTTTTTTTGTATTTCTATTTTTTTTTTTGTGTATTTGGCCCAACGAGATTCTTTGTGTTGAACTTTATTTTTTGTTTTGTTTGCTTTTGTTTCGAATTTGTTTAGTGCAGCGTCGTTAGTTATGCCGTTTAATTTAGTTGGCGATTAAATTTAAAACATGTTAATAGTAGACACTTAACGCAAATTTAATAAATTTACATTTAGTTTTAGTTTTTAACTTGGTCAAGCAACAATTAGTCAAATAACTCAACAACTTTGTTTACTAGCAAAAAAAAAAGAAAAGAAAAATGAAAAACAACAACAACAAAAGAAACGTTAAAGAAAATTCTGTAAATTTTTTATTGTTTAATTTATAAGTAAGCAAAAAGTTAAAAAACAAAACATACAAAAAAACAAAAAAAAACTATAACGATTGAAAAGAATATGTGAATTAATTCTTTTTTCTATTGTGATATAAAATATATATGTATAAACAAAAACAAACAATTAAATGCTAAAATACAAGAATTACGTAATTTTATTTTTAACTAAGCAAAGACAAACTACAAACTAAAAGAATTACAACAAAAACGAAAGAAAACAACTATAATAAAAACTATGTTATATAGTAGCTATATGTTAAGTCTAGTTTCAGCTCTGTTTCGATTTTAGCTCAAGTTCCCGATCTGTCAGTTTTGTTGAACCTATTTTTTGATTTCAGTCCAAATGCAATATTTATAAAGGCCTTATTTCAAGACAGAAATATCTTATTATCATTATTATTATTATTATGTAACTATGTTGAACTCTCTGACGTTTCTTTGAGTATCCAAGTTTAGCATTAAGTTTAATATCATTTTATTATTGATATTTTTGTTGTAGTTTCAGGCGAATACACACACACAAACACACACACACATAGAAAAACACGAAGAAACTGAAATAAAATTCAATATGTAAAAATTAAAATAAACAAAAATTCTGCTAGAGTTCTTGAAGCGCCTGGGGGTTGAATATATATGCATCTATATATGTACATGCATATATATATATAAGGTAGAGTTACGGCAGGAGCTGCAAAGGAATGCAGATGCTGCCGCCAGGGGGCAAGTTCAGTTTCGGATTTCGCATGCAACATCAGTCAGCGCCAGTCTACCCCCAACATCTTCTCCAGCAGCAACTGGCTCCTGCTCCCGCCTCCTTCTACTCCACTTGTCTCATTTAACAAATGCGTTCGAGTATTTTGCTGTAGATTTGTTTTATGCCAGCATTGTGCGTGTAATGAACAAAAGGACGCCACACTAATGCAATTGCAATGCAATGCGGCAGCCATCGATGCACATTTAAATACGCACACACACACACACACACACACACATATTAACATAGGCATGTATTGACTACATAAGGATATGCCTATGTATCTGTAGCATATGTAAACGACAAATGCGGTTATGCAACACACACACACACACACACACACGTACAGCTGCAATTTATATGTATTGCAATTATTTATATTGCCTTGCATTATGTATCCGCAACAGCGCAGCAATATATACACACACACATAGGCATTTATATATATAGGCAAGCACATATTGAGCACGCACACACACATAGACATAACGGTTTTACTTGCTTGCTAACTGCTTAAATTTGCATTAAATGTGCGTATGCGTGCCCACGCACACATGTGTTTGTGTTTGTGTGTTCGCGCCACATGATTATATGCGTGCATGTACACACATATACCATGCATATACATACACATACATGTATGTATATGCTGCATGTGTGTATGTATGCAGAAAAGCCACCCAATTGGAAATGTTGCCTTAATGCTGTGCAATCAATTGCAGGCCTGGCCACAAATTTTGAATGCCAAGCTTTAAGCAGCTTCTCAGCCTTAAGCCAAAGTCAAGCTTTTAAGCTTGAGTTAAGTGCTGTAACAAAAGCTTCAATTACAGCTATGTTATCAAGGAGTATAGCGGGAGCAAGGGCAGAGCTTACAATCTATTGGACTGCACTTAAACTTTGTTAAGTCAGGAGACCTTTATAGCTGCTGAACTACCGTGATTATTAAATGTTCTATAAATGCAAGTTAGTTAAATTTAGAATTTCTAATGTTAATTCAGATTTACGTCAATTTCTTGTACCTATGAGTATGTATTGCTAATGCATGTATACATGCATTTATATGTGTATGTGTATACGTATGTCATCTTTGACCAAACGCAACCCAAGTTTACGTCACTTTTTTGACCATTTCCCAAGCTGCGCTGCAAATTAAACAAAAACTTGTTTTAAATGTTCGCCCTACTACGCGATTCTCATGAATTCAGGTAGGGCCTAAGGGGTTTTTACTTTGTGTTAACAATGTATGTGAATGTGGTGTGTGAGTATCTATCTATGTATTCATGTATGCGCATCTGGACGTGTGTTTGTTTGTATGTTTGTATATTTGTATGTACATATTTGTTCATATATATGTATTTATTACTGTTATAGCAAACGCAAACGGAGCTTATTTTCAATTCCGATCCAATTTTACTTATGAACCTACCGTTTTATATCGTTCTACTATGCGATTCTCAAATATGCTTTGATTCGTTTTAATAGGAAATCTTTATCTCTCTCTTTCGCTGCCATTCTCGCCCGCTCTCTCTCTCTCTCTGTGTTTCTCCTGCTTTTACTTTAACCCGCTTTCTAAGACTTTTTGTCATTTCAGGAATTTGTATAGATATAATAACTACTTTAAAATATCACATATATATTCATACACGTACACACATGTAAATTGTCTCACTAGGCTAATTTGAGGATAAACTTATGAGGAACTTTCGGCATTAGAATCTTGTATAACCATTGAAACCCCATTTAACACAACAAGTCTGTGGCCCATGTTGCTTTTAAGATTGGCGCATTTTGGCCCAAACCATGGTCTGGGGGGGAGGGGCTGTTTACAATTTTTAGCTCTAGTTTCAGTTACAAATTCAAGTCACAGGCAGCGGCTCAGCCGGAGCTGCGACTCCGACTACAACCGCAACAACAACAACTGGAAGAAGAAAACCCGACTCAGAGCTATGGAAACCCCCCGCGTTGCCCCGCTGAGCAAACACGTACGAGGTGCTCTCTGAGAGCTGCCTCGGGTTGCTTTGTTTTTGCCTTGGCTGTGCCCAACTGCGACCTGGCTGCGGCTCTGTGTGGTCTTTGGCGACGTCGTGTGCCTGGCGAAAATGTTGTTTAACCAACATTTGCATTCTATGAATTTTGAATTTACTGAAAACTCGCTCAAAGAACTCGCCGAATCACGAGCTGGCCATGGGCATTCGCCTATGTGTGTCTGTGTGTGTGTGTGTGTGTGTGTGCGTGAGTGTGCTTGTGTGTGGGTAAAAGCGGCTTGCTTATCTTATCACAGCGTCAAAGTGGGTAAACAAAACCCAGCAATCGGCTCGACATAGATGAAAAAAAGAACCCGGCCATTAGAGAGAGAGAGAGAGAGAGAGAGCACCCCGCCTTATCGGTCACGAAAAAAGGGCCTGAGTCCGGCCAGTTCCGTTCCAGTTGCAATTGCAGTTGCAGTTGCAGTTGCAGTTGGAGTTAGGCTGGCCTCATTAGCATGGCAATGAGCAGCTAGCTAGTGCTGCCGGTCCAGGCCTTTGTCCAGTTGTCCGCTTTTGCTGGCGTCTCCATTTATCAGCATTTTCCACACATTCGCATGAGACGAATTCCAAAATCGATTTGCTGCTTACACTTTGCGTTTGCTGCCGGCGCATAATGTCACACAGGGAGTCGAAACTGAGACGCAGCCTGGCATCCAAATGTGTTCCTTGCCGCGCGCACACACACACACACACACACGCACAGGCACAGAGCCAGGCACACACACACTGCGAACAACCCTTCGCACGTTCGTTCGGTTCGGTCTAGCGCTTTGAATTTGAACCCCCGTTTGCAAAGGACCAACTTCAAATGCCGAAAATAAATGCCCTGTCCCTTGTGCCCCGTTCCCGTTTGCGCTCACATTTTCCCAGCCCGTACCCTGCCCCCCATGCCCCGAGCAGTCACAGTCGCTGTCGCAGGCGCAGAGAAATGCATTCAACATAAAAAAGCAACGAAAGAAATTTTAATCCAAAGCGGTCCCGCATATGCCCTTTAGAAAATTTCGTGTTCCTGTGAGTGTGTGTGTGTGTGTGTGTGTGTGTGTGTGTGTGTGTGTGTGTGTGTGTGTGTGTGTTAGTGGATACACATTTTGTAAATGCCGCCCAAGGTGACCAGAATTTGATAAAGCACCACCGCGGCAAGGTTATCACAGCGAAGCTGTAACAGGCCCAGGACGAGGAGCAGCAGCGGCACGGCATCCTCATCCTTGTCAGTGTCAAAGGGCAGCCGTCTTACCTGCCCCTGCGACCGGATGTTGCACGCACACACACACACACTCACACACACACAATACAATGCAAAAACTTTCCCCTTGTCAGGAACGCAACTGCGCTGGCGCTGGCTGCAGCCGGGCAAGGATCAGCGACAGAAGTGTCAAGATTTCTTGGCTGCAATATTGAAACAGGTGTCCAAATTGCTCCGAGATTACAAATAGTTTCCGCTGTCAGAACGCCGGCTGAAGAGACGCGCAGTGCGGAGCATCATGCTGAAATACCTATACGCTCTAGTACTAGAGTACTAGAAACTATCTGAATACACTGAGAGAAATAAGTTCGCAATCAAGCTGGCAAATACATGAGCGTAAATGGGGCACATGCGAAAATAAATGTTTAAGGAATTTGAAAGTTCTTCTAATTATTCTTGATGTTCTTTTTTTAAAGTTAATCTTAAATTGTTAAAAAAAAATAAAGGAAATTCCAACTATGTTAAGCTTAATAATCTGTTCTTTTTTTAGTTTTGTATACATTGGAATATTGAGCCGCAACTCAAACTTAAGTTTGATCTTGAGATACAATATTTGTAATAGAGCACATAAAACTTGGGAATAAGTATTTCAATTACTTTCAAATCTGAGACAGCAAATTCCAAATACAATCGGCCATCATTAATGGGAAATTCGTAAAATCAGTTTATCTGATGAGATTTACGAGTTGGCAAGCAAACAAGCCCGGGAAATCTGATAGTTCGCGTGGTTTCCTGGAAGTAATAATCGTGTTGTTTTAGTTGATTATTGAATTTGTTGTTGATCAAACAATTAAGTACATTGCAGGAATGCAACTAAATGGTTCTGTAAACTTTTGTGTGCGAAGAAACGTTGCGAGCTCAGGGTCAAAGCATCTAATACAGCTCAGGAAATGCGAGCGTTCTACGCTGAAGTAACCGAGAACAACAACAACAACGACGCAATGTGTATGAGAACAATGCGAAACAAGCGCTAAGATACAAATACAGATACAGATACAGATACAGATACTTATTTTTAATTTCGATGAATCACCGTTGCTTGAATTCAGCGACAACAACTCGCAACGGCGATGACTGCATGCCTCGTTGGAGACTGGAGACAGCAGAGCGGAGAGTGGAGAGCGGAGCGCGGAGAGCGAAGAACGGCGAGCGGAGGCGACGGTTCGCATAGCCAGGCCGACAATCAAAGCGAATGCGAGCGTAAAGCAAACTGAAAGAATGCACAAAGAGCAGACGACGATCGGCAAAGCAGAGGAGCGAGACGCGTTCAAATGTCGGAGGAATATATGGGAACTTGCCATACAGACAGACGGAGCAGACGGAGCAGACGGACAGACATATCGTGCATATATCCCACATTCCAACAACCCTGCCTTAGATAAGGGTTTATCGCTGTGCTACATATATAGGCAGGTATACGAACACGAGGTCTGCCTCAGTGTGTGTGTGTGTGTGTGCGTGTGTGTGTGCTTTAAAGCTTGTCATATGTCGGCTTCCTTCTTGGCTTGGAACTCTACACGTTTCGTTGGGTTAGCAGAGCCCGTGCGGGGTGGGGGGGCCTGCACTCACGGGGTCTCCACATGTGACGACTTTGTTATTGTAACTGTTGTTGTTGTTGCTGCTGGCGCTGCTTGATTAGAGCTTCTATATTGTTGTTGTTGCTGTTGTTGTTGGTTTTTCCATTCTTATGAAAGTTTTCGGTCTGGCAGGACTTCAGGTCTGGGCTCAGAGCCTGCTTTGTGCGTAGCGGAAGTGCTTATTGTCGCCATTTGATGTGACAACGACTTCCGCTCGCCTTTCTGGCAGCTCTGGCAGCTCTGGCAGCTGTCCTCTCGCTTAGGCATTAGCTTAACAGTTGACAGCTTGGCTTGAAAACAACAACAACAACAACAAGAGAAACAACAACAATATCGATTATTTGGCCATTGCGTGCTGCAGCGGCTGGTGGTGCGGCGGTGCACATCAAGGGCTTCATCAAAAACGTTCTCGAGCTGCGCGCCATTTGCATTATTTGGCGCTTGCCCTGCGCCTGCGAAGGTCTCCAAACGCAAATTGTTTGTCAGCGCGAACAAAACCTGGGAAAGACCTTTGCATATGCATGTCAAGAGTCGCGTCTTGCAGTTGTTGCAGTTACCCATTGTTGTTGTTGTTGCTGTTGTTGTTGTTGCGGCCTGTTGCTGTCGTTCGTCTGGTTTTCTGTGTCAGCGTCAGCCACCTGCCCGATCATGGCAAACATGGCCTTAGGATCTCTTGTCTGCCAGACTTGTTTCTTTTTTTTCATTTTTTTTTCTCATTTTGGTTGCAACAACAACAGCAACTGCGGCGCAACCTAATTGCAGTGCTGGATACCGCCACGCCCGAATTGCATATTACAATTTTTGCGCAATAAATGCGAAAAATGCATAAATAAATAAAATGCTCTCAACCGCAACAACATGGCCGGCACTTCCGCTTGCCCACAAAATGGCGTCGCAACATCATGATAAATATGCTGGGTCCTAGGCTTAAGCGTTAACTCTTCCCCAGCTAGCCCAGACATCTAAATATATAATAGAAATATAAATATATATTTATTACTGAAAGACATCCAAGCTACGTTTGGAAAAGCGCATGCAAAGTATTTCAAAAACTTTCCAATAGTCTTTATAAAAAGCAAAGTCTTCAGCAAATGTAAATAGATTATCTAGATGAAATCTCTTTTAAAATTCGTTATTCATATTTTGTTAACAAAGAACTTTGACATAGAGTTTTTATTAAATTATTCAAGTTGATAGCGGGAGTTAGAAACGCTGCTCCATGTCGAAAAAGAGGAGAAACTTATATCTTTTATTATATAAATGGGATTTAGGAACCTTTTTTTGGCAAATACTCGTTTCACGTTTCTAAACAGAAACTTTTAAATAACAATTCGAATTGAGGAAACCACAGAAAAGAGATAAGATTTGCCAAGAATCACCCATTGCAAACAACATTATTTTATGTAACATTTCTTATGCCCATTCCAATTGTATCTATGTTCTTTTTGCTTACTTGGGAGAATGCCGCAAACTGTTCTCTAGTTGACATTTAAGGCATATTCATGGCATATATTCCGAATATATATGGGGTAGAACTCTTGCTGATCAACGAGGCAATTGTGTAGAGTATTTCAAAAAACTGTTGCAACAAAATCAAAAATATAATCACAAAAATTATGTGCGTGCTGCAAAAATGCAGAATCATGTGGTATATGCATTGGGCCAAATGGGAAATATATTATTGTATATACTTAATGGTGATGGTGTCTGGCCGTAGTGTGAGACGGCGGGGAGGTGGGGGCGGTCTGGCGGCCGCATGGTCTGGATGTGGGTGCGAGTGCGGGTTGCCGGACAGGAAGCTTGATAAGTTGGCTGCACAAAGGAAATGCATGAAATGTGCAACATGAAAAGCAGCCAGGGCCGCGGGGAGGTTAAAGGGAAACGCTTCTGTTGCTGGTTATGCATGCAAATGCAGCTCTGCCAGTGCGTGCGTGTGTCTGTCTGCATGTGTGTGTTTGCATTATATGAGTATAAATTGCATACGCAATACAACGCATAGATAATTGCGACGTTTTGATTATCGCAGCAGCTTCGAGCGCTGTAAAGTAGGCAATATATTCTTTTTTATCAGACAATAGCACAACAAATTGCAGCAGCTATCATGTGTGCGTGTGTGTGTGTGTTAGTATAGCTGTTGTTTTTTACCATTTTTATTTAGCACATTTGCAATTGTTGCTGCAGTTAAATTCAAGTGCAGTCCCAATGCCAAATTGGCTGCACACACAAAAGACCGTTGGATTTCAAATGTGGCGGCTGCTCATTCAGCGCTTAGCTACATTCAGCTCACACAGATACGGGCGCGCTCTCTGACGCACGCACACAGACACAGCTACAGAGAGCGAGAGTGAGAGAACACGCGCCCGCTGCCTGCACCGCACCGCACCGCTTTCAACGACATCCACTACCCACCACTGGCAAGCGACGACGACGACGACGACGACGACGACGACGACGTCGACGGCAACAGCGACGCGCACGGGTTGGGGGCACAGCCAGTGTGCGCCATCAAGTAGGCGATTGCTTAGCACGCAGCGTGTCCAACACAAAAATTGAATACTTGCTGGGACGCCGCGTGCAAGCAAGTAGCGAGTTTTGCGCCACGGCACGCCATGCGCCCATCAAGCTGGAACATTTTGGTGGCGTACGCGCCATAAAGTGCTCGATACTTTTATCTTATTTTTGGCTAGCTGATTTCTGCACACTTACTGGCGCGCCGCCCCAGCAAGTATTGGGATATGTCAAACGCTGTGCGCTGTGCCGACAAATGCGCTGCCTGATGGCTCCCTCAAATGGGCGCTGCCAGCCCCGCAACGCTGCCCGCCAAGCTGCCCAAGCTCCAGCTCGTCGTCGTCGTCGTCGTCGTCGACGTCGTCGTAGCCATTGCTGTAGCTGTAGCTGGAGCTGGCTGGCTGGCTGGTCGCCTTGCCTTGCCTTGCCTTTGCCTTGCTGAGTTGCCAGGGCTACGTCATGGCAGCTGAAAACTGTAAACTGAAAACAGCTTAGAAAGAGTCCAATTCGCATTCCACACTATGTATATCCGTATCTTTTGCGGTTTTCAATAGAACCAACTCATCGGCACAAATTCCACATAAATTATATACTTTAGGCCCTCGAATTTCTGTCACACAACGCGGCCTAAGAGTTGGATATTTGAGAATATTCTTTGCGATCCACAAACCTATTCCAAGTCCACTTTTCATTGATACCCTCTTTTGGTAAGAGATGCAAAGCTTCCTGCTAAAGTTACTCATGCTCCCTAAATAAAAAGATATTTTATATACCGACAGTCTATTTACATATTCCCTAGCTCTCACTAAGCCGAAAACCAAAATATTTCGTACTATTGCTGAAATTGATTTGTGCTTTTTTTCATTAAAACTCATTTTAAATTTTTTTTTTTTAATTTTCGAATTTATTTATAGCTTTCCTTTTCGAAACATGTATCTTGTACCATGGAACATGTATTGTAAGGCTCTTAATTAAATATAAACCTACGTTCCTATAACTTATGAAGACAATATAACGGTTCCTTTTTCAATATAATGCAAGATATAATATCCTATATAATTTGATTGATCTTTAAGCCCAATTCAGTAACTTCTTAATCTTAATCACATTTTTTCAATTATTTTAATTGTTTCTTTTTCTTAAAAATATTTCGTAATGCCTTGTTAATTTTCATTATTTCTTATTGGAATCGCATTCTAAGACTTTCATTTAGGTATTTTTCTCAGTGTATGTCTAATTCTTATCAGCTTGTCAGCTGTACAAACTAAAATATCGTTTAAGTTTTGTTTCTTGATAAGGTTCTTTTTTTTCGTTCTTTCAACGGAATTTGCTGTTGTATTCGCTGCGACTCGAAACTGTGGCAGAGTTTGAAAAGGGGCAGCTAAAAATAGCGTTAAGATTTCGATAGCCGCCCCCATATCAGATATAACTATAATTTATAAGACACTCAACAGGTATACCAGGTCTGATGCGGATCTGGCCATACTTTTTCAATTTCTTTGGCTTAGCTTCTTTTTTAGTTGCGTACCAAAAATATCCGCACAGTTATTAGCCAAGTCAACAAACAATTTGTATATGACATAATGTTGTTTTAGCCAAACATTTGGCGGCTTTTCCTGTTGGCACAGCTGTTTCTGGATTCCATTCGCCTTGGGCTCCGGCGTGCCCCAAGCGGGCAGCTTGTGCAGCCCTGGTCGCTCTGGCTATGTTGTCGCATGGCAAGTATTTTTCTTTCTTGGACTTGGACATATAGCGCTCGTCCGTGAATTTTCCCCGTGCATACAGGGCGTTCCAGTTGGTGCCCAGAGCTGCACCGACTCCAAGCTGAAGAATTCTACCAGGGCGGGGCACCGGGTGTAGCAGCAATAGCTTCACAGACATCAAGGCCTTCGTTTGTTTGGGCACATATTCGAGAAATGCTCGTGGCCCTGTATTATAAAATATACTGTGAGCATAAGTGTAGCTGTGTGTGTGCGCAACTTTGTGTCGCTGTCTGTCTGTGTGTGTGTGTAAATGTGTGTGTGCAAGTGTGAGTGTGCGTGTGAGTGTGCGAGAGTTTAAGCTTAAAGCTATTGTACACTTGGTGTCGTGTCTGCCCGTTCTTGTCCTCGCCCCGCGTCCACGTTCTAGTCCCTGTTCATATCCTTACAGGCGGCAGGCAGCAGGCGGCTGTGGCAGCAACAAAAATGACGTTGCTTTTGCTGTCGTCGTCGACGCCAGCTGCCCGCGTCTCTGCCACCGCCCCTGGCTGCGTCTACTCCAGCGCTTTGCCAACGCATTTTGTTTTGTTTAGAGCGCAAGTTGTGTGTGTGTGTGTGTGTGTGTGTGTGTGGGCGTTCAAGACAGGCAGCATGCCTCATGCGGCTTGTTATTTGGTACCTGTCGGCATAGGCATCGGCTGCCCCTGCCTCTGCCCCTGCCTCTGCCGCTTGGCAATTTTTGAATGCGCTGCACTCTTTAAAGTTGGCAGCTTTGCAGCTCGCTTTAAGGCTCTGGCATTACAGACATTACGTGGAGCCTGTTGTCGGCGCAGGGACAGCACGCCGGAAGCAGCTCTGCAACCCCCAAGAAGCACACACACAGACACACACACACACACATACACGCGCACGCACGCACCTTAACACATATTTCCACTTCCTTTTCATTTTCAGGCCAAATGAAAAATTGCACACGCGGGAATTTGATTTTAACATGAGAAATAAATACAATGACGTTGACGTCGACGGCGACTGCGACGCCAGCAGCGCAGTAACTAATGGGGTTGGGGGTTGACATTGCTTCAGCTGGGGAGCCTTGTGACAGTCGATAGTTTTGACTGAATACGCTCGCTCGTCCTTGCTCGTGTCGATAATGATTTAATTAGGGCCGCGATTGGCCTGTGCGCCCCTGCAGCCGGCCCACCCCTCGGCCGAACCCCTCGGCCCAACCCCTTTGGCGTTTCACCTGTGTAATTGATTTATGGACCGTGCGCTGCGCTCAATGATTGCAATTTGTTGCTCATTTGTTGCAGCTATGCGCAACGCGGCGTCAGATAAACGCAGAGCGGATCAAATTCTCAACCCCTTTAAGCCCCGACCCCCTCACACACACACACGCGCAGAGACAACCCCCTTTTGCCAAGACAACGAATGAACGGCAGCAGTTCGTGTAGTCGCATTCCTTGTCTAATGCCGGAATTTCAATTTAAAGCCTTAAACACTAAACTTGATTACGCGCGACTCACTGAGCAGCAACTGCCAGGAGATAGAGAAGGACCTCTTTGTGTGTGTGTGTGTGTTTTTAGGGGAGGGTAGCTTTGTGTCCTGCTCCATTGTCTTTGCGAGTAGGGAGAGGGGAAGGAGGAGGGGGGGGGGCATTTCTCGCATGAACAGCAAAAGTTACTTTTGCTCTGTAACTGGGATCAAAGTGACATAAGTTCAGCGCTCAGCTTCAATTTATTTAATGCCAAAAACTTTTAATGTAATTAAAACGGATAATGCCTAAAACGCGCAAAACTTTAAAAACGCGCGATGGGCGCCGCCGTTGCCGAGCTTAAAGTGCGTGAGAGCTTTAAGTGCGAGAGGGCGGAAAGAGGGGGAGTGGCAGTGGGGAGCCTTCCCATCTCCCCCTCAGTTACATACACGTGCCATAAAGCGCTCAAGTTACTTGCTGGGATTACACATTGCCCTGCTAAAAACTTTTCTAGGGAATATATATATATATATCTAGATAAGCATACATGCGTGTGTGTGTGTGTGTGTGTGCGTGTGTGTGTGTAAGGGCTGCCATTTGGGCATGCTGTCCAGTTTTGACGATCGCGCTGGGCCCTGTGCCAGCTCGGCTGGTCAGCACAGCGGGCCAATGCGGCGTATGCGTCATGTAAAACTTTACGCCAAGGCAGCCAAAGGAGTCTCTAACATTTTCGAAATGCTGCACATTTTTGTTGCTGACTACGACACAAATACACACACACGCGCACACACAGGCAAGTGTAACAAAGGCAGCGGCCGTGGCAAAGGGGGGGGGGGGGGGGGGCGAGAGCCGTTAGGGTGGAGCAGGATGTGCGAACGGTCGCACAGACGAGTCGGAAGCACGGACAAACAAACGGATAAGAAGGCAAAGCAGCAGCCGGGGCAGGCAGCGGCAAAGGACGCAGGACGAAGGACGAGCCAAACAAACGTAACGAAACGAAACGAAACGAATAGAACGTACAACGTACATGAAGAAGATAAGCGCACAGAGCGTCGCTGATAACGCAAGTTCTGGTAGCCGGCAACAGGACTTGTGCCGGGCAGGCGGGTAGCTACCCAATGCCTGAGGCAGTCCAGCATAGACAGACAGACAGACGGACGGACGGACGGACGGACGTAGAGACACAGCCGCTCCATGGAGCAGGAGGACTTGTGAATTTTAACATTTTAGAGAAAAGCGAACGAACGAAATTTTCGAATGTCAGCGTCGACTGAAACGAATTGTTGGGGCCGCAGTTGGAGCATGTCTAGCTGGGGGGTTGGAGGCGGCTCGCGTTGTGTGTGGGGCGTGGCAGTGTGTAAGTAGTAGCAATGCAAGGCAACAACGGCGGCGGCGGCGGTGGCGGCTGCTGCGAAGCTGGAACGAAACAATTTGTAATTTATTTGCGAAGCGTGCGAAAGTTGAGGCAGCTGCCAAAGGCGTAGCCAGAGATGGCGATGGCGATGGCGCAACTGTGCCAGGCCGAAGGAGCAGAAGCCAGCAGCAGCAGCAGCAGATACAGATGATGCCAACACACACACACACACGCACACACACACAGCTCTCACATAGGAAAGCACACACATTTAGTTAGCGCCGTGTGGGTGGCCCTCGAAGTTGGGGTAGTTGGAAGGGGGAGGGGGAGAGGCTGGAGAATTATATTTTTTTTTTTGTGCCAAGGGGCTGGTGGGGTACTTGGGCCGTTTTAAAGACAACATGTTTAAGGTTTGGTTTTTGAAATTTATTTAAAACTTTTACGCTTAACACAATTTGAAATTTGAGTTGTTTTGTGTGTGTGTGTGTATGATTTTTAATTAGTTAGTTTTATTTGTTAGCTAGCCTTGATTTAATTATGTATATTGTTTGCTAAGTATATAAACTATGAACTTTAAATACTTATTACAAATATATTAAGCTGCTGTTTGCGCTGTCTTCTCCTCTTCTTCGTTTCTTGGAAGTTTCTGTTTTTGACTATGTTACTCAGTCCGGCAGTTTTGAAGGAGCTTTTTGTGCGAAGCTTTTGCCAATTTAAAGACTTGAACAACTTGCTGAAGAGCACGGTGTATGTGCGTGCGTGTGTGTGTGTGAAGGAATACTTTAAAAGTAATTTAAAACATGCATATCTAACCCATTTATCCATTACTAAAAAGTATATCAAAATTCTTTGATTCAGCTAAATACGTTCTATATGTGTATATAATATATATGTATAATATATTTGTATGGCCAAGCTTGAAAACTTTGCTAAGTATAAAAAATTGTTGTAATTATTGCAACTATTGTATTGGTTTATTTGCTGGGCCTGTTAGTTGTGTGTTCTTATCGAGGGCAACACAAACAAACTGAACTGTGTGGGCTATCGTTATAGTAGTATGGTCTTTAGGTATTTGCTTAATCAGTCTTGTATACAAAAACAAAAAACAAAACAAAAATCATTTAAATTAGCAAATTTTCTAAGTATTATTCACATGGCTACGGCCTATTTCGTTGTCATGCAGCATTACACTAGGCAAAAAATGTTATTGTTAGTAAATTAATAATAATACATAACAAGTTGACGGAAAACACAAACCATTTAATGGAGACACTTGAACTTGGTTATTGCATCTGCTGCAACCTACATACAGCTACATACACAGTAATACAGAGAAATTGAGAATCAGGTATTCTTTTCACATTTTTTTGTTGTTGTTTGTTGTTTACATAAACGAGCGCCGTCGCTTTGTCTGCCCATTGGATGGGCGTGTTGTGAACATAGAACATTTCGCAGTTGCACTTATTCAAATTATATTTTCAATTTGACACTTATAAACAATAGATTTGTAGAACATATATAAGTATGTATGTATAAGATGCGCTTACAAATCAATAAATTAGGAATCAAATATTACAATACGAGACAGTTGTTTTTTGTTTTGTTTTCAATTTGTTTTGTTGAAAAACATATATGTATATATATACAAGGTTCTCGACTTCACATTCAATTACATTGTTTCTCGTTTGAGAATACAGAGCGGAGCCACAGCGTCTTTTAAATGCAGTCATTAGCTACAAAAGCCAGTACAAGTGGAAGTTCTTATGCATGGGGATCATCGTCAGATGCTGTGGCTGCTGTTTTAGAGAACATGAATATCGCTTAATACTTGCTAACTTAAGAACAGGCTATAGATTTACAATTGTACTTAGGCCTAATATTAGAATTTACAATTTTTAGTTGTACACTAAGACGACATTGGATTCGCGTGTGTATGTGTGTGTGTGTATATGTGGAGAGGGGACGGGGACGGGAAAGGAATCGTGGCCGTTCGCCGACAAAGAATATCTTTAAACACATATATATATATAAATATATATATATATATATAAATATATATATATATATCTCAATACATATATAAAAGAAAAAAAAAAGGTTGTAATTGGGAACACAAATTACGCGCTTATCATTTAAACCTAACTCCGGCTATCGTTGCTCTCGCTGAAGCTCTGTTCACTCGACTCACGCCGGCTGCTCACCGGCTTGGCCTTGTATTCTGTGATGAAAACGGTTACCGAATTCACGGTCACCTCACGCGTCTGCGCCGTCGAGCGATCCACGTTCTTCAAACGCGCTGGATACCGTTTGTGTCGCTGCCTGTCGTGCCCGCTGCCGTGCCGCGAACTGGACGCCGGCTTGCCGTTGGGCATGTTACCGCTGGCGCCGGGCAATGTGGCCGCCTGCTGAGCGACTAGCGCCGAGTTCAGGCGCGGTTTGCGCGTCGAGGTGCCTAGCAGCAATCGCAGCAGCAGCACCAGGAGAAAAACAGAAAAGTGAAAATGAGACCAAGCATAAACAGTAAAACGAGAGGGCGATACTATGCCACCGCATCACATGAGTGATTGGGTTTTTTTTTTACAAATTACTCGCAATTCAAATGCGACGTTGGCGTTGACGTTGACGCCGCGTCGCAGTCGCAGTTGGCTCTAAATCGAAATCGAGGTCACTCACCTTTTCTCACGTCACACATGCGACACTTGAACGCCTCCGCCGAGTTCCTGTACGTGCAGACGCTGCAGTCCCAGAAATTCTCCTCAATTACTTTCGCTTGGCGCTTTTGTCGTCGCACGGGCGAGGATTTTTTGTCCATAATAATATCGCTGACCAAAGAGATGACAAATGCAGCTGGCCGAATTTTTGCAACTGTTGTTGTCACTGCTGCTGCTGCTGCTGCTACTGTTGTTTTGGCTGCTCTTGCTGGGCGCAGCAACAGAAAGGCTCGCAAACGGTCACTGCAGCGCTGCTGGCTTACAAAATATGCACAATTTATGCTTAATTACTCCATTCATCTGCAATTGGCGAATTATGGCTGCTTTTTTCGGGTGAAAACTTTCTGCAATTGTCTTCTGGCCAAATAGAAAATTGTTGCGGAGTTGCCGTATGTGACGCGAGAATAAACACAAAATGTTGCTGAACTACCGCAATCACTATCGATATATCGGCGGCAATGTATCGATAGGCAAAACATCGCTAAGTATCTGATAAATATGCTTTGTTTATTTACGAATTTTGTTTTTGTTTCTTGTTTTCATTAACCTCAATGAATTAAAAACATCCATTTTAAATATATATTAAAAACACATTTTTATTACAAAAATTGACATTGATATTTACATATACCTCATTTGTCCTAAATCTAAATATAAAATTTCTTCTTAATTTTAGATAATATATGTACATGTTTTCATTAAGCTTATAATTCACATTTTCCTTAGATATAACTATGATCAAATCTATTGCTCCAGCATATTCTCAAAGTCCTTCAGCTCCAGCTCACGCTCTATGACCTGCGTGTAGAGATTATCAAGCGTTTCCTGCATCCTCTGCTTCAGCGTGGCATTCTGAATGGACGCAATTTCGGTTGACTTTTGCGATTGTTGATTCTTCAGTTCGCTTATTTGGCGCGTCAGCTGATTGATCTTCTCGTGGATTTGCTGTTGTGTATACTGTGGTTGCGGCTCATCCATGAACTCCAGATTCTCGAACTCCTCACGCTTGGTCATAAGCTGATTGTCATAGAAACCACTGGGCGCAGCCAAATTCGAGCTGGAGCCGGCTGCACTCAGCTTTGGACTGCTATTTTCGCGTCCGAACATCGACTTGTTGAACTCATTGTGTTCCATTTTAACGCCTCTGTTGCTAGCGCCGCCGCCAACGCCACCGCCGCTGGCAGCGCCAAAGAAATCGGACATGCGTGAATCATCGGCGGACAACCGTGAAGATTCCTCCAGTTCGTGGCGCTGCGCACGCGAATTGTTGCCGGGCAATGTGGGCTCGTCCTCGTCATCTGTGGTAGAGACCTCTTCGCCGAATATATCATGAGCAGCTACGCCCATATTAGGCGCCCGATGTGTATCGAAGTTGCTAGTTTCATCGTCATCCGACTCCACGTTTATCTCACGCTGCGAGGTGCTCTCATTGAGGGTCTTATCGCTGGCATGCATGGTCTCGTCCTGCATATCCTCATCGGCCTCGTTGTACGGCTTGATGTCTGACTGATCCAGCTCATCGCTGGGCTTGTCCTCCTCATTGATGATCTCGTATTCGACGCGCACAGCCTCGTTGTCGATGCGCAGCAGATGCTTCACTTCCTTCTCGATTTCCGGCGTTTCTACGTTCTTCTTTTTCAACGTTTTGCGAAAGCGTCGTTTGCGCACGTTCTTGCAGGGCGGCGTTATGCCATGGGGCCACAAATACTTTTTGTCCACCTTGTTGGGATCCTTTTTCTTGTTCTTGTTGGGCGACTCTTTCTCCGTCTCATCCTCCGGCTCCTCCTTGCATATGAGCAACTGGCAAATGTCCGCGGATTTATAAAAACTTTTATTGTCTATCGTCTTGTAGCTCTCCATAACTGTCGGCAAGTCGACAATTTTTGCGTAGAGCAATTGGTCATCGAGCCGCACTTCCCCATACCGCAAGTCCTGATCTAATTGTATAGATAATCGATCCTTGATGTTACCTGCCTGTATGGACTCGTGCACCACACTGGCCAGGTGCTAAAAAAAAGGTGGAAATTTGTCAAATGTGTCAAAAGAAAGCAAACGTTGCCCTACCTTGGGAAAACGCATTATGAACTGGTTCTCTAGCTCAACTCCATCATCCCTAGGCTTATGCTCAGCCTGTTTTTTCTTCTCAAACATTTTAACTAATAGATTTAACTTATATTTAATAAACAACAAACTAGGAAATTTCTGGCACAACTTTTACTACACTGTTGCATGTTCGATACCGCGAATATAATCAGCGTGCGGGTGGCAGTTATCGATAGTCGTAGAAGTGTTGAAAAGTGCCGCTCTGTGTGTTACATCTGGCAACCTTAATTAATGAAAAAAAAAGAAAAGCGCGCCTAAACTAATCAAATAAGAATCTACATTGTGTTTTGGACTTCTTCACACTTATGCTGTGTGTATGGTTAATAATAATGATATACGCTTAACAACTCTGTATCGTGGCGGCCGTATTGCGCCCACGTAGCGCGCAAAAATGGAACCCAAAGGCCGCCAAGCGGAAAACCAAGCGCAACTTGTTTTTTAACACACACACATGTATGTACATATGTATGTATGCATAGTTTATTTGTATGCATGATTAATTATAATATTCTTAAACAAATAGCTACAAAAATATATAGTACAAACAGCTGACGTTAAAGTGACATTTTAAGCTGTTATATGTGACTGCTTATGCAAATAGATCAACGTTTGGCTTATCTTATCTTAATTAATCGCGCTCATCCGACTGCATCATTTCACACCCTTCGGATTGTAGACACCCAAAAAGGTGTTGCACTTGCGGCAGTAGTGGTTGCCCGTGCGGCAGCTATTCATGCAATAGGGCACAAAGCAGGCGCAGACACACCAGCTACGGAATTGGCAATTGAATTAGAGTTCGAACCCAGGTTCTAGAGGCTTCCCACTTACCCCACCAGGCAGATGAGCGCTGCGGCCATATGAGTACGTGCGTTGGCTGTGTGCGTCATGCGAGTGGTCTTCTGTGCGCCACAGGCGGGACACAGCACGCGGCAGGGATTCGGGCCCAGATTTGTGGGACCTGCAACCAAGTTGTTGTTTATTTTTAAAACACAATTGCACGCAGCAGGACTCACCTGTCTGCACAAATGTGGGCTCCAGCTGTTGTGGCTGCGGCTGCGCAATCACAATCGTCGCTGGAGCGGGAGCAGGAGCGGGAGTGTGTGCTGCTATTGCCACATCATACGATGGCGGCGCCTCAATGGGCACGCCGAGCTGGGCAGCAGACAGTTCGTTTGTTGGCGTCGGCAGCGGAGCGCTTGGCGTGTTGAAATCCACTTGTGGATAGAGCATGGCACGCTTCTGTTCCATGGTGCGAAGTTCAGCTTTAACTTCAATATGAATCAGATACTACAGAGAGCGACAAATCACAGCCCAAAAGCTTTGTTTGCTTTGCTAATTGCCGTCTCAAACCTCGTCGTTGTTGCTCGCTCCGACACTCTGTTCACGCTCTCGCCGTGGTCTTTTTCGTTTCACTTTCAACACGCGACTGAATTCAAGTTTAGCGCTAACCAAAATAGCTGCCAGAGATCTGCGGAGAGCGAGCTTGAAAGCTAAAACGAAAACAAAAACAGGTACGACTGCGCTGTTTGAGCGTGCCCGACTAGGAGATACTCCTTACTTTCTAGTACAATCTTATTTGTTCTACTGCGCCTCAATATTTGTGCACCAAGGCTAAAACTTCAAAAAGGTTTCGTTTTAAATTGGGGAACAAATGTATGGGCCATTTAAAAAGTTAAATGTTTAATTACAAATCGATTTTTGTCAATTTATATATAGGTATTCTATAAGGGCTTTGAAATATATGTTTCAGCACTTCAATATACCTTTTAAGCCATTTTTTATGGTTACAGGGTATACAACAAAATCAAGTAAAAACTTTGGCAATCTTTTGCAACAATTGCACAACCGAAAAAAAAAACACGAAATTTAGATACTACAAATGTATTTGAACAATTTATCTAAGGTACACAAATGCCTGCTCTTTAAATACAGGTAGATATGTGCATATACGTATGTAATTAACCGCAACTGTGTGTACATATGCGTGTGTATGTGTATCTCAGGTATAATTCTGTATTTTTAGCCAAAGCTGCTGCTGCTGCTGCTGCAGATAAACGTTCATTTTGGAGTTCCACATCCGGCTATGCGGGGGGTGGGGTTGGGGGCGTCACTTGCGCAAATAGGTGCCCAGGTAGTGATCGCACATGCCGCAGTAGTGATTGGTGTTCATGCAGCTGGAAATGCAGTAGGGCAGGCACACGCAGCAGTAGAGTCTGGCGGAATGGAAAAGTATCGCAACAGTCATACAACAACAACTAAGCATTATCTGTGGCCCATTACGGCGATTACTCACTGCAGCAAGCACAGCACCAGCGCAATCAGGTGGGTGCGCGAGTTGGGCCTGTAGGAGACGCGGGTGCGCGTGTAATTGTGGCAGTACGGGCACTGTACATCCTGTGGCTCCGGCCCATACGGCGAGCTGGGCACCACGATCACCGTGTGCTGGGTGCTTGTCCCTGTTGTTGCCGGTCCGATTCCGGGTCCGGTTGTCTGGGCAGGCGTGGGCGTGGTCGTGGCCGTTGCCTGATCGTAGCTGGGCGGCGCTGGTGGTGCCAACAGCTGCTGCTGCTCCGGCTCCTCGTGCACCTCTTTAGGCACCTCCAGCGGCTCTTTGGGATAGACACTTTCCATAATTGGAGTATGACCGCAGTATGACAAATTCTCTGTCGGCGCTGTCAATGCTAGCCATGAAAAAGAAGAACGAAAACCTGCGACGCACCCAATCGGCTCTTATCAAATGTGGTAGGTTTCTGTTGTCTCTGCTTCTTGCGCCCAATTATTGAAAGCTTCCCGCCGATTGTGCGCTTATTTGTTTACCTTATGGGTAAAATGAGTAGCTTTCCATCAGAGTATGTGTGCGTGCGTGTCTCTTAACACCTAACAAAAAATGTTCGTGTGCGTGTGTGGAGAAATTGTTTACGTTTATTGTTGTTTAGCGTAAAGCTATTAATCGCTGCTATAGACGCCCACAAATTTGTTGCAATTGCCGCAGAAATGATTCGCATTCATGCAGCTGGTGGCGCAGTAGGGCAAACAGGCAAAGCACCAGAGACTGCACGAGTAAGAAAAACAAGCGCACACCGATAAGATAAGAGAGTGGGAGAGTTACTGATAACAGAGTCTGCGTTATCTTACCCCACAATGCAAAGCAGGGCGGCCATGCAATGGGTGCGCACACTGGGCGAATACTCGACGCGCGTCAGCTTCTGCACATGACAATGCGGACAGCTAATGTAGCACGGATCCGGCCCCACAGCGGGCGACGGCTGTTCTGCAAGTATTCCAAACAATCAATCAATTAATCAAATTGGCAACATGCTGTACTTACGCTGTATGATGACCACCTGAGCAGGTGTTGGCACGTGAAAGTGCGTTGCCTGCTCGTAGCTGGGCGGCTGCGGCTGCGCTTGCGCATACTGATAGCTCATGCTCGATTTTTATCCGCGCACAGGTCCGTTGTTAACCAGCTTCGATTTCGTACTCATTGTTGTTTTCTGCCTGCGTCTGGCAACAATGTTGCCAGCGCGCATGTTGCAGCAACATGCTGTTAAAAAGCTATCGAAACTTTCAGCAACATTTGCCAGCTCATTTAATTATTGCCAGCTAAACGCTTTGCTTCGATGTTTATTTGCGTTTCGTAGGCGATTTATCAGCGGCTTTTTCTAAAATGCACACTAGGGAATTTGTTATTGGCTCGCATTTATTTGCATGCAACCGGAAATGCGATTGGCAACCATATCGCCACATTTCCGCCTTAAACACGAACTCCAGAGGTTGTGTGATGCTTGGAAATAATCATCAGACTTTCCATGATCTTTTGTCTCTAAAATGTGATATATAGACTCTCTTATATCACAAGCAGCTTATGTGGATAACTCTCCAGGCTTATACAAATATAAAGAATCCAAGCTGCGTGCAGGGTATCAGCAAGTCGAGCAGTTGCCTCAAATCATCGCTTAGATTGTGGAAGTTACATAAGTAATCAGCCATGCACGTAAGTGTTAAAACAATTCAAGACATTTCAAGGAACGGCAAAAGATAATGTTCAATTTTTGCAATACTTAATTTTATATTATAGAATATATTTAAGAATATTTTAAAAAGAGGTTTACTGAATCATGAACAAATTTCTCCCTGAGGGGAAAAACCGTAGTGCTTTGCTCTGCAAACTTATATGCATATAGTATATGTATATCTGTGTATACAGTGTATATATATGTATATTGTGAGCTTGTGATGAAATCGAAGCCTTGAAAACGATCTCAATTCTGATAGGAGCCGATGTAGGCGCCACAACGACCGCATTTGTGCACGGCTGTCTGGCAGGACTCTGCACAGTAGGGTATACAGCAGCAGCAGATGCAGCTGGAGAAAAGAAGGAAATATCCTTAAAGAAGGGGCAGTCAGATTGAAATAACATTTGCTTACCCCAGCAAACACAGGAGCAGCGCAACCAAATGCGTCTTGGAGTTGGGCTCGAATGTGACCGCGGTTAGCTGACGACTGTGGCACGTGGGGCAGGTGGCCATACAGGGTGCGCTGCCCAGGACATTCGGTACTGAAGCTACAAACAAAAAAGGTGTCTAATAGATGTTGGGATGATCGTGGCAAACTACTTACTACCCGACGCAACTGGGGCTGTCGTCATGAAATGTGTTTCTGGAGCTGGCCTTAGAATTGGATTGCCACCGAATTCGCTATAGCTGGGAGGAGGCACGGGATAGGCATGCTTCGATTCCATTTTCTTTGGCTTCTCTAAAGGTCTGAAGTGCTCGCAGCCTGACGCGGAACTAAAACTTCTTGTCGAGTGAAACCGCAAAAGAAACCCGCCCAAGAAACGGGTGCAACTCGAAAGCTAACGAGCTGCGGAGAGTCATTGATAAGGCTTTGAAATAAAAGTAAATATGAGAGCACAAGATGTGTCGTCATAAAAGAAGTACCCGCAGGTGACAAGTCATACAGTTATGTTTCAAAAACAAAGGCTTATTGATTAATCAACAAAGAAACATTGTGCAATGTGAAATGAATAATATGCTTAGTAATATGAGCTCTGCCTCTTATCGAACATAATTATTATAATAATGACCCCAGAGCGATGGGCAAATAGATGGCAGTCTTATGTGTGCCATTAGAGGAGGCGATTTGAATAGAATGTCCCTTTCCATAGTTAGTGTATGATTATACATCATTAAGGTTAGCGAAGAATATAAGCTATAAGCCTCTCTCACAAAGATTCGAACTGGAGCCTCAGCTTTGCTTTTGCACAAACACACAATACTCTACATCCAAAAACTAGATTCGAACCCTCTTTCAAAATAGCTCTACAACATTAGACTACCCAGGGATTCAGTTATGTTAGGTTTCTATTGCTGAAGAGTCATTGCTAAGGCTTTGAAATGAAAGTAAAATATGATAAATATAAATTTCATATATAGAGCAGACTTGGCCAGGGATTCGAGTCCTCATCCTCGTGCTCCGAGACTAGCTTTAAGACTTCTCACATTTTATTTAGATATGTTCTAAGTTCTGGATTTCTTTATTCAAAATATAAGCATACATCATTTGATCCAGAGCTTAGCGTTCGTAGGTGCCAATAAAGGAGTTGCAAGAGGAGCAATAGTGGTCCACGTTGCGGGCACAGTCCGTGCAATACAAACAGGCGGCGCAGGGCCACAAACTGAAGGAAGGCAGAAATTTGAATACGATCTTCAAGTGAAGTTTACCAGAGTCTGAGTCTGAGTCTTTTCACTTACAGTGTCAGGCACATGATCAGGGCTAAAATGTGCGTTCTGGTCGTGGCATGGCCCTCCGTGCGTGTCATCATCTCCAGATGACAGTTCGGACAGATCACTCTGGAGGACTCGGGACCAACGTTTGTGGACATTTTGCTTTTGCCTCTATTACGTGTTTTATGTTGAGCTCCGCTGCGGTTGCTGCTCGTTGCGATACTGTGACTCTTCAAGAACTTACGGACTTTACTTATTATTTATTTATGAAAAGTAGAATAATAACCTGCATAAAATGCGCGCACGATAAACAACTCGATAAGTATATATGTAATTCTCTTTTCAAGTCACAAAAGCTTTCGAAGGAAGAGTTCCACAGATTGATTGAGCTTAAGTCTAAAGCGGGGATATATACCAGTAACTGGATAGAATCGAAACTAATAATAAAAGTTTGTGTATAACTTTCTCGTTTAATTAAGTGAAAATATATAATGTGTGTGCATCATATACAAATTCTGTTTGTTATTTAATTTTAAATTAATTTAATATTTTTTCAAATTAAAAAACATTCAAGTTTCAGATAGCTAATAGATAATTAATACCGAAAATCGTGTGGAATATCTTGAAGACATTACAAACTCCGTAATGTTAAGTATTTTAAGATTTCGTTTGTATTTCAAACCAGCTCGAACTGCTTCAGTTCTGATAGGTGCCCACGAAGGCGCCACAGCTGGAGCAGGTGTGCACGGCGCTCTGGCAGGAGTCCACACAGTACGGCACACAGCAGCAACAGATGCCGCTGCAAGTCAACGGAATTTCGATGGTAAACAGAGGGTCTCGAATGCGACCAGTACTTACCCCACCAGGCAAATCAGCAGCGCCAAGAGATGGGTCTTGGTGCTGGGCTCGTGCTTAACCGTGGTCAGCAGACGCGCCTGACACGAGGGGCAGGTGGCCACAGTTGGCACTCGGCCCAAATGATTTTGTGCCACACCTGCGTAAGTTATTAATTGTGTCTTGTGTTTACTTAACAATTGCTCGTCAATTTTGTTGGCTTCCACTAACCCTGCATGTAGACCTGCGGCTGTTGCACGTTGATGACGGACGCAGGCAACGCCGACGGCGGCATCTCCGTCGGAATCATTGACGGGCCGCCCAGGTCGCCATATTGCGGCGGCGCGTCCGGCGCTTGCGGATAGAGATGCGATTTGGTGTCCATTGCTCAGCTTTGGTCTTCCGAGCGAGGTCTGCTCCGTTTGCGGCTCGCGACGAAACTGAGAAGCGTGAAATTCCGCTGCTTTCCCGATGCCTGTCAGTCAATAGCAAAATAACACAAGTGTGTACAGGCATGTGTGTGTATGTGGGGGTGTGTGTGTGCTTGTATGTGTGCGCGTGTGAGCTAGATAATCATTTTGTCCAGTCAACTTCCAGCGCAAGAATCCACAACGTCAGCCATCTAATGACGCAAAGCTGCACGAGGTTTCAAGTCAAAGATTTATTTAATATCTTTAAGCAGTAAAATCTCAACGAAGGCCATAAAGAATGTGCCTTGGTTATATAAGGAGTATAAACTCAGCTTGAGCTGTAGGACATGCACATGGGGTATATAGGGCAAAGCTTATAGTAATAGTAATTGCAATTTTAATCGAGTGCATATCAAATAAGCTTTTAGTAAGCAGTTATGGTAAAGTCCCTTTGGCATTGTTATATTCCTGCAAAGCGCATAATAACTATTAGAAAAATGTACAACACATTAAACTTGTCACTTGCTTTTGACAATAATCGATTTGTATATATTATATATATTATTCAATACATTATGAAGTTTTAAATGCAAAACGTAGACAATTTCCTAAAAACATCACAGTACGATGGAGGTGTTTTATTTGCCAGTCCGGCCAGCTATGCCCCATTTCATATATATACTAACATGTTAAAAGGCTCTAGCGAATAGTTCCCGATTAGGGGATTCCCGGATTCCCTTCTATCAGCACCAAATGCTGCTCGCGCTACGAGCTTGTTTGCTTTAGCAGCAATAAAAACAAAAAAAAAAACAAAACAAAAACAAATTTAAAAGGCGCGCATGTGAATGTATGTGTGCACATTTTCTTGCAATCTAAGCACAATTTTCTTAGCCTATCGTGAAAACAGCGTTAGCCTTAAAATGAAAGATACTTGTTATATATGTACTATTCGAGCATATTCTATTCAAGTCAAGGGACTCTAGCTCTCGGGGGTATCAAAATTTCCATCATATCTCATATTAAATTATTTCAAAAGTGTTCGCAAAGTAACGATCTTTAGTTTTCCCTATTGGTAAATATATATAAAAGTCATGTTATTCTTGAGGTGAGAGCTACCTTGCCTGACAATCTTTTCCGGATCAGAACAAATAATACACACATTTGGTTTGTTTTTATTCCCAGAAACCATTGAAAATGTGTAAAACTAGAAAAATCGCTTTGTGCACATGAATAAAATAGGCAGAACGTAGCGTCTCCGACCCTAAAAAAATGTACATATATATTTTTGATCAGCATAGGAAGCCAAGTCGATGTTCCTAGTGCTCGCTAGTTTGTTTCTTCCTAACTTGTCTCGTTTCCAATCAATTGATAAAACTCAAAACTCAAACTCAAAATCTCTCAAATGTAATATGTAGCTTTTACAATTACATATATAGCATATAAAGATCGAGATATTTTGATAGCTATTCTTGGCTACATTTGTCGTTGATAGAGGAATGTTTAGGGTATCCCCTAGTCGGACACTCCCGACTAGAGCACTTTTACTTGCTTATGCTGTTTTTTTTTTGTCTAAATGTTTTCAATTTAATTTTAATTTGTGCCGATTGAAAACTTAATGGTGGCCCGCACTTAGTAATGGGTGCAATTAGTTGACGGCTTTGCCCAGGTACTGGTTACAGCAGCTGCAATAATGATCCAAGCTGCGGCAGCTCTTGAGGCAATACGGGAGCGGCACCAGGCAGACCAGCCTGGAAAACAGAACAGAAGGGCGCCGCCATGGCAACTTAGCTGCATGCCAGCAGTTGCAGCCACACTTAGCTGACTCACCCGGTTAGGCAGAGTATCAGGGCCAACAGGTGCGTGTTCTTATTCGCACGCGGCGCCAGGCGCGTTTGCATCACATTGCGGCAACTGGGGCAAGTCATGCGCTGCGGCTCATGCCCCAATGGCGGTGCGGCTGCAACAGGAGTAATGGTAATCCGTGGGTTGGGTGCTGCCAGGTGATGCAATCACTTACCATTTGCAGTGAGCACCATCACTGCAGCCGGCGCCGGCGTTGGCTGAGCTGTTATCTCAGCCTGGGCAGGAGCCGTTGACATGTAGGCGTAGTTGATCTGCTTGAGATCGGCCTCCATGTTAAGTTATGTGATGAGCACCTGAAACTCGGCGGGTTTTTATAGCCAGTTTCCGCATTTAGAGTTTTCCATTTGAGATTACGCGGCGTGTACGCAATAATCGACCCATTAAGGACTATTCGACACTTGGCTTGAACATTTATTTAATGTCTGACATTTCGAGAAACAATTGACATAAACATTACAAATTTGTTGTCTAACATCAAAATAATTGCATACGAGTAAATGTTAAATGCACTAAGTTACAGTCGTACTTCGCTATAATACAAGTCTTCATAGACAATAATATTCTGATTGTTTCTTGCATTTTATGTGTATCATCTTAATATTTGTTCGCTTTATTTAAGATTTGTTGCTTTAATTCCTAAAACGTATCTAAAAAAAAAAGTTTTATCTTTCAGGTTTTACTGTATGCCTTTTGCTTTCACAATATCTTTTCTTCGCTTTGCTGTAAACTTTTTTGTTGACCCAATATAAGCTCAAAGCGTTTATTTTTAAAGTACATTAAATATTAAAAATATTATGTTTATTAAAAACTGTGCTCAATAACAACATTCGTTAAAGCGTAGCTCGACTGTATGTAAAAAGAGGAAATGCAACTGGGCTGTGCTTTGTTTGAAGTTAACTAGCTGTGCATCTAGCTGCAAATATCAGGTGTACTTCAAGCTGTTAAAAGGCTGTTGGGACTTTTCAGCGCTCGTAGGTGCCGACATAGGCGCTGCACGAGGGGCAGAAGTGATCCATGTTGCGCGCACAATCCGTGCAGTACAAGCAGCAGGCGCAGGGCCAGCAGCTGGGTGGAAATAAATAATTAAATAGCCATTAGTCGGAGTAACTAAATATATAGTTGGGCAGAGCAGTTGCTTACCAGGTGAGGCACATGATTAGCGCTA
Organism: Drosophila novamexicana; assembly: GCF_003285875.2. Classification (NCBI taxonomy): domain Eukaryota; kingdom Metazoa; phylum Arthropoda; class Insecta; order Diptera; family Drosophilidae; genus Drosophila; species Drosophila novamexicana. Next base: position 4,647,781 of record NW_020824765.1, on the reverse strand, counting down.
TCAAGTGCGTCTTTGTGCTGGCCTTTGGCTCGGTGCGCGTGGTCACCTGTTGATGGCAGTTGGGGCAGACCACATTGCTGGGCTCCGGGCCGACAGGTGTTGACATTTTGCTGTCGCAAGAAATATAAAGGGCTTGGTTAGTTATCGATTTGAAGTTGATGTTGACCTTCGCGTTCGGCTCGTTGCATGCCAACTGGCGTTTGTGGTGCAATCAGTGCAATGTCATCTGTAAAGCCCATTTAAAATATAGCTTTAAACATGATAATAACAGCCTGTTCGTGGTTCGTTTTTGTTTCACCATACTTTCACATGAATCTAATGCTAATTGCATATGAACTCAACAAAAAAGCGCGCCGATACTGGATAATTGCTTGGCATGCGGCAGGCAAATTAATTTCAATAACCCCAGCACACATTCTATTAAGCGACTCCTCTGATATCATAATACGCCTGACTTTTCATATTTTCTGTCCATGATGTCAGTTTGTGGCGCCAGCGAAAGTGTCTGCCACAAGCCACATGCCACATGCCACACAACGATGTCGTCATGCAAAAGGAGTCCCAGCAACCCCAACTTGAGCAGAGAGACAACAAAAGGTTGTACAAATAAACACAACTAACTACAAATATTCTCTCGATCTCCCCCCCTCACCTCTCACTCCCTTGCTCCACTCCTTAGGTTATGTAGGGCGTATCCACCATTATTTTTGGGTGTGTATCGCTATCTCCATCAATCCCCAGGGCAATGCTAATGTGTTAAGCCTTGACTGTCCGCTTTATTGCCTACTTTTAGGGATTTCACGTAGAGTACACACAACTTATAAGCATTAAATAGTACTTCGCCACACTCGCGCCGCATAAACAAATTTCGAATTCGAACATAAACACTTTCTGTACAGATTCATCAATAGCCTCGATATCGAACTGATCGCTGCCAGCTGTCAATTTGTATACTCACTTAGATATGTGTATAATATGTAAATTTATTTATGTATATATAGCACTTCTGCAGATGGAAGCGCGTTGCCGTCGCGTACTTGTTGCGCGTTGCGGGAACGAAAGCGTTTTGAAGTTCGCAACGCAGATGAGCCGCAGCCCAACCGATTGTTGGCATGTCAACCCTCAAATGATGCACAGTGGCGCAGTTTCCATTTTCATGGGCTCAAAAATGGCCCCTGACGAACTCTGCGTGAGCATAACTTAATAGATGTTGCCACCTGAAGAAATATTGGCAACGCCGCCTAATTCGTGACAGTTAAATTCGAAACTCAAGCTTTATCGATCGAAACTTCACCCTTCTCTTTATTCATCGAGCTAAAACTATTTGAAATGACGTTAATATTTAAAATATTAACATCTTTTACAGTTACTTGATGCCTCAGCACAACAGCATTTTAACCAATAAACTTTGCTCATTGGCCACAGTGCGACGAGAACGGAAACATTGCTTGGCAACAATGTTGCGAACATGTTGCTGAAACATAAGCTGGCAACTCCTTAATTTCGTTAACAGATATATTTATTGTAAGTATAAGTATGTGTGAAATTCAAACAATTTGTAATTATGTGGGGTGTCGTTAAATATATTTTGTATTTTTCAGAAAAATATAATATATGCATAGTTATGTGTTTATACGAGGCCGTACGTTGACAGGGAAATTTTCTGTTTACTTTGAATGATGTTTACTTTATTTATTTTTTTACTTATTGAAACGAATTGTTTATAGAAGCTTGCTTCGGTTGGAGCTTTAAGCAAGGGTTTCATTTCAAGAGCCGCGACTTTATCTTCCGTTTTTATAAATCAAATGTACGTAACGTATGTATATTCTTTGTTAGAATGCCCATATATGGAATATATCTGCATGTATATAATATATATATATATATGTGCTTTTGTAGTTAGAGTTTATCTGCTTATTGGCATGTACAAATATGAATGTACGTGATTTCTTTGTATTTTTGACTGAGCTTCGCAGTTTCCTGTCCAAGAATCGTTTTAGAATCTGCCCAGGCAGGCCTTACAGTTCGGGCAGTATTGGCTGGTTTTATAGCCGCAATCGCAGCAGCAGGGCAAGCAGACGCAGGGCCAGCAGCTGTGAGGGGGGAAGACGAATTGCAATTAGATACGCTGCGATTTGTCGCCGAAATCGGAATCTGTAACGTCACTACGTTTGTGTACACTTACAAAAAGAGGCAGAGTATAGCGGACCACATATATGTGGTGCATGTCGCATGGTGCTCCACACGCATGCGAATGCGAGCATGGCAATGTGGACAAATCATGCCGTTTCCCGAGTTGTTATCGATAAGAACCGTGCTGGTCTGGTTCAATACGGTGATCGGTGGGGCTTGGTTTACCACGGTGACCGGCGGGTTATACATCGGTGCAACATGAATCATTTCGCTTGGCGGAGCACTGGGGGCTGCCCTCATGCCGGGCTGCTCAGGTGAGTACGGCGGCGGATTTGGGGGCAGCTTGCTATATTCCATGGCTAGTTTAGTTACACGTGCCTGGAAATCAAGGTGTTATCAATATCTGACACTACTCGACTACTGCGCCGTTACTGCAGGGAAAGAACCATAATATAAATATGTACATATGTCCGAGCATGCACAAATGTATGTATGTATAATAGAAACCTTTTATTTGAAGTGCTTTTACAATTTGTCACACTTTGCCCTATACAATTTTATGAATATGTACGTTTCTACATGATTACAAGCAATGCTTACTTTATATTTATGAACTTTGGGTATTTATCTTTCGAAATAGTCAGCAAAGCGAGCGAAGCGACCGGCGACTTCTTTCAAGAACACAAACGAAATGAACAAAGCGCAAAAGACGAACAGCGGCAAGAAGAAGCAAAAGATTTGAGCATTCTTTATATTTGTGCGAGCGAGATGGCAACAGAAGCCACATTTTCAGTGCACAAAACGGAAAAAGTGCTCAGAAAAGCCTTGCAAAACATAATTGTTAGCCCAGTAAACATATTTTTGGTAAGAAAAAGTATACATGCTTTAGTTATATATCAAAAAGTGAAGCATAAATATGTATTTCCAATCGAGGGGCTAGAAAATAAATGGTATTAAACAAGCATCATAGATTAAACTAAATATATGCAGCGTTAAAGCACAGCTGAAAGAAATGCAGAGGTGCAAATATTTCTATATTGAAATCATTGCATACTTTTGTGCGCAACACAAAAATGCAAGCGTTAATTTCTGCTGCATACTTTTAGGCATGTGAACTAAGAAGCATAGCTTCAGTTTCAACTAGAAAATCAATATACTAAATGTGTCATTCAATTTTAAATTAAATAAACGATATTAATCGTTTTATCAAGCCTTAAATATAGTATTTATCAGCGTCAATGCGCTCTGGCGTATCACTTAAAATAACAATTTAATTTTATTATGCCCATCGATAAATCTGATCCTTACGAGTCTAAATTGGTATATCATTAAAAAATCTGATAGTATTTATAAAAGTTATAGGATAGTAGTTAACAATAATTATTTTTGAACGTACTACTTATCTATGTTTTACAGTAGGTCAGTTCCTTTATTAAAGCACAATTTTGAATTTCGATTTCCCCACACTTTCAGAGCATTCGGCTGCCTATGAAGGCATTGCAGACGGGACAGTAATGGTTCGCCGTCTTACAGGAGTCCACGCAGTAGGGTACACAAACACAGGGCCAGCAGCTGTGTTGGAAAATTGTAAGATTAGATTATTGTGGTTACTGATAAGTAATGAATTCGACAAGCTCTAGAGGCAAGCTCTAATACGGCTGTCTTCCAATTGTCGGATCATTTGTGGTTAGTCTTTACTTTTACAATTTGATAATTTACGGTTTTCAGATAACAATACAGTTGAAATGAAACTTGACTGCTAACGGTCAACGGGTTCAATATCACAAGCTTACCCAATTAGGCACAGTAGCAGGGCCCACATATGCGTTCGTCCTGTGGGCGTATTTTGAATTGTGGTCACCACATCGTTTCGGCAGGTGGGACAACGTACGAAGGTCGGATCCCTGCCCACTGGCACATGGATAGGTTGTGTTGTGTGTATCAGGACACAGGAACCTGGTGGCTGTTGTTGTTGTTGCATGGGCGGATAGAGTGGCGGCTGCGTCGGACCCGTCGGATACGGCTGATAGGCTTGCGCTGGCACAAAACTGATCTGTGCTTGAGGTGTTGCCTGTGGCATTGGCTGCGGTTGCGTTTCCGGCAGCGGCTGTTCAGTGTACGGCGGCGGCTCCTGCTTTTCCATGATCAGTTTCTGTTCCCTGTATTATCTTTATATATTGTCACTGAGCAATCGAACCTTTCAGCTCGCTGTTTATTGTTTTACTAAACTAGCCACACGCGAACTAAGGCCTGATAATGTGCACAAAATACAAAAATGTCCATGAGTTTACCTGTTATCGAACTTATCTCTTAAACCTGCACAGCTGGCATAGATTAGCCCGTGCTGACATCTGGGAAATGGGGGACTTTTCAAGTTAAAGGGCAATTTAACAACCTGTTCCTCTGACAGTGGCCAAAATGGGCCGCCAACTTTTAGAAACAAGCGTAATCGACCACAAATTTATTTCCTATCAATAACGGAAAAACGATAATAACGGACACACTTATTAGACCTTATCATCTAATATTCCTAACATTTTCTCAAGGTTCGCACAACAAGTTTCGTAGTTAATGAATAGAATAGTAACATAGTTTTGGTTCTATGTGCTTATCCTGATATTTATTATATGAGTTATACTGAATCTTAACTTATCCAATATTATCCCTTTATACAAAATGAAATTTGTCCTGACTGAATGTGTGTAAAAGTTATATAGCGGTAATTGCGTCTTCTGGCGCCAAGACAGGTTGCAATTCCACCCGCAAATGTGAAATATTCGTGAAAACAGTTGCATGAAACTCATATTTACAGATCTTTGATTCACACTTTTTGCAAAATCCAACCTTTCATGGTGGAAAATTGACGAGCCTGTGTACGGGCTCAAATTCTAAGAAAAAACTTAGTCCGGGTAAAGCTTGACAAATCACGCAGTAAATCCGTATACTTATTTGATATGTATGAACGCAACATTCTATAGATTCAGTCGTGATCGTAGTGCTTTAATTTGAGACTTTAGCTTATTTTTAAATACAAAAATCGTTCTTAAATGTAGGTCCTAGGTTAGTTCTCGTAGGTGCCAATGTAGGCGCCGCAATTGGGGCAGGAGTGCTCAGCGTTCTGGCAGGAGTCCATGCAATAGGGCACACAAACACAAGGCCAGCAGCTGCAAGGGGAATAAAAGAAGAAATCATTTCGAAATGTATTTCCATTGTCAGGCGTGAATGAGTCATGCATGACTAAACGAGCTTAATTCGGCCCAGTGCACAGATGAGTCATGCGCCGAGCACTTGAAGCTGATCAACTTACAGGAACAGGCACAAGATCAGGGCCCAGCAGTGGGTGCGTCCCGTGGGCGTGCGTTTCACATTGGTCAGGATGTCGGCATGGCAGGAGGGGCACTGGACACGCGACGGATCGCTGCCAATGGGCACCACATTCGTTGTGGTTGTCGTTTGGATGACCACATGGGGTGGTCCGGGCTGGTAGGTCTGCGCTGGCGTGTATCCCTGGCTCATGTTGCTCTAATAATTCCAATTAAATGTTCACTGTTCAATGGCTTTCCTTACACTGCAGCATATATAGGTGCTTCTGTAGAACCTACTGTACGGTTCCACAGTCAGATATCGTGTCGCGTTATCTTACAAGGTGCGGCCATAACTGATAAAAATATAGAATGAGAAAAAGATAGCGAGAGAGGTAGATGGAGAGAGAGAGAGAACACTGAAAACAATAGGGGACTTTTTACGATTTATTGTTAGAGTTTCGCCTAATGCTAATCCTTTACGGTAAAACGTTGTTTTATTTTTGCTATTTAAGAATTGTTAAGTGATATCAATAGGTCTGACTCATGGCTGAAAAGTGGTCTGGCGTTAGGTATTTACGAGCTGCATTTTCTATAAAGTTGACTCATTTCAACAGTTGGTACACTCGGAAACTGTTGATAAGCCCAGCAGCACTTTAAATGGGTTATATATCTCTTCCTCTTTGATCTTGATAAATTTACTGAATGGGGCTATTTCTTGTTCAACTATCTAATTATCTTAGATAACTTAATGAACTCAGCCAGCTAGAGATAATACGAGTTGTATGTATGCATATAATTCTAATTTCAGCCATTTCTATTTTATTCTGGGCGAAATAGGCACATGTAAAGTTGATTTACAATCGAACTAGCCAGAGATTTTACCAGATCGAACACATGCGAAGGAGGTCCAAAAAAGGCCTTGCAGCCTAAGCAGATATCGTTTATTCATCTCGTGACCCCGAAGTCAATAAATATCGATTTCTTGACAGGGCTTTCAGGCAATACTTCCCATTTGTGAGTATAATACTATATAAAAAAGCGTATAGTCTGTTTGGTGAAAAGTAACAAACCCAAAAAATAGCTTATCTGACACCATAAACTATATGTTCTTGATCAGCATCAGCGCCAAGTCGATTGAGCCATGTTGTTCCATTTCCATATAACCACATCGATCTGTGATACTATATCTACAGTACAGTCCCTTCTAGAGTCTTGACTTTGGAGACGCAGCTCACGCGTATCAAATTCTTTTCAAGTCTTTAATGACTAAAATCTCATGAAATCGATATAAATCGAAATTTAGATTCGAATTTTTCAGAGATCAACGAACTAGAGACACCAAGTTTGGTATAAAGGGACACGAATATTGAACAAAGATTCAGAATTATAAGCAGGAATGTTTCCAAGAGCAGCTCGGCGTTGGGTGCAGGGTACCTCCTAGTCGGGCAGTCCCAGCCACTTTTGCTTGTTTCTATTATTATTTACAAATATCATGTATATAGATTAAATTATGAACTTAACTCATATTTATTATCGGCTTGATAATATAATCGAAACCTGCTAAAAAAAAAGCGACAACCAAAAATGGTCTCTCACTGACATGCACAACCAGTACACCTGCTCTTTCCATAAAAAGGTGAAAGGAAAAAAAACACAGCGTATACGTAATAATTTACTTGATATACTCGTATATTTACAGTTCGTTCGAATTCGTTCAGAGTTAAGATCTATGTACACATGTGCTTAATTAGAACACATACATATACACATGTGCATGTGTATGTATATGTATATTAATTCTCGTAGGTGCCTATGTAGGAGCTGCAGTTGGGGCAGTAATGATTGGCATTCTGGCAGGAGTCCATGCAGTAGGGCAGGCACACACAGGGCCAACAGCTGGAGGTGAAGAAGAAGAAGCATAAGAATATATATTAGTTATTTATAAATATATATGTTTATATGTATATATTCATAGCGAGCATAATAAAAGGTTTTTCAATTGAAATACGGCATTGTGACAGTTTAACGCAGTTGTTTCTGTGATATCTGACTGAACTCCGCAGCCAGTTGAGATAACAATGGTACACACACACACGCACACGCACACGCATACACCCACACACACTCGACACACACACCCTTGCACTTTAGATAAGCGTCTGGTTATGTACAGCGCCGTATTTGTGAGCGAATGTCACTTGTTGCTTGCGGCCCAATTGCAATTGGAACTGATTCACCTGCTGGCACACACCTACACACACCTGCACACACACAAATCGACTTACACAAATAGGCATAGAACCAGGGCCCAGCAATGTGTACGGCCGGAGGGTGTGCTCTTAACGGTGGTCACCACCTCCGCATGACAGGAGGGGCAACGTATGCGCGTCGGCCCGCTGCCAATGGGCACCAGATTGGATGTGGTTGTCGTCTGTATGATCACCGTCGACTGCTGCGGCGGCTGTGGCATCGGCGGATACAGCGGCGGCTGTGTGGGTCCCGACGGGTACGGCTGATAGGTCTGTGCTGGCGTATAGCCGGGCAGCGGCTGTGGCTGCGGCATCGCGCTATACGGCGGAGGCTGCTTGCTGTCCATGTTTGGGCTGTGCTTCTCGGGCTGCTGGAGCTTGGCTCGACCGCGCGGCTTGCTGGCTCTCGTTCGACTGAGGCCAGCGAGAAAATCGGCTGCTGACTATACGCCCGCCCAACTCGGCCCATAGCTGGGCCAATTCAAGCCAATTCGGGCGTATCTTATCAGCTATTGTGCTGCCTGCGATTAGCTGGCAAACACCTTGGCCATAATATGTGCCCAATTGGGCTTAGTTTTTTGGCAGTTTGTTGGCTTGTTTCCGCTCAACACTGATACTAGAGCATGTAAACACAAACACACAAGATCTGTTTCTTAATATACATATTTACATAGAGATCAGTGCGAGCTCTGCCTGAAAATCCGCTCTGTGACTCACAGTCTGTGACGTCTCTGGTTCGAGCCCTTGTATCGCTTGAATCTATTGAGAGGGGGCTGGCTCCGAGTATTTCACCATATATTACACTTTCAGACGTTATATTTTATTGCTATTAATAATATACATATGTATATTAACAAGTGGGAACGCTGCTGGGCATGGGAAATGCACTTGAAGCAGGGCACAGGTGTTTATTTTTCATCTCAACTTTTCAAGATATTGTTCAAATATATGTAAATATAGAATCCATCCAGATTTGGTCAAGAACTCTCTTTTAGACTCGATTATTAGGAATTTGCCCAGAATTGATGATGCGGTTGAGTTCACAGACTGGCAACCCAATATACTCTATATTTCCGTTAGGAACAGAGTATAACAAGATCAAAGATTATGTTTTAGAATTTATAGCTCTGGGTACGATAGAACGAGTGAAGTGCCTTAGTACGTGTACTTTATTTACTCATTTTAAAATTAAAGCCTCATCATCTGACGTCACGGCAAAGAGACTCGACTGAAAGCTCGCTGCTAACAAAAATAAGAACGAATGGTCGAAGATATAATACCCTTTTGCTGGAATTGCTTTATTTCCGATCCATACGATAAAAATGTTTGAAGAACACGGCTTGGCAGATACATTAGGAATATAGTGAAGCTCGTGATTGTCAAGATATCTAGAAAAAAATAAAAGGTTTCTTTTAATACACTTTTTTCGACCGATTCTCTATAAGATATAGTAGTCTGTTGTGTTAAGATTTGACATAGAATTAAGGTGATTTTTACCGTTGGTTGCTATTATTCAGAAAGAGCTCAAGAGCTAAATTTAAGTAAAACCTGTGCCCCTAACCATAGAAAATATTTTCTAAAAGATCATATTCAATTTAAAAACAAAGACAAAAGACGACATTAAACAATTCGTGACAAAATAGTTATACCCTCTGCAAGGGCAATCAGCATGAAGCGGCCCTTACGAGGTATGCACATCGATCGCGAGTATTCTGGATCAAGGCGCGGCCCATAACGGGAGTTTGTTTTGCTTATGATTATCAGAGCTTCTCTCAACAACAACAAAAGCCAGCTATTTGAGCGGAGAGCAATGTCAAAGTCTGTTTGATTTTGTGCTTTCAGCGCGCAAGTCGAACAAAAGCGAAAGCTCAAAGACAACGGGATACAAAACATGCGCCGCTTAAGCTAACGTCTGCCTACGCTGGAGCTTTCTGACAATGGTGAAAGCTTTTCTAGTGGCTGTAGCTTTTGGCGCTACCTTGGCGCTTTCAAGTTCAAACGTTAACAGTTGAGCCATGAAAATAATGTTAGGCAAATATGAAAAAAAAAGTCAGATCGAAGAGCAGGAAACAAATAACAAATAGAAAAAAATAAGAAACAAATTTAAAAAAATAGCAGAAAAATAACGACAACTGGTTTTGAAAATTACACACACAGCACTTGACAAACATTTGGCCGATGTTTTTGTTATTTCATTTTCTTTCTTCAACTGTCTTGTACTTTAACCCAAATTCAAACCAAATAAGAAACACTTGCGCCAGCCAAGCGCCGCAGTAAGCAGACATGAGCCGGCAACTGAGGTTCAGCTTCCAAGCGCCGCCGGCCGAGGCATGCCACTCGGATCTGGTGGAGATCAATTTGAATGGCGGTCGGGCACAGGCCAAACAGCAGTCGGCGCAGGCGCTGGACGAGCTGTTGCAGGCCAGGACTACGGCCACGTTGCCCACGCACCGTGGCTATCCCTATGGCTACGGCGACACGGATGATGAAGCCGACTTTTATTTCTGCAAAAAATCGAACTCGACCGGCCAGCTGGCCGAGAAGGTATCGCCGCCGCCGCCCTCCGCCACCAACATCAGCTGCCTGCGGCAAATGTACTGTCCCGAGTGCCACGAGCGTCTGCATGAGCAGGGCGTGCGCCTGGAGCGCCTGATCACCCTGTGGTAGGTAGCCCAAGCCCAAGCCCAGCTGTTGGCGGCCTTTGCTTTAACTCTGTTCTTCTCTGTTGCAGCTGTTTCGCCCTGCTGCCCATCTATCCCTGCTGCATGCGACGCTCAAAGGACGAGTGCAAGGTTATTTGCGGCAAGTGCGGCTACTTGCTGGGCGCCTGGAAGCGCTAGCGAAGCGCTCTTGTGGTTTTTTGAATTCATTTTTGTTTAGTTATACATTTTACGCTATTGTTTTTGTTAGTTTTTAAGCACCAATTGACCCTGCAATGCGTGGGAGAGCCATAAGTATTTGTTTTTATTTTTAACGGAGATGAGCGCGAGCAATCTCTTCCTCTCTCGCTCTCTCTCTCTCGCTCAGTTGCCGTGCCTCTCTGTCGCTCTGAGTGTTTCTTTGGGCTGATGTGGTGTGCCGCCTGCCGCTGCGCCCAGTCGCAATGTCAAGCGCGCCGAACATGTTGGACGAGCTGGAGCAGCAGCTGGATAATGTATCCGCTGCCACGGCCACACTGGAACTGGGCGAGGAGCAGCAGCTTCATCCGTCGAAGCCGCGCCTGCGCTTCTATAGCGTTGGCCCCAGCACCTATCGCGTGCTCTGTCCGCTGTGCCAGCATCGCTCCCGCTCGGAAACGGTGCAAATGTCCGGCGCCCTGGGTCAGCTTAGCTGCCTGCTGTCCGCCCTGTCCTGGTGAGTGGTGGCATGGCATCCAGCTATTATAATTTCCAACTGATTCCTTGCAGCTGTTTTCCCATTTTCGCACTGAGCTGCGTCTACTCCTGCCTGCAGAGCCGCCTGAAGAGCAAGCGCGTCTTTTGCAGCAGCTGCGGTGGTCATTTGGGCTTCCACTGGCGTCCCATTTAGCTCTGTTACTGTTACTGTTTCCACATTTCTTTATTATTTTTTTTATTGGCCACAATTTTCGCAAGTGTTCTATAAATAAACGCAGTTCGCGCAGCGGTTGCCAATTTTCAGCATTTTCTTTTTAATAAGTACGAATATTTCTATCAACGCCTCTTGATTATGCTTCTTCTTCTTGTTGTTGTTGTTGTCCACTTGGAGAACTCAGTCTCTCGATCGATCTGCCGCCTCTCAGTTAGTGGATTTTCGCAGTTGTTATGGCATCGCTTAGTTGCTCAGAGGCCGTCGTTGTCATCAAATGGCCAGCACTGAGAGTCTGGACGGCAGCGCCTGTGATTTTGGCGGCATCTCGGCTGTGCCACAGGTGGGTCATTTGCCACCCGAGCCGCTTGAGTTTGTCTGCCCCGCCTGCCAGCAGCTGCAAACGAGCTGCGTTGAGCACGAGGCCGTCACTTGCCTACAGAAGGTCGCATGCAGCCTGAACTGGCTGCTCTGTTGGTGCGTATATACACATACATAGTATCTCGATCTTCCAGGCAGATCTACAATTTATATTCATAGCAATCCCATACGGTGGAGCGGTCGACAAGACACTAATCATTATTGCAGCGCCTGCGGCTGCTTCATTGGACGCCACATCTCGCTGAGCTGGTACAAACGCGCTCTGTTCCGCATGCAGCGCTCCGAGGTGGAGGACAATGGACGCTGGCAGCGTTTTCGCAAGGTGGAGAAGGAGCAGCTGGACGAAAAGAAGCTGGGCAAGCAGCGTGCCGCGCTTAAGCAGAACTAGTCTCACCTTTTTTTGATATTTTAAATAACATTTTTAATAAAAAAAAAAAGTAATAACCTTTAGGCAGCGAGCCACTGATTCATTTGCATAAAAGGCTGATTGTGTTCTTAACGGACCTTTGAGCTAATGGGCTTCCTAGCACATTGAGCAGTGTTGCATAACTTAATTTAAAATTCTAAACTAGAAAGCAGCGAACCACTGATTCATTTGAACAAATAGCTCTGATCGAATAATGAACGCCAAAGCTCGCTCAGCTGCTGTTTGTCTATGAAAAAGCGTTGCTCGCACTGAATTTTTGCTCCGTTATGACGTCACGATCAAACAAAACGTGCTGTAATTGCGATTCTCATCGTAAATAATTCCAGCTGAGTGTTGGCTTCATACGCTTATCGCTGCAGCGCTTTTATATGCATATAGATTCCAGCAGATCGGCAACTGGAACACGCTCTATATAAGTTTTAGCTACAGACGAATCGCTTTCAAGACTCGAACAGACGCTCTTGTTCAGTTTGCCCGGGCATTTCGCCAGAGATAGTGCTCCAGAATGTACCTCGTCTTGCTACTGACCATATTGCTGGCGCTGCTGGTGCACTATTTAAGACGCATTTATAGCTATTGGCAGCGCGAGGGTGTGGCCGAGGAGCCAGCCAAGTTTCCCTTTGGCGTTTTGGATAAGCTGGTGAAACGACAGCGCGGCTTTGGACTCATCATAAGCGATGTCTACGAACGGCACAGATCAAAAATTGTGGGCATCTACATGATGCACAAACCGACTCTCTTGGTGCGCGATGCGCAATTGGCCCGCCAGATCATGACCAGCGACTTCAGTAGCTTCCACGATCGTGGCATCTACGTGGATGAGAAGCACGATCCGTTGTCGGCCAATCTATTTAATTTACAGGGTGCTTCGTGGCGCAATTTGCGCAACAAACTAACACCCTCGTTCTCCTCGGGCAAGATCAAGGGCATGTTCGGCACGATCGATGATGTGGGTGACCGACTGGTGCAGCATTTAATGGGCGTCATAGAGAAGGCGCCAAATGAAGCAATTGAAATCAAGGAGAAACTCACTACCTATGCCGTGGACATAATAGGCTCGGTGATCTTCGGCCTGGAGATCGATAGCTTTACCAATCCCAAGAACGAGTTTCGCGCTGTCAGTGATTCCCTCTTAGTGGAAGACGATTTGGTGCTAAAAATTCACAACATGGCCTCGGTAATATTCCCTCCGTAAGTATACTCAGCCAGATCGTCTGAAAATCAGTCTTATTCCATGATCTGCTGTCATCAACAGCCTTGCCAAGCTCATGAATCGTCTTGGCTATGAGAATAAAGTGCTTGCCAAACTGCGTGACATTATGCAGCACACCATCGAGTTCCGTGAGAAGCACAATGTCGTACGCAAGGATTTGCTGCAGCTGCTCATACGTCTGCGCAATACGGGCAAGATCGGCGACGACGATGACGAGGTGTGGGACATCGAAACGGCGCAGGAGGAGCTAAAGGCCATGTCCATTGAGAAGATTGCAGCCCAGGCTTTTCTCTTTTATATAGCTGGCTCGGAGACCACGGCGGCTGCATCTTCCTTTACGCTCTATGAGCTGGCCATGTACCCAGAGCTCCTCAAGGAGGCACGCGACGAGCTGGATGCAGTCATGAAACGTCACAATCTTGAACGCGGCGACAAGTTTACCTACGAGGCGGTGCAGGAACTTAAGTTCTTGGATCATTGTATTTTGGGTAAGGATCTATAAAAAGACTTTTGAATGCCTTGATATCAATTCCCCCACAACAGAAACCATACGCAAGTATCCTGGCTTGCCCTTCCTCAATCGCGAGTGCACTCAGGACTTTGCGGTGCCTGACATCGACTACACCATCAAGAAGGGCACGCCCATTTTGATATCACTCTTTGGCATTCAGCGTGATCCCAGCTACTTTCCCAATCCCGAGGACTACGATCCTCATCGATTTGATGCTGATGTTATGAACTACGACCAGACAGCCTATATGCCCTTTGGCGAGGGTCCCAGACACTGCATAGGTGGGTTATACCCGTTATCCAATTAAGCTTCATTTTATTTAAAAGAGGTTTTTCTTATTTGACAGCTTTGCGCATGGGCAAGGTCAATGCGAAGGTGGCTGTGGCCAAAGTACTTGCCAATTTCGATTTAATAGAAGCACCACGTAAGGAAGTTAAGTTTCGCTTTGATCCTGCGCCTGTGCTTCTTCCGGAGGGGGGCCTGCACGTGCGCCTGGTGAAGCGTGCCTAAGTGCAAAATGGGTGCCATGTAAAACTATTTGTAAATTCAATTAATCATGAAATACAATTTTAAAGCCATTAACAAATAAGCTGTCGATTGAGGATGAGCGCATAAATCAAACCGCAAGGTCGGAGAAACTTTGTTTATCATTCGATCAGCTTCAAAATCTCGTAAATTCAGGTAAGATTATCGGTGTGTACATAAAAGTCGGTCCATCTGCTAATAAATGTCAAAAAATAATCGTAAAATCTGCGATTTTTCTATGAGTGATGTAGAAATATAGAAATATACGATAGATCAAGCTTTATATTGTGGATATTAATCTAATATGTTGTATGCTTCGAAATATTTTTTTTTTCTGCAAGGTCTTCAAGTAAATGTTCTATTCATAGAAAAAAACATGCATAGGCAATTCAGATCTAAGCATTAATAACCTCCTAGTGCCTAGAAGGCACAAAATTAATTAAACATAAACTTAAATTTAAGCAGAGCGAAAAAATAAGTTTCTGCAAACTTTTTTTGGATTTCAAGTTCAACTGAGGGAGAGACACAAAATAAATATGTGCGCTCTCTTTGTTGTGTGTGGGCAGTTACCAAGCGACTGCGAAGTTGCTCTTCCTCTCTCTCTCTCTCTCTCTCTGTTTCGTTTGCTCTCTTTTTGTGACGTCACTAACATGTTTCGGCTTAGACAGGTGACTTATCAGCAGTGTAGAATACCGCTCAAATGCCAGTCAAAGTCTTATTACGATTCCAGTCAGACACCAAAGGAACACCCTATATAAAGACGGCCAGCGACAGGACGAAAAACTTCCTTTATGCTCTATGAACTGGCCATGTATCCCGCGGGTGTAAGCTTACTTACGAAGCACTGCAGGATCTAAAGTTGCTGGTTAAGTGTATTGTGGGTAAGTGTACTCTATACATTTTCTCTAAGAAATTCCCCTCTCATCAATAGCTTTATATCATTAAACAGTAACAATCGGGAATGCGCTCAGGACTTTGCGGTGCCTGGTATCAACTACACAATCAGGAGGGGCACGCCCATTTTGATAACTCTTCTAGTCATACAACTTTCCCAATCTGGATTACTACGATCCACATCGATTTGATGCTGATGCTATGAACTATGATAAGTTGGCATTTATGCCCTTTGTTGAGGGCCCCAAACATTGCATGGGTAGAATCTTCTGTAATTTGGTTAAGAATTTCTATTTCTAAATAGATTTTCGCTCATTTTCCCAGCTATGCAAATGGGCAAGGCTAGTTCCAAGCTGGACAAGATACTGGCCAGCTTTGATTTGTTCCAGGCGCCACGCAAGGAAGTCAAATTCGTCTTCCATCTAGCATCTGCCGCGCGGGGAACGAAGTGTGTCTAGGGCAAGAATTCTATAAACAAGAAAAATAAAACGCAAAAACATTTTTGAAATCTGACAGCTCAAGTGGTCCGTGTGTGTGCATACCATAAACATATATATATATATATAGATAGATATATATACATATATTAGGCAGTCTGGCAGCCGATCTATCTATGGTATTTCGTAATGTGTGACGCTCCGAAATGCTTCACATTTGTTAAGCAAATAAACAATAAGCAATTTGTTTGTTGCTCTGGTTTTGGTTCTGGTTGGCGTGCCACACAGAATAGCTCCAGCCGATGATGACATCATATGCGATCCACACACAGCGCAAGAGATACAGCATTGCGTATACGCCTAGTGAGCGAACGCCCGCTCTCGCTCCGAATTGCTCTTGGCTCGCTTAATGCTCGCCGCTGAGGGCAGCGAGTGTTGCCCAGCCAGTTACAATGGAGACGCAGACGCTGCAGATCAGACTGCTGCCGGCACAGACAGCCGAGGAGCGTGCCCGCAACATAATAGCCAATGTGGTTGTCGAGGGTCATCAGGCCGCGCTGGTGCCCTACATCGATGAGCATGTGGGCCAGGCGGCCGAGAAGCGGACGCTGCTCACCCAGCTGGAGGCGGCACCTGCTCCGGCACAGCCACGCCTGCGCTACTACAAGCCGGGCCCCTCCACCTACAAGCTGCTCTGTCCGCTGTGCCGCGAGAGAAGCGATGCGGCCGTAATGCGCGCCGCCGGCTGCAAGGACGCCAGCTGCTGCCTGAGCCTTCTCTCCTGGTGAGCTCCAACTCCACTTTGTATGCACAGACAACTAATTTTTAAGATTTTTCTTCTCAGCGTGTTTCCCATCTTTTGGATCTGCTGCATTTGCACCTGGTGCGGCTGCAATCGCGAGTGGACCACCAAGGGCGTCTACTGCAGCCGCTGTGGCGGCAAGCTGGGCATTCAGAGCAAGTCCGATTAGGTCAATTAAATTGATATAAATGCCACACATAGTTTGTTTTAATTCTATTACGCATCTAACTCAATTAAAGACCCGCTCGCCCGATCTCTCCCGCTCTCACTCTCCCGCTCTTTTTGTGTCTCACTCTCTGGCATTCGGACGCTCTCTGCTTGCTGTCCAAACAGGTTGCCCCTAGGCTTTAGCCACATTACGCTTTCAGTTTTCAATTTGTTCAGCTATGGCCACCACCACCACGACGACGACGACGACGACGCCGGCGACGACTGAGGAGCAGCAGCAGCTGGCAACTGCGGCCGCGGAGGCGCAAAAGGAGCTCGATATCTATGAGAACTTTGCCACGCCGCTGGCGGGCACCTTTCTCAATTTGCCACACGAGTCCGTGCTGCTTAAGTGCCCCGCCTGCGGCATCAAGGATTACAGCGTGCTGCAGAACGATCTCAAGTGGTGGGCCAGCGAACTCAATCGCATTGTGGGCTGTCTCTTCGTGTAGGTTTTGCCGCCAGACTTGATCTGCACGTGCCGTGGACTAATCTTTGCGCCTTCCTTTCCAGCACCTTCTGTTGCTGCTGCTGCCTGGACTATATTGTGCCCTGCAAGCAAACGGATCGCAGTCATTATTGTGGCAACTGCGGCTGCTACTTTGGGCGCGCCATGAAGCGACGCGCTCCACTCAAAATCAAAGCGACCGCCAGTCAATAGATACCCACACAAAAAGAAATAATAAAGAATTACTCATATTAGCGCGCCTCTCTCTTGGCTTTTCATCAGATTTTCTATTTTTCCACACGCTGCCAATAAACACAAAAACGAAAACGAAAAAAAAAAAAACGCGCTCCCACTTGTCTTTTTCTGCTCTCCAGACCAGCTCTCAGTATCCATTCAGACGCGCTGCGAAGAACACGCGGCAGCAGCTGGTCTCAACATGGCTGAGGAACTTGCGCCCGTCTATTTTGCCGTTGGCCCCAACGCCCGCGAGATAACCTGCCCCTACTGCAAGGTGCTGGCCAGGACGCGTCTGGTGCGCTCCTGGCTGCACTGCTGCACCAAGCGTCACCATTGCGGCGCCTGCGGCGAGTACCTGGGTGTCTACAGGCGACCCCAGCTCTGATACCCTACATCATCTTCTGCACACTTTGTACTGTACAACAATAAAGAACAGGCATTAAATTCCATGCGTGTTGTTAATTAATTGCGGCTGAGCAGAGCAAGTTTCTCTCATTTGTGGCCCGCTCTCGGCTGGCTCTTTTGCTGCTTTACGCTCGGCTGCTGGGGCGTCGCTGGCGTTAGTTACGCGCCGTACGGCAGAGAGTGCGCACCAACATGACCAAGGTGGAGCCGCAAGTCATAGCCATAAGCATCGGCGGCGGCAAGCCCCAAGTGGGCTACCTGCAGATGCAGTCCACAATGGTTAACTGTCCGGCCTGCGAGCATTTCGAGCCGAGCATTGTGCAGCGCGAGGCGGTCAGCTGTCTGCAGCGCGTGCTTGGCCTGACCAAGCTATGGTGAGTCCGCATACTAGAGTTTTTCCAAGGATTGCCACTCATGTTTCCCAATCGCAGCAAGAGCTGGAGCGGACGCGAGGACATCAATCACTACTGTGCCCACTGCGGCTGCTTTATCGGGCGCTACGTGCCCTTGGGCTGCTACGAGCGCTGCCTTTCCAAGTCGGCACGTAAGCAGGCAGTCGTGGACGAGATGCGACTCAAAACCAAGCCCAAGGATTGTGCGGTGCGTGCCCAGAAGTCCAGAGAACTTATCCTGGCCAAACGAGCCGAGAAGCGCGCACAGCGAGAGGCACAAAAGCAAAATCAGAATCAAACCCAAACTGTGTTGCAATAAGTACAAAATGGGCTGAATGGTTCTTGTCTTGGCTAAGCAAGCTTTTTTTGCGGCGACCTTTTGGGTCGCAATTGAAATAAATTATTTTGTCTAACTCGTATCTCCAGCACCGCAGCAAAGTTGTGTACAAATATATATAGTTAATGGTGAGCTGTTGAGCAGATGTTGCTCCTAGGTGGGCACAAATTCGCGATTGGGGCGTATGCAGTTGTTCTCGCGATCGTAGATGCCCAAAAAGCTCTTGCAATTGGAACAGTGCAGATATTCGCGATTGTCGCCCGAGTTGAGGCAGGGCAGAAAGCAGAAGGGCCAGCAATTGGCCACACAGGCCGCAGAGCAGCCGGTGCTTGTATAGAACTCGGAGCTGGTTTTGATCAATGGCCGGCGATTCAAGCCGCAGCTGGGACAATAGATGCAGCCCTCTGTGGGCATCCAGCGCTCAATGGAGCTGCGATAGAACTGACGTCGGTTCAGCTCCTTGGAATCGGTTAGCTTGAGCTGCTTCCAATTCTCCGAATGGACGCCAGAGCGCTGCTGGCTGCCAGAACGCTTCTTGCCCTGCAAATCTGGGAATGGCTCGCTTTGAAGCAGAGATTGGGTTAAGTCAACTGCAATCACTTACAGCGCTCGGCCTCGTCGGCCATCTCTGCCTCGGACATGCCCGTCATTTTGCTAATCTCCGATAGACGCTCCTCGCTGATGCCATGCTCGGCGGCCAGCTTGTGCAGATTGTGCACCTTCTCATTGGACTCGTCAATGATCTCCGGATGATCCTTCTGCACGTGACGCACCAGGCAGCTGGTGTCGTACCGCGAGCACTTGATGATCTTCAGGCACTTCAGGCAGCGCAGGTACTGTACATCGGTGGGTTGTGTTGACATGGTTGATTGATTATTCTTTAGCGATAAGGCTTGCTATATCGGTTGACGGTACGTTATAGTTCTCTTTAATAATAAACGCACAATTTATGAATATTTGTTTGTGTTCGATCGTTGTGTTTACAGAGCCAAAAAGTTATTAGGTTTACCAGCTTCGACGGCAAATTCCTGGCTTACTGGGCTTTCATTCATGAGAAATAAAACACATATGATAACTTTGATAAAATCGAATATAAATATTGTATATGTATAAGTAGAAAGTAAATTTTGTATACCCTTTACACATTCATACATATCAATATTACGTATACGCATCACGCATACGTATATATACAAGAAGTATATCTCTTGAGAAAGCGTGGCCTCTATATATACCCGAGTTGATATAGCCATGTCCGTCTGTCTGTTTCTGTGCGAAATAGTCTCAGTTTTAAATTCATTGTCGTGAAACTTTGCTTAGGTCCGTCTTTCTGTTGCGGGCCGGATCGGACCACTATAACATATAGCTGCCATAGGAACAATCGATCGAAAATTAAGAACTTGTATTAAATTCTTTTCAGTTTACTAATATATCTTATATATTGGATCCTTTTTTCTTCTTTGGCAAAATATTATGATTTTTAAGATATTTTCAAGAAGCTCAGCATTTTCACGCACAATGGAAGGGTATTAAGTTTTCGGCGTACCGATAATATCCTTACTTTCTCGCTTATAAGTCTTTGAATTTTCTAAAAAAATTTTATCTGAAGTGTATTTCTGTATGAAGCCATAACGACTTTTATTTATCATGCAAAGCTCAGCATTTGAATTCTTTTAAATCGAATGACGTTCAATATGTCAATTTTTTTTGCACCGGCTTGGAATCTTTCAGATTTATTACGCATACTTGTGTCTGAGTAAAAGCTGAACTTGTTTGCGTAGACTACAAAGTGCAGTAAAAAGTATTCTTGTCTCTTAGAAAAAAACCCATTAACAATTTTTTGCTAGCCTGCAGCAGACCGAGTTATCGTACAGCAGAAAAGAAGCACTCTCTGCTCGCATAATTCCATTGAAGCGTCGAAATTTTATTGTCTGTCATGTGCCCCAAGGAGCTTCATTCATTTCTTGTCATGGCAACAAATAAAGTCATATGGATTTGCCACCTCCACGCAAGCAGCACGCCGGGTGCCTAGGCAAATGGGTGCCTATGCAGAGTACTTCCACTCCAATTGTTGGGGGTTTTCCTTTATTATGTTCCTTTTTTTTTTTGACGCGTTTCGTCAAAATTGATTTTTTACAGTATGGGGTCGTCATTTGGGTTGCGTGGCTTTCACTTTCACTTTGACTTTCGCACGATTCGCTCGCCGACTGACTGACTGACTGCCCCGCAGCTTGTTATTTGTGCGCGTTACTCATACGCAGCGTGGTGCGGCGGGAAAAGCGAACGCGTCTGCATTTCTTTACGTACTTCACGTAATTGCCGCCTTTGTCTGCTCGCTTCAGCTCGTCATTAGAATCGAGTCGTGGCTGGTTTCCTGTTTTATTGGCCCAGGAATTGGGCTCATCGAGCTATTGACGCATTGAGAATGTTTAATTAAAGTTTTCTTTACATTTTATTATAAGTAGTTCTGCTTACACATTTAACTCTCGTACATTTACCAGGCTAATATAAAAATACAGTTTTCCACTTGTGTGTCTGTTGTTTTAGTTCTTGTTTTTGTTTTTGTTTTTGTTCTTGTTCTTGTTTACAATTTGTATTTGAAGTTTCGGCTTTGGAAGCTGTTTTACTCTTAACACTGAATTACTTAAATACAATTACAATTCGCTGACTCAAAAAATGTTAACATGAATTTTCGTTACTGTTGCTCCTCCGCCCACATTCCCTGTACATACACGCACACAGACACATACACAAATTGTATATATATATATATGGTATATGGTATATATCGTACTTTTACACAGATAACTAAAGGTAGCATCCACGGCACAAAAACATTGAGGTGCACCGAGGTGTGACTAATAGGAAATGCGTTTTTTGTTTTGTCTCTCAATTTTTTCCTGCTCGTTCTCTTTCCTTCTCGCAGCATTTTCAGCAAATGTCTCTTGGTGGTTGTTGTTGTTGTTGTAGTTGCACATATATATATTTATATATAGATATATATGTACGTAGTTGGACCTAAGCGTATCTCAAACGGTTATAGATTTAGAAAAATAAAATCTAGCTTGTAAAATTGGACTATTGCCGAGTCGCATTCACAATGTCAGCTCAGCTTGCATATGTACAACGATTCTTGTCTCTTGCAAGTTAATTCACATGTTTGTGCTTTAGTTGGGTTCAAGTTCGAGTTCTCGAATCGTAGCAGTTCCCCTCCCCCTCTGCGTCGTTATAGGCCGGCTCCTAACTTATCTACTTTTACACACTTTGAGGCACATTCAGTTTGAATCATTTTATAAATTTATAAAGTTGCGCTACAAAAAAACAAAACCTAACTCGAAAAACTCGCTGACAAACATTCTACATCCCCCCTCCCCCCTCCCTGCACCTGCTTTGGTGCGTCCTAAAACTAATTGTAAAAATTAAAAATTGATTTACACGCGCACGCGTCGAGTTGGCGCCCAGCCAAGTCGCAGCAAACCTTCCCCCAGCCCCTGCCCCAGTCCCAGTCCCAGCCACAGTCCCAGTCCCAACCACAAGCCACTCCGTAGCAAGTTTTTAATCTGCAGCATGATTCTCCATGCTCGTAACTCCGTCAAGCTTAATGCATTTATCACCATCATTCAGCAGAGCGGGAAACGCAGGCATATGGAATAGGCGACATTTGGAATGTCGCCATGCGGATGTCCCTGCTCGGGCGCCTGGCTCGGGCGTTGTCGCCTTAGAGCGTATTCTGTTTGGCCGCCTCGCCGCATTTGGCAGCCGATTCGAGGCGCGCACGTGGGCGCCGCTTGGTCTGCAGGGAATACAGGCGACCGCTGCGTGAGCGCATCTGCGGCTCCGCCTCCCGCCCACCGGAGCCACCAGCGGAGCCCCCGCTACAAACGATAAAATGTCTATTAGGAGCAGCCGAAGTGCAAACAAGTTAAGCCACACACTCACTTGAGTTCCAGCTTGGCCAGGCGCTGTTTGATTTTGGCCTGGCTGGCCGTGTACTCGGCAAGCAGGCGGGCCAGCCGCATGTTCAAGTTCTCGACGGACAGCTCCAGTTTCTCGATGCCGCCCTCGATGCTGTCGTGCACGCGCTGCGAATCTGCGAATCAAAGGCAAACAGGATGACGGAAGTGCGTTAGTGAGCTGAGCGGAAGTGGCCCAAATTGTGTTGGCGTCAATTACCCGCAAAGATCTGCTCATCGAGCAGCCCGTCCTTGCGCAGCAGCTGACAGCCGCGCTGTGTGAGCGTGGACCGCGCCTCCGGATAGTCGGCCAGCGTCTCCCACAAGTCACGCTTGGCCAGGCAAAAGAGATCCGAGTAGCCCAGCGAGCGTACGTTGGCCGTGCGTCGGTTGCCCGTGCGATTGCCGGCGATCTCCAGCACCGAGACCTCACCAAAGACCGAGCCAGCGCCCAGCGTAGCCAGCACCGTGACGCCATTGTCGCCCACCACGGACAGCTTGCCGCGCTTCACAATGTACATCTCCTTGCCGACGTCGCCCTTGCGGCAAATGTAGTCGCCGGGACTGAAGACCTGCAGCTTCAGCTTGAGCACCAGCGCCTCCAGCAGGCCCGGTTCTGTGTCGTGAAAGATGCGCACCTGCTTTAGCGTATCCATGTGCACCTGTATAGCTATCTCCGCCTTCAGCTTGTCCGGCAGTGCAGCCAGCACGCGCTCCTCATCCAAAGCGCCACTCTGCGACCAGGTGTAGGCGAACCAGCGTATCACTCGCGCCTCCAGCTCATGGCCCACGCGCCGAAAGGCCATATACTGCTTGACGCCATCCATGCGGTTCTGGAATTCCACGCGCGCCACATTCATGTTGGATATCATGGAGCCAATGTTACCTATTGCCAGCCAGGAACAATATGGTTTTCGAAATTGTCATAAAATACTTGTTTTCATGCCCTGTAGCTATTAGATAATGGTATAGGGTATACTTAAGCAGATATTTAGCTGGGCTGATATGTACACTCAGCCTTTGCATGGATCTGTCTTTTCGAGCCGCAAATCACAGAGATAATAAAAGCAAGGAGTACAAAATCTACCTTTTAGGCTCATCATATCCATGCTCATGCTTATCCAGAATGAAATCCTTTCACTCTTCTTAAAGTCCTGCAAACTTTATCCAAAACTTTCGAAATGGAATTCTGAGTATAGGATTTTAGATAGATTTCATAGTTCCCCACAACGCCCGCCTGGTTATTTTGGAATGCGGGTCAATTGGGCATCTCATGATCGAGTACTCGAACGGCTTGTATTGTTAAAGGCTGATTTTAATTTCGAGTGCCATTTCCGCTGCTGGCATTGAAGATGTGCCGCGCCACTTGTGGGTCGTAAGTTCTTCAAGGGGCCCATGCGGCGTATGCGTAACGCGTGGCACAAAGGCGACTAATGGCGGCACTTCCGGTGCACACACAGACACAGACGCAGACGCAGACGGACATATGACTGTGTATATGCATGATGGTAAAATATGCCACTCTGACGAACTTTGCATTCATCATGGTAAGTAAATTTGTTTGCCCAGATGTCAGACGGGACGCCGAACAGCAGCGGCAGCGCCAGCTGCCCGGTAATGGCAGCGATAAGAAGGACGACAAAAATGATAAAAAGGCACGTTTGCCAAAAAGCGTTGCGAATGTGAAGGCGTCGACAGCAACAAATCAACCCCGCACATGCCAAACAAAAAAAACAGAAAACAAAACAATGTTGAAAACAGAAAAGCGTAATGAATAATGTGGGTCGACACGAAGAAAGAGACAGGGACAGGGACAGGGACGCCCACTGGAAAAGGGACACGCACTAACACACAGAGGGTGTGGGTCGTTGTCCCTGACGTACGTGGCGGGCCGTAAATTAATACCCATTGATGTCACAGATGTCACTCTGCAACCAATTAAACGATCAGACGAAATATTTGCGTAAACAATGCGCCCAAACAAACAGTTGAAAAATCCCCCTAAAATGGACCAGCTTCCCAGTCCCACAAAACAAAGGTGGGGTTGGGAGGGAGAGACTCACCCACAATGGTGGCAAAGATGAGCACGCCGGCGAGAAAGTCGGCGACCACAAACAAATATTCCACATCATTCTCTGGCGTCGGCGTCTCCCCAATTGTCGTCAGCGTCAGCGTGGACCAGTAGAAGCTGTAGATATATTGACGCTGCAGCGTATTGTTCCGCGTGCCGTTCAAGTTGTAGACCCAGGAATCGGAGCTGAAACCAATCTCGTAGCTAATGGCAAAGTACATGCAGGCATTCCAATGGATCAGCACCAGAATGGCCAGCACCACCTTGCAGATGCGAAAGGCATTCGGATAGCCGGTGGCCGTTTCCGTGCGATCGAACCACTCCCAGAGCCGGGGCAGGCGCAGCAGGCGATTGAGGCGCACAATCACCGGACAGGGCAGATACAGGCTGGAGCATGTTTCCGGCGGCCACCAGATATATGCCAGATCCGTTGGCAGCATGGACAGCACGTCCAGATACCAGCCCTTGGTGTGAAAATAATGGCGACGCAGCCGGAAAGCATCGCGCACCAACAGACCCTGGTCCAGAAAGCCTGCGGGCCAAAATGAAAGGATTAGACCGCCGTGTTTGTGTGTGTGTGTGTGTGTGTGTGTTTGGTTGTGCTTTTCAGTTCATTTTTTGCATGCCAAATGCAGCGAGACATTTCGCAGCGTTTTGTTGCCAGAGCCGAACTGTGGAAATGCAAAACTTAAACTAAAACTTTGATACCCTTGGCAACTGGATAATCCGCTTACTTTATTTACACAAATCCTGTGCGAGGATTTGAGTAGCAAAATGTGTTCACTCGCACAAGGAACTCGCTTTGCTTGGCTTATGGAGAGACTAGGAAACAGACAACTCTTGCTAAAGACCCCAACAAAATGAATGCACACGTCAAATTCTTCAATGTTAAATGACATGTTTGAAGAATGCATAAATATAATTGCCTATTCTAATTATTATTAATATTATAGAATATTCTAAGAGCTGGCAACTGGAATTCGAGCCTGGATGTTGAATGTACGGATTTTTATTCTACATTCACAAGTTTCATAAAAAGGAAGTTGTTGAAGAAAAAACCTTTAAGCACAGATTTGCCCCCAAGTAATTTTCTGGGAAAATGAGAACAGTAATTTCTGGAAATTTTTAATTACAGACAGAGTTCCCATTTCCGAGCGCTAACAGCGTCATAATAATTGTTTTCAACTAAGTATATAAGTTTATAAATATAAACTATGTACTTGGTAGACATTTAGCAAGAATCAGGCATGATTATGTGGAGCTTAGCTTGTTAAGTTAAGTTTATTTTAAACAAAATTAAAAAATGTCTAAAAATGTGTTTTAGTTTGTCCGCGGGCTTCTGCTTTTCCCGTATTCTTAGAGCACTTTTCGGGCATTTCTTTTAATTCCGACTTTTCTAGACTAGAGTTTCACAAAGTTGCGTGGCTCGCGGCGAGAGTATTACAAAGCGTTTTCTTGTTGCCGTCTGAAATGTCAAGGCTGGCTTATCCCTGCATTTGGCAGCTCACACACACACACACGCAGACAGGCACACACACACATATGCTGTTGATGTATGTTTTTTATATGGCAGCAAATGGGTTTGCTGGCAACGCTTTGCTGCCATTGTCTGCGGCGGCTTAGTTAGACCAAAAGTCACCAAGTCTCATTTGCATAAGCAGCCCCCGTCCCTTTCTCCCTGTCCGTCTCGTCTGAGATGTTGAACTTACCCTCGTGCATGTGCACCAGCGTATCGAGCAGGTAAATGAAATCGCACAGGTAATCCAGCGTATACCAAACGGCGGGCGCATTCTTGTTGATCTCCCAGAACACGGAGCGTCCGACCACAAATATGATATTATAGAGCACCGCCAGAGAGACCACAGCGAGCCACTGGAACGTGCTGTATTAGCTAATGGATTGCAAAAGTTAAAGTGCATCCCAATCGGACTTACCCTGTAGTGTGACTGGAGCGTGGGATCCACGGAGAGGCGATTGCAGAGCGCGCTGCTGCCGCGAATTTCACTGGACAGCGCCGCGTCGTCCATGGCGCCAGTTTTGCCTATTTTGTCCGTGTTGCTGGCATTGGAGAACTTCTCGAGGAACCAATCGGGCGGCTTGGCGCGACTCCGTTTTGTCAGACGCTGCCGCAACGCCTGCAGCGTTCGTCTCAGCGCTGAGGGTTTGCTCCGTTTGTTCGGCTCCTGCAAGAAGCGTGGCATGGGAAAATGAAGCTCAACTCAAAGTTTGTCGACCCCCGCCAGCCTCCTCGTATATGAAATGTGCCACACAACTGGCGCAGGCTAATTGAAACATTTTAATGGCCATCTACAGTGCCTTTGTGTGGTTACCCAATCCTGGTCGGGGTAACCACATTAAAACTTGGTCAGCTCTTGCAAGTTTGGCGCTTAAATTTGTTATGTCTGCACAGCTGCAGCATGCTAACGAGGGGGCGGGCGGAGGGGTTGTTTGGGAAAAAACTATATATCCATATACATTATGTATAATAGTTGCACATGACTCGGGCAATGTCATCTTTGTAATTGAGGTTGTCCCGTCATACAATAATGTTCACTTTGATAACTCTTTCAACTAAAGCATAATAAGACTAGCTTAAATGTTCTTCGCCCTTCTATGCGATTTTCATGAATTTGAGTAAGGCGTTTAGGCTATTGTGTTTGTTTACAGTTAAGTACGCACAAATTTGGACAATCAACAGCCTGCTACAGGGCATCTCTTAGTCGTGCACTTTTAGTATAACGATTATATTGTATGTATTCATGACAGCGTTTACTGTGGGGTCAAGAGGGTAGCGCATTTAGTTAACAGACAAGTAAGAGTCAGTCAAGGGGTTCCACAAACATTGTACATATGTGAATACATATGTTGGCATGTATACAGTTTATGGTTAACACACACACACACACACACACACACACACGCGCGCATAATCGCACATGGGATGCTTGTTTCGCGTTCACTCTGCACATCCTGAGATTAGGGGCGTGTGCTTGACAGTCTAATAAACGCGTATCAGTCGCTGCCAGCGGTTAATCCATTAAGCTATATCGCCGGGCATGAATCGGCGTGGGGCGGACAGCTGGTATGAGCTTTTGCTCAATGTGACGCATACGTGCGTCGCTTTCTATGGCAGCCCTTCGGGCGCAATGCTAATGACAATGCAATGCCACGCCTCCTGCTGCGCCCAGCTGTTACGAAGGTCGCGCGCGCACAAACACACACACACAATCACAAACTTGGCATAGTCTTTATTTATGTATTTTCAGCTCACATTTACCGCATCGTTTTGTTGTTGTCCCGCTATGGCTGCTATATCCAAAGATTGCACCATGGCTTTGACTTTGAAATGTCGCATGCAAAAGCGACGTTAATGTCGCCCGCGTGCTTGTCTCCTCTCTTCCTCTTCCACTTGGTACTTTAATCGTAATAGCAAGTTTTTAACCTACAATTGCTATGTGAAGACCGTTAACCGTTAGTATTTTGCTGCTGCTGCGCATGCGCGTCGACGTCGAACGGCCCGTTAACACTGGAAAAAAATGCGTTGCGCGGTTTGCAACTGCCATTGAAGGCAGCAACAGCGACGCCAACAGCGACGCCGACGTCGACGTCGAAGTCACGAACGCAGAGCATAGCCACGGCAGGCATACACAATAACTAAATGTTTGTTGTTGCTGTTGTTGTTGTTGTTGTCGGTTTTGTTGCCGTTGTCAATTCGGAATGCTATTTTATCTGCTGTTGTGTTTTATTTTGCAATTTTCTTAATTTGCATGTGCCGACATCGGCGACGTCGTCGGCGTTTAATTAATTAACTCGCAAAAGTCTCAAGTGACTTTGGTCCTTCATTGCCAGCGCGCCACATCGAAGCCAGAGGACAAAAGTCGTGTAGTTGTTGTTTTGGGGTGTGTATACTATGGCCATTGATGGCAATTTGACAAGATTGATGACACTTTCAGCTGAACTGTGCGCGCTTTAGTAAACGCTTTTTAATTGTTTGGCCATCATTTAATTAAGCTGAAAGCTGTTGGCAGGTGGACGCGCAACACAATGCGAGGCAATGCGATCAAGAGCGCGCGCGTCGCTAGCTTATATCGATAAGTAATCGCTTGTACGATATATGTGCGGCCAGTGTCTACACCCACTAAAACTGGTGCATAAATTAAGTTGCCACCATTTAATTAAGCTGAAAGATGTTGCCAGGTGGACGCACAATGCCAGGCAGAGCGATCAAGAGCGCGCGCGATTTGTGTGTCCAGTGTATACACACTCAAAAACGAAAACTGGTGCATAAATTAAGTTGCATTGACACTGGCAGGAAGCAGCTAACCAGTTATCCACTTGTGATGGATAAGCAGCGGCGCAGCGATAATAAACATGTTGATTAAATGCTGATGAGCTCATTCAGACACTAGTTGCATGGAAAAAAACGGTTTATTTATTTTTATTTGCAAGGTTGCAGCCATAAGCTCAACTGATTCGGATTGGCAGCAGCAGCAGTAGCAGCAGCTCTTGTGCTTGAAATCACAATCACAATCGAAATCGAAATACAATTTGAATTACCTCCCGCTAACCAATATCTCTACAAGTGCTGCTGACACTCGCCGGCTGCCTGGCTGCCTGATTGGCATTCACAGCGCTGCGGCGTGAGCTGCACAATAAATTTCCATAATTGCCCGGCGACCGTTAGGCGTTGACACAGGTGAGCAGAGGGAGAGGATGGGGGCACGCTACTGCCAGTAGGTGGTTAGGCGGACCACATTATGCTAAGCAAATCAAGTGCCGCCGTTGATGTTTATTGCATGCGTGTGCTTTATGCCCAAATAAAGTTGCTTTAAGCGACTTTTAAGCCCCGTAGACCTTTGGAAATGACCAATGGACACAAAATTGAAATGCCAGGCAAGCTGTGCGCCCAAATATGAGAAGGTCAGCCGGGCACGTGGCGCTGATTGAAGGGAAGCTTAAGCGCTGAATGGAAATTGTCTTGGGCCCGGCCTGTGTAACAGAAACTGTTCTCAATCAAATGTGTGCGTGGGTCTCTTATTTCCGTTTTTGACAGGGGCGAGCCCAAAACAGATTGAATGTCAAGTGCTGAACACAAAACATTTACTATTTCATTTAGGAGCGTAAATGTATTGGCTTGTGGGCGAATACCCCAATAAAAATACATGCTTATGCTTGAGTTTCAAGTCTAATACTAAGTGTTGAACAGTGTTAAATTTATCAGCCATCTTTAATTTACGTGTGATTTCCGTAGAGAAAAAGGAAGTCCCGATGGGAACAGCTCAAAACAGCATTTAGGGAGTCTAATATGCAGCTCTTATGTCATTTAAATGTATAGAAAGTAGCTTAAAGGCATTTTTACTGTTTCCGCACTCTTTTTTGCACGACTTTTTTAACACTGCAATAAATGCATATATTAAAAAGACAGCTTTGAAAGCGCATTAAAGCTTTAATAAAAATGCCTAATAGAGAAAAATAGCATGCCGAAAGCTCCTTGACTAGAAATGGGCAAAGGGCTCTTATTGAAACCCATTTGTTGGTTTTAAGGCAACCGCATTACAGGAATAAAGCTTTGCATAAAGTAACCACAATGTTGTTTAATGCACGAATGCATTTGAATAATCCACCAATTCGAAGTATATATATATCACAAATTGCGGATTTGTGGTCCTTTAATGCTGTTTGTGTTAAATAAACCATATAAACCATATGCGTTGTTATCGAACATATACTCTGATGCCATGATACACCAGCTCCGTAATCACAATTGTTAGCTGATAAGCACTTTAGCCTTCTGACATTTTGGCGTACTTGAACTTTGATAAACCGCACATATTCAGTTGTTATAGATAGCACCGAGTTTATCTGTAATATTTTTGTTATTTGCTGTGTTGATATTGGTAAAGATTTTTGTTTGGCTTAATGCTCCACTGAACGCCGTGGGAAATTATGCAAATGCGCCGCAAATTGGATGACTATGACCAACAGCAACAGGAATAAAACAACACACATTCCCTTGAACACTGCTTGCCGTTCCAATACCTTGTCCTATGGCCGACAACCCAAACTAGATACCACAACAACAAGAAAAAAAACAGCTGCATAAAATGATCTGGAACTGTCCCCCAAATGGACCCTCATCAAGACAAAATCCAGCTGGCCCAACACGACGCCCTTTTTCAGTATGTTTTCTGGCCTAATCTTTGGGCCTAGTTGGCATTGTTTACAAAGCGTATTAGTCAATTTTTGATTTAGTGCCCGTTTTTAAGCTAAGGATTTCAATTTTGCCGTTTTTCAGTTAATTTTTGTATTATTATACTCGTGCTGCCGCTGGCGAACGCGTTTTTTGCGCAACTGTCGATGTTGAAAATTGTACAGAAATTGACTAAGCGAATAAGCGAAAAAAAAACCCACTGCTTTCAACGGGCGAGGGGGGGCAGGCAGGCATCAAGGATGAGCACAGGACTCACAGGACTAGGGACATTCAGCGCTTGTTTGCTCGAGTGTCCTGCTGTCAGCTCAAATTGCATAGAAACAATAAGCAAAACAGAGCACAAAACGGCGGCCAATCGAAGGCAAAACCAAAAGGGAGAAATGGAAATGGGAATGGAAATACCAGAAGGTATGGCAAGCAAATAGAGCTCATTAATCGGTTTAATGGCCAAAAGCAGCCGCTGACTTTGGCCAACTTGGAGCCTTCCCTGTCGAGTGCCCCAATCGAACTTCAACTAGCTGCAAATGCCCGCAGACTCATCGAACTCTTCAGGTGTTTTGAGTTATGTACAAGCGCTCAACTAAATGCTAAATATCGACATATATATCTATATATTGTGTACAGGCCGTTTCCATTGTGGCCTCCGTTTGCGGTTTTGTGCCACAGAGTTGATGGCCAAACAACAGACAACACACCTAAAAAGCATTACAACAATCAAGCCAATATTTGGACGCAGTTATGCGGGTGATCGGGTGGTTGGGTGGTTTTTACTGTTGAACTGCCACCTGGAACTGAGCGCTTTCCATTTGTATTTATTTCATTGCGTTTTCGGTGCTCTCCTTCTGCCTTTGACCTGGCATTGAAACAATTTTAGTTTCAGTTTCAGTTTCTGTGGTTGCTTTCACTTTAACTCTCTCTCTCTCTCTCTCTCTCCTTCTCCCCTCTCTCTCCCTCTGTGGCTCAATGGCCTTATCTATCAAATTGGTCGTCGGCCAAGATACCAGCTTAACCCCTCTCCACTCCCCCTCCCACCAACTGCCTGGACAAGCCCGCAACCGACGTGACCAGCCAGTAGCTGATATGCCTGGTCAACATTGGGCCTCGTCCTTGTCTCACTTGCTCAAGTATTTATAACCCGAGGGTCAAATTAAGTTCTAAACAGACCTTTATATCTGTACGTTTCTTCGTCTCTTTTTTTTTTTTTTGTATAAAGAGTAAAGGCCTAAAATAATGTAATTATTAAAAGTTTGCAACAGAGTCCCTTTGACGCGCTATTTGCTTGGTAAAATAGGTTGATAAAATGTGCTATTTAAACATTTATTCAAATAAACGCTTTTCAGTGTTGAAAAATACAAAAGTTTCCGCACTTGAAATAGTTTTAATAAATGCCTAGATATTTCAATATTGGTTTTCACTCAGAATTTCTGTCTGATTAAAAAATCTTGAAAAGAGAATATAATGCTTACACCTGGATATACGTTATATATAGAAAAGTTATTCTATTTATCTTAACAATATTTTCCCACAGCTCAAATTTTCTTTGCACCCTTAAATCTAGGAAGCCCTCATAAAATCCGACTCCTATATAATTAATGGATTTTTGTAATGTATCAAAGCGTCGGCTACACTAACTTGCAGCGTATTTCGAGTTTTTTATTCAAGTAATTTGACACGTGCTAATAAAAATTTCTGAGGGCACAAAAATGGCAGTCAGCTGGCACGGAACATGGAACATGGAAATGGAAATGGAAATAGAGTGTGGTACGTGGAGGGTGCGGAGCACGGAGCGCGGAGCACGGTGCATGGAGCATCGGCTGACGCGTCGGCTACGTGACAATAGAGGAAGTAATTAAAACGCGATTTACGACAAGGTCAAGTTTATGAAGGTCCGCAGTTCATTTGCATGGAGCTATAATCGGGCATGGGTTTCGTGAATGTGCAAATAAAAAAAAAAGAAGTGGGGAGTAGGAAGTGCCCCCGCAACCCCTCCCCCCACCCTACCTCCATCGCTTTGCTGCTGTGGCCCGCAGCTTGGTAAGTAACATTGTTTTATTGTTATTATTGTTGTTTTTGGTGTTGGCGGTTTTGTTCGTGGTTTCGTTGTCGATGGCGTCAATCAATTAGCGCAATTACTTAATTACGGCCCACATAATTGAATAGGCTGACGGCCTCGGAATTATGACCGGGCCAAAACGAAATGAAATTAATGCAACAAATGAGCAAAGTGTCTGCATTAAATGCGCCTATCTAAAGCTGTTTATCTCGCCTGTTCACGTTTTATTAAATATATGCTTGTATGCTGTACTTGATGCATATGGCATATTAAATTACACATACGCCGCGTGATTTATGGGTACTTATATATATATATATATATTTATAGATAGATAGATAGTATCGATGTCCGGACAAGACTTACTTGTATCAGTTTCCTGCCATTTTCCAGATAGTTGGCATCGTTGGCACGCGGCTGTGTGGACCTCTGGTCGGCAGGGGCAATCGCCTCCTCCTGGTTATCTTTGGCACGTGCGTCAGCAAACCCATTCCCACGCCCAACCGCCGGCGCCTCCACATCCGCATCATCATCATCATCATCATCATCCTCATCGTCGTCAGCGTCATCGTCATCGTCATCTTGGTTGACGTCTAATGCAATGCGTTGCCTAGGCTGCCAGCCGCTGCTGCTGCAGCTGTTGCGTGGATAGTGTAGCTGCTGCTCCTCCGGCTCATCGCTGTCTGGGCCCATGGGTATCGCCGTTTGGTTGGCAATTAAATGCTTGCGCGGCAGACAAACGCCCTCCATGCTGACAGCCGCCAGTGTCGGCTGGAAGGGCGCGTACAAGCCGCCGCTGATCTCGAGCTCCTCGTGCGCCATGGGCAACGGCTGAGCTGCGTTGCAGCTGGAACTGGTGCTGCTGCTGCCGCCTCCGCTGCCGTAGGGCAACTGAGCAGGTGCCGAGGCAGCAGGGCCAACAAAACGCGTGGTACGATACATCGGACGGGAGAGGCTGTTCAACGAGTTGGAAAATAATGACTGTCAAGCGAATCTGTTTGATTTCCCACTTACTTGTAACCGTATTTGGGTGATTCGGTCTCGGGGCGGCGTCTACTGGACATCATTGTGTTGACCCGATCTCCGCGGGCGGCAGCCATCATGTAAGTCCACATTGCGGCGCATCCAATGCTGCTACGCTGAGCACATGACGCAAGCACTTAACCGTAGCAGGTGGAGAGATGAAGAGCTGCTCAAGTTGAAGCTGAAGCAGTCGCAGTCGCAGGTGAGGCAGCTGCAAGCACAAAAAGCATGGAGAACAGCCACATTAATGTCGCAAGTTGAGGCACTTGAGGGGCGGGACAATTGTTGTAGAACTGTTTGGGGCAATCATAAACGCTCGCTCCATGTGCCAGTTAGTGCTTGCTGGGCCATAAAATCGGCTGAGCATAGCACACTTGGGGTTGCGCGGGGGCGTGGCAGCAATGCAGACGTAATTAAGCAATTAAAAGAAAAGTGAGCTTACAGCCCGCGCCTCAAGGTATGCAACACAAAAAAACGCAAGCA
Organism: Drosophila novamexicana; assembly: GCF_003285875.2. Taxonomy (NCBI): domain Eukaryota; kingdom Metazoa; phylum Arthropoda; class Insecta; order Diptera; family Drosophilidae; genus Drosophila; species Drosophila novamexicana. Next base: position 4,613,538 of record NW_020824765.1, on the reverse strand, counting down.
GAGCGAGTTGCAGAAGAAGCTGAGCTGAATTCCAGAGCAAGTCGCCTGGGCGCCTTTTGATGGCTTCCTGTGGTCATAAAATCAGCATAGAACACAGCTTACTTTTATGTTTGCATTTTTATTTTATAGTTTTTACTGTGATTCGCATTGCTGACTGTGATTTTTGTCTGCTCAGCCATTAAGCACATTCTAGAGCTCGGTTTCGCTTCAAATGCAGCTGCCCGAGTTGTTAAACTATGGCAAATGCATCGCTTAAACGTATTTTATTATATTATCAGACCGTCATATTAGTGTGAATCGTTTGCATTATGCGAAATGTTCTGCCTGGCACTTTTGCAGCTATTTCCGAGAACTTTTAGCATACTTTTTGGGGCAGGAATAATTATAAAGTGCATTCAATTAGTTGAGTAGCAAATAAACGCAAGATGAAATATTTCGAATCGCTTTTACACTCTGTCTGCCTAATTTTGAATGGATTACGGGCTCTTTTCAAATTAATTTGCAGAAGGTAATAAATATCCTATTATATATACCCAAGCTCGCATCTCTCTGATCTTAGAGATTGTTAGAGCTAGAAACTTGAAATGTGTAACATAGATGCACAGAAATCCTGCGAATATATTGCATAGTATATATAAACTTCTTCAAATTAGTTTTAGTTAGAAGTTTCTAATGTTTCTAACGGCATCTGCTAGTCGGGTATTTCTGACTGGACCCAAAACGAACACGAAACTAACTTTATGAAACACTACTGCGAAATATTACCCAAGTCATGGGCCAGCCCAGCACGGTCCAGAGAAGTTATAAATTATTGAATTCTTTTCAAAGGTAAAGAACAGAAATGTTGGAATCTGCTTATTTTAAAACTCAGCATCCTATTCCCTCCAAGTCTCTTTCTTCGGAGAAGTTGAAAGCTTTGAATCGAACGTTTTACCTGATAATCTTGTTTTGACTATAACTTGACTTCATCGTGTGCTTCGTGTTGATAAGATTTGCATAAAACCATGGAAGACACGGACAAAATAATGTTTGCGACCCGCCCAGCTCTACTGCCGACTGGAGCACTCCTTTCTGCTCAGCACCCGTTTTCGGTGATAATCTGCGTATTTTTGAGCAGGCAATTAAAACTGGCTGAGAAGCAATTTGATATATAAATCCCAAAATGGACAACTGAATGAATGTTGCTTGAGCAGCTGAGACAAACTCTATTATTATTCATGAGCTAATATTTGTGCTAATATGCATTTCAAAGCTGTGTCTGAGCCGGTAAATAAATTTATGGAATACTTGGCGCACGTGCAAACTAAACTTAAACTAGCAAGAAAATAGATGCGAAACTTTCCGTTGAGTTCATGACCCCGACGCTTGAGACATATAAACACCGAGTTTATCCAGTTGTCCAAAGAGTGCATAAATAATGTCCCTTACTATGGCCGCAAGCAGCATAGACATAAACTAATGAGGCGCAAATGATAAATACAAGCTGACAGCATGGCAAAAAGAGATTTCAGACAAGCATAAGTACGCGCATCTAATGCCAAGCGAAGGCAGCAGAGCAAAAAAATGTTAGATGAAAAGAAAAGAAAACGGCACAGCTGCAAAACTGTGAGTCACAGTAAAATGCCGAAAATTTGTACAAATTGTGCCAAAATGCAAATTGTGTAAGTCTTGCAGATAATCAAAACGTGCGCAAAAATTAAGCAGAATGCGAATTTTTTTTACATAATTTCCATTTGAATGGCGCGCAGAGACTTCAAGGCGGAGGAGCAGTAGCAAACAGCAGGACGGGATTGAGTAGCCGACAACCAGCTGAGAATTGCAGCTAGCCAGTCGCAGTTGTCCTTTGTGTGCGCCTTGTGCCTTTCGCCTTTGTCTGGCATTTAACTGTCGCGTGATTTTATGCCATAGATTATCTTGTGCTGCACGCTTCAGCTGCGCTGGACCATTCAATTTTAAGTGCAATTTCGGTTTGCCAAAAACGAAGAACCCATCTACTAGCCCCCCCTGCCCCGCAAAGCCCTTTAGTGTAAAAGCAAAAACCTTGCTGCAGTTTGATGAGTCAGTGGCAAAGTCTTTGACCGCATCAAAACGGAAAAAAACGAAGTAAAAAGTAGAAAAACAACAACACGTAGAGCAGAGACACTGCATTGTATGTGTGTGTGTGTGTGTAGGCTGTGGGTGTGGGTGGCCTAGCCTCTGACATTCAAATGGCAAGGACTGAGGCGACATGGAAGGATGCAAGACAAAGCATACACATCGATTTTTAGCTATAAAATCAAAGTAAATCCATTTATCAACTTCAGCTGCAAACATTTTCGTGCAGATAACAGCAGAAACTTGACTTTGATAAAATGTGCCAGTGCAACAGCAATAGCAACACACTTGACCAAGTTTTTAAGGGGCCAAGTGCCTTGAAGCCATTAAATACTCGCTTTAGAGAAACAAATTGTTAAGAGCTCAGCTCAATAGCCTTGTTCGGCTTCTAACACCTAATCAAAGCGGCCACAAAACGCTGGCAGGTCAAATCGGAGCAATTAACGCCTGGCCAGGACCATCAGGACATCGAAACGAGACAAGGATTCAGCATCAGCTACAGCTTCATCTCATGCCCCGCTGCGCTGATGCTTGGCCAAATCGTTTGACTCAACTTGGAATTGCTAACGAGCTATAAATGGCGTGTGTGTGTGTGTGTGTTAAGTGTGTGTGTGCGGCTCATTTGTAATGATTAAGTTGTGCTGGGAGCTTGTGGTGTTTATTGCCCAAAGGAATCGTTTACACGCCTTCCACTTGTGTGTGCAAGGATTATGAGTGTCAGAACTCTCTGAATAGCACAGCGGATAAAGTGAAAGACAAGCAGAGAAGAAGAGACAAAAAAACAGACGCAAAAAAACAATTCAAACACTTTTTCAATTGCTGCTTGAATAAATAAACACACATGCGGCCATATCTATGAAAAAGTAAATAAACTGCGTCCAAAACGAATCGAGTCGAAACACATCAAATAAGTATTATATACCATACAATTATATGTATACATATATATAGATATAGTATATATGTATATATAGTATAAGTACAAGACAAATATGGCCGACAAAGTGACTGGGGGGCCCAGCTAAAAAAGGCCACTCAGCCCAGGCAGTTAGACGCTTTATAACCTGACGCTCAGGCATATATCACGTATACGCCGTGTGTGTGGCGTATCAAAACAAGGGCTGAGACGCTGTCTGCAGGCGCAGGTGCCGGCGGTGCTGGCTTCTGGAGTTGGGAGCACAAAATATGCTAATGTCAATTATTTTGTGCGTAATTTGCTTTCATGCTTTGAGCACACATCAAAATGTGTGTACTCACGAACGCGTCCGACACCCGCCACCTTCTGCGACCCGCTCATTATGAATATTCATTTTTGCATAACGTTTAGCAGAATGCGCTAATAATTTCATGAGCTTAAAGCGACGATGAAAACCAATCGACGACTTATCTAATCTCTATTTATATTTGGAGTATATATCTGCATATATATAGAGTTATATCTATATTTTCCTGCTGCTCTTACACCGTAAAGGTGAACTGGCTTCAATTAACATTCGTGCACGTAAACGCAATAACGCAAATGGATTCGGGGTTTTGGCTTAATAAAATGCGTTGTTTATGGAGTTTACTGCCGATACCTGCGACACGCCCCACACAACCGCCCCCCAAACAGTTAACGGATGCCAATTAATATGGCACCAAGTTAGATATTAATATGTGTGCTTATAGTTAACAATTACGCCTGTCCACACGGCATATGGGGCCCAGCGAGTGCTGAGTGCCGAGCTGGACATTCAAATCACGCTAGTTGCCTGGTTGCCTGGTTGGGAATGAGCGTAAGGACACTTAACGCAGGATCAGAGCGCCTGTTGCAGCACGGGCAGAATGTGAAGTGCGGCTGTCACGACAGAGACTTACCTACGCAGGCAGGCTCCTATTTGAGTTGTTTTATTAATCCGGCAAACTGTCGGGCAGCGCGTAATCCTATTAGATGTGGCTACATTGGCTAAAGTGTGCGCGGGTGGCTCTTTTTTTATATTTTGCCGCTTTTTGCTGTTGTTGTTGTTGTTGTTGTTGTATTTGTTGCCTCTCAGTATTTGAATTTTTCACTTTTTTACACTTGTGCTGGCATCACAATTATTTAAATGCGTGCAGTAATTCCAAATTAAATTTGAATATGTATTTTTGAGCGGCGCATTTTTTCACAAACACCCAAACACACGCACACACGCACGCACACAAATACACTCTGAGAGAGAGAGAGAGGGTGGGGGGCTGGCCATTAACAGTTGCTGCATGAAAATGGCGATGATTTTTGCACTTTAATTGAATAAAAATTCAAATGCCGATGCTGTTGCTGATGCGAAACAAAATCACGCGCGCTCCACACACGAAAAAAAACCAAAATGGCGTAAACGCGTAACAGGACGAGACAGCCAGCAGGAGAATAACGGAACAGCGGCTGCAGAGATGTTGCGCGCCGTGTACGTTCGCATGCCTGGCTAACGGCGCAATGAGCGCCCGTGGGAGAACACAGAACCAAATGCGAATGCAAACACCAACCAACAGCAGCAGCAGCAGCAGAAGCAGCAGCAGCAGCGCCCGCAGCAGCAGCAGCAGCCGAACAGAGCCGATAGCAGACGCGTCGAGAGCAGCTTGTGCATGCCTGCGTGTATGTCTGTGTGTGCGTGTGCGTGTGCGTGCTTTTCATTCATGCCTTGCCAAGCTTTTCGTGTGAGAGCTTTCGCGCGAGTAATGTAACCTGTTGCTTGCCCTTCATTTCTATTATTCCGTTCGCTGGGATGCTGGCGAGCGACCAGTGTTGCCACTCGTCTGGCAGCTGTTGCCAGGCAGCGTGCCAAATGGCAACATAAATTAATTAAATTGATGTTTAAATGTTGTCCTGAGCCTGGTTTATTAACCCGCCTACAGCGCGATTTGCCTGACACATTGACAAATTGCTGAAATCAGAGCATAGCATCAACACACAAAAATACAAGTACACACAGATAAAGAAGCTGGGCGACAACATGCCTGTACTTGATTAATGTCGGTCTACGTCCATGTCTAGGGCCTGTCCAAACCAGCCGATGCTCACGCACAGTTCATTTGGTTTGATTTAAACTTGCCCAAGTGCAGCAGTTCGCTAACGGTTTATTTGGTAAGACAGTAGCTTAATTAGTTGGCATACCTTTTCTTAATCAACATATATACATATAGAAATTTGTATGAATGTTCGCTAGAAATGTTCTAGAAAATTCACATTAATTGCCTGACGCTGCATTTGACATTTACTCTCGAAGCATACTTTTGAGTTCAAGTTCAGCATTTGTACCTGCCGTTGCTTGAGTTCTATTTTAACAAGCTGCTGCCTTCAGTTTTGTACGTGTTTGATTATGTATATGTGCCAGCATGACACGAATATTGCTTTTTGGTCTCCTTTATTTTTATTTCTTATTTTTTGGTAGCTTCGCAAAGACACAAGGATAATCCAATGCTGGCATGTTCATTGTCTGAGAGGTCAAATAGTTCAAGTGAAGTTCGGTCACCAACCCAGAAGCCAATACCAACAAGTGGTTAGGCAGACAGACGTGCCACCAGAAGACGAAGACATGCCACAAAATGTGTAGCGCCGGCTGCAAGCTGTGCATAAATTTAATTTCTATGGCGCGCCTAAAAGCATGCAATATGAACGTGAAAGCCGCGTGCACATGTGTGTGTGTGCGAGTGTGAGAGCGAGTGCTAGCTTGTGTGTGTGCGTAGATACAATGGGCTTTCGCACAATTCACAATTTGAGTAATTTGTTATTCAAACACATTTCGAATCGATTATACGCTTGGCGTACTCCCTCCAATGGAGCAAATATGTTGATTGACTTTTGTCAAGGCGCACGCCTTTGTGTGTGCGTGCGAGCTTTTGTCCTCTGCCGTGCAAAAGGCAAAAGGCAAATTTGCCAGTGTGTGCGTCTGGGTACACATGGGATAGAATGCCAACTCAAATACAAATAAGGAAATGCGTGGAGTCAGGCGGTGCCCCTGCGCATTTCGCCAGTAAGTGATGGCACCCACAACCAGCCCCCCCCCCTCCCCCACACCCCTTTCGCCCAGCAAGTGCGAATGTAATGCATGGTTGGCTTTATGAGCGCATGTGTCCGCATGTGTGTGTGCATGTGTGTGTGTGTGATAACGCAGAACTAAGCATTTGCTGTTCATTGAAAAGCTCATTATCACACACGAACACACACACAGACATACACGCCAAAGTACACACACACACACACATTGTGTTTAGAAGCTGCCAATGGCACACCCCAAGGTTAAATATTTGTCATATGTTAAAAAATGCTATCAAAGTGGGTTAAGGTTCACCATAAAGCATTCAGAGTTGGACACTTGGACCCTGCGGCTGTTGGTAGCCAGGCATCTCAATGTCAGGCTTTAGCTACCTGGCCAAGTCAGGGACGGGACGGGACCAACTTGTTGAATTGAATTGATTGCCGCATTGAAATTTAATTGCAATTGCTCGGCTCTCGGCTTGAATGTTAAGAGGCAAGGACATTAATTAACAGCAGAAAGGATGGCAGGCAGCTGAGCAGCTGAGCAGCTGATGCCCCACTGAAAAGGCTCTGATTGCGATTGCAGCTGCAGCTAAGCGGCCTGCATTTTAATTAGAATGCAAAAGTAAAAATAAACGCCATCGCCAACGCCATTGCGAATATGCAAATATTTGGCGTATGCCAGATGCTTTATCTACTTTATGAATATAAACTGCACTTGCCCAGGCGACGGAGCGCCAGTTATTCCATAAATACACAAATATAAGACCCTCTGTGAAATGCGATACAGGGCATGCTCTCCACACTCTCCAGCTCTATTGGCTGCTGTCAAAAGGTTAAACTTAAGCTTGACAAATGCGCGGCACTGGGGCGTACTTCATATCGACAGCATTATGTGCATAGCATATACTTGGCACCACATTTGTCATGGCACAACCAACAGCTTATCCACATAATTCCTGTCCCAATCAGCTCAAGCCGCAGCAAACATCAATTACTGCACGCCAATTGAGTTCACATATTTTAATCAGTTGCGAGAGTTGCTCGAAGGAAACAACGACATACATATTATATAGAAATTTTAAATATACCATCATATTTATCTTTGCAACCTCAGCCGTTATTTAAGATTTGAATAAACAAAATTATAAAATATTCAAAAATATTAAAATAAGTCAAAATTAGTTCCATATTTAACCCTCATTGATGGCAAATTCAGGTTACTGAACGAAACTTGCATTTTTTTAGCTTCACAGGCGAGCACTGCGCGAAATATTGATATCTACAATTAGAAGCAATAAATAACAATCGGGCAAAGCCGCGTAATAGCAGCTAGTGCTATATATTTACACTCACATTATTAGGTTGAAAAATGGGTAAGTTTTTTAAATTCTGTTTCTATTTTCCAAATTATTTTGACTTAACTTAAATGCACTCGTAGCAATAGCACACTATAATTATTTAAACTTTTACAAAACACACTTAAAATCGGCTAATAGCTCTTTTGGAAAATATTGGAGTATGGAAACAGTTTTCAAGAATAATTCGTGCATAGATTTTAGACCGTGGCAGTGGATAATTGAGAATATTGTATATCATATAACTTCAATGCTCCAAATAAAAATTGCCGCAACTTAATGAGTAATATTTAGCCGTTGGTTAAACATAATTTAAATGTACAATATTATTATTGGAATAGCGTATGCGTTTTGTTCGGTTACTTTTTAATTGACTTGAGATGCTGTTGGAGCTGATCGCAACGTTGGCACTCCCGGGTGAGCTGTTTGACAGCGGCCGCATACTGTCGCTGTAACTCGAGAAGACTGAGCAGCTCTTCGTTCAGCTCATCCCGGCGCATGCGCTCCTCGTTGTATTTGTGGCGCACCTTGTCCTGGGCACTCTTCACACCGTCCACAATGGTCTCGAATTGCTTTATGAAATCCTCACGTCCGTGTGGACTGAGCATGCCCTCGTTGTAGGCCTCGCAAATGGAGTTGAGCAGCGACAGCTCCTTCTCCAGGTAGCGTTTCTTGTCGTTAAGTGTATTGTAGAGTGTATAATATTGCTTAGTTTCTAGATGTTTGGCACTCATCTCGTTGTACAGCTCGTGGAAGCGTCGCTGGTACTGGGCCAGCTCTGTGCGATCGGGTATTGCGTCCAGTTTGCGCTCAATGGCTACAATGCCGCGATTGCGCTTTGCAAGATGCAAACGCAGCTCCTGCAAACGCTGCTGCTCGCTTGCTATGGCTGCGGCCTGTGCCTCCGCATCTTGTGCATTAAACGTCTCCAGTTCGCTTCAATTAAATATTGTTAAATTAATCATGTCAAATAGAGCTGAAACAATCTTACTCGATTTGCTGCTGCAAATTGGCCAGATCTGTGCGGCAACTTTCCTTGAATTCCGCCTCGCTCTTCTTCATCTCGTCGTGTTGCTGCAGAAGTCCGCGCACCTTTTCCAATAAACTGAAAGCCATATAATTATACTTTGATAGCACCACAGTCAACCAAACACTTACGCAGGGTCGGCATTCGCCTCTGTTTGCTTGTACGAGTCCAGCTCTGCTTTGAGCGTTTGTAGCTTTTGCTCTTGTTGTTCGGTTTGTTGCTTTTGCGTCTCAAAAGACACTGCCAGTTGCTCGTTTTCTTTGCCGTAACGTTTTATCTTGTGCTCCAGCGCTATCTTGGCTGCCTCCAAGCGTTTCTGTTGATTTTGCGACTTCAGCTCCTGTGCATCCGTCTCCATTTCCAGCTTGAATTCAGCGTAATGCTGCTGCAGAGCGCTACGAGCGACGGGATCCAAATCGATACGCTTTAGCGGTGCTGGTGAGGGCTCCTTTGTGAACGTGAGCTGTTGCAGTTTCCTCTCCAGATCAGGCTGCAGTTGAATTGTAAGATGACAATAACTTTAACATATAAATGACCTACGGTAGCTCACCTCAATTTCCCCTGTGTTAGATCCCACCTGCTGCTCCATATTTTGCCTTGCCGCTGGGCCCGCATCGCCGTATTCCAATAACGTTAAACGCACGCGTAAGGCATCATCGTCGCCACTGGCCTCCTGACGCTCAAACTGTCTTTTGGGACTGTACAGCTCCTGCAAGGGATTTAACAAATTTATAACCTTTTGCTTATGTTAGTTAAAGAAAACTTGGCTAACCTGAATAGCTTTTATGTTTACAGCAGCGTAGCGTATTTTTGTGAGATTATCCTTGTCGCTTTTATACTGATAGTCGTGGTGAAACTGACCAATAGCAAATCTCTTCAAGCGTTGCCCGCGTTCTTCGCGATTTTCAACCTGCATGTATGTACATTTATTTGATGATTTGAGATGGGCAAACTCTTGAGAGACTCAGAACTTACCGAGGTCTTAACAAGCCACTGGATAACGGGATGTATGGCGAGAAACTCCAGGCCCTGCACCTGATGCGGTTCCAGGCTATGGGGACATTTCATGTCTATCAGAACCGCAACAATTTTCTCTACAAGCGCTCTGAAAACGGACTTCGGTTATTCACATTATGCTCACGTCTAGGATATATTAGCTTTTACATCTTTTGGCCAATTGTGAGGTTCTCATGGAAGAGCAAGTCGACATCCACATCATAGTCGCAGCATTCAATGCACCAGGTCATGCCGCCCACAACTTTGTCGAATGCAGATAAGCCCTTGATGCGTGCTCGATAGTAGCCGGCAGCTACGAGCATATCAAATGTGTCCAGCTCCTTGGCGGCAGCATCCGTGTCCTCACGGCGTTCAACCTGCACAAAACCGAACTCAATTTATAGCTTTTGTTTACATAGACGAATTAAGGGAACCCACCTGGATTTCGCGCCCTTCTGCATCATAGCGCGTTGCCAACTTAACATTGGGCAAGATCTTGGAGAAAACATCACGATTAGCCATGTACAACAATAATTACATACTATTATAAATAAATAAAAGCCAAAGAGGCTAAAATGTCCATTGCTATCTAACGACCACACACACGGTACGACAATCAATTATGGTAAATATTTATTAGTGTGTATACACTTTTGCAGAGCGCAACAATCGGCGGCATATCGTTGTTATCGATATCTCGCTTATTTACATTTCTTTTCGATGTGTGCACACCGAAAGCCGGCACACGCTTTTTGATTGATTAAAATGAATTACTACGTTTGTCTGCATCAGGAGGGCATTAGCAGCATATCTAAATTAATACAAAAAGCGCATGCGAATAACTACAATGTGGTCGCAACATCGATTAATGCAAATATGCTGCCCATGGATCCATTTGAAACGGATCCAACCTATCCGGCAACCGTGCTAAATGCCGTTGATTGGAACTCCAAAGTGATTTTTGCAGTGTCCGACGTGGATGTGGATTCGCCCAATGCCAAGCTACGTGAGTATTCGAAAGCTATGCTGCTGCGCGACATCACCTGGGCAGAGCACTTGCAGAATAATGGCAGCTTAATGGTACGTCTAAGAGGGCCAAAGAATGACAATTTGGCCGATATAATCAAGACGAGGACGAAAGGTTTGTGCACGCTGTCAATTATTAGAACACAAATTAAATGTTTTGTTGTGTAGGCAACTGGTTTATACATGTGCCCATTACTAATCCCGAACTGGCCACCTTTGAGCACCGCAAGGATGCGACTGAAAAAGACATTGAAGAGGCCCAACAGGTTGATCCCTGGAGCTGGTGGAACGAACTGCGCTTTGCCGTTAAGCACAACGGCAAGGTGAAAGTTGTGCTCGAGCTCAGCGACTCGGATCGTCCCAGCCGTGAGACCGTGCGCCGTTGGCTCGGCGAGCCTATCGAGGCCATTATTATTCCATCCAGCTTATTTGTGCTGAACCGCTCCAATTACTATGTTCTGCACAAGGAGTGGCAGGCCATTGTGGGCCACTTCATCTCCGTGCGCGCCAACATTATAGTCTCCACAAATGCCAATGACAATGCTATTTCCCAGTATGCAGAATATGTCAAGAAGCTGATCAACGATCATGGCGACACGCACACTCTAAACAAGTGAGTAGCATTTCACGTATGCTTCTGAATACTCTATATTTTATATATTAATTTATATTTATTTATTTAAGCTATGAGAACATGTTGGAGATACCGCTGCAGCCACTGTGTGATAATCTGGATACGTACACGTATGAAATTTTTGAGACAGATCCTGTCAAGTATAAGCTTTACCAGGAGGCCATACAGCAGGTGCTCCTAGATCGTGTTAGCGATGAGGAGGCCAAGCGAAAGCTGGTAAGCCAAGGAAATAACATAACCCAATATTACCCTTTATATGAATATTCTTTCCTTTCGCAGACGGTCATCATGGTCTTGGGCGGCGGACGTGGTCCTTTGGCGCGTGCCGTATTTAATGCTGCAGAGATTACTAAACGCAAAGTACGCGTCTATATCATAGAAAAGAATCCCAGTGCCATACGTACACTTTCCAACATGGTCAAGACACTTTGGTCAAAAAAAGGTGTAGATTGCGCACAATAGCCCTCATATCATACACTCATCTAATTTGCCATTGCAGATGTTCACATATTCTCCAAGGACATGCGTGACTTCTCGCCTCCTGAATTAGCAGACGTGCTTGTCTCCGAGTTGCTCGGCTCCTTTGGCGACAACGAGCTGTCGCCCGAGTGTCTCGACGGCGCCTTAAAACTGCTCAAGCCAAATGGCATTAGCATACCCTGTAAATCGACTTCGTATATAAATCCCCTTATGTCAGCTGTTCTGCATAATAATGTCTGCCAGCTGACTTCCACCGTGCCTGCGTTCAACTGTGGCTACGTGGTGCTGCTCAAGAACATTTACCACATTGATCAGCCTAAGGCGCTGTTTGAATTTACGCACCCCAATCGGGCAAAAGATATTGATAATACGCGACACAAACAGCTGTCCTTTACAGCTCAGAAGGATTGTGTGCTACACGGCATTGGCGGCTACTTTGATACTGTGCTGTATAAGAATATAATCTTAAGCATTAATCCTCTGACGCACACGCAGGGCATGTTCTCCTGGTTTCCCATGTTCTTTCCAACGGTAGGTCTTAGCAGCTACAGCATGTTTTAACTGTACTAAATGATATATCTAACCTCTGCAGCAACCGCGCACTATCAAGGCGGGCGAAACAATTTCCATCAAGTTTTGGCGCTGCGTGGACCCGGAGAAGGTCTGGTATGAGTGGCAAGTGTGCGAGCCTGCCGAATGCGAGCGCCATAATGTGGATGGCATGGGCTACAATATGCGTTTATAAACTAAACCAACTGCAATATACAACAAAAGGGGGATCATTAACAACGGGGGAACAATATCTTTATTGGACAACTGTAACAGAAAACAAAACCAAACAACAAAAAAGAACAAGTCTAGCATAAATTGTCTGCGACTTTTATTTAAGTTTATATTTGAAAAGTTTATAAATATGCTTAAACTTATTTATGTGTCCTTAAATATCTGTGGGGTTTCTTGTTGTTGTAAAATTTAGTTAATAATTTCCTCTTTTTTACTTTCCTCTCATTTATTTAATTATTTATATTTATATATAAAGCGCTGCACATGATCGCAAAACGACATTCTTTAAGCGAAGGCAATTATTTTATGGTTAAATAGGTTAAAGCGGAGCTAAACTGAAACTGTACTGAACTGGGCGGCGATTTAGGAGTTAACAGCGCTGACCTGAGCCATTGTGGCACCGCCGGCGGCACCGCCACTGCCGCCGCCGCCGCGAATTGCAATAGCACCCTGGCCAGCCCGTATGGGCTTGGCAATTTGTGCCTGGGGTCCTCGTCGGCCCAGATGCTTTTGTCGCACCGCCTCCTTAATGCGATCAACCTCGTACTGATAACGTTTGCGATCCCGCATCGCGCCCTCCTTGGCTTCTTTGAGCGCCGTTTCCAGCGCCTTGACGCGCTCCATTGTTGTGCGCAAACGCTTCTCCAGTTTGGGCAGCTCACATCGCAGGTCGGCGTTGTCGCGCACCAACTGCTTGTGCACCTTGGTCAGCTGGTCTAGATTGTTCTCCAGGAAGGAGATCTTCTGCTTTTGCGCCAGCGAGCCGCCATCTTCTTCGCTCTCCTCGTTCACCACATTCTTGCGAATGCGTTGCTACGTGCGGCAGATGATACAAAAATAAGTTAGAGTGCATCAATAAATATGATATACGGGATGAATTCCTACCTGCAGATCCTGTACGAAGAGTTTGCGCAGATTGTGCAACGTTTGCAGCTCCTTGGCGACTGTGTCCTCCAGACCCTTGAGGTCCTTTCGCGCCTGTTCGCGACGCTCGTTGGTTAATATAATGTCCTGCAATTTGTTTGATTTGTCTGCCTCGTCCTGCTTAAGCTTCTCGTAGTCGACGGTCATCTGTTGATGCGCCAGCAACAGCTTCTGATGCACATCCTTCATCTCATTCATTTCGTGCTGCTTGGCGGTAATCTCGTCGCGTAGCTCCGACACCTGTTTAGTGTGCGCCTCGCGCAGCTCATCCATCTGGGAGTCGAACATGGAACGCAACTCCTCAGCACGCTGCTTCTCCTCGGCATTCACAGCGGACACATGCTCGGCGGCCTTCAGTTTGGCGCACTCTTCGCGCAGCGAATCGATCTGCTCCTCCAAATTACGCTTCTTGTTCTCGGCCTCGCGCATCGACTCCTGCAGCGACTTCATGCGCGCCTCGTGCTGCGAGATGAGCAGACGATACTCGCCCAGGTCCTTTTCGTACTCGGATATCTTTTTGTTGGAGTCCACCTGCTGCGTTTCCATGTTAGCGCAGCGCTGCGCAATGTTCTTTGCCTCCGTTTTCATTTTGCTGATATACAGACGTGCCATAGTAAAGTCCTCCTCCACTTTGGCGGCGTCGGTGCCCGCCAGGGCACTCATCTTGAGATCGATTGCGGAATCGCCGGGCGCTATGGCCTGGCCAACCTCGCCCAGATCGCGCAGCAGATTGGTTAGCATTTCAGTGATTCGTTTCTTTTGGTGCGATGACATGTCCTTCAGCTGCTGCAGCTCCGTCGAGGTGGAATTGAATTGAGTTTTGTTCTGCTGCAGTTCTTCGTTGAGGGCATCGATGTCCTTGTTCTTGTTGTCGATCTCCTGCGACTTCTGGTCGTAGTTGACGGCCAACTCCTCGAGAGCCTGCAGCACCTCCTTAACCTCCTCCTTGGCCGATTCGTTCTCCTGCTGTATGCGCGCCATTTCCGATTGCAGCGCCTCGTATTCACGTCGCGCATTCGCAATAAGTTCCTCCTGCTCCATAACCTGCTCCTTCAGCTGCTCCGCATACTGGCTCTGCTGATTGATTTCCTCATCCTTATCATCCAGCTGCTGATAGAGGCGCTCGCATTCCGTGGCCAATCGCGCCCGCTCATCAGCTGCCACCGAGGCGGACATGTTGGCAATGGCAGTGCGTTGAGCTGCCGCCGCTGCTGCGGCACCAGCAGCTTGCGCAGCCGCCTCTACTTCGAGATTGGGCGTGCTGGCCTCCATGAGATCCTCCATGTTGATTTGCTCCTCCGCTTTGACCGTTTCACCGGCACGCCAACGTGCCAGCTCCAACTCCAGCTTCTCCACCTTGCCCTTGAGCCGTGCATTCTTCTCCTTCTCCTTTTCGTAGCGACGCTTCCACTCCTCGGCGGTAAGCTCTTCGTTGACACACACGACATTCTTCACTGTCTTGGCACGCCGACCAAAGTCAAGCGTAGATTTCGTCTCCGACTCGTTAAAGCTGGCCGGCGAACAGCAGATGACAATCGTTGTGCGTGCGTTGCCGCCGAGCGACTCTTGCAGGATACGCGTCAGCTTCGAGTCACGATACGGTATGTGCGTTTTGTTGCCATCCGCCAGCGCCGAAATGACATTGCCCAGCGCCGATAGCGACTTGTTAATGTTCTTCGCCTCATCCAGGACTGTGCCCTCAGCACCTGTTTTCGATACCTTTTCGGAACCAGCCAAATCCACCAGATACAGCTTGCCGGAAAGCTTTTTTTGATTCTCCAGATTCTCCTGCTTTACATTAATAAGGAACACCGAGTGGGAACGCGATGAATGTTCATTCATGTCTATAAGAGATTAAATTAATTAGATTTACCTTTTGCTTTAGATTATTATATTATCTCTACTTACTTGTCACGGCAATGTGACGATTGGATTTGCCCTCCTCGATCACCTCAAAGACGTCCTCGGGCGAGGAGACAAAACGCTCCGTGGCACCCTTGACAAAGGGTACACGATTCTTGTCTTCGTGCACGCTCAAATTCACCTTGGATACATCGAGCAAATCTCTGATCTTGTCCATATAGATTTCATAGTACGAAACCTTAATGTGAAACTCCAGATTCTCTTCCATCGCGTAAATGTGATTGAAAATGTCGTTCACAATGCGCGGAATTATACCCTGCTTCACCGAATCGCCAATGACGCCCTCCATTGTATGCGTCTTGCCGGAGGATGTCTGACCATAGGCGAATATCGTTCCATTGTAACCAGCCAGCACGTCCGTGACAATCGATTTGGCCGCCTCATTGTACACCTTCTCCTGCGACGCATTCGGCTTAAAGACTTTGTCGAACAGATATACCTTGCCCTAAAAAAAAAACAACCACTAATTTTGTAGTAAAGTGAAAATATTTTTCGTGTCTTGTGTCTGCTGTCTTGTGTCTTCATGCCGGCCACAACATGTGTCTATGTCAGCAACCCCAATCCCCTTTCTATCCACAAAACAGCTTTCAAATAATTTTCAACGCATCACCGCGAAACGGCTCGTAATTATAAGATGAGCAGAGGCATCAAGAGGCAGAAGCACAGCAAATGAGTGGAACTCGAAATTAATGAATAACGAGCAGTAGTATAAGAAAGAGCTAAAAGAGAGCAACAGTACGGGCAGATATGAATAATAGGTAAGGATTGCCCCTGAAGTAGTCGACCGAAAAATACCCTGTAAACCGTGATCAAATGAGGCTCCCGCCAAAGAGCTTAGAGAGAGAACAGCAGTGACATAGATCTAATGGTTATCAGAATATTAAGATAATTATTTGAATGTAAAACTTCTGTAGTTGTCTATCTATATTTAGATTGCTTTATATTTCCAGCATTCCATGCTGACTTTTAGCCAGTTATTCACAGCTGTTAATTAAGAACTGCAATTCCATTTTAAATCCACCCAACTTTCGCTTGTAACCCGATTCTACTTAGTCAATGTCTAAACAAATATGTACCGGGAAATGCAGAGTAATAAACAAAAGCTATAAAATGTTAAATGTGTATAAAGCGAAACATTGTTGTAGGCATTTGAAGAGTTGACATTATTAACAGCACACGTAACAAACTTTATCGGTCATTGACTAACAATTGTAGTTACAATAAAAGGGTATAACTGTGGTGAGAATATTTGACAAGCTGCTTATGCCGCTTCGCTAAGCAAGGGTATACACACACATACATATACATATATGTACATATATATTTATTAACATTTAGATATATGTATAATGTGTGCAACTAACTTTATCATGGCGGACACAATGGTAGACAGCTGAACTTTTGGGCCATTAATAATATTCAGTAAAATCCAAATGTCTTTAAAGAAAACATGCATATTCATGTTGTTCTTGCTACATTATTATTTACAGTTTTTTTGCGGGCTTGCGTGCATGACTCATTTAACGGGCAGCAGCTGGTGGCAAGCAGCAACGTTTGAGGGCGATGTTTTGTTTTGGGGCCAAAGCTTACTGAACATACACGCGCACACACACACACACACACACACATAGAGTACATACCTAGGTCTATGTTGGTAGAGGTGGAGCTGAAGTTGGGCGTATTGGTAGACAGGTAGATTGTGCATATATTGCCATATCAAGTCAAATAGCAATGCAAATATAAAAGAAAAACATGCCCGGCAAACACGAGTGGGTGGCTCTGGTTACACACACACAGACACATAGGCCAGGTTGCCACTATGCGCGAAAAATCAATTGAACGACTTCTGTTTTTGCCCCAATGTCGCAAGTGTAGTAACAATTTTACAGTTATTTGGCAACAAAATCCAAAATTGCACAAGACACGCGCAAAAATTTGATCGCTAATTAGTTATAATACACACATACGTACGTAGATGTATGTATATAATTGCTACTCTCTTTCACTCAGTTGTACTACATGTATGCGTGTATGTGTTTGTGTAATTGTGGCGGTAAGGAAAGGCTAATGTACTGCGCTAATGTTAGACAATGTTCGGCATGACGTCACCGCCACAGAACCGCAACGGCACGCAGAAATATGTGTGTATTGTGTACTTATGTATGTGTGTATGTATCGTTTAATCTGATTGGATATATTTTGTTTAATTACCGCTATGGATATGCAATTCTCCTCCGCATTATTTGGAAACTTGACAACAAACTTTGAGCCGGCCCTTTCTTCGCTGTCATTCAGCGGCCGAAAACGACAGACGACTTTGATACTGTCCTCAGCGGGTATTTCGCGTTCCGCAGACATTTTAATGCAGTTCCGTCACCCACACACTTTTGTACAATTCTTGTTGTTGTTGCAATATCAACAGCAGCTAATGCTTATTCAGCCAAGTTTATTTTACTTGGAGCTTAATCTCGCATACAATTGTCGCAATGTTATATTATAGTTGGTGTTACTTCAACTTTGATGTTCAGTGTTAAAATTCGATGTAATTACAAAAATTAACATTCGAACAAATAAAACGACGATGACGAAGCCACCAAGCACTGATTGTGACTTTGTTGTACCGTCCCGCCGCTCTTCGGTTTTTCGAAGTGCTCGTTCTCCCAGCGAAATTGGGGCTCGAAATGCAGAGAAAATTTTTGTGGTTATACCAGACACCAGTCACAATCACAATCAATCGGTTGCAAATGTTGTTGTTATTGCTACTGCTACTGTTACTGCAATGGGCCGTATTTTAATAAAGTTTGCTTGTTTATTGGCCCGGAATGTTTTGCAGCCTGTTAAATGCACTCTCATGCGTTGTGCCTTTAAATTTGTTCCACTTAAATTGTATTTTTTAGGTTCAATATCACGTTGAATAAAAAAATATTTGTTGGATAGATGGTCGATAGATTGTGGCGGCAAACCGATATGTGCTCGATAAATTGCACAGCCTGGCAGCTGAAGTGTTGACAGTGCTCGATATATGTAGATAATTGTGTATTGCTTAAAGAACACTATTTATAATTCGTTCATGAACGTTCCTGGCTGCATAATAAAGTAATTATCTAAGTAGGATAGAAAAGTACACTTTTTATTTAAGCTGCTTCGTTAAGTGAATGTATTTCGGCAAGTATCGTTATCGGCTGGTTTTCAGAACTTTTCCAACACTCGATTTTGAATTAATTGCCAAAATTTCGTTTATTTTCCACATACATATATTTGTTTTTGAAGCGTTAACAACATTTTACATTTAGCATACAAAATTAATTTGAAATTGTACAATACGTAATAGACCAGTACCCATAGCCTAAGAAGGCACTATGTTATGGTAGATTGCTGGTAAAGGTTGGTTAGTTTACGAAGTTCTTATTTGGCAGAAACATGGGCTCCAATCGAAAGCGTAAAAGCGACATAAATGGCACATACAAACTTATTCGTCTTTATCGCGCCAATGATTGTCTTTGGAATCCAAAATCATCGGGATTTAAGAATTTGGCGTTGAAGGAGAGAGCCTGGTTAAGAATATCACAATTTTTTAAGAACAAGCTAACCGTGGATCAGATCAAATTGCAGATTTTATCGCTTCGTTATTATTATGCTACAGAACTATTAGCCATTAAACGTAGCAAACTAGGAGGATACCACTATGTCCCTCGACAATCTTTCTTTGCAGATTTGGAGTTTTTGAAAGAAGCAATGGAGCACAGTGTTAGTGTTAAAGCCATGGAGGTATGTAATATAATTGCATAGGCGCCCAAGAAGATTTACAAAAATATAATATATCTGCATTACAGTCAAAGACTCAGGTCAGCAGCGACCAAATCAACTGCCTCGTTGGGGATGCATTTCTGCTGAGCAGCAGCGAGAACAGTATCCGCAGCGAAAAGGTTGATTTTCAGATCACTTCCGCATCGAATGAAGATGGCATTACAAGCTCTGTGCTGCAATCGCTTGTCTCCCAAGACAAAAAGCAATCCTTACAACTGCCTTTGCCTCCACATGATATACGAACTAATCAGCTTCCAAACCGAGTAGCTTCTGGTAACGATGGATGGATCTCCACATCAAATTCTTATCACGACCATGAAGATGACGATTATGTTGGGAGACAGTGGAAGTCACCCTATCAGAAAGACCAATGCCGCAACAGCAACTATAGTGTCAGCAGTGGAATTGATAGACGTAGCTATGATCAAAGTCCGGCTGCATATAGGCCAGAAATGGGTGCCACTCCAAGTACGTTAGATGACGATAACAATTTATATGTCGATTCGAATGGGGCCAAAGCTTGCGGTCCTCCCAGAAAAAAGATTTTGACTGGAAGATACAGAAACAAGACAAGGCACTCACATGGCACTGACACATATTACGATACGGATGACTGGCAGAGAAATAATTATTTTAGAAACCAAAAACTGCATCATAGAATGAGTGATGGCAGGGAGAAGGACTATCGCTGTGGTAGAAGCTCACGAGATGTTGGTCGCAATTCAAACGACGTTAAGAATCAAAACTACAAATATTCAAGGAATAACAGTTTTAACGCCCCCGCCACATTTCCATTTATTCAGCAATTGAGCGCACAGCCAACTTATCAAGGTGAAGGAGTTTGCACCTGTTGCCCAAATGCCTCCACTACGAGACCGGCACCGGAGCCAATATTATCAGACCTAGAGCCAGAATCTGAAATGTATGTGCCAACCTCACCCCCTCGAAAGTCGTGCGATGATCATAGCTGTCCCGTTAGGAGTAGCAGGGTGTATGAGGAAAACGACCGCGATCTTATTTGCACTGATGGAACGTGTTACAACATGGAAGACACAAGAACGGATGTACCAATCGCATCGTCTAGACTTGAATCAAAGCGAACTTCAAGGGTTGCATCTGCAGCAGGGTCTAGAGCGGTGTCCAATCGACCATCGTTCGAACAAATGCGGAGTCCCAAAAGGATGATCTGTACAAATAACAGAAATAGATTAAGTAAGTCGCCCAAGGAGAACATGATAATGTGCCCTTCGGGAAGACAGAACGATTATGATGACGATGGGCTTAGAGAGGGCCCAGAAAACAGAAATTGGCAAAGAAGTGATGACTTTAGAGGGAGCTCCGAAAGACCAACGCGCCGAAGTCGTGAAGATGAAAGAGGTCAAGATTACCTAGAACTACCCGATGAAGACATCCTGGGAAAACAATCAAGACTACAAACACCAAGAAGTATGTCAAGGAGTAAACCCGATCAGGACTATTATCCCGAGACTGATCCGATAGTGTCTTCGCGAAGGCAATCTCAACGGGGCGATGATGGGTACACTTCGCCAGATGTTTCTAAAAGTAGATCAAATCGGCAAAGCCGCGATAAAGGAGATAGATCTAGGCGTGAGAGTCAGGCCTATTATCCCGAGACTGATCCGATAATGTCTCCGCGAAAGCAATCTCAACGGGACGATGAGGGGTACACTTCGCCAGATGTTTCTAAAAATAGATCAAATCGGCAAAGTCTCGAAAAACAAGAGAGATCTAGGAATGATAATCCAGACTATTATCCCGAGTCTAATCCGGTAGAGTCTTCGCGAAGGCAATCTCAACGGCGCGATGAAGGGTACACTTCGCCAGATGTTTCTAAAAATAGATCAAATCGGCAAAGCCGCGATAAAACAGAAAGATCAAGGCATAATAGTCAGGACTATTATTCAGATGCTGTTCCGATGGAGCCTCCACAAAGGCAATCTCAGCGGGGCGATGAAGGGTACACTTCGCCAGACG
The DNA here is from genome assembly GCF_003285875.2 of Drosophila novamexicana. Lineage (NCBI taxonomy): Eukaryota > Metazoa > Arthropoda > Insecta > Diptera > Drosophilidae > Drosophila > Drosophila novamexicana. The sequence goes on along the minus strand of NW_020824765.1, from coordinate 4,592,497 downwards.
GTTTTCAAAATAGATCAAATCGACAAAGCCGCGATAAAGGGGAGAGATCCGGAAATGATGACCAGGACTACGTGAATGATCCGATGGAGCCTCCGAGAAGACAATCTCAACGAATCGATGAGTCTAGAAATAATTCAAATCGACAAAGCCGCGAAAAATCATATAGGTCAAAACATAATAGTCAGGACTATTATCCTGAGACTGATCCGGTAGTGTCTCCGCGAAAGCAATCAAATCGGCAAAGCCGCAATAAAGGAGAAATGTCTAGGCGTCAAAGTCAGTCCTTTTATCCCGAGACCGAGCCGGTGGAGCCTTCGCAAAGGCAATCTCAACGGGCCAATGAAGGGTATATTTCGCGAAACAGCTCCAAATATAGATCAAATCGGCAAAGCGTCGAAAAACAAGAACGATCTAGGATGGATGAACAGGGCTACAATCGGTACGAACCTTATAATCTTTGTAAAGATAGTTGTAACGCAACGTGCGCATCGGGTAGAAGTACACGAAACAGTCAAAGAAACAATGAGTATCCCGCAAATTACGAGACCGACAGGGATGACTACGGAGAAGGGACTACGGACGATGAATATAATCGTGAAAAGGACCGTTTGTCTTTAAAAGATCAGAATATTCAGGAAGATTACGAAAAACCAACCGACAATCCTAACCGCAATATGAACTGTGAATGTCCACAGGAAAACTATGGAGGAAGGCAAAGTAACAGCCGCGATAAGGAATATGTACCAGATAAATACCAGACCAGAGGAGACGATGAGTATAATCGTGGTAAGGATCCTATATCAAAATACCAATCTGAACAGGATTACAATGAATGTCCTGCAAATTACCAGAACAATACAAATTTCGACGGACGAGATCCCGACAAGGGTCCTATTTGTCCTAAATACCAGAACATCCAGGATGCCCGTGGAAGAAGAGAGGATACAAATGATGACTGTATCTGTCCAGCAAGCCAGGCCCGTCAAGATGGCTACCAAGAAAGACAAGAGTATAACCGCGATAAGGATCAGACCTACCAGGAGAACAACAGGACGGACGCTGATTTTAACAAAGATAAGAATAATGAACCTGCAAATCAACAAGAGCACTATGATTCCTGTATCTGTCCAGCAAATCTGCCAGATCAATATAACCGCAGGAAACAAACCTTTAAATGTAATGTAGACTGCACCTGTGCAGCAAATCGTAGTAAGGAACCCTATAAAGATGATCTAGACTGCCCCTGTCCAGCAAATCAGATAGATCCTTATAAAAAGGAACCCTATAAAGATGATCTAGACTGCCCCTGTCCAGCAAATCAGATAGATCCTTATAAAAAGGAACCCTATAAAGATGATCTAGACTGTCAGTGTCCGGCAAATCTCAAGAGGGAACCATTTAAATGTAATCTAGACTGCACCTGTCCAGCAAATCGTAACAAGGAACCCTATAAAAATGATCTAGGCTGCCCCTGTCCAGAAAATCAGACAGCTCCTTCTAAGGAGGAACCCTATAAAGATGAACTAGAAGGCCCTTATCCAGCAAATCAGGTAGCTCCTCCTAAGGAGGAAACCTATAACAATGAACTGGACTGTCCGTGCCCAGAAAATCAGATAGCTCGTTATGACGGCAATACAGAGCCCTATAAAGATCAGTTGGACTGTGCTTGTCCAGAAAATCAGCCAGATCCGGTTAATCGAGATATAGAGTATCCACCTGAAAATAACGAGCCAGAAACTGTACCTGAAAAGCCCCTTACCGATCAGGAAGACTTAAAAATTGAGGAGGAGGTAATGCTTGATTGTGAGTGCGCAACAAGCGAAGACGATGCAGAGAAGCTCGAGCGCGCAAAGGAAGCGCCAGAGCCAGAGGCACCTATAAGGGCTCCTTGTCTTTGCGAGGCGGCCGTTGAGACGGACATTGACATGACCTTGACTGATAGAATCAATCGAAAGAAATGCAATTGCTCTGAAGATTCCTTGGAAACAGAAAAGCTAAGAGAGAAAAAAGCGAATGAAGAAAAAAATGCAATCTCAAAAGAAACTGAAACTAGTGGTCCGTCAGCTAAGGCCAAGCCCGCAAAAGGAGCCAAAAAAATGGGAAAAATCTGCTCATGCAAGCCACCCGTATTCAATAAAAGCAAAACTGCCAAGGCTGCAAGTCCTGCAACTCCTGTGGCAAAGAGCGAACAGTTAAAACAAAGGTCACAGTCGCCCGTGGGAGCTAAGCCACGTTTGCTCAGCAAGCGTCAAAACAAATTCGACGACGACGGCCTAAACAGTAAGTTCATAAATTATTAAACTCTTGCAATCTGATCGGTGGCATTACCTAGAATTCCAGGCCCTCGGCGGCCAAGCACGCCAGTACGTGTACGAAATGCAGGATGAGATACACATTAATGTCAGCAATCATCAGAATGGCGGCTATGAGGTATACAAAAAGGTCAATCCGAAGCATGTAAATAAATCGCAAACACGCGAAGGTCTGGCTATACTGTGCTCATTCCGGGTGCCGCCAACTTTGGCAGAGAAGACAATGGGCATACTGAACAATCACATATCATATAACGCGCCGAGTACGGAAGATGAATTTTACCCAGTTCCAGAATCTCAAGAACGGCCTCACAAATGCTATCCAGTACGAAACAACTTTAATGAACGTCGAAATGGTAGACACCCTACTGAGCGCTTTGCAAGTAATCCGTTTCTTAAATTAAATTTCAATGCTTCGAAACGAGACGTAATTGTGTTGCATGCCCCGGTTCCGGGCTTTCGTCCATCGAAGTATTCGCTCAGCGTGAAGGACTTTGAAGTAGACAATTACGAGAGACAACATCGGGTAGTTGAAAGATACCCAAAAGCAAGGCGGCCCATGCCGAAATAATCACCTAGTCACTGACTACCTATACCGAACCAATCTAACCATAGCTCCAGTTTCTTCACACATCATCCATACCATCCATAGCACCATAAAATGTCTTACACCAACTAAACCCTCAACTGCATTTTATTGTACGTAAGGATGCCAAAGTAGCTTTGAAAAAAGCACCCCGGTTACCTGAAGGGGCGTTACGCTTCAGTGCGATATGCGGATAACATTCCGGTATTGCCATAAATACCGCTCTGTAAGGTCGTTTCGTTAGGGGTTTGCCGAACTTATTGTTTTCCTATCAATGAAGTTTTTTGTAATTAATTTATGAGCAGTGTGCGGAACTATTCAAGCGTAGCCCAGCTAATTGATTTTTATGATGCACAGAAAGCTGCTGATTTTAAGAAGAGACACGAAATAAGCTTAAGAACATATATATCCCATATAAGCCCATAATGTATGCTTTTGATCAGTATCAGCATCAGGATCGGTATAGTCTGTAAACTTTAGTCCCTCAGTTTTAAATCTATCAGGATTAAAACATTTGTAAAATAAGAATTTTGGCTCAATGCAAAAGCAGTTAAAACATGTTTTTTCAATAAGCCTTTAGTAAATTAGAAGTTCTTTAAATTATGTTCTTAATTTAATGCAATATGTTTTATTATAATGCTACAGTTAGAAGAAAATCACAAACCTTAAATCTTAGATTCAATTTTAACCAATTAACGCTCTTTATATAATATATAATATTCATATTTTGATCATTTAAGATGCCAGCTCAAAACTGCTTTCGCTACCGCCAAAGATCGTGTAGGCGGCGGCATCCACGTCCTCGCCATTGTTGTCCAGTAAATCGCACAGCGCTAATATGTAGGATTGGGCCATTTGCAGCGTCTCGAACTTGGACAGCTTCTGGTCAATGGAGGGCGCCGGCACCACCTCGCGCAGCCTGTCGAATGCCTCGTTCAGGCCATTCATGCGCTTCCGCTCGCGCGCATTGGCCGCCTGCCGCCTCCGCTTCTGCACCGTGGGGCTCAGCACCAGCGAGCTAGGCGTGGACTGTACGCTCAATCTGCGCGGACCCATTTTGCGCTTCTTCAGCGGCTGCTGGCTCTCGGCCTGCGGCGGTGCGTGGTGCATCTGCATGGTGTGTGCCTCATCATAGCTGGCAATCGGGTGCTGCTGCTGCTCCAAGGCACTGCCTGTGGCATCCAGAAATTGCCAGTCGGGCGACAAGTACGCCACCTGGCTGTATTGCTGTGCCGCCGTGCCGCTGGACATCAGCGTTAGATTGTAGTTGGGACTGCCCAGATACTGTGAGCTGTTGTCCTCCTCCGATGAGTAGTAGCGGCTCATTTCTTTGGCGTTTTCAGCTCTGCACGGCTCGAATGTTGTGCCGCAACTGCAACTGACGCGCGAGCGGCACGAGCTGGCCAGAGACGAAATGATTATGCTGCAGCTAGCCGCAAAGCCACCCTTCGGGCCACGGTGTCTAGTTGCACAAATATTGTTACCGCCGCGCTGACCAAGTTTGTATGAGTGTGGCCCGCAAATGACCCCTTGCCCCTCAGCCAGGATCTTCATCATTACCATATCAAGGATCGTCAACAGGGGCGGCCAGTTAGGGGTTAGATGCGCTCTCCCTCTCTCGCTGTCGCTCTCCCTCTTGCTCGCTCGCTCACTCGCTCGCTCGCTCCCGCCTACTACTTTGACCTTTGTCTCATTCATGCTGCGCCGCTCTCGCCTTGGCCCTGGCACGCGTCATAGCTTGCCAAATTGCCGCTATCATGGCATGTGATCTCTTTTTCTATAATTTGTGACTTTCACGCTCAACAGCACACAACAGCGCGAGCAAGCGAGAGGCCTGAGCGTGAGGGTGAGAGCGAGGATGAGCTCTTGGCTACCGACTGGCACATCAATTAACTCGCTGTTGAATTTCTTAGTGCCTCCCGTCTACTGACCATATGTTGCATCGAGCCGCACTCCAGCAACCGGCACCATATGGCCACAGCAAACTCTGGCTCGAGCCCAGCTCTGGCGCTGTCCCTCATGTCGAGTGGAGTGGAGTGGCAGTAAATGTCCTTAGGACTACCTTTGGGCTACCTTTTGTCGAACTGTTTGAACCGCTTGGCACGCGACAATTGTTGTGCTAGTCTCAAGTAAAGGCTGAGTCAAAGAGAAACTTCTACTTGGATCAGCACGAAAACAAAGCGTTTAATATGATAAAAACTTACAAATCTGAATAATAAAATTAAAATAATTCAAGATTATTACTGTCTCTAGCTCTTACAGACAGACATGGCTAGATCGACTCGGCTATTGATGCTGATCACGAATATATATACTTAAAGGGGTCGAACATGCTTCTTTCTGCCTGTTACATACATTCACACCAAATATGATAGCCTTTTATTAATTTTCAATGGGTTCAGGGTATAACAAATAATAATATTAGCCATATCGGATTTAGGTATAAGCTTGCAATTTAACATTTCTTTAAATACTATTTAATATTTAATAAATAGAGGCCAGGACAAAGCTACATTCGTACATAAGCCTGCGACTTGAGCCCGGATCCTCGTTGATGACTGCGTCACATGGACAGCACATCTACCCGGGTCTGAATATGTATATTTTATAAAAAATTATTTATAATTATATCTTTATTTCCTTAGAACATAATATGATGTTATTAGCCATATAGCTAATTCACGTCCGATTTTGATTGGAATACAATCTGAAAGCTCAAAACTTGTCCAGTGTATGGTTACAGGAAGAGGTGGAACAGCTCGAGAGAGCATATTGGTGCTGCGCATGCACCGACACTGGGAAGCTGTCGATTGTGCCGCCCACTCGGCAATTGTTTTGTAGAGAAATACGAGACGAGGACAGTTCGGGCAGCAGCAGCAGCAACAGGACTGAAAACCGTGCCGCAAATGTGAAGTGTTGTCATTTGGAAAAGGCGACAACATAAACATTGTCCAGGCAACACGCCAAGCGATAGAAACCAAGAGCCAAACGAGTTAAATAAACTAAAGAAAGCGAACACAAAGTGCAAGTGCAATTGAAAATGTGTCTGTATTTGGGCGTAGTGGAGCATCTGGTGGATGTGGTCGCCTATTGTGTGTGCCGCATGCTGGAGCTGACCCTGGTCACCTTCATGATGATGTGCAGCACGGCCAAAGCAAAGCTGGCCAGCGGCAACAGCAACAACAACGAGCTGACTCTCGCCGAGCAATGACCCAGAGCAAGTGCCGCTGGACTCGGACTCGGACTTGGACTCGGAATCGGACAAGATGTCAGCTGCAACGGCAGATGCACTGAGGGGGAGCGCAGATGGGGGGTGGGCAATGTCTAACATTCTAATTTAAGTGACTTTTTGTATGTAATTTGGCATAGACATAAATAAATTACTACAAATGTGAGTGTGTGTGTGTGTCTGCCATGGGATTAAAATGTGGCCAGAAGACACTGGCCAAAGGAGCCATAATTTGGCATGGCAAGGCCTTAGCCCACGGCAAGGATTTGCCCATGTACATTGTGTTGCGGGCTTGTGGTTGTTGTTCTTGCTGTTTGCTCAGCCGTTTATTGTACTTATTAACATTGCCCGACAGCCGAGCCATTTGCATGATGATAAAGTATCGACTGGGGCTTACACATGTACCAATTTATTTATTTATCTCCCCAACGCCCGCTGTGCTCTGCCTGGCGCCTGCAAATATGCTACACTTCGGGCGAGCAAGCATTTTATTGCCGCCCTGCCCTTCCTGTGCAGGGCCTTAACCAAGTTGGAGCAATTGTTCTACGGTCTCTATTACAGTCGCAGCCTCTGGCCCAGTCTCTTTCTGTGAGTTTTTGGTATGGAATTTATGTAGTTGTTTACAGTTGTTGCCTCTGGCAATGGTTGCGCATAAATTTATTGAAATTGTACGTGCAAATTGGAGTAAAGTTTATTGCACTGCCATAACACATAATAGCCCATTATTATTATTACGGGCAGTACTTTTGCATTCACATATTTGCTCTTATCATAATATGATTAACAGCGCTTGGCTGGGTTACTTCTCGGCCAATTTCCTCGAATAGACAATTTCAGGTCCTTCAATCCATTCAGCTGAAATGAAAAACAATTGCTTTCCCTATGTCACGTAAGACAACTCCATCAGAGTTTCCACAATTTCCATCATACTTTTCCTAAGGTTTTCACTTCCATTTCCGTTTGTCTGTAAATTTCTTAAATTAGCAAATTAGTCATTCATTTTTCACTCAACTAACTTGACTAACAGAATTTCCCAAAATTAAATAAAATTAAAATAGTTTTACCGAAAAAATATTTGTTTTAATATTAGTCCGAAAATATTGTGTATTTAGCCAATCGAGAGAGTTTGGCGTTCCAAATCGAAGTTTAAGCACCACAAGCAAACGTATTATGTAATTTTTAACAAAATTCTTAGCAACATGGATACTATCGAAAAGCCACAAGAGAAGCCAATTCTATCTGAAATCAGTGGATCGACAAAATTGAAGGAAGTCTCCGTTCCGACACCATCCCAGATCGATATTAAGGAGCCGATCGTCTACGATTATATGAAGTACCCCAATAAAAAGAAGGGCAAGACGCTGCACGCACATCCAAAGGTCAAGAAGAGTGTGTCCTTTAAGAGAGTCGTCGAGCTGGTCACCTTTACCGACGACTGGAAGATGCAGACGAGCGAAAGCAACCTGCGCACCGAGGACCAGCAGGTGCGTCTCAAAGAGAGAAAAATATCAACTACAGATATTCTTTTATTCCCTTTCGCAAGCGCAGCTCGGCAATAATTTGAGACGCAATTTTTGATCGTTTTTCGTTCCCATAAATGTATTTTGTTAATTTTATGTATCCGAATCAATCAAAATGAATTTAATACAAAGTTGATTTCCTCAATCGTTCTTGCGAAATTCGGTGAACATGTTGCAACGCAGCTGATTCATAATATTGCATATGACATATTCGTCACGGTCTGTGCCCTTAAAGTCGGCCGTCTTGATGCCCGATTCCATGGTGCGAATCATTTCGGTCCAGAGCGCATTGGCGCAATCATCATGGCCCAGATGATGCATCAGATCCACGCAGGTGGACACAATTCCATACGGACTGAGCACCTTGTAGTTGGTCAGCGAGAGTTTCGTTTGCAGCGGCTTGAACACGGCATGATGTTCCCCAATCTCAGTCGAGGAAAACAGATTCGCACCACCACAGATGGCACTACAAATGGTAGCCATAAAGGTTCCGTACAGATCGCTGGTGACCAGCACATCAAAGTACCCCGGATCGAGCATCAGACGGGCAACGCATTTGTCCAGCTCCATCGGCTCCAGCTCTATGTCGGGAAATTCCTTCTTCTGCAGGTTGTGTGCAATATCCAGCATGATACCCTCAGTCTTTGGCCACTCGGTTGACTTGTGCACAAGGGTGACCTTTTGTCGCTTCTTTTCCATCACAGCCTTGAAGGCGTAACGCAGAAACCGCTTGATGTCCCGGCTGGTGACAACGCGCAGTCCCTCGACCACACCCTCCACTGGTGAATACTCCAGCTCGGCATAGTTGCCCATGTTGTTTTGCGCGATCAGCTGGATGTTCACATTGGGGAAGCGGCAGTTGAAGCCCGGAAAACTGCGCAGGTTGGTCAGAAAGACCTGCAGATCGAGATCGTTGCAGATCTTCAGCGATTTCTTTTTCGAAACCGCATCGTGCACAATGTCCACATGGATGGCAGCGCGATTGCGCAACACCGAATTGTAATACTCTGTGCCCTGATCGACAAAGATGCGCTGCACATCGACCGGCACCCGGGCGCTGGACAGCAGCGATTTCACGTACTTGGCGCCCTGCTTGCCAATTATGGTTTCGCCACAGAGGAGCGTTACATGCGTGATGCCGCCGTACTTGGTTTTGGGCAACACGTTCACATTCTCCGTACGTACATCTCCTTTGGCCATGAACGCATTCGCGCCAGTTACGTGGGTGTGCTCGTCGATTTTGGTAGTGATTTGGCGGTGTCTGCTGGCGAGAGAGAATGGCGATTGCAGCAGCTTCACGCTTTTTATACGTCTTAGCATTGTGTGGGAAATTCGAAAATTTTGTTACGAAAAAGTCTGTTTAAATCAGTTGCTCAATAAGCCACTTTGATCTGAGACTCGACTGGAGGCGACAGCTCACCCAGCTGTCAAGACATTTGTGTGCCCTGTCAACGGATGCCCAACCCGAAAATCAATTCAAAACTGCGCTTAATACAAACTCATCTCGAGTCTTTATTCCCCTAGCGATTCTTACAGGACTAGATATCCCAGCAAACGGTCTTCTCGGGACACGGACAACCATCGACACCATAGTTGCCAATCAGTATTTCGGTTTGCGTGCCCTTGTCCAGCGGACCAATAACGCGCCAAGCATCTTTCTGATAATACTTGTCCGGCAGGTAATAGGTTGGAATATCCTTGACTATCTGCAAATGATCCTTGAGCAGCATCAGACCATATTCCGGCGAAACGTAACTAGCCTCCAGCTTATATTGCTTGTGCTTCACCTGACGTATGGCCGGTTCCAGCTTGAGACGGTAATGTGGTATAAATGCATCAAGATTCCTGTCCAGTTCCTCCTGCTGTGCTTGCCGTATTCTCTCGCACATTTCGCAACGGCATTTGCCGCCATGGTAACAGTACCGCCTCCTGCCATCCTCATCGACCATGAGCAGGGGCACACATATCGGGGGCGGTGCCGGCTGTGCCTCCGTCTGTGTGTTTTTCGTACTCTGTTGCGGCTCTGAATACATGGTATGGCGGCTTGAACTGGTCAACTAGGAGAATATGAGAGCGAGATGTTCGAGCTATGTGCTGACTAAAACGAATCCAGTTTCTGACTGTACTGACATACCAGCACCAGTTGACAAGCCACACAAAGCTCCAATTTCAAACGCACATGTGATTTTTTATAGTTGAACAAATGTTATATATATACAGATGGAAGCCGGTACAATGGCTAAGAAACTTATATGCCAAAGGTGCTGCTCTTAAACACACACACACACACACAGATACCTAGCCGGTGAGTGGGTGAGTCAAGAGAAGCATCTTTGGCAGGTAAGTGCAGCAGCGAGAAACTTGAGGCCAATGCTGCGCTTAGCACATAGTTTCAGGTCCACAACAATAGACATTGTGACGTATATCCTTGGCCGGAACTTTAAACTTGGGTAATCCGCAGCCGGAACACATGCAACTGATCGGTATATACGACGGCCAGCTTCTCTCGGCGGCAATCATTTTGGCATAGTACTGCCTGAGCTCACGATAGCGCACCTCCCTGATGAAGTTTCTTATCAGCTGGGATTCTTCTGCCGTGCATTGACCCTGCTGGCACTGGGCTACGCAAGATTCATTTCTTTTTTGCCTGGTCCTTGGCACTTTTGGGGTTTGCTTTTTTACCAACTTTTTGGCACTTAGTTTGCCCAAAAGCGACATGCGGGACAAGGTGGACAAGCTCAGATCGCTGACGCTGCCTGTAACCGGAATATATTTTGGCGTTTGCGTTGGCGTGATAGAAGACAACCTGGCACTCGACAATATGTTAACATAGTTCTGCGGATTAGCGAACGAGCCTGAGATTGAGAGCCTATACCACTTGTGCGACATGGCCAGTTGTCTAATACTGTTAATGGGTATTGCACGGAAATAGCGTTTAAATTTTGAATTTTAAAGCGAAGCAACTTGAGTCAAAATAGTAAAATCAAACTTGATATTAGCTAGCGTGTATTCCCCTGCCCAAATTGTAGGCTTCAATGTTAAGACATCATTTAAATCCATCCCTACCTCCGCGAACTACAAGTTATCTCGAAGATATTTGAAAATGATTTTCCACATCAACTCTGAGCTGTAATGTGTTTGCCTGTAGGAAATGGAACAAAAGGCACGACAGGCCTCAATAGGTTAAGATGTCTATGTGCCTGCACGAGTGATATCTGTTCAGATAAGAGACAGATATCACGAATAATCTCATACATAAGAAACACAAGAGCCTCAGCTCTTGTCAGTCGGAAACTTCTACCGTGGCTGTATCTACTTCTATATCTAAAATGTCGCTAAATCTTGAGAACGAAACCAAATGGCTAACGACAAGCGTCTTGCCGCAGATCCTGCGTAGTGGACGACTATTGGAGAACTACAGCGAGGCGCTGGCGAAAACTTTCCAGGTGGAGAGCATCGAAATCAATGTAATCGGCGCCGATGAGGCCTACATGTTAACCATATGCTACAAGGCTCACATCAAATTTCAATATGCCGGCCAACAGCAGCAGAGGAGACTGGTTATTAAGGTAAGCATGGATGAGAAAGTTATCAAATAGTAGATAAGAATGTCAAAATAAAAGTCTGTATTATGTTTATGAGATGCACAAAACTTATAATAGACAAGCTTTCCACGTGATAACGATATAACTTAAGCAATCTCCTAATCGTGATTATAAAAGAGATACATAAGAGCCCAAAGAATACGTGATGATAGACAACGTTTCACATTGATATCTACAGAAAACACCAAAGATATTGCCTGATGTATACGATTCGGTGCAATTTGATGATCTATTTAGCAATGAAGTGGGCTTCTACGTCGAGATACTGCCACTTCTTCAGAAGCTGAGCAATGGCAGGTTTGCTGCTCCCAAGTATTATTACAGCGAAATCAAACCGAACTCCGCACTGCTCATCCTGGGCGACTTTGCGGAGGATGGCTGGAGAATGACTAAGGACAGATTTGGCCTGAGTCTGGAGCATGCGCGCATTGCAGGTGAGTCAGAGATCAAAGTAAACTATGTCGTCTGCTAAAGACTATTCTTCTGCCAGTCAAGTACTTGGGCAAGTTTCATGGCTTCGGCTATGCCATGAAGCACAACCATAAGGAGCGCTTCCAGGAGCTCACGAGCAGGCTCAGGGAAGGACGTTATGCCAAAGAGTCTCTGAACCATGAATGGGAACTAAAACATAAGGCCAGCCTCAAGCGAGCGGAGCGGGTAGTAGCTACATATCAACCACAAGTGGACAAGGAATTCGTCAGTAAGTTTCAGCTACTCCTTTACAGTTATATAGGCTATGGACGTCAGCGTGTGGCGCCCAGGGAGCCACTCGCTGTCATCTGCCACGGTGACTACCTGAGAAACAATGTGGCCTACAAGTACGCTACGGACAATAGCAGCACTCCCCTGGAGATAATGATGTTTGACTATCAGACATTGCGTTTGTCCTCGCCCATGATTGATCTCTGCGTGTTCCTGGCACTCTCACTCCTGGCGGAAGTGCGCTACAACAATTTTGATAGTCTTTTTGATGATTATTGCAATGCGCTCTTTGAAAGTTATAGGAAACATTCAAGTATTTCACTTCCGGCGTACCTCAAGTAAATACACATCTTTAAGATCATTCTATTCACATTAATTAAGAACTGAATTGTTGCAGTCGCGATGATTTGATGAAAGAGTACATCAGGATTTTGCCATACGCTGTGCACATAACGTGCTACTTCCTCTTCTCGCTGGTTGATCCACCAACAGTTTCGGCGGAGGAAATGTTTAACACAGAGCTTTCGGATTTGGAAATTGTTCAGACAGCGTTGAAGCAAGGCGGTGCACTGGTGGACCGGGAAATAGCCCATCAAATAAAGGAATTGTACGAGCTGAGCCAATTGCACAAAGTGCAAATTGACGAGGATATTGATACATCAGATTGGATTAAAGATGCTTTCAAATTTGTAAAAGAAACAAATTGGATATATGAAAGTGCTTAAGTTGTATCGAATGGCATAAGCTTAAGAATTGGCTAAATAAAAATATATTAAAACAAAATGTTCTCTAATCTATTCTACACTTTTCAACTAATTATGTGTGTCAGCTTTGCAAAACTTTGTGCTTATCAGTCTCAGAAATCACCCGCCTTTTTTACCACAAAAATTTGACCATATCGAGAGTTTTTATTCGTTATTAAGCAACTTTACATTACTCCATTAAATTCGCAATTGTTTGGTCTAGACCAAACGAATATTACAAAAATCAAACATGTTCACAAGAGTATCCACACGCTGATAAGTGCATACAAATATACATTTATACTCGTACATATTACGCTATTGTCGCTTAAAATGAGCACTGCACAGCCGTCTAACGACTAGTTGTGCGCTATTCACGAAGCTGAGCGGTTCTCGAATATACTCACTGATAATGGCACTGAACGTTGACAGAGAAGTCGAGTGGCTCACCACTTCAATCTTGCCTGAGATTCTACAAAACGGACGTCTAGTGGACAATTACAGCGAGTCACAGCTGAGCACATTCGGGGACATTAAAATCGCCGTCATCGGACCCGAAGAGGCGTTTATGTTGACTCAATGCTATCGAGCAACAGTTAATTTTGAATACGCCGGTGAGGAGCAGCAGCGCAAGTTTGTTGTTAAGGTGTGCATACAATACTATTTAAATAGTGTACACAAAATTATTTGAATTGATGAATTAATGAACACATCCGCATGTACAGAAAACGCCAGACGTACCGCCTGAATTTTACGACAACGCACAGTTCGGTGATCTATTCCACAACGAAGTTAGTTTCTATACCGAGATACTACCTCTTATTCTAAAGCTGAGCAATGGCAAGTTTGCTTCACCCAAGTATTATCACAGCGAGATAAAACCGAACTCTGCATGGCTTATCCTGGGGGACTTTTCAGCGGATGGCTGGAGTGTGACAAAGGACAGATATGGCCTCAGTCTGGAGCACACGCGCATTGCAGGTGAGCCAGTGATCAAAGTGAACTAGGTAATTTACTAAGGAATATCATTCTTCCAGTCAAGTACTTGGCCAGATTTCATGGCTTTGGCTATGCCATGAAGCACAATCAGAAGGACCGCTTCGAGCAGCTAACTCGCCAATTTAGGGAATCTCGTTACGCCAACGATGTTGTCAATCCCGAATTTGAATTACTTGAAAAGACTGCATTAAAACGAGTTGCCAAAGCAACGACCACTTACCATCCAGAAGTGGACAAAGAGTTTGTAAAAAAGTTTCAACAAACTGTGTGGGACTCTGTGGGCTACGGGCGTCAGCGAGTGGCGGCGCCTAAGGAACCGCTTTCTATCCTCTGCCACGGGGACTACCTGAGAAACAATGTGGCCTACAAGTACGCTTCGGACAATAGTGGCACGCCCCTGGATACAATGATGTTTGACTATCAGACAATGCGTTTGTCCTCGCCCATGATCGACCTCTCAACATTCCTGGCCAACTCTGTGCTCGCGGATGTGCGTCATAAACATTTCGATAGTATTTTCGATGATTATTGCACTGCGCTCTTTGAGAGTTACACAAAGCACTCAGATGGTAAACTTCTGGAATTTTTGAAGTATGATTATAATGTTAATGGCTTAATTAGACTTACAAAACTATGTTTCCTTGCAGTCGCGAGAATTTTTTGAAGGAGTACATTCGCTTTTTGCCGTATTCACTAAGTATATCGGCATTTTTCCTAATGATGCTGGTCGAGCCTCCAACATTGATGTTCGCGGAAATGCTTGCCCTCCAGAGACCAGAGGACGAAATCATACAGGAGGCTATGTCACAAGGAGGTGAAATAGTCGATCGTGAGATTGCCCACCAAATGAAGGAAATGTTTGACCTTAGCCGCTTGCACAATGTTCAAATCGACGAAGATATTGATAGCAGTAAATGGATTAATAGTGTGGAATTTGAATAGATAACATTTCATGAAATCTAGATAGATAGATTGCCATTGGCAATGACTTTTAATATATATCTGTATATGTATACCGGTGCTTCGCTTATATATAAATACGTTATCAATTAGATATGTTGACCCAAATTTGCGTTTAATAAACAAATATATTTGTAAGTGTGTACATATGTGGATTAAATTTGCATTGGTGATCCGCATAGTCGATATGGCAACGCTATTTCTATATCTAGTCTGGCAGCAACCTAATTTTACATACGTTTACGGTGTATGCATTTATTTTACATACGTAATTTGATGGAACAACAAATTCTTGTTGAGACCTGAGAGAATTAGTTGCATCCCACCGCTTTTAAAAGCTTCTTATCAAATACACAAATCACCTGAAGGTCACGGATAGGAATTATTATTGGGTCGAGTGCAACATGAGTTCCATAAGAATCGGCAGCCAACAAGCCTCCTAGAAAACTGGAATAACGGTCAAGTGGCATCTGCGTCGTTTAGATTCATTCCAAGAACCAAATTGAGGTAGGTTTGTACCCCAATTGGCAAGCCCACAAAGTGTTCAGTGTTGGCAGCCATCGCCATTGGCCAACTTTAATTAAGATAAAGTTTATTTTCCTTTGGTCCTTCCCATCATCGGGAAGCGCTGCAAAACTAAAGAACAGTTCCATTCTCTAGCAGCATCGTACCGCTAACATTGTTTATTGAGAACTTCGACCTGTTTCGCGTTGACAGTCGCTTTATACGCCCTCGGCATTGCTTTGAAGTTCACCATCCCATAATCTTGCTCAAGGAACTTCCACTGTAATGCAGCAGCAAAAAAGTATTAATTAACCCTGCCCTCTGCAGCAGGATAAGATTTGTCTTCCATCACTTGTTTACATTCTGATCTGCGTGGCAAGGAATCCATCAGAACACTTCAGCATATGTATTTAAGTTACACATACTGCCATCTTTAATTTCTGAGGAATTTTATTTGAAGGCAATAGGAGACATTGAATTAATTCACTTCCAGCGTACTTCAAGTAATTGTATATCTTTAAAGTTTATCTATGAACACTAATATGGAACTAAATTCTTGCAGCCGCGACGATTTATTGAAAGAGTTGAAAAAGCTTCAAAACAACGTGGTGAGGGATGAAATGATGGACCGAGAAAATATATGAGATTGGATTGATGAAAACATGCACTATACGAATGTGTTAAGTTTTATAAAATTGTACATATTTAAAAGTGGACAAAATGTTCTCTTATTTACTAAACATTAGTCAAGTAATTATATCTTTTAGCCTTGCACAGCTTTGTATTTCATAACTCGACGCTCTCAGCAATAAGCCGCCACAAAAATGTGATCATATCTAATCGTGGAGAGCACACTGTTTTCAATATTAAGAACCCTCACATTTTGCGATTAAATTCGCATTCATTTCGACAAGCCCAAACAATAATATTACAAACATCAACAATACACACACGAGCCAACACACACTGATTAGTTTATACAAATATAAATGTATATACAGATATTCACGTTCGTCTATCGTCGCTTAAAATGAGCACTGCACAGCCGTCTAACGACTAGTTGTACGCTATTCACGAAGCTGAGCGGTTCTCGAATATACTCACTGATAATGGCGCTGAACGTTGATAGAGAAGTCGAGTGGCTCACCACTTCAATCTTGCCTGAGATTCTACAAAACGGACGTCTAGTGGACAATTACAGCGAGTCACAGCTGAGCACATTCAAGGTCGGGGACATTAAAATCGCCGTCATCGGACCCGAAGAGGCGTTTATGTTGACTCAATGCTATCGAGCAACAGTTAATTTTGAATACGCCGGTGAGGAGCAGCAGCGCAAGTTTGTTGTTAAGGTGTGCATACAATACTATTTAAATAGTGTACAAACAAATTATTATAATTGATGAATTAATGAACACATCCCCATGTACAGAAAACGCCAGACGTACCGCCTGAATTTTACGACAACGCACAATTCGGTGATCTATTCCACAACGAAGTTAGTTTCTATACCGAGATACTACCTCTTATTCTAAAGCTGAGCAATGGCAAGTTTGCTTCACCCAAGTATTATCACAGCGAGATAAAACCGAACTCTGCATGGCTTATCCTGGGGGACTTTTCAGCGGATGGCTGGAGTGTGACAAAGGACAGATATGGCCTCAGTCTGGAGCACACGCGTATTGCAGGTGAGTCAGACATCAAAGTAAACTACGTAATTTACTAAGGAATATCATTCTTCCAGTCAAGTACTTGGGCAGATTTCATGGCTTTGGCTATGCCATGAAGCACAATCAGAAGGACCGCTTCGAGCAGCTAACTCGCCAATTTCGGGAATCTCGATATGCCAACGATGTTATCAATCCCGAATATGCTTTAGTAGGAAAAACTGGACTGAAACGTGTTGCCAAGGCGACGACCATTTACCATCCAGAAGTGGACAAGGAATTTATCAAAAAGTTTCAACAAACTGTGTGGGACTCTGTGGGCTACGGACGTCAGCGAGTGGCGGCGCCTAAGGAGCCACTTTCTATCCTCTGCCACGGGGACTACCTGAGAAACAATGTGGCCTACAAGTACGCTTCGGACAATAGTGGCACGCCCCTGGATACAATGATGTTTGACTATCAGACAATGCGTTTGTCCTCGCCCATGATCGACCTCTCAACATTCCTGGCCAACTCTGTGCTCGCGGATGTGCGTCATAAGCATTTCGACAGCATTTTCGATGATTATTGCACTGCGCTCTTTGAGAGTTACACAAAGCACTCAGATGGTAAACTTCCGGAATTTTTGAGGTATGATTATATTGTTAATAGCTTGATTGGACTTACAAATCTATGTTTTCTTGCAGTCGCGAGAATTTGCTGAAGGAGTACATTCGCTTTTTGCCGTATTCGCTTAGCATTTCAGCATCATTCTTAATGATGCTAGTCGAGCCTCCAAAATTGACGATCGCTGAATTGATAGCCCTCCAGAAAACGGAGGACGAAATCATACAGGAGGCTATGTCACAAGGAGGTGAAATAGTCGATCGTGAGATTGCCCACCAAATGAAGGAAATGTTTGACCTGAGCCGCTTGCATAATGTTCAAATCGATGAAGATATTGATAGCAGTAAATGGATCAATAGCGTGGAATTCGAATAGATAACAATTTATTAATCACAAACCCGTCACAGTGAATTAGCAAAAAAAAACAAGATTGCCATTGGCCATGACTTTAGAATTTACCAGTCGCTTGTTAACATAAGTATAAATTATTGGTGATTTTGTTTTAAAAAATGTATATATAGCTTTACGTACGTTATCAAATTTATATGTTGATTAAAACCGCTGTTAAAATATATACATATTTTTGTGTGTATGTTTATCATATGAAAATACCATGTGCTGCCAACAGCTGATATAGTTCGCATATGGTGAGCCGTACAGCCGATATGGCAACTCTGTTTTTTTTTTAGTCTGGCAGCAATTTAGTTACATGCGTATGCGAGAACAACAAATTCTTGTTGGGATTTAAAAGAATATGTTTCAACCAACCCGACAACAGGTGCTCCGCCTTTATAAGCATCTTATCAAATACGGCAATCACCTGAAGCTCACGGATAAAAATTACTTTCTGGGTCGAGTGCGGCACGAGTTCCGTGAGCATCGACACCTAACAAGTCCCTTAGAGATTGAGTTCAATTTTAAGGTGTGTTTTTCTTATTATATCACAATAATTACAATTCAAATAATTTAAAATTTACCACAGCGCGGCGAAACATTGCTCAAGAAAGGCCGAATACTCTAGTAATGCTCAAGTTGCGATCTTTGGCTGGTTCACTCTCCAGCAACCTGTGCCGGCTGGCGTCCACGGCTCACTTGGACTACTCACGCTACCCAAGTCTCCAGGAGTCGGACATTGAGGAGACATTAATGCGCGGCAGCGGACCGGGTGGACAAGCCGTAAACAAAACCAACAATTGCGTCTTTCTACGTCATCTTCCAACTGGCATAACCGTCAAGTGTCATCTACATCGTTTGGCTTCCAAGAACCGGATTGAGGCACGTAAAATATTGTTGGATAAGCTCGATGCGCACCTAAACGGAGAACAGTCAATTGCAGCACAACAGAAAGTGCTCGATCAGAAAAAGTCCTCGGAGCGTAAACGCCGGCAAGGCAAATTGCAGGAGATGAAGAAGACCTGGCAAAGTCGTGAACGTGAAGAGAATGAAAAGTGAAGCAGTGTACGCTTATTGAAAATATGTGTTTATTTGAGTACAGCTACCAGCTGGAGAAATCGCCAAAACCGTTTGTATGCTTCTTCTTTTTCGCAGGCTGCGCTCCAGGCAATTGTGATTGTGGTTCTGGGTTTTTGGGCGCACTTGGTTTTAGATATTTGCCCACTCCTTCACGGTACTTTTTAAGCGGTTCGTTTAAACGTTTTTGCTGCTCAAGCTTTATGGCCGCCACCTGTTTGCTGGCCGCTTCTTCTGCACGCTCTTTGGCCAGCTGCTCGACAGCTTCTTCGAATGGATTAACGAACACCTGAGCGTTCTCTATTATGATGTCCTCAATGGGCCTGTCCTTGTTGTCCACCTCAATGTTTTCCATTTTCTGCAGTGTCTCAAGGCCTCCAACTAATTTGCCAAAAATTGTGTGTTTACCGTCGAGCTGCTTGCATGAGCGATAGGTAATGAAGCTATAGAGGAATAGAGAGAGTAACCACCAGTTGAATTTATTAGTTACTTCAATGGCTACTCACAACTGGGAGCCATTTGTATTGGGCCCCGAATTAGCCATTGACAGCATGCCGCGTCCCGTGTGGCTTAGATTAGGCTTGAACTCGTCCTCAAACATCTTTCCCCATATCGATTTACCACCAGCACCTGTGCCTGTTGGATCCCCTCCTTGTATCTATGGTAAAACAAATAATGTTACTATTGAAATTAGCGCCAAGTCGAGTGTTACTCACAATAAAGTTCCTTATGGAACGGTGAAACAGCACGTTGTTATAATAGCCATCTGCGCAATGCTTAATAAAATTGTCACAAGCGCGTGGGGTCTGCTCGCAATAGAGTTCCAAGTTGAGCGGCCCGAAATTTGTGTTCAGCCGCACATAGCCCTTCTTCTTGACCCGCTCGTACTTGACAAGATCATCGTCAATGATAGCTGCCTCGCTTTGGGATACAGGCATCATGGCAGTGGATGTAAAGCTGGCTGCAACTGCGCCGGTTGAGTAGTGCGCCGCGTTAAACTTGTCTGCTGTGCGTTTAGAACCAGATGGTGCCTCTTCCGCTGGTTGATAATCTTTCTGTAGCTGTGCCAGCGTCTCCTTCGTTTCCATATTCATGGTCTTGATGCGTCCCAGGGGATCCTTGCGCTCCAGCTGCTCTTCAGCTGTTAACACACGCAAATTTTTCTTGATGTGATAGAACTTGGATATATCGAACTTTTCCAAATGCTGGGGATCTTGTATTGTGATAATATCCTTGCGTTGGAATGGTGTATCATCAACCAAGTCTTTCCAGTTTTTGGTCTTAATGTTTAACTGATCGATTGCCTCCCAGCAGTAAACGTTGCCCGTTGTGCCCACAGCCACAATGTGCGAGTTTTTGCTGAAGGGCTTAAACAACGCGGGGCAATGGTATTCGTCGTTGGCATTTTTGTGAAAGTTAAGTTTAATCAAGGATTTGGAGTCCATTTTGTGGCCAGTAATGGGATTGACTTTAAATGCCTTCAAGAATGTCAATATCGCCTCATACTCGAAGACATTCCCATTGAGATCACTGTACGGCATTTCGAATGGTGCCATGGTTATGCAGCAATTGCCAAATGGTAAACGTTTAAATTTAATATGTTCATTCTCCAAGGATTCCACTTTTTTGCCACCATAGAACTCGGTCCACTCGGTGTACGTTAAGTACCTAATAACAGTGAGCAGCAGTGAGTAATTAGCTAATTATTAGACTGTATAACTTACATTTTATCCTTTTGATGCTGTCGTTTACCCATTTTGGCGGCTTTTTATGCAATACCAACTTATAAGTAAACAAAAACTATCTTAAAAAATTTGTTAGATATTCCAAACGACCGATAAGACACGATAAGTTATCGACTGTGGTAATGTGGTGGCCCACCGATAGCCAACGAATGCATCCATAGTTAGCAGCTGTTGAGAGCTGTGGTCACACTGTCCACCCAAGCTAAAGCCGCGTCAAATTTGTTATTGTTAATTTGTATTGTTTAAAACATGTCGCATCCGGCCCGAATGCCTGTATCAGAACCAAACATTGAAGAAGCCTTCAAAAGGCACAGCCCAATTGCGGGTAAAGTAAAAGCAGAATACGATAAAGCGCTTATGGAAATCTTTGCGGACATGAGGTAAGTTGAAATTGAATTTGAATTGCAAGCGTCCATACTATTATTAATGTGCATTTACAATTTCAGCGCCATGTGCTTGGAACCGTTTGCAGCAATTCTATTGGAACATGAGAACACTATCCTAAACAAGGATACTCTAATCGAACGTGTACGCGCGAGAATGAGCCAGGTGTTGCCCAAGATAAACGATAATTTTTTTGTGTCCAATGATGTTGGCAAGAAGTTGATTACCATGGAGGTGCTTAAGGAAAAGTTTGAACCCTATAAAGGCACTAACTGGTAAGTTCTGAAAACAGCTGGTTATCTGGTTGGCTGTAACATTAACCCAATTATTAATTGCAGGAACGTTCATAAACTGACGCCAGAGGAACGGACAAGGCCGGTGCGCATGCGCCTCATGGATTCCAGCATTCGATTTATCCAAAAGCAAATAGTTTCTCAGGAAAAAGCTATTGGGGTCAGTTCTAGTAAAACTATTATGGTCTGATATTATAAATTAAATATGTATTTTCTCAGATTGCCATGGCAAAGAGCAGAGAGAATCGGGAACGTATACAAAGCATTCAGAATGAGCGCGTTAAACTTTACGCCCTGATGCATCAGCAAACGGGGTACTACAAGGAAATGAAACCAAAATTAATGGAACTTACGAAACTAATGATAGATAATGATAAGTAGATTATAAGTTAAGCTTTTGTGTATATTCTGCAATACGAAATTTATTATGTAAAATAAACTTTACTTAATATTTTTCAATTATATACTCAGCCAAACTATCGAGAATTGCAATCACAATTGCGAATTGCGATCGATTATCATAACAGCCCTTTCAATTGATTAACAGCTCCTGCTGTTATCCTAACAGTCTCTGTACGCAACTCATAATTCGCTGTAAATGTTGAAGCTTGTCATTATAACTTTTTCGTCGTCCCGAGCAGCTCGTCTGGCAGACAGATTGGGACTTGCGCTTATTTTTTTTTGGAAGGACCAATTTAAAATCGAATATAGTTACGATAAGTAAAAGGCGTAAGCTTTCTCAGTAGTGTACTTTTAATTTTCTGTTCTGTTCCTGAATTATAGTGCAATTTCTTATTGTCAAAAGTATCCCTAGTTTTTCGGCTGTGGTCAGTGTCAATTCTTTTTTTATTTTTACAAGTATTGCACTTTTCACGGCCGGAAAAATAGAGATTCCATTAAACACAAGATTGCGCACAAGTTCAATTAATGTTCGCAAGCTATATTTTGCAGGCCGTGTCCAGTGTTGTTCAATGTGTGTACGTTTTCCGCCATTTCCCGCCATGAAAACTTATAGCTGGAAAAACTAGTGCGTCCGCATGACCATTTTAAGGACGGTATTTGTGACAATATGTGGAGCTTAATCAATTTATTTAGCATATTGCACATCTCCCGGCCTAAAAATGAACCGTGCTCTCTTCGATATATGGAAAATTAAAACAATTTGGAAAATACTGCGTATAGCGTATTGCTTCGCGCCTTATGTAAGCATTTTTAGGCCGTGCTATGTGTGAATATGTTTTTAATTATATTCATATTGCACATCTCCCGGCCTATAAGTGTAGCTGCATAATTCATCAAATATAAATATAAATGTAATGCGTGTATGTATGTATATGTTGAAGAGCATAGTCCCGTTAGGACGACGATCGGCTTTAAAGACAGCGAGTGCGAGCGAGACAAACGAATGGCGCCGAGCAAAGTCTGTTTTCTAGGAATTTGGCGTTAACTTTGTGCCGTCGAACTTTTTCTGGTTATGCTTTGGTTTCTCTTTCGCAAGCATCTCTCTGTGCTTAATCATTTTCTTCGATACGTTTGTATGTATGTGTGTATATTCGTACATAGGAATATTGAAGGTGCAATGTGTTTTGTCTGTAAAAGCTATTTGCTGTAGAACTTTATAATGTTGTGCATCTAATTTAACATTAATTCATTAATTAATAACAAAATTTAATTGTATTTGGGCTAAGTCGAGTATATTTCCATTCGGCAGAAATGCAAGAATTTTAATTTTGGCTGAAAATATTAATTTCAGATGCCGCAAAAGATTTCAAAATTTAACGAATTTATATATAGCTGGCGCCATCTAGTGTAATTTTTAGCTGCGCAACCATTTGTATGGGCGTACATGCATTAAGCATAGACAGCAACCAATTTTTTTTTTTAGCACGGATAACAGGGCACGTAGATAGGAAAATATTTTTAACAGACTTTAAAGTTCGCGCTTAGCTTGGATAAAAATTGATCATAAAAAATATATTACAAATGTTTTATATTTTCCTATAGAATATAATAATATTAAATGATCAAATCACTTATATTTTAATATTTTTTACATTTGAGACTGACTGAAAAAAAAAAAAAAACTTTAATTGAAAACTTTTCTAAATTGATTTATTTACCAATTGTAGTTTATGTTTAATTAATTGTGTTGTATAAAACTTGGTTAGTGCTCGCTTAAATATAATAGGCAAATTTAATTAGCGCGCATCGTTGACTGCATTTATTTGCACGTCATTTACCGTTGCTGTTAACCGCGACCCCTCGTCGCCCACCGTCCCTGTGGCTTCACTGGCCAGCTGGCCTAATGATAGGCGCAGAGCTTTTGGCACATCAGCTCCACTGCCCATTGGCTTGGAAAACTAACAAGTGTGTGTGTATGTGTGTGTGTGTGTGTGTGGTGCCTGCCTGGACAGGCCGAACAATAAAAACAGTGCACTTTAGTGGAGGAGCACGCGCGGCCAACAAGTGTGAAATTGAGTGCATATAACATGGCATAATGGTTTTAGGTCCGGTCCAAGCACCGATGCTTGTGCCTCAACTGGGGTGAACTGCGCCAAATGACCACCAAAAGAACGGTTCTGCCTGCTTGAAGGTGTTGCAAAGCGTCAAAAAGCGGAAGTTAGTTCAGTACAGTGAACTCCAGTGTAGCAAAGTTTCGGTGTCTGATATAATTTATGCATTGTTAGATTAGCTGAGTTGACTGAGAACCTGCTGCTGCTTCTGCTGCTGGCGACAACAATTAAATGTTTGCTTTGACAGCAACAACTAAAACCAACAATGGCGCCAATGTCAGCGGCTGCAGCAGCAACAATAACAAAGGCCAGATTATGTAATTGCTTGCAAAAAAAAAAACTGCGCTCCCACAATTTCTCATTTAAGTCGTTTGCAGCCGGCTGATTTTTATCACACACATTCTATGAGTGTGCGAGTGTGTTAGTGTGCATGGCTGCCGCAAGCTCGCTCTCCTCTCTCGCTCTCGCTCTCACTCTCCCCTATCGCTCTCGCTCTCCCCCCTCTCTCTTTCAATAGCTTTTGACTGGATCAGTTATTATTTCGTGCTGTTAATTTAACACAGTTTAATTTGCTTATAATCAAAATATGTATATGTAAATATATTTTTATTTGTCGATTTTAGAGTATAAACAACTCTTTGGGCGCCCCGCGCTGCGCCTCAAGAAATTCAGTAAGCGCTGCACAGTGGCCACATTGGCCCAGCGATGCGAACAAAAAAGCAACAGACGTCACGCGCAGGCGCAAGCGTCGGCTTCAACTGATGCTCAGCTGGCTGCGGATATTCAGTTACCTCGCGACCAGCGTGCGGCTTGGACGTGTTTTCGTCGTGTTCAGCGTTAAGTAAGGCGAAGACGTGCAGACTATATGCATGTGTGCATGCATGTGTGTGCGTGTGTGTGTTTTTTTGTGTTTATTTGCCGTTGATTTGTTGAGTTTTCGACGTATTCGACGTTTACCACTAGCCGTTGGCCAGCAGCCTCGGCCGCTACTTGACTGGCATTCTCTTTAGCACTACGGCTTTGTTTCATAATATAACAGTGTGTCTGTGTGAGTGTGTGTGTGTGCGTGTGTGTATGACTGTTAAAGAATACAAATGAAATGTGTGGAGGCTCTTGTGGAGCATGTGCCGTTGGCCGTTGCCACTGCTGTTCTTTTGTGCAATCCAATATTTAATAATGCCGTTTGTCTTTCCGTTTCGACTAATTAGATACAAATTTTTGATGGCGGCGAAAATGTTTGCAACGCATCAATTGTGGCATGCCATATGCCTGGCAGCAT
The DNA here is from genome assembly GCF_003285875.2 of Drosophila novamexicana. Lineage (NCBI taxonomy): Eukaryota > Metazoa > Arthropoda > Insecta > Diptera > Drosophilidae > Drosophila > Drosophila novamexicana. Next base: position 4,567,383 of record NW_020824765.1, on the reverse strand, counting down.
TCGTGTATTGTGGATTAGCGCATGCAAAGGGTAAGTGGCGAGCAAATCGCCAGTAAAATATTTTATATTTGTATATAGGTATCTTAAGTGCAAAAAGCTTTAGCACAGCTGCAATTAAGCTTTGACTCGCACACACACACACATGCGCTGTTAAGCTCATGATGTCATGTTTTGTGCGCAATGAAATACGAAAATGGTTATTTCGCCGCAAAACTGACCTCGTTTTCGCTTGAAGTGCGCTCGCTCCACGGCTATTTGTAGCTTAGCGATCTTCAATATGCGCGTGGGCGTTCGCTCTATCAGTTTTTATCTGTGTGTGTGTGTGTGTGAATGTTAGCGAGCGTTTAACGGTTTGTTAGGGTAGCTTTTGCTGCAAAAAAAGCGTTCAAAGCGAAACAAATGACTCTGGCAACGAACTTGGCTAATAAAGTTGCCAGTTAGCTCAAGTGTGGGCCCTGAGCCATGATTCACTCACCGCCTGTCCGAACTGTGGCTCTGTCTGCCTTATAAGCCGACACAACACCCCACCCACTAGCAACGCGCTCATAAACTTATGCATATTCACAAAAACAAAGACCCACACATTAGTCATTAACCTGAGCCGGGTGCTGCAGGTTGCCATACAGAGAGTTGGGAGGCAGCAAACAAAAGCGGCAAAAACAAAAGCAACACGGCGAAGACAACAAAAACAAGACAAAAAAAAAAAAAACAAAAAGAAAACACCTACACAAGCCACAACACAGGAAGGGCAACATGACACGCTGAAAATGAACTAAAAAAAAAAATAATACTATATTTGAGCTGATAGAACAGCCAACTTGGGCAATGAAATACCCTAGACATTAGGAAGAAGTAATAATAATATAATAATAATAACATAATAATAATAATAATATAAAAATAATAATATAATAATAATAAATAAATGTTTGGCAATTGAATAAGAAATTGTCAAAATAAGAATTTCTTTTTGTACTTGTACTTTATTTGAGCGAAAAATATTATTGGTTTGAATACTGAGTACATATGTTAAATATACCGAAATCTGGACCAAATCAATAGCATTAAACAGTATTTAGAGAGTCGTCTTAGTCGCTGACAATGTTTTAATAAGCGTTTTAGTGCAGGGCATAAAAACAACATTGTCCATGGTACAAGATAATATCAAAGCACAGAGAAGGCAGAGGGAGAGAAAAATATGAAATTTATGCCCACATACGATGCGATACACCATATATACATATATATGTATCATATACATGTATATAGACGTGTGGTGGTGCTTATTAAAAAGCAATCATGCGCTCGGGCCAGACCGAGAGTTTTACTTATTATACTTGTAAGTACACAGCAAAAAGGGCAGAAGAAGTGGAACGCGTTGCCAATAAGAGCCTGACATTGGCCTTTCTGCGGGTACGCGTAAGTACTGCCATATACGTAAAAAAAAGCCAAGCAGCTTTTATTTATAAACGCGTTACTCAAGTGCAAAAATTGCGCAAAAAATGAAGCGATAAAAAACTCGCGACACTCAAACGTGTAGGCGAAACAGGTCCCAATTGAGTTGGTTTAAAACAAAATGCAGCCTAATATACACAAACAGAAAACAGATACAGAAACAGATACACAAAAAGTATATATATATATAAATATATTTTTATATATATTTAAGCTACATATTATAAGGCTGACTTATGGTCTGGCTCTTTGCGCGCAGACGTCTATAATTGAACAGCAGAGCGCGCGAGACGCGCCAGAACTGAGCGACAGTCTCGAGTAGCAGCAGCTCTCAAGAGCACAACTTCATAGCCGACGGGGCAGCTGTGGCAGGCTGGCAGACAGAAAGCAACAGCAGCAAAAGCTGAAAGCTAAATTACTGGGCTGCCAGCGTGGGGCGTGCCTCAAAGAAAGAGGGGGAAAAAAAAGAAGAAACCAACGCCTAAGCGAAACTTATTTTCTAGCATCTGCATTAGGAAAAGTAAAAGTTAACAAAAGCCCAATGAAACTTGGCCAAGCATTGTCTTAAGCTATGAGATCTTAAGACTGAGATTTGTTATACTTAAACAAATTATTTCATTTTAGTATGTTTCACTGCTTGACAAAGTGTTCGTAAGCGCGAATTGATGATCTCATTGACTTGCAGCTTTTTGCTTATAAGCGTCACAGCTGAGCGCACACAGACTTCGGCCTGAGAGAACCAACTGCCAGGGCCAAAAAGGAAACGGACAAATCATCGAACTGTGATTAACTCGTTTAATTGCTGGCTAAGCAGCACACGCGACGTCGACCTTGCGTTGGGCTGCTTTATACCCTGCCTCGCCCGCTCTCTCTGTCTGTCTGGCCCCCCGCTCTCGGTTTGAGTGGCTGTGTGCATCATTTAATTTATGGACAGAACGAATCAACAACAAACGAATGACTTAGACAACGAACTTGCCATGGCATAATATATCGATGTGCTGCCCAGTTGTAAATCTTCGCAGTCAAGCAGCGTCCATTTAAATAACATGCGACACAAGCAACAACAACAACATTATGTGGCTGGAGAGCTGGCATTAAGACAAAACATTGACAATCGCATTGTGTGAGGGGGAGCAGCAGGCACAACATAAACTAGCCACAAAAGAGCAACAACAACAATAATGATCAGTACGCTTTGACAAGCGACAGTCGCCACAGAGCTTGCCACAGAGTTGCGGGCACTGCCTAAAAGGACAACAAACGAAATGCTCGTAATAATAAAGAAATTGCGCGCCAAACGTTGTACGCTCGCTCTCCCGACCACATTATGCCAACGGGCTGGCCAGTCCAACAATATACTATACGATGTCCAAGTCCAGGCCAGTTTCAGGCACAGGCACAGGCAGAGCCACTAGCTGAACCAATGCCACAGACAGGCCCGGGCAGGATGATGATGAAGCTGATGCCACACAAGGCAAATAAACCGCTTGACTCTGCCTCTGTCTGTGCCTCTGACGCTGACTCCGGCTGCGAGTCTTGGACTCGCGACTGCGCTTTACATTTTTGCCTTATGTGTGTGAAAAATGCCAATTTTAGAGCAAGTCCCGCTCATATGTGTGTGTGTGTGTGTGCATGTGTGTGTGAAAAATTGCCCGTCTAGACAAGCGCAGCAGCCGGAACAACAACAAGAACAACAACAATCAAAGCCTTTTGCTAAGCTAATAAAATCGAGCTGCGATTGGGGCAACTGCAGTCCGCAAACTCGTGTCTGTGCTGGCTGGCCTCATGTTGTCCAACCTCCCCTCTGAACTCTTAACCCATTGTTGCCATTACCATTGATTTGCTCATGACCCACAGCTTAAACATTTCTTTTCGGGATTTAAGACAATATTTAATTTAATTTTTGTTTTTTTTTTGGTTTGATTTTTGTTATAGAATCTAAAAGCAGTTCCATTATTCCATTGTATTATACCTGTTTTAAAAAAAACATGTTCTATTATGCTTGTTTTTAATATTTTTGTTTTTAAAGTTAATTAACATTTATTAAGCTGTTCTGAGCTATCGATCTGTTAAGTTAGTGTATTTCAATTATAATGATGAGACTTTATGGCTCTGTTATCTTCGAAAGTTACGCAAAGGTGTCAAGCTGTAACGCTTCTGTTGCAATAAAAGCGGGCTGTAGGTTAACAGAATTCTTAGTTGCGCAAAGATATCAAGCTGTTAAGCTTCTGTTGCAATAAAAGCGGGCTGTCAGTTAACAGAATTCTGCTATTCTAAGCTGTGCTACATACGTTAACAGCTAATGGAATGACAGAATACTGTTAAGTTAAAAAGTTGTGAAAAGTTGCCTCAAAAAACTGCCAGAAAGTGATAGCAATTTATTTTAAAAATATGTTTTAATAAAAGGATCAACGTTAAAATTGTTTGTTATTTTTAAGTCTGAGTAAAAGGCAAGCTTTTTTGTTTATGTTAGTAGTCCGAATGCACTTATGTTGCATAGCCTTTAGCTGTCAATCAAATTAATCCTTTTGTCGCTTGACCACCAGCATGTCAATGGGTTAAGGTCGCCGATGGGCTTAGCAAAACAATGCGTTGCAATCGCCCCTCTTGCCGCTGTCCGCTTTAAGTGCCCGCTGTGAGTTAGCTGGAAAAAAATAAGCTGTGCAGAGCCTGTACTCGCAGTGGAGGCTGTGCGGCATTTGGCAGATTAAAAGGCAGCGATAAGAAAACGAGCAAATCGAAAGGCGTCGGCTCGCTTTAAGGGCCGCTGTCTGCTCAAGCCTGCCCCTGACTGGCCCCTGGCCCCTGTAGTAACTCCTCTGCCCTGCCATGCTCTGCCCAGGCATTTGTCATCAAGTGCACGCCATCTTTGTGCCGGCATTTTATTGAATTACAATCCGATTGGATGTATATCGGTTTGTGAAGCTGCAGCTGAAGCTGCGTCCATATGGCTATTGCTGCAAGTTGGAGTCCATTGTTGGACAAGGACAACTCACTCTCGCGTTGGCTTTAATTAACCAGCACCAAGGAGAAGCAGCAGCAGCAAAAATCCAACAAAAAATAATAAAAACACGAATAAAATGTTGTTATTTTCGATTTGGTCAGACTTTTACCGTTAGCCTGACCATTTTGGCAACGGGCCGAAACACAAAATCTGACATACTGCATGGCAGGCGGAGCGACGCGGCCAAAATGAAGGCCTAAAAGGCTTTAAACTCTGCACAGCGCTGGCCAGCCGCACAATCAATTCGCGCTCCCAAGGCATTTCAATTGCGGTGCATGTGTGTACGCGATGTCTACGTGTGTGTGTGTGTGTGTCGTGAATTGCGTAGCATGAACCTGGCCAGAGACCAACTCTAACTGTATACCGCCACACTCGCAACACTTAACGGGTTTGGCACTCCTCCAGAGCTGGGCAGCCAGCAAAAGCAAAAGCAAAAGCCATGCGTATTACACAAGACTAATTGTATTAGGCAGCAGCAGCAGCAGCAGCAACAACGGCAACTGCAACTGCAACATGGAAATATGTAACAGAAGTGGTTTAGTTGTGCTGCAAGCTCTTTTAATCGACTTTGCAGCTCAAAATGATATAACTGCATACAAATTCGGCATGGGAATTTAGCATAGGTTTTACAAGCCAGTCAGGTTTTAGTTATGCTCGGTTTAGTTAGGCTTTGGGAACCTACTTGCATTGTTTTGGTTCAATGCTTGAGCTACAAATATGTCTGAAATTTGGCTAGCAGCACGAATTCTTCTTCAAATTCCATTTCAAATTGACGCATTGAAATTGTCTTGTTTCTCGTAACAAAAGATTTGTATTCAAAGGTGTGTGGCGAGAAACAATTAGTTTGCTTGTTTGTTTGTTTGGTCGAGAATCTTGAAGAACATAAATATCTTTATGATGCAGCCACTAATTGCAATCTATAAAATTTTACAGTTGTATTGTGTTTTCATCGCTTTGTGGAAGTGAAGCGTTTGATATAAGCTTAATGATAAATGATTTAACAGTCCAGTCTTAAACAAAAACGGCTTGAAATCGACTTTAATGTTCTTTCTAATAAACCAAATGTTTAACCAATTGAAAACTGGCTTAAAGCTTAAAGCTCTACAGTATTCTTCCCTCGTTCTAATTAATATTATCTCAAATGGATATTAATTTGACTGTCTTTAAATTCACAAGCTGTTGCCCAAAATGAAGCCAACCTACATATGTTTTTACAACTAGAAATAATTACTTTATTTCTAAGATATGTGAGAGCTGACATTTTCGAAAACGCAGCTCTATAGCTCTGGCAATAAATGATGGGATGATGCATTTCTGGAGGTTTATACCCAAGTTATCTAAGCTCCAATTACAGGGTAGCTGCTAGTCAAGCACGCGTCTTCTGAGCAATTCCTGCTTCTTCTTATTGCTGCAAATGTGACAAAAAATTGTCAACTGTCTGCAGCGCAAGGGCGCAGTGTGCATATTTATGAGGTCTGTGGCCCGATAAGTGTAGACCATGGCCATAAGCTTGGCCAGTTTAAGTTTTTTTTGCGTGTGAAAGCAAAGCCAAGCGACAGGTGATACAGTTGTGTGCGTGTGTGTGATTGTGTGTGCGCAGAATCTGGAGCAAATATTATGTAAATTTTATGAGCAGCAAAAAGCAAACCTGAAGCTAATCCTGTGTACAACCTACGCTCGCCAAGAAACTGCTGCCGCTTACCGTTAGGCGCAATGTCGCCCAGTCCACGTTCACGACCATGTCGATGTCCAGGTGTCCAGCTGTCCATGTGTCCAGGTGTCTAAGTGTCGAACTGGCCAAGTGGCTCGTTGGGTTTTTAATTACCAAACAGGCGAAAAAAAAGCGCAGTGCGTAGAGACATTTGAAACGCTGCCGACGCCAGGCAAATAACGGCGCTGCGGTGCCAGAACAGGATCAGCGCCCCATGGAAATTAATAAGCCAGAAATAAAAGTAGATACGCACACGAAAGAGAGAGAGAGCGAGAGAGAGAGAGAGGAGGTGGTGCGTAATGCCTGGGGAGCCTGGGGCGGCAGCTGGCTAAAATATTGCTCGCAACAATTGCATAATTTATGCGAAATTTATTTAATCTATTAGACGCACTGACCCGCAACGGGAGATGAAGATACGCATTGAGAACTCGACAAACACACATACAGAAAGATATATAAAAAGCGTGAGAGAGAGTGAGGGTGGGAGGGGGGGGGGGGGGGGGGGGGGGGAAGTGCGGAAAAACATTTACTGACTTTTGCATTTGCCGTCCGCATGATAAATTGCATGTCTAACTGCATGTGGCAAATTAATCATATTTATTTGTTGTCTAGTTGTTGTTGTTCCTGTTGCTGTTGTCGGCCTGCCGTTCGCTCTGTCGATCGTTTGTTTGTTCGCTGTTGTTCTTGTTCTTTTGATGTTGCTGTTGTTGTTGTTCTGCTTTCGCTACACCAGAATTTTGCTTGGCTTTTAGCCAAAACGCGCGTTTATTAAGCCAACTGTGAGAAGTTGCTGTTGTTGTTGTTGTTGTTGGGCATTGATGGACCGCATGCCAAAAGCTGTTGAGATTGATGACGGCATAGCTGGCACTCCTGAGCATATTGCATATTGATTGCCAGCCATTCAGCTTGGTACAATGCAAAAGAGCCCCAAAGAATTCGAGCAACAAACGACTTAGGCAACAAACTTGCAAATCAACAAAAGACTTAGGCAACAAACTTGCAAATCAAAGCGTTCTCGCATTCTATGCAAACATTATATAAGTCAGCCAGCCCAAAATTATTAAAATTCACTAGAGAATTGATTCGTTGCGAGTCACTGACCAGTGCGACAGGCCGCAGATTTTTTTGGTAGCTTCTTCTAATTGTGGCTTGTATATTTATATTTCATGGCCAAAACAAAACGCGAATGCTAGCTACAATGTTAAGTGTTGCTGTTGCTGTTGTTCTTCTTGTTGCTGCTTGGCTTTTGTCGGATTGTCGTCATCGCATGCGAGCTGCTTGCTGGCGCTCTGCCTGGCGCAATTTGCGCACGCACAGCGTTGGCGGCGGCTGCCCAAAGTCAATGACACTGCAAAAAAGGCTGCGGAAAACAGTATAAATGAACAAGTGGTCAGAGGCGACGACTATGATATACCCTATAAGTGCAGCTGAACAAACAGCGCTTGGCTGTATTGTCAAGTGGAGTAGCAAGAACTCTGTGGTTGACTAGCAGACGAGAAGGCAAACTAAAAGATAAATAAAATTTCTTGTGCTTGCTTATCTCAAGTATATACACATTCTCGAGATCATTTTAGTGTCTAGCTGGGGCCACAGACAAGCCAGCATACAATAGAACCAAACTTAACAACTGCTCTATGGATGTGGCTATAAAAATGTGCTCATTATTGTTGTAAGCGCTTTTAATGACAATAATAACAGGCCCGCCAGGGGTATGGGGGAGGGCAGCAGCACATAAACACTTAATGTCATATAGTTTTTCATGTCTATTATTTTGGTTCCGTCGGCCTGTGGCCTCTTTAATTAAGAGGCGCGCACACATGAACCTAGAAAGACTGCGAGCGCAGCTTTGGCTTTCAGCACATCGTCAGCTGCTGGTCGTATATAATTATGTATACACCTAGCTGGAGCGGATCTTATCTATCTCAGTTGCTTGGGCAGTGCACACACGGAGGCGATCCGACACTCTGTCTGGCTGGTTAATGAACGCGTTATGAAAACTCGGCATTTGCGGCGCGATAAAATCAGTGACAAAAATGTTCTAATTAATTAATTTATTGAATTGCCGTGCGCAACTGTAAAATAAAAAATAAACATTCGCATCGAACTGGCGCGGCCTCATAAACAACCATGAAAAGTTATGGAAAATGCCAACTGTCGAGCCAGTTCGTGTCTTGAGTCTTTTGATATGCGAGCAGATCCTGCTGCTAGCTTGCCGCCGGCTGCTTATCAAACATGCATGCGTTTGATGGCCAAATTACATGGCCGTGGCTAAGGGTAACCGCAGCCGCAAAAAGATAGTAGCGCCCGCCCGTAATTGAAAAGAAATGCCCAAGATGCATATCCAAACGGAATGCCAGGCCAAATGAAACAAGAACCGATCGTCAGAGCTGGTAGCTGCAAAGGCAACTGCGGTGGTCACTTGCCTGGCGGTCAAAATCAACCCGACTGCAATTTGCTTTGCCCAAGCCAGTTGCCAGTTGCCAGTTGCCGAGATCCCTCAGATCTGTAGATCCAGGAAGCAAATTATTTTCAGAGACGTCCAAATGGTTTCGCTTTTCTATACTTCAAGGGCAATTCCCCAACGCCCCAAACGAAAAGGGGGCCGTTCAACAGACAACTGAATTGGATTGGTTTGGTTTGGCTGCGTTTGATTTGCATTGCTTGGCATTTCACTTGAATGGCATTGGATTGGATTAGATTGGACTGCACTGGACTGGACTGGAAGGGGTCTTTGGATTGGGCTTGTGCTCTGTTTTCTGATGTGTGGGAATGACGCGTAATGCGCCCTGCGGTTTCTCTTTGCCACACATTTACACTATCCCGCAAAGCTTTCGATGCGGAAATTGGCAATAAAATAATTGACTTTAGAAAGTTTCATTTTGCAAATGTGAACTGGCAATATGCGATTATCAAAATCTATTCATCGAAAATAACAACATTATAACGTTCAGAGCTCACATTTCAATATATGATTTGGCTAAGCATCTGATTATGTTGACCTTTAAACTGATCAACTAGATGGATATATGTATAGGTAAAATATGAAACACTTCACGAATCTTTTGTATGTGACTATTGAGGTTTAACCTTGTCTTAATTGAACAGCAGAATATGAAGTTAATTAGGGTTTATAGCAAAGCCACAAGCTGGGCTAAAAATGCTTGTCTCCAAAGCATAAAAAACTTTGGTCTCAATAATTGCATTTATTTAAACATATTTTGTGGTTGAGTAGAAATCAAATTGAGAAACCTAAAGCTGGGTTCATGAATGTATTGAACCAGGCTAACGAAACGGACCTAAGGGGAGTATTTAGTTAGCCAAGTATAAAATACAAAGAAATATACAAATTATAAGGTACAAACCTTTTCAATATAAAACAAGTAAGAGGTTCTAGTCGGGAGCTCCCGACTAGGAGATACCCTGAACCCTCTTCTTCCAACATCAAATGCATACATTCTATTTTAGAAGCTATATGCCAAGTTTGGTGGCTCTAGTTCTTATTATTTACCAAAATTGCCCAAAAAACAGGATATCGATATCGATTTTTATCGATTGCTTGGAAACGGAGTAAGTTATCGATTATCGGAAACAAACTCGATCTGCGCGGGAGCTAGGAGCATCTACATCTAAAATTTCAAGTCTCTAGCTCTTATAGGTTCTGAGATCCTTGCGTTCATACATACGGACGGACAGACGGACGGACGGACGGACGGACAGACAGACAGACGGACATGGCTAGATCGACTCAGTTACTTATGCTGATCAAGAATATACATACTTTATGGGGTCGGAGTTGCTTCCTTCTGCCTGTTACATACATTTGGCTTTCGAACAAATACAATATACCCTTATACCCATTTTTAATGGGTTCAGGGTATAAAAAGCCAAACTTCGTGAAAATCGGATGAGATTTGACCGAGTTATGGGGGTGGTAATTTTCGACCCATGTCTATATACGAATCTAGCTAGGGGTAAGATTTGGTCATGAATTTCGACTAAAAAATCGCTGTTCATATTTGAATGCAAGATTAATCTAGAGGGAAAGCCATGAAGAAAAAGCCAAACTTCGTGAAAATCGGATGAGATTTGGCCGAGATATGGGGGTGGTAATTTTTGACCCATGTCTATATACGAATCTTGGGGTAAGATTTGGACATGAATTTCGACCAAAAAATCGGTGTCGAGATTTGAATGCAAGATTAATCTAGAGGGAAAACCATGAAGAAAAAGCCAAGCTTCGTGAAAATCGGATGAGATTTGACCGAGTTATGGGGGTGGTAATTTTTGACCCATGTCTATATACGAATCTTGGGGTAAGATTTGGACATTAATTTCGACCAAAAAATCGGTGTCGAGATTTGAATGCAAGATTAATCTAGAGGGAAAACCATGAAGAAAAAGCCAAACTTCGTGAAAATCGGATGAGATTTGACCGAGTTATGGGGGTGGTAATTTTTGATCCATAGGTATATACGAATCATGGGCTAATATTTGGACATGAATTTCGACTAAAAAATCGATGTTCAGATTTGAATGCCAGATTAATCTGGAGGGAAAGCCATGAAGAAAAATCCAAACTTCGTGAAAATCGGATGAGATTTGGCCGAGATATGGGGGTGGTAATTTTTGACCCATGTCTATATACGAATCTTGGGGTAAGATTTGGACATGAATTTCGACCAAAAAATCGGTGTCGAGATTTGAATGCAAGATTAATCTAGAGGGAAAACCATGAAGAAAAAGCCAAACTTCGTGAAAATCGGATGAGATTTGACCGAGTTATGGGGGTGGTAATTTTTGATCCATAGGTATATACGAATCATGGGCTAATATTTGGACATGAATTTCGACCAAAAAATCGGTGTCGAGATTTGAATGCAAGATTAATCTAGAGGGAAAACCATGAAGAAAAATCCAAACTTCGTGAAAATCGGATGAGATTTGGCCGAGATATGGGGGTGGTAATTTTTGACCCATGTCTATATACGAATCTTGGGGTAAGATTTGGACATGAATTTCGACCAAAAAATCGGTGTCGAGATTTGAATGCAAGATTAATCTAGAGGGAAAACCATGAAGAAAAATCCAAACTTCGTGAAAATCGGATGAGATTTGGCCGAGATATGGGGGTGGTAATTTTTGACCCATGTCTATACACGAATCTTGGGGAAGATTTGGACATGAATTTCGACCAAAAAATCGGTGACCCATGTCTATATACGATTCTTGGGGTAAGATTTGGACATGAATTTCGACCAAAAAATCGGTGTCGAGATTTGAATGCAAGATTAATCTAGAGGGAAAACCATGAAGAAAAAGCCAAACTTCGTGAAAATCGGATGAGATTTGACCGAGTTATGGGGGTGGTAATTTTTGACCCATAGGTATATACGAATCTTGGGCTAATATTTGGACATGAATTTCGACTAAAAAATCGATGTTCAGATTTGAATGCCAGATTAATCTGGAGGGAAAACCATGAAGAAAAATCCAAACTTCGTGAAAATCGGATGAGATTTGGTTGAGATATGGGGGTGGTAATTTTTGACCCATGTCTATATACGAATCTTGGGGTAAGATTTGGACATGAATTTCGACCAAAAAATCGGTGTCGAGATTTGAATGCAAGATTAATCTAGAGGGAAAACCATGAAGAAAAATCCAAACTTCGTGAAAATCGGATGAGATTTGGCCGAGATATGGGGGTGGTAATTTTTGACCCATGTCTATATACGAATCTTGGGGTAAGATTTGGACATGAATTTCGACCAAAAAATCGGTGTCGAGATTTGAATGCAAGATTGATCTAGAGGGAAAACCATGAAGAAAAAGCCAAACTTCGTGAAAATCGGATGAGATTTGACCGAGTTATTGGGGTGGTAATTTTTGACCCATAGGTATATACGAATCTTGGGCTAATATTTGGACATGAATTTCGACTAAAAAATCGATGTTCAGATTTGAATGCCAGATTAATCTGGAGGGAAAACCATGAAGAAAAATCCAAACTTCGTGAAAATCGGATGAGATTTGGCCGAGATATGGGGGTGGTAATTTTTGACCCATGTCTATATACGAATCTTGGGGTAAGATTTGGACATGAATTTCGACCAAAAAATCGGTGTCGAGATTTGAATGCAAGATTAATCTAGAGGGAAAACCATGAAGAAAAATCCAAACTTCGTGAAAATCGGATGAGATTTGGCCGAGATATGGGGGTGGTAATTTTTGACCCATGTCTATATACGAATCTTGGGGAAGATTTGGACATGAATTTCGACCAAAAAATCGGTGACCCATGTCTATATACGATTCTTGGGGTAAGATTTGGACATGAATTTCGACCAAAAAATCGGTGTCGAGATTTGAATGCAAGATTAATCTAGAGGGAAAACCATGAAGAAAAAGCCAAACTTCGTGAAAATCGGATGAGATTTGACCGAGTTATGGGGGTGGTAATTTTTGACCCATAGGTATATACGAATCTTGGGCTAATATTTGGACATGAATTTCGACTAAAAAATCGATGTTCAGATTTGAATGCCAGATTAATCTGGAGGGAAAACCATGAAGAAAAATCCAAACTTCGTGAAAATCGGATGAGATTTGGTTGAGATATGGGGGTGGTAATTTTTGACCCATGTCTATATACGAATCTTGGGGTAAGATTTGGACATGAATTTCGACAAAAAAATCGGTGTCGAGATTTGAATGCAAGATTAATCTAGAGGGAAAACCATGAAGAAAAAGCCAAACTTCATGAAAATCGGATGAGATTTGACCGAGTTATGGGGGTGGTAATTTTTGACCCATGTCTATATACGAATCTTGGGGTAAGATTTGGACATGAATTTCGACCAAAAAATCGGTGTCGAGATTTGAATGCAAGATTAATCTAGAGGGAAAACCATGAAGAAAAATCCAAACTTCGTGAAAATCGGATGAGATTTGACCGAGTTATGGGGGTGGTAATTTTTGACCCATGTCTATATACGAATCTTGGGGTAAGATTTGGACATGAATTTCGACCAAAAAATCGGTGTCGAGATTTAAATGCAAGATTAATTTAGAGGGAAAACCATGAAGAAAAATCCAAACTTCGTGAAAATCGGATGAGATTTGACCGAGTTATGGGGGTGGTAATTTTTGACCCATAGGTATATACGAATCTTGGGCTAATATTTGGACATTAATTTCGACTAAAAAATCGATGTTCAGATTTGAATGCCAGATTAATCTGGATGGAAAACCATGAAGATTGGGGTAAGATTTGGACATGAATTTCGACCAAAAAATCGGTGTCGAGATTTGAATGCAAGATTAATCTAGAGGGAAAACCATGAAGAAAAATCCAAACTTCGTGAAAATCGGATGAGATTTGACCGAGTTATGGGGGTGGTAATTTTTGACCCATAGGTATATACGAATCTTGGGGTAAGATTTGGACATGAATTTCGACCAAACAATCGGTGTTGAGATTTGAATGCAAGATTAATCTAGAGGGAAAACCATGAAGAAAAATCCAAACTTCTTGAAAATCGGATGAGATTTGACCGAGTTATAGGGGTGGTAATTTTTGACCCATGTCTATATACGAATCTTGGGGTAAGATTTGGACATGAATTTCGACCGTAAAATCAGTGTCGAGATTTGAATGCAAGATTAATCTAGAGGGAAAACCATGAAGAAAAATCCAAACTTCGTGAAAATCGGATGAGATTTGACCGAGTTATGGGGGTGGTAATTTTTGACCCATGTCTATATACGAATCTTGGGGTAAGATTTGGACATGAATTTCGACCAAAAAATCGGTGTCGAGATTTAAATGCAAGATTAATTTAGAGGGAAAACCATGAAGAAAAATCCAAACTTCGTGAAAATCGGATGAGATTTGACCGAGTTATGGGGGTGGTAATTTTTGACCCATAGGTATATACGAATCTTGGGCTAATATTTGGACATTAATTTCGACTAAAAAATCGATGTTCAGATTTGAATGCCAGATTAATCTAGAGGGAAAACCATGAAGAAAAATCCAAACTTCGTGAAAATCGGATGAGATTTGACCGAGTTATGGGGGTGGTAATTTTTGACCCATGTCTATATACGATTCTTGGGGTAAGATTTGGACATGAATTTCGACCAAAAAATCGGTGTCGAGATTTGAATGCAAGATTAATCTAGAGGGAAAACCATGAAGAAAAATCCAAACTTCGTGAAAATCGGATGAGATTTGACCGAGTTATGGGGGTGGTAATTTTGGACCCATAGGTATATACGAATCTTGGGGTAAGATTTGGACATGAATTTCGACCAAAAAATCGGTGTTGAGATTTGAATGCAAGATTAATCTAGAGGGAAAACCATGAAGAAAAATCCAAACTTCGTGAAAATCGGATGAGATTTGACCGAGTTATGGGGGTGGTAATTTTTGACCCATGTCTATATACGAATCTTGGGGTAAGATTTGGACATGAATTTCGACCAAAAAATCGGTGTCGAGATTTGAATGCAAGATTAATCTAGAGGGAAAACCATGAAGAAAAAGCCAAACTTCGTGAAAATCGGATGAGATTTGACCGAGTTATGGGGGTGGTAATTTTTGACCCATAGGTATATACGAATCTTGGGCTAATATTTGGACATTAATTTCGACTAAAAAATCGATGTTCAGATTTGAATGCCAGATTAATCTAGAGGGAAAACCATGAAGAAAAATCCAAACTTCGTGAAAATCGGATGAGATTTGACCGAGTTATGGGGGTGGTAATTTTTGACCCATGTCTATATACGATTCTTGGGGTAAGATTTGGACATGAATTTCGACCAAAAAATCGGTGTCGAGATTTGAATGCAAGATTAATCTAGAGGGAAAACCATGAAGAAAAATCCAAACTTCGTGAAAATCGGATGAGATTTGACCGAGTTATGGGGGTGGTAATTTTGGACCCATAGGTATATACGAATCTTGGGGTAAGATTTGGACATGAATTTCGACCAAAAAATCGGTGTTGAGATTTGAATGCAAGATTAATCTAGAGGGAAAACCATGAAGAAAAATCCAAACTTCGTGAAAATCGGATGAGATTTGACCGAGTTATGGGGGTGGTAATTTTTGACCCATGTCTATATACGAATCTTGGGGTAAGATTTGGACATGAATTTCGACCAAAAAATCGGTGTCGAGATTTGAATGCAAGATTAATCTAGAGGGAAAACCATGAAGAAAAAGCCAAACTTCGTGAAAATCGGATGAGATTTGACCGAGTTATGGGGGTGGTAATTTTTGACCCATAGGTATATACGAATCTTGGGCTAATATTTGGACATGAATTTCGACTAAAAAATCGATGTTAAGATTTGAATGCCAGATTAATCTGGAGGGAAAACCATGAAGAAAAATCCAAACTTCGTGAAAATCGGATGAGATTTGGCCGAGATATGGGGGTGGTAATTTTTGACCCATGTCTATATACGAATCTTGGGGTAAGATTTGGACATAAATTTCGACCAAAAAATCGGTGTCGAGATTTGAATGCAAGATTAATCTAGAGGGAAAACCATGAAGAAAAATCCAAACTTCGTGAAAATCGGATGAGATTTGGTTGAGATATGGGGGTGGTAATTTTTGACCCATGTCTATATACGAATCTTGGGGTAAGATTTGGACATGAATTTCGACCAAAAAATCGGTGTCGAGATTTGAATGCAAGATTAATCTAGAGGGAAAACCATGAAGAAAAAGCCAAGCTTCGTGAAAATCGGATGAGATTTGACCGAGTTATGGGGGTGGTAATTTTTGACCCATGTCTATATACGAATCTTGGGCTAATATTTGGACATGAATTTCGACTAAAAAATCGATGTCGAGATTTGAATGCAAGATTAATCTAGATGGAAAACCATGAAGAAAAATCCAAACTTCGTGAAAATCGGATGAGATTTGGCCGAGTTATGGGGGTGGTAATTTTTGACCCATGTCTATATACGAATCTTAGGGTAAGATTTGGACATGAATTTCGACCAAAAAATCGGTGTCGAGATTTGAATGCAAGATTAATCTAGAGGGAAAACCATGAAGAAAAATCCAAACTTCGTGAAAATCGGATGAGATTTGGCCGAGTTATGGGGGTGGTAATTTTTGACCCATGTCTATACACGAATCTTAGGGTAAGATTTGGACATGAATTTCGACCAAAAAATCGGTGTCGAGATTTGAATGCAAGATTAATCTAGAGGGAAAACCATGAAGAAAAATCCAAACTTCGTGAAAATCGGATGAGATTTGACCGAGTTATGGGGGTGGTAATTTTTGACCCATAGGTATATACGAATCTTGGGCTAATATTTGGACATGAATTTCGACTAAAAAATCGATGTTCAGATTTGAATGCCAGATTAATCTGGAGGGAAAACCATGAAGAAAAATCCAAACTTCGTGAAAATCGGATGAGATTTGGCCGAGATATGGGGGTGGTAATTTTTGACCCATGTCTATATACGAATCTTGGGGTAACACTTGGACATGAATTTCGACCAAAAAATCGGTGTCGAGATTTGAATGCAAGATTAATCTAGAGGGAAAACCATGAAGAAAAATCCAAACTTCGTGAAAATCGGATGAGATTTGACCGAGTTATGGGGGTGGTAATTTTGGACCCATAGGTATATACGAATCTTGGGGTAAGATTTGGACATGAATTTTGACCAAAAAATCGGTGTCGAGATTTAAATGCAAGATTAATCTAGAGGGAAAACCATGAAGAAAAAGCCAAACTTCGTGAAAATCGGATGATACAATATACCCTTATACCCATTTTTAATGGGTTCAGGGTATAAATATACGAAGATGTTAGAGTCTACAGCCAAGATGAACAGTAAAGTACAGTAGATGCAAAGTATTAATTTTAAGTTATATTAAATAATGTTAAATAAAAAGTGTAGATATATACTGTGGGATATCACTCTACGTAATAATATAAAACTTGCATAAAAAATAGATTAGTAATCCAATACAAAGAGCTGTTGACCCTGATTTGTATTAGGCGCATGATTTGGGCATAGGTCAAAGGTATAAGAGACGTTTAGCTAAACATTTAAAAAGTCAATTTAAAGCACATTTAACTTCAAGCAGCTATCAAAATTTGTACAGCTGCCTGTCTAACTCGGCCTGTGCTCATATCTTGTTGCTGAGTGTTATTAGCCTTAGAATGCAATTTCTGTAGAATTTCAATTAAAATGTCGCCCAGTCGGCAATTAAAAGCGCAGCAGCGCGTCCAAAAGAAATGCTGTTTTAACAATGCCGCTTGGCATGGCCAAAACGGTTATTAACGTGGCCAGCAGATGGTTAGCCAAGCGTTCAGGCCAAACAGATAAACGAACAGCAAAGCATTAGGCAAGAGCCAGGGATTAGGAAACGGGCAACAGGCAACTGGCAACTGGCAACGAAACAAAACGCGAGACAAATGTTGTTTCAACAAGTTTGTTGTACACGCTGGCGATGGCCATCCGGCCTGACCCGGGCCATAAACTACGCAGTATCAAGATGCGTGGAATGGAATGTCTACCCAGAGACCCAGTTGGACAATTATAAATCATGATGCTCTTGTCGCGCACTCAACGCGCACGCTCCTCTCACGCAAGCCAAAGCCAAATAATAATGTCAATTGCAGGTGTGGGCCAACCAGAAGAGCCTCAGCCATTGTCCAGTCTATAGACCACAGAGCACAGCCCACAGGCTAAAGGCTGCGCTGCGCCAGACTCCCGACTCCAGACTCGCCACAGACTCCAGCCTCTGACCACATTTGGGCATTAGCTGCAGCTACACACCGCGTCCCCAGAAAAACGCCCACAGCCCGTTTTGGTCATTGAGCTGTGTGTGTGTGTGTGTTAGTGTGTGTATTTGTGTGTTGTCCGCTGCTAATTCAACGCAAATCGCAAATGACCAAAATAAAATATTGCGGCCTCGCGCAGCTTCTCCATATGCAACTGCAACTGCAACAACAAAAGAAGTTGCATACACGTATGCAATAAATTTTATGCCTGGCATCGGTCACTTGGTCACGCGGTGGCTTGTGTAGATTTCCTGTCCCATATAGTACACACTCGCACACACACACACACACACACACACACACACACACACACGCACTCGCACTTAAAGTGTTCGCTGCGAACACCTTTGTGGCCTGGTCCTTGGCTGCGGCGCTTCAGTTTATTAGAAAAGCCGCAAACCACAAAATCTCGCATAACAGATTTATGTGCCCTGAACCTCTAACTCCTTCTGCCCCCCTCCCTCTCTCTCCCCCTAGATTGTTGCCCACGCTGTGCTATGCACCCCCCTTGCGTGCCCGTAATTAGCAATTGGGTCGCAGTTCAAAGATCGCCTGCCCAAGCCCAAATACCCTTACCCCTCGCTCGCTCACATTTGGCCACGCTCAGCAAACGGCGTTTGATTAATGTTCGACAAACAGCCTCAGCTTGGATCTTGGGTCTTGCAGCATATCGCATTACACGGCCAATAGACATGGGCTCGAGGCATTGGAATTTGTGTGTCATCGCCCCGGGCGGCCATTTGGAAATGTGTCAGTCGCGTTGTTTGGCATGAAAATAATTTTTGATAAATGATTAGCGACAAGTGCCGAAAAGTCGCAGTCTCTCTCTCCCTCTCTCTCTCTATCTCTGTATCTCTGATTCTCACTGCTTCTCTTTTGATTCTTGGCATTAGCTGCAGGCAACAACTTTATTGCCAATTAAGCATAAAAAGGCAGCACCGTCTGCCATTACATTAGGAGAAATGCAATTATACGGCGTGTTTAAATCGCAAGACAAGCCTTTCAGCCAGTCGCAGCAGCAGCAGCAGCAACAGCAGCAGCAACAGTTGCCGGCCAGTTAATGTATTTAATTGCAAATATGGTAAAAGCAACGCGCTACAGACAACACTTTCACACCAAAATGGTAAGGCTGCGCGACCCGGCAACAATAACTAACAATAATACATTTCAAAAGGGTACGACTTGAAGATACTCTGTAGTAACATTTAACGAAAGCTTTAGATAATATAATATAGATAATATGTTACAGTGCTTAGGAAACAGAAATAACCTTTATATATACACATAGCATTATATATGTGTATTATTATATTATGTTTAAGTTCTAATTACTTAACTGTATAGTATGTAGATTATATACAGATATAAGTTGCTATGGTAGTTCGGTTCTTGGTTCCCGTCAATCCGCTGCCATATATATATAGGGCATATATTATTAATATATCATATATTATTAAGAATATAATCAGATAATTTAAATCTCTGCCAAAATGGACATCTCCAAATATAGTTAAATAAACGCAAGGTCCTAGTTGCCTCAATGGAATTACATATTACCATTCATAACGCTCTCACGATTACAGGGTATAACATATAAAGTAGCAATCAGGTTTCGTGTAGAAGTATGTGCATATAGGCCAAATAAAGGCCTTTGCCAAACAGAGCAAACAAAGTTGTAACACCCACTGTTAGGGTATGAAATGAACAGCTACTGCTGCAACAGTTGCAGCTTGCCTGCCAATTAGAATGCCTTGGCATTGAGTTAGTTGAGAAACAGGTGAACGCTGCCTGGTTAGAGGGGGCCGGGATGGGCCGGGCCGGGCGCAGTGGCTAATAAGTGCTGTTAACTGCTTTGCCGCATTTAGTTGCAAATTGAATTAATTTTTATGATTATGGCATGAGGGTATTTAGTGATTAAGTTGCCTCGGTTACAGTTAGGCGGGCAGAGGGGGCAGCCAACTAATGGCCACCCAAAACTGTAAACGCATTTTTCGCAAATTACTTTATAAGCAAACACAACCAGTTGCAACAAGCAACAAACAACAAACAACAAACAGCCAACAGCAAACAATGCAACAATTGGCCGCAACTCCCTTTCGTTGAGGCTGTTAGCGGTAAATTCTAGCCAGGCCCACAATCAGCTGCCCCAGCTGCCCCAGCTGCCCCTGCTGCTGTTGATGTGTGAGTGGCATGTGGAAAGCGGCAGCTCGGCTCGCATATTTCTTTGCCTCGGCAATTTGGTTTACCCAGCGGAAACTGACAATTTAGCAAATGCCACCGCGTAGCGCCAGCCCGCAGAATGCCTCCACGAATGCATGAATGGGTAAGTGAGAAAGTGGCCCGAGTGAGCAAATGATAGACCCTGCAACATTGAGGCACTTGTGGGTGGAGATGCGGCGTTTGTTGTTTGAACACATTTCGGTATTAGTCATGCAAATAGCTGAGTAACTGTCGCGTCTCTAGGCAACTTATGCTGCAGCAGCCGTGTCATGCCACATTTGCCACATTTGCTGTGGCTGCCACATGAGAGAGCTGGAAATAGCAGCAGCTTGTTGTTGACGACTCTTGAGCATTATGATTGCGCCTTTGTTGTTGTTGTTGTTGCTGTTGTTGCAGCCAAGCTCAAGACCATGTCCACATCCATGTCCGAGTCCAAGTCCAAGTCCAAGTTCAAGACATAGTCGAGCGTCATAAAGCTGGCCACTGTTTTGTTGCTGGCTTACTGTTCTTTCGGCTTCGCGTTTTGGTTTTTTTGTGCACTCATGTCTAAACTGTTGTGTAATTTAATTAGCCAGCTGCGCATAATGTTCACGCCAAGTGGAAGTTGGCGCACATTTACCGTTCCTTAAGATGAACAGCATCTCATTTTTGCATCTCATGTTCGGGCCACAGCCAAGACCCGGCCAGATCCGGGCCGAGACCGAGACCGAGACCGAGACCGCGACCGAGACCCAGACCCAGTCCCAGTCGCTGTGCGTTCTCATCGTCTTGGGCAATTAATCATGCGTCTAATTTAAGCGACCGTGTCGGCTATTGGCCAGGAGTGGCAGGAGCTGTGGTTCCAGTTGGAGTTGGGTTATGTGTAGCAAATGCTATTCAATTCATTTGCCGACTATTTGGCCTTAATGCGCTGGCCATTGATTGGCCGCCAGGCGTTGCCCGGTAATTTCCGGCTTGATGAGCCGCCATCTCTAAACGGGCCATGACTGAAATCTTTCAGACTGATGCAATCAGTTGGCAAAATCTATAAATGGCAGACCGCAATTGCGTCATTTCAAACAATTAGCAAACAAAAACCTGACGTTGATAATGAAGAAAAGACAGCCGGAGCGCGTTCACGAAAGAGGGCTGGGGATGGAGACGAGAAGGAGTTTAATGTTGAAAAAAGATAAACTGACAGCAATTTTGTATTTACTTGACTCGTATGCAACTGGCGGTCACTGTACGTGAATGCCAAGGCGTGTGGATCACCAACTGGCAAAACAGCTCAAGGATAGCAGCTGCTGTGAAGTTGGAGCTAAGATGCATTAGTGACATCACAGAGATTGCTTTATCGGAGATGCTCTGTGCTAAAATTAAACCCTAAGCTAAACAAGCTCACAAATGGTCCATACACAATTTACAATTTCTTAAAGTATTTCAATAAATATATGTTGCTTTTATAATTGTTTAATATATAACTTATCTAAATTTATTAAAATTTTAATTGATAATTCGATTAATTGACGAACTGAAACAGATATTACTCATCTAAGGTGAGTTCAGAGCTTTCGCTTTGCTATTGTTCCTCTGTTTTATGCGCTGTTACTGCGACTGTTATTATTATGCTTGATGCTCTTAACACTGTTAATGTAATTCATGCAATGTAATGTTAATGTATCAAATGCTATTAATCTTGCCAAGGACTCTTGCAAATGGTATTGTGCTTGCACTTACTGTTACCCCAACATTGCTGTTATTGGCACTGTAATAGACGCTGCGAAAGACTCTTGCAAATGCTGTTCGACTTACTGTTACTCTTACTCCTACTGTTAATGCAATTTTTAATGTTATTATTGTATTTGACGTTTATTGAGTTTTGCCACTGTTAAATATGGCATTTTTTATTTCCATTACCATTGCCGGTATTATAACATGTGACTGTTATTGCCAATGTTACAGCAACAGCAACTGACCAGCTATTACAGTTGCTGTGACTGTAACTATAATAACACAGTAGGCAGTCAAGTTTTTCACTTGACTTGGCCCAGAGGCAACAGAGGCGAACTGCTGGCAACTAAGCACTTAACAATTATCACATTTGTGGCCACATTGCCAGCCGGGCCATAAAAAAGCGACGCTGCCTGACGTCTGCAATTTGACGCTGTACGTCGTCTGTCCGACTCACCGAGTGTACCATCAGTTTTTGCAGTCGTCTTTCAGCTGGATTTGCTGTGGCACTGGCAGCTAAACAAGTTTGTTTATTGACTCGCCCACTTTGATGAATTTACGCGGCAACATTGACACATTGACACTGCTTAGCATATGGGAAACTAAAAAATAGAAGGCATTAAAGTGCCTCCCAGTGTGCGGACAACACCCACATGGGCTTGCCTGCAGGCCGATGGTGCGGGGTTTCGATGGGGATGGCTTACCTGGGGCACCGGCGCTGACCTCCTGCCCAAAGCGACGTTTTCTAATTTATTTTTTATGCACGGCCGTTAAGTGTAATTGGTCATTTGTGCGTCAATGAGACGGGGCCCCAGACCCCGCTAACCAGACAGCAGTCAGCAGTCAGCTTGCAACATGTGATGTGACTGCAACTGCAACTGCAACGGCTGGCGGCTGGGGGCCAAGTAAATTACCAGTATTTCCTGTGCCTGCCTGGCCAAGATTGATGATAATCGTGCGTCGTGTGTGTCAAGATTGTTGCTTTTGTTGCTGGCAATTTGTTGCAAAATGCGATAACAAAACGCTATCAGCTGTGCCAGCAGCAGCTGCACTCCAGCAACAGCATCAGCATCAGAATCCGCATCAACTTTAACCACAACCACGTCATAACTGTGAGAGTCACTCATGGACTCATGGGTTAATGCTAATGCATTCTGAACAAATCGCAGTGAGTGCACAACTTTTGACTAGCTGTGCTTTGTGTGGGGGAGCATGGTTGAGAGAGGAAGTGATGGGTGAGGGGGAGAGGGGATGGTGGCTGCACCGCCCCGCTTCATGCATGTTTACCGTTCGTTGTGCATTCAATTTAGTTTTCTCCAGCCGCCAGGCATAACACTTTGGCAAAAAAAAATAAGAAGAAAATAAACAAAAACAAACGGAAGAATAGAAAACCCCCAAAGACCTGCAGCTCCTTGGCAGCCAGCAGCAAATGCAAACGTGACTCGGCTCGGACGCCAGACGCTGAGTCAGACAATTGCATAATCTCTGCCAGCAATTGCCAATTGCCAATTGCAATTGCACTTGCAATGCAGACAACGACAACAACGACGACGACAACGACGACGACGCCAATGTCCATGTCCAGAACGTCGCCACACAGTGCGCCAGGCTTGGCTTTGCCGCCGAGGGGGTGACACAAAATTGGCTGACAACGAGCTGCGCTGCGCTGCGGTGCGGTGTGGTGCGGCTGGGTGGGCGGCCGACTGGGTAGGTGCTGAGAGATGGTGGATGATGTCTTGCCACCTTTCACGACTGCTGCGCTGGCTTCTTAGCTGGCGATGACTGCAAAACGATGCCATTTGCATGGCAATGATTTGAATTTGTTGGCTTTGACTGTTGGCGTGGCTTGTAAAGCATTTGGCACTTCTGCACTTCTCCTCGATATATACCATGTAATTGGGTAAGAGCTCCGCTCGCTGCTAGCACTAACGTTAAGAGTTTTCTCTTATATAAACCTTTTCAAAAAGATTTGTTTACCAAAAACCTTGGCATAGTTTGGATTAGGCTGAAGAATCAGTGGATGCATTAAGATCAGAAGCCTTAGCATAGGGAACTCAAACGGTCTTTCAAAGGTGACTCATGGATAGAAAGTCCTGGCTCAGCAGTAAGAAATGAGGCGGACTGTACAGGTCTTCAAAGAAGTATTTCTTTAGCGAACGGGTTAAGCCTCTGAGGTAGTTGTACAGGTGCACGGCAACTGTTGGTTACATTTCGAATTCTGCGAGATCAAAGTTTGCTTGCTTGGGTTACTCAAACATTGTCTATGCTTCCAACTGAATTGAAAACTGATCTTGAATCTAAAACGAAATAGTCTAGTTAAAACTGCCCAGAGTATCTGCTAGTCGAGCGAACTCTCACAGACTGTAGTCTTATTGATTTGTGCATTCATTTGATTGTGCGCGCGCATTTGTTGCCAAATTGTTGGAAGAATGTGCAGCACCAAATGTCGTGGCTGTTGATGCCGATAGGAAGTCAGGAGTCAGGCGACACAGTCACCGGGAGCCCGGATTCAGAGACGGGAGACAGAGGCAGTGACACAGCTGTAGACAGTGTCATTGAGTGAATCGGTCGCTGGCTGCAGATGGGCCTGGCCAGGTCTGATGATGATGGTGCCGATGATGAGGTTGCCGTTGACCCAACTCTCCTCTCTGTGGCTGCTGCTCGGTGAGCTTTTCTTGAGAATTTCGCTCCGGGTCATTTTCATTTTAATGTAATTTCTTTTAAATTTATTGTTAATGGAAATTTATGCTTTGCAGCTAACCGGGGCCAAAATGTTTGTCTGTGCAGCCGCCGAGCATGTTCATGCATGCTGCACGTTTTCTTGATTTGTCATGTTGCAGGTTAAATGCTAATGGCAACTTTTTTGATTCCGATTCCAAGAAGCAGCTGCCCCAGTCAAGCGGCATTTGATGATCTGTGCCGGTGCCCGTTCTGCTAGCTGCCACAAATTGGCCGTTGTTGTACATACATATATAACAAGCGCCAAAAACAAAAACCGAACCTTTCAGCTCAGCTGTGGTCATGTGCTTGCCGCACACGAGATGTGGGTTAAGTCTTTTTCAGATATTTTGCTAGTTACATACGGGCCGAAATACTTGCTGAAATAGTTTAAGGTTCGCCATCGCCGCGGCCCAAGATTCCCACGAGCCAAGCCACTGCCATAAAAATTGTGTCAAATAAATCGTAATCAGCGGCATTGATATAGTCCGTCTATAATGCGATTCTTGCACTCGGCCATTGAGTTGTAAAAATTCAATAAAAATGCCTTGCTTGCAATTAAAGTTGTGCGCGCTGTAAGTGCACAGCGTTGGCGTCTCTGTCTCGCGGTCGTCGGAGCAAAATCAAAAGACTGAGGCGACAAACTTGCGTGGCTCGCAGACATTGACAATAAGGCTGGCAAGGGCCGAGCACCTTGGATTCAATTATTGTCACGAGCAGCAGACAACATTTCCTGCTGCGCCGAGGCGCTGCTCCAAATGGTGCCTAGAAATACGACTATGTGAATTTGTTGCTGCCACGGCCATGGCCACGGCTCAATTAACTGGTCAACACGGCAGCATGTGGGCGTGGCGCGCCGTCTGCTCTGAGAATTCAGTTCCATTTGCTGTTCCTTTTGCCATCTGGATACAAATCAATGGACCGTTGTCGTGCCTGGGCGTAATTTGGAACATCATCAGGCACTTAGCCGTATGCCGTATGCCGTATGCTGTATCTCTGTGGCTTTTATTTGTTTTACTACGCCGCGGAAGTACTTAGCTTGGTGGCCAGCTCTGCGGGCTGCTGCTCATTTTGTAATTGTTTTAGGCGCCGCTTGCATTACGCCCACCTTGACGCTGCCGCTTGAATTACCAAGTGGCAACTGTTGAAATGCAGCAGCTGCCGCTTTTTAATTACCTTGCAATTTATATTTCCTAGCTTTTACTGTCGGCCGTTCTCGCTGTCGGGTTTCACTCTCTCGCCTGCTAATTAAAACCAAATTTAAGCGTCTGATTTCTCTCATTAGCGAGCTCGGCAGCATGCCTATTGCAGGCGTGGGTTGTCACAACAATTCCTAGCTGTTCGCCACAAAAGTCTTAAAATGTTTCTTGCCTGTCTGCATATATAAATATTTGCAACTCTCAGCAGTGGAAGACAGCAAAGCAAATCTATTCGACTCGAGGGACATGCGGATCTTAGTCAAAAGGGAATTTCTTAGTTTCACATTGCCACAACAATTTCTAGCTGTTCGACAATTTCTAGCTGTCTTCAAATGTTTCTTTTTATAGCTGCATATATAAATAATCCCAACTCTCAGGAGTGGCAGGTCGAAGACCGAACTTGGCTCTAAGCTCTAATCTCTTCAACTTGCAAAGCTTTTTCTTTCTTTTCGAAATACAATATATTATTAATATTCATAAATAAATATTAATAGCTAAAAATTAATTAAAATTAATAAATGCAGTTTTACGAGCAACTCCAGTAATAAATTCCTTAATACCTTTTTTTGCTATTTTCATATATAATACTCTTCCAGCATTCCTTCCTCTCCAACTCAGCCTCTGCGCTTGTCTCTGCATTTCGTGGACTTACCATGAATTTTGTGGTTAGTTTTTCGGGTACTTTTTGTTTTGTTGTTTTATTGTTTTCTGTTGTTTGCTTTTCTCTGTTGTTTGTTCTGCTTTTGTGCCTGCTTCTGGCTTTGTTTTTTGTTTTTATTACAACTCACATTTAATTGGCGGCATTTCTGTTGAACTCTTTTGGTAATGCATGGCTTGTTGCCGGCATTAGAACGAGATTAAGTACTTTAAGCAAATTATTCAAATTACTTGGCAATGCGCTGCTGATCAGGCTCAAAATGAACGCTCTGCGATCGGGACAGCTAATGGCTCCGCAGCATTTAAGCCGATCATTTGCCGGTCACACACTCCCGGGCCTGCCTACACGTGTTCCGGGCGTAATAAGATTTTGATTACTACTCTCTTGGCTGATGGGGCAGCAGGCAGCAACGGAATTATGCCAAAGCGAATGCCTGACACTCCAGCCGCACAAACTAAACCAAAGCAGTGTGTGAGTGTGCCTCGGACTCGACGCACGGACCAACTGGCAGGCTGACGAACTGAACTGGCTGGAC
The DNA here is from genome assembly GCF_003285875.2 of Drosophila novamexicana. NCBI lineage: Eukaryota > Metazoa > Arthropoda > Insecta > Diptera > Drosophilidae > Drosophila > Drosophila novamexicana. The sequence goes on along the minus strand of NW_020824765.1, from coordinate 4,540,339 downwards.
TTGACTTGCCTGACTCTCTGGGCTAATGCCAGGCTTTTGCTTTTTTTTATACATTTTTCTTTTATTTTTTTATTTTTCGTCTTGTGGCTGACCAGACCCGGCGGTGTACATTGCACAAGCGAACACTCTAGACCAGAGTTAACTGCGACTCCGAGATACCCTCTCAAATGTTGTTGTCTGGTGGGGAAACTACATAGCCTGGTCTCAATACGCTCCGGGTGCATTTCTTGTGCTGGGTATTAAAAGCAGCCCTGCAGCTTTATTAAGCGAGGCAATAAAAACGAAAGACTTAGGCAACGAACGCGCTCCACTTCCATAGTAATTATGCGGCAATTGTTTAGTGCTTGCACCGCTCCCGCTCGCAGCCTGCTGCGCTCGTCAATGTCCACACGCTGGACATGGAAAGGCGTTGCTGGCTGAGCATTTGGCTCAGTTTGGCCAGTTTACACCATGGCGACGACATGCTAGCCCAGTTTCAGTCCAAAACCAATGCAGCTGTTGTTGTTGTAGTTGTTTTTGTTTTTGTAGAGCGGCAGCAATTTAATTTCCATTTTGCATTCTTTGACTACTTTGTTGCAGGCGCACACAAGGTACACTGCTCCGAGGATCAGATGCGCGTCGACATTGGCCTGCCAGCGGACACGAGCGCCAGCTCCGCCGATCGTCCGCAGATCTACTTGGAGGGTCTCAAGGGCTATCCGGATGTGCGCTGTCAGCCCGAAATCAATGGCGCTCTTGCCGTCTTTCGTCTATCGCTCAGCGACTTTTACGAGTGCGGCGTGACGCGCATGGTCAACCAGCTAACGGTAGGTGAATCCCCTCCACCCACCTCCATGATAGTTAATAAACCCCCGTCTATCTCTCTCTCTCTCTCTCTGTGTGTACATGCTGTTTGTCACCGCAGGGCAAAAAGGTGTATTACCATAAAATCATCATTGAATCGGCCAGCAGCAAGGAGATTGTCAGCGTCAAATGCATTACCACAAGCGGTCCGGTTTATAATGTCATGATGAATGGCACCAACGCCGGACGGGAGCAGACGCGCGTCGTGCTCCAGGAGCAGCTGCCTGCCCAGCATCATGGCCTGGTCAGACGCGATGTGCTGCCGGCGGGTTTTCAGGAACCAGAGTAAGTTTTCGGTCAGCGGCTTGCGCTGCGCATCTTTTAATTGCCCATCAAAATGCAACGTCCTCAAATTGCATCTATGCATATTTTTATGCGCAATCTATGCAAACTTTATGGCATATTAAATGCCCAGACTCAGACCCAAGCATCGGCAGCGGCACGGACCCAACCCTATGCCAAGGCTGTGTGGTCATAAATCAAACGACTGTCCCACTGGCTGTTCGGGCGGCCATTACCAGCCGGTAATTAGCCGTCAAATCGATGCCCGCGCTAATACCCCCACAGTCAATTTAATTGCCGGGCGTGCCGCCGGACAAACGTACTTAATGATGGGGAGAGGGTATTACAATGTTTGCTTTTGAGTGCATTGTTGATATATGTACGTGCCATGTCCTTCAATTACTTTGTTGAATCCGGCATACATTTAATGGGCGTGCCGCCCCCCCCCCCCCCTCCCCTCCTCCTCCATTCCGACAGCTCTTTTCAAGTGCATTTTTCTTTTATTCTGCTTATGTCATTGTTGGCATCGCCTGCAGCGATCTGGAGATAACCACCTCGTTGACAAAACGTGCACCGGAGCCGCGTCTGTCGATTGGAGTTAGCCAGGATGGCCAGAAGTTTACCAGAGATTTGACGGTCAAGTCGGTAGGTTGGCCTGCCCAAGCACACTTACACTTGTTTATGGCACTAATTTACTCTCATTTCATGCAGGGCACGCCATTGACGATGGAAATCAACCTGGATGAGGACTCGGCGCCGGTTTATGGCTTGGGAGTCAATTATTTGGATGTCACAGACACTCACACCTCCTCCGAGACGCTCATCTTCAAGGGGTGCATACGACCTGACCAATTACCCAACCAGTTTGTGTGTGTTAATCTTTGCTTTTTGTACTCCTTGCAGCTGCACAGTGGATCCTTATCTGTTTGAGAACTTTAACACCGTAGATGGCGATATATTGAGCGCCAAGTTCAAGGCCTTCAAGTTTCCCGATTCCTCGTATGTGCAGTTCCGCGCCACGGTCAATGTCTGCCTGGATAAGTGCCTAGGTACACAGTGCTCCAACAACCAGGTGGGCTATGGCAGGCGCAAGCGTGAGATCAGCGCCGCGAATAAGGTCTATGAGATATCACTGGCCATGTTCCTGCAAGTCAACGACATTGAGGGCGTCAACAAGAGTGAGTTTTTAAGCCAGGCGATTGTTTTGTGTGCCAGCTAATCGGAGACTTCTCCTTCACAGATGAGGTGCTGCAGCTGGAGGAGAAGCTGCGCGAACTGAAGCTGGCCAATCAGCGCCTGGCGCGCAACAGTCGCGGCAACTTTGCGGAACTGAGCCGCAGCATGGAGCAAACGCCCGCCAGCAGCGCTGTGCCCGCCTTTGTGGTGGATGAACGAGAGCTGGGACAGCTCAGCTCGGCTGCGGTCCAACCCGTCGTCTTCAGCCTCTGGGCGCTGGTCGGTGCGTTGTGTTGGCGCCTCATGTAAATAGTCGGACATATGGCAATTGTAAATCTCAAACGAAAGGCGGGCTGGTTGTTAATCAGGTTGGAGCTGCGTGTGTGCAGTGTGTATGGCAATTAAAAAAAATATATGTACTACCTACTACTAATATATATACTTATGTAACTGCCATTTATAAATCGTAAATACAATTAATTTTAATGTGAGTAGTTCTCAGCTGAAGCTCCGACAATGCCAGCCTAAGTGACAAGGAAAAACCACAACAACAACAACAACAACAAACAATAACAACAGCAACAACAAACAAACACAGTGATTCTTATAAACATTTCGATAACATGATAAATTGGTCTTATGCATAAGCACCTACTAGTCTTCTAAGTTTAACTGTTAAGCTAATTTAATTAATGACTAAAACTAAATGAATTAATAAAATTAAACAATCCAATTGAATTGAGTTTGTGTACATTTTCGTTAAAATAAATTATAAATTTTCAAATTACGCTCGCTGCACAACACAGCAGATTTAAAGTTTCTACAGCACCAATTTGAGTTAACATAACTGCTCCAGTGTTGGCTAACATTGAAAAACTGCCAGCTGACTGGGAAAGTGTGACCGACTATCAGCCATCTTAAAATACCACAAGTAAATCACACAACAAACACAGTTTTACAATTAAGAGAAACAGACGACGTGTGCGCTTTTGTTTGGTTTGGGCATTTTAACATATTGCCAAGCTGGCGCATTGCTTTCCACATCAACACGAATCGTCATTAAGTCAGGCGCTGGTGCATAACGCGTGATCCATTTATAAATGTAGCGGCCAAGCAGAGACACCGCCAGCCGCCCTTGCCATTATCACACAACGCCAGCAGTCGATGCTAATGTGGTGCGGCAGCAGCATAAACTTTGCAAAACTGAGCCGCTGCGAGGGCTGCTGTTGTCCAGCGCACCGACGACAGCAAAACCAGCAACAACCCAAGCAACAACAACAACAACAACAAAGCTTCCACTCCCACCGATTAAAACAGCACGCAATACATGAGCGCATCTGGCGCTTCAACGAACACAAACAATTTCAATTTTCACTCAGACGACGAGCCATTCACATCAAACAGATGCTGCACTAGCCCCAGCGAGCTCTGCTGGCGTGAGATATCAAGTGATTACGACGAACACGTGAAAAGTTTGACGCCCCTTCCGCTGCCCAGCTCAGCCCGCACACAGCAATATGCGTTCGCGCAAGGTGCAGGTGATGGTGATTAGCTTCCTCATCATGTGGACGTTCATTACGTATTATATACTACTGCGCAATAGCAATGGCCAACTGGACGCGATGCAACAAAGTCAGAAGATGAAACAAATACTGCCAAAGGCATTAACGGAGCAGTCGAAAAGCTTGAGATTATCACAAACGCTGATTGAATTTCTGAGACTCAAGTACACCGACCCGCAGATGACCACGACTCCAAAAATAACAATTGTCGCTGCTGAAATCTCAAATGAGCTGCTGGAACAGGATCCGAAAGCAACACACGCCACGTCAGTGGCAACATCAGCGCAAATACCGACTAGAACATATCTGGCGAATGGTGAGCCTGTCATACCCATCCTGGTGTTTGCCTGCAATCGCATCTCGGTCGTCAAGTGCCTGGAGAATCTTGTGCAATATCGGCCCAGCATCGAGCAGTTTCCCATAATTGTTTCCCAGGTAAGTGTTGGGCTGCGCAAGCTAAGCGATCAACAACTTACTCAAATCATGATTTCTGTAGGATTGCGGCGATGAGCTGACCAAACAAGCCATTCAATCGTTTGGCAACCAATTAACGCTTATAGAGCAGCCCGATCAGAGCGATATCTCAGTGCTGCCCAAGGAGAAGAAGTTCAAGGGCTACTACAAGATTGCACGACACTATGGCTGGGCGCTGAATACCACCTTCCATGTTGGCTTTGATTATGTGGTAATTGTTGAGGACGATTTGAATGTGGCGCCCGATTTTTTCGAGTATTTTCTGGGCACGCACAAGCTGCTCAAGCAGGATAGGAGTCTTTGGTGTGTTTCGGCTTGGAATGACAATGGCAAGGCGAACGTTATAGACACGGCCCAGCCTGAGCTGCTCTATCGCACCGATTTCTTTCCCGGCCTGGGTTGGATGCTGACCAAGGAGCTGTGGAGCGAGCTGTCTGTCAAATGGCCCAAATCGTAAGCTGCAGTGCAAATAGTTTGAGCAGAATTATAATATGCTACTCCTCTTTGCAGCTTCTGGGATGATTGGATACGGCATCCGGAGCAACGCAAGGATCGCGTTTGCATTAGACCTGAAATCTCACGTACACGCACTTTTGGCAAGATTGGCGTGTCAAAGTAAGTGGTTGAAATACTTATACGTATTAACTATTAATATGCTTCTGCACTTTCTTTTAGCGGTTTGTTTTTCGACAAATATCTGAAGCACATAAAGCTCAGCGAGGACTTTGTACAGTTTAGCAAAATAAATATGAGTTATTTATTAAAAGTGCGTACATCCTGTTGTTTAGTGAAGTTCAACTAACTTATTGTGTATTTCGTAGGAAAATTATGATAACACGTTTTTAAAGCAAGTCTATGTGCTTCCCCTGGTCACCTTTGACGAGCTGCGTCTCAATCTCATTGCCATGGAGGGACCAGTGCGCATGCAGTACAATAATCGTGATCAGTACAAACGCATAACCAGAATGCTTGGGCTCATGGACGATTTTAAGGTGAACATTTCTCACAATTCTTAACATATTGTGTCTAATATTTATTTTATCTTTGACAGAGTGGTGTGCCACGCACCGCTTACCATGGCATCGTTTCGTTCTACTATAATAAGCGACGTGTACATTTAGCGCCTAGTGCTAATTGGAAGGGCTATGACCTGTCATGGAGCTAACATCACAAAACTAGTTACTAGATAGACCCTAAGCTCAGCTCAATGCAACACGTAACGAATCAAAATGAGTGTTTGATAACTTTTTGCAATACCAAAAAATAGGACTAAAAGTTTATTTTTTGTTCATTAAGTAGTTTAGTTAAAATTGTAAATCTAATGTATGTTTCGCAACCAGTGCTAAACCGATCTAAGATGAGACTCCAGTTACTACAACTACGTATATATTTAATTTGTAAAACTTGTGCAACGAGACCGATCCAATTCTATGTTATAGTCAGATCCGTACCCTCCGCCCCATCTCGTAGCACACAGCCAATTGAAATTTGTAACCGAAGCAATAGCAACGACAAGTTGACAGTATTAGATAATATGTATACTATATATAGTCACAGCAGTCGCTGACTTTGTTGCAATGTTATTTCTGTTAATGCTGATTCGCTCTGATTTACTGTACAAATGGGCATTTAGTTGTTAAGTTGAATGAACTCCAACTCCAGATTGAGCTCGAAAGTCTGTAACGGCCGTTAAACATAAGTCTTTGTGATTTTGATTTATCTAATTATAATTCGTGTAATTTGTAACTTGAAAGAGAGCCAACAACCGACCCACAACATGTAACATAGAATAGCCATAGTTAACTCTAAGCATTTCGGGAGACAGGCACACACGTTAAATTCCCCCAGTGAAATACACCCCTCACATCCTACTACTCTGTGTGCCTGCCACTGTCAAATAGTGATAGATACTAACCTACAGACAACATACTCATCACATCTGTATGACTAGTTGTATTTATATGAGCATATTTTTGTGTGTGGCGTATAAACATAGATTATAAAGATAACTAACTAAAAGCTGACTTTTCATTTGATTGATGTGGCTATTCCACAGCGTCCGCATCCTCGTCCAGCTGCTCGCAGTCAATGTCACTGCACTCGGACTCGGATTGCGTGGCGCGTCGGCTGCGTTGCGCCTGCGACAGTCCCTCGTGTCCATAGCCACAGGAGATGGTGCTGGTGGCGACTGGCACGTTTTTGTTCAGCAGAAAATTGGCATTGGCATCACCGAACACACGCTCCAGCTCGGCCAGACCATTGCTGGTGCCCGCATCCGCATCCACTTCAGGCGGCAGCGTAGCATACTTCAGCTGAAGATAAGATTCATTGTGAGCATGTGGCGGTATATAGTCCGCAAAGCTGCTCGGATACGGCTTACAGCGCGGCACATAACTGGCTGGGGAAGTCGCTGTTCCTCCGGTTGGCGGCGGCGGCGGCGGTGGCTTGGCCAATCCGAAAGGCAGCGCAAAGTTAAGCGGTTGTCCACGCGACAGTATGGCATTCCTGGCGCTCTCAATAACGCTGGAGCCGTGCAGAGGCGGCATGCCAGGCGCACTAGCCGGTGGACCGTATGGACGCATGGGCGTCGCGGCGCCGCTGCCATTCAACATGATGGACTGTATGGGCGTGGGACCCGCCGGAGTCTGGCTAAACAGCCAGAGGCGATCGCCCACAACCATGGGACGCGCCATGCCACCCATGCCCAGCTGGGAGTAGTAATGGGAGGCGAGCGTCTCCACGTCCGAGGTGTATTTGCGTTTCCACTTGGTGCGTCGGTTCTGGAACCAGATCTTGATCTACAAATTAAACAAAGTGTTTAAAAAAAAACCAACACTAATTGGAATCTGCTGCTGCTCACCTGTGTCTCGGTAAGCTGAAGCTGCTTGGCTAGCGCCGTGCGCTTGGCCACGGATAGATATTTGCCACGCTCGAACTCCGTTTCCAGCGCCTTGATCTGAGCGGCGGAGAAGGCGGTGCGTGGACGCTTCTTGCGATCGTCGTGCGCTGCAATGCAAACGAAAAGGAATCCCGCATGGTATGTGAATCAGATTTAGACATTAATTGCTATCGACTGCGGCCATTGTCGTGTGCTCTGCCAAACAATTTGCGGCTAATTCGAATTTGCCAATTGCCAATCTACTAATTGGCAGAGGTCGCAGCGCCGAGAGCACCCTGTATGCGAACACTTGACGCTCGATTTTAATTGGCATCATTTCATCTTGATTGTGACCAATGCATCTAATTGGCCATTTGGCAGCACATTTCTGCCGACTTGACCGTAAACAAATTGTCATATAAATTTTCCGATTTTCAGTGACATTTACGTTCGAAAAATGAGATAAGCCAGCCAAGTTGCCCACGGGACAGTTTTCCGTCCCACATTTGCATCATTAGCGGGCGGCCCATTATGTGACGCCCCTCGGGCCAATTTCTGATTATTTGTTTGTGGATCGCGCACATGACAGACGAGATCACTCAGCCAATGCATATTGGTGAATGATGTTTATTTTTTTTATGACTTTTCCAATAATTAATCTTTCTATTTCGCTTAAAAGCTGGCTACTAGGAGAGGTGACTTAACGAATACATTTTTTTTTTTGATTATATGTGAACTATTGGAAGTCTTTTGATTTCTAATTGTGGCATCCTCGTCCGAAGGCCACTCAATTTTCCTTTACCTAATATAATTTTAACTATGCATGATCCTCTTAATAGATATATATGTATCATCTTAATAGATAAAGTTCTATATAAAATGATTGACAATATGTAAACTACATATATACTTGTATAAAATGCTCAGCGAGATAACTAAAATCATAATTTTCTTTGTAATCCTCAACAATATGAAGCCTGACTTTCTAACCTTTTCTTCATTTAATATTATATTGAATATTTGGACGTATTTGTATATAGTCTTGTATCGTTCACAAATTGAAAAGAAAGTTATTGGTTTTGTCTAATTAATGTCTGTACCCCATTTTTCCGGCGCTATTTAACCTAGAGACTTAGCTAGTTATATGTACTTAGGCCCGCCTCAGATTAAGTGTTATGCTATTTTATGGCTACAGGAAATCGAAAAAATCATAAGCTTTCAGAGTTCCGACTAACCGAATATAGAATGAAAGACAAATTGTATATTTAATTAATACTTTTCACTTTTAATGGCATTAGAATTGATTAAAAATCATTGATTTTTCCGATGTGCCATGAACTTTAGTTAAATCGTGTCCAAAGATCGATTAAAACTTAAGATTGCGGCACATCGGAAAAATCAATGAAGGCTAATCAATTTGCCTAGTTGCCTAAGGTATTGTGTTTTCTCAAGATTAAAGCCCAGTTTATCCAGTTCGGAATTTAGACCAAAAGAAGCTGTTAAACTTTGTCGCAATTCTGATGGCATAAAAAGTGAAAAGTATTTATTACTACGACACAATTATCCAGTTGCATTCCATTTAAGAGGAACAACACAAACATTCTACTGCAATAATAAGCCCCCAAAATCTCGGCCAATATCCGTGTGACTAGCTGCATTTTATTCTTTTTGCAGTTGGAATTCTATACGCACCACTGCCATCATCCGAGGCAAGCTCTATATCACTTTTGGCATCGTCCAGGCCGTCCTCCAGGCAGCTGGATGTCGCCGGACTGGACACGCGGGACACATCACAACTGCCACGCCCACTTTCGTTGTGCGCCAACTGGGCTTGATTATCGTGGATCACCTCAAAGCTGGACGCTTTGTCCACATAATTGCTGGGACTGTGTGGCTCGGGCTTGGCTAGAATCTGCTCGATCGAAAAACTGTGCGGATGGCGACGCACCACAGATTGTGCATTCATTTTCACTTGGGAACAGATCGGAACGGATCGGTTCGGATCGGATATTTCGTATGGAGCCGTAGCCGGAATCAGACACAACAGCGCGCGGCGACTTGTTTCGGAAAACTAATTTGAATTCGAGCACGGAACGCATCCTGCGTATTGTAGAACACAGATCTCGCGGGGGCGTGGCCTGTGGCCATATAGCCGACTCTTTCCACTCGCCGGAACTGTGGCAATGCATTGGAAAGAAATGGTCGAGATGCTCGAAGACGTTGCTCTTCACGAAAAAACCACACATATGTTTATTTATATAACATGTGTGAAATTGTCGCAGCCTCTAGGCGCGCGGTGGGCGTGTCCCGTAATGTCTATATGTCTGGGATTTGTTTTGCTCTTTTTTGGTTCTTCTTGTGACGATTAAAAGTCATAATTTTTGGCTAATTGTTTACAAGTATCGCTATTTAATATTTTGATGCCTCGCTAAATATATTTAATAAGTTTGCAAACATATTTCACAAGCTACATGTACTCATATGTGGGTTGTATGTCCCCTTCGGCGGGATAGCCTACAGATGAATGTACTCATAAATTGTGCCTACTTCAATCACGATTTCGATTTCAAGTATTTCAATTTTTGTATGCTCTCTCGTTTCTCTGTTAGTCCTTTTTTGATTTTAATTGTGGATTGAAATTTTAGAACTACTTCCGGACAAACAAACCTACATTCAATATACTTTCGGAAATCTGAAGCTTTGATTATAATAATAGAACGAGAAAGAAGGGCTATCTTAGACAAGCCGAAGAATAAATACTCTTGTATACATTTAGAAATGTTTTTATAATTTTCTGATGGATAATTCCAAAAAAAGAAGATATTTAATGCAGTAGTCTGATTACATATGGGTTGGCAGTAGAAGTATTAAGAGTATTGAAGTTCGTTATAAAAATATAACTGAAGCATATTATAGACTAATGCTTAACTGATTTTCCATGCCTCTGGATAAATGATGTAGTTAAATTGGTGTCTTTACAATAAAAAGATTAGATCCTGAACTAGAAATGTGTGTACTTTATGAGGTCGAAGACTTTTCGTGACAGAATTATGATATACCCTAATGTATGAGAACTCGTATTCCGCCATTGTATGCCTGTATTCTATCCCATTCTATCTATATAAATATTTCTGTTTCTGTTTATTAGCCACCATTTGGCAGGCGCACTTTTCGTGCAATAAACAAATTTGTCGCTTTCCTATGGCTGGGCAGATTTCGAGGAACATGTAAAACGTTCATTAATTCCAAATTATTAACACATAATTCAGGCGAAAGAGACGGCAACAGTGCGAGTGAGAGAGAGAGAGAGGCATCGAGAATTGCCTTAGTCGAGGATAGTTGCTGCAATTGGCTGTTCGCCAATTATACAGGGTGTCTGCTTTGGCAGCAGCCTGTAACATCGCATCGCGATAATGTCTTCATTATTCATGCACAATTTGAGCAAAATATGTGAAAGCACGTTAATTAGTCGGCGCTGCTGCTAAACTATGGAAGTGAGCGACAGAGAAGATGCAAAAGGGGGGGCGAGCGTGGTGGCAGCTGGCAGAGGGTTGACGGGGGGCTAATCGAGGAATGAGCACGGGCTGGGCCCATCTATTTAGCCAGGCCGGCTGTCAGTTTGATTTAATTTAATGAGCATATTGCTTATGAGCCGCATGCCACATGCCGCATGCCGCCACATTCAAATCAAAATGACAACTTAATTTTCATAATTGCGCTTAATGAATATTCGACTATTGCTTGCCATATTTTAAATTCCGCTGCCAGATCCCTGAATATAGCCACTTGGCACTGGCATTCCAAATCAATTACCAATTTGCAGCCAGCCCTATGGGCCAGAAACCGAAACTGGATGCTCCGATATATATATATATATACACTACACTTATCGGATCTGCTTACTTTGGAGCCCGTCGTCGTCCTCCACTGGCATTTAACGTTAAATGGAGCGCAACCGTGTCACAAAAAAACTCATTTAATTAATACGAATGCATGCATCTTCATTATAAATCATCACTTCTCAAGTGTTTGTCAGGCGCACGCAACATAAATCACGGCTCCGTCTTCGTCTCCGTCTCCGACTCCGGCTCTGGCTTCGACACCGACTCCGACTCCGGCTCGCAGTCGCGTGTATCACTCGCCGTTTTTTGTTCGTCCCTTTTTTGTTTTTGTGTGTTTGTCGACTAATGATGCATTCAAGTTAGAAGAAATGCCCCGGACTAAACATCTGTCCGAGGCACTCCCACGCCATTGCTCGTGTATTTGGGTTTCCGATTACGTCAAAGGTGAAGTCCCTGTCCCGCATCTTGTGGCTGGGCGTGCATTGAACTCTTTGACGAAATTTCAGCATGATTCATTTGCTGGGCTGTTTGTTTGCCTTGACGCTAATTTGTGTCAGAAACAAATAGGACTGCAAGACGAGACAACAAGTCGCATTTACTTCTAAATGGGACAAGACTCTTAAAGCATTTCATAATTATATCAATAGAAATTCAATTGAAGTGTTTTATCTTCGTTCTTTGAGCTATTTTTCATCTGCTTAATTATTGATTATTGTTTTTATTTGCCGAGCTGATCTTTCTTTCTACATCCACAAATGCAAAAGACTTGGACCTGACTGACAAACTGAATGATTAAAAAACCTTTCACAAAACAATCTCTAGAATGTTTATTAGTTTTGCCAAGATTTGGCCTGATATTTTGGCTATAACATGACAGGCAGGGTACATATAGATGCCACGCTTGATCAAAAGAGGCTAAGTTGAAGTAAAACTTAATCCCTAGTCAAAGTTTGCATTGAACCAAAAAGCGAGAGCTCACCCGCTCAAATCGAGCAGCAATTTTCAATTCGCATATTTTGTTATATTTAACCTTAATAATTAATAATTTATGGAGTCAATAAACATAATCATGAAATGACAATCAAGGGCGGGACCACTTGCATTTTCAACATTTTTCATTAGGGTGGGGCGACGCAGGGTAATTTTCCTTCCTAAAAATAAGGTGAATACATTTTAATTCAAATTATATCCAATGTTTTCAAACCTGTAATTATAATAATAATTGGACTAACTAGATTTTATATACAAATTGTTGTAATTTATTGCTTGAGCCGTTTTCATTAATTGGAAAATAGTTGGGAAATTCGTTAATTAAAAATCATCAGCGGGTGACCTAAATAAATTAGGTACCTTTTCATCATATAACTTTTAATTAATCTTTTCCCATACTAGAAATATATAAAAATAATATACGTTAATTATTGACCTAAGTAAATGAAGTTCCTTTTCGTCATATAATTTTAAATTAATCTTTTTCCATACTAGCAATATATTAAAATAACAAATGCCAATTATTAGTCTAAGTTAGCAATTGAGTATTCATTCCAATTAAATAAACTTAATATACTTCAATTCTTTCAACTTTAGTTTCAATGGAGCGCTTGCTTACAATTCGATTCCAGTCTCAAATTTCAGCATCCAAAAACTTACCTCATTTGGTTGTTTTCTCATTAGGCGACGGCTGCATTTTATTTCATTCATGAAAAACTGCCCGAAGACATAAACCGCTGCACATATCCACGCCTTATAGGCTGACAGATATAAATAATAATTAAAACCAAAAAAAGAGAGAGAGTAAACGAGAAATATAAGAAGAAGCAATGCATATTAATTTAATGTGCACGCATTTCGTGTGTGGGGAGTTCTGAGAAGCGGAGCGAGCGCATAAAAGGCGTCATTTATGCATGTTTTGTACGCGCAGACAAAACTCATAAATTACAACCAATTATCAAATTAGATATTTACAAAACATGCAGTTTAAATCAACGTTTTTTATGGTCGCCCATAGTGGAGTGGTGGGTGTGGGTGGGTGGGGGCGTGGCATTCAGCTTCCCATTGCGGTAATTGCGTGCGTCTTTTTATAGGATACAAAAACGAAATCAAAGCCCAACTGCAACTGCACTATCAATTTTCAGATAATCACGTGCTGATGGCGGCAATTAAATGTTGCACGTTGCACGTAGCAATTGGAAAAAATTAGCAGACAATGCGCAACTGACAGCGCTGGGCAATTAATTTGGTGTAATTACTCAGTGGACGACAGTTGACAAGACACAACTGGAGCTGGCTGAGAAGCTGATGAGGCAGGCAACAGGGTGTTAGCTAGTGGAAAAATGCCAGCACGCCCCAGTGGAGAGAGTACGCCTCGTGCCTCAGGTTGTAAGTTGATTTCGAGGCGACTCCAGTCGAGTCGAGTTGAGCTGTTCTGTTGCCACCTCAACGCATCGATGAAATTTTGTACGGCATTTTGCTTAATTTTCTTTGACTTTAGCTACAATTGCGCGGCGGCATTTTAATGAGCTGCAACCAAACTTGCCCCTCCTCAAAGTGGCGGCAAATTGCGCCCCAAACAAGGGTTAAGGCGATACCAAACGATGTTGTCTGGGGTCTAGCTGTTGCCTGCTGCTAATTGGCCTGGGACACAGCTCTTGCTGCTGCTCTGTGATATCAAACAGTTTTACGCACAAATTGAAACTGATAATTGTCGCCGGGCCCTGATTTATGGTACTGAGTGATGAGCATATGTTTTAATTAATTTCCAAGAAAGTGTTTTGGCAAATGCCACTTAAGCTGACAGCGCTGTCTTAACCGGGCGAATGTTGCTGTTGCTGTTGCTGTTGCACTTGTTGCATTGAAATGGAGACGCCACACGCTTGCCCCAAATCGCATAATCCGCGTAGCAGCTCATTTTTTGAGCCAACAAAGACATAATTTGATGTTGCTGCTACTCTTTGGAAATTATGATAAATGTCTAAGAAAACATGAGCTGCTGCTGCTGCCCCTAAGACCGTAGCAACAATAACAACAACAACACGCGGGGCACATGTGCACGACATTTTTTAGGCAAGCAACAACCACAACTCATTTGGGAACGTGCGCGTTTGAGGCGCCCCACATCCTCCAACACGGCCGTCGGCATTTGAGTGAGATTAATGCGGTGAGGAAAATCATAAATTAATTAGAAAAGCAAGTTGCTGCCTGGAAAAACTATGCACCTCTCACTCTAACTAACTCGCAATGTCTCTTGTTGCAGCTCACTCGAGGCAGACACTTATTAGTGACATTTAGTGGCAATTTATTGTGGAAAGTGTTGTATACACACACACACACACTCATAACTTACAGGTGTTGTCACAGTAATGCTTAATTAGCTTTTATTATTAGCTACGATGTGGCAACTAAATGCAAAGGCTATCAACTACAAAGCGCACGGCCCAGACCAATTCCCAGTCCGACTCCCCAGTCGTAATCCAAAACAAGTTTCCTCATTCCCGTTCAGCTATTTCCTGTTCCCTTAAATTGTTGTTGTTGTTGTTGCTGTTGTTGTTGCTGCTGCTGCTGTTGGCGCCTATTGCTGGCGTTTAGGCGCAATTAGCGAACGCCTCAGGCGCCAGCTAGTAAATAAAAATGTCTACTGTGGCATGTGTAGGTGACTGTGTCTGGCCCTGGTTCTGGGCCAGGAGCTGTGCCTGAGGTTGGGGTATTGGAGGCATTCCAAATTGTCGTCAGAGTGTCGCGACTGTCGCATCCTGGCGGGCAAAAGGCATGTAGTCCTGTCAAAAGTTCGAAATGGGAATTATGCGTAGACTGAGAGGGTTTTAATGAGGCAGTTTAATTATTGAAGATTGTTAAGGATGGGATTAATCAATCAAATACATGAAGCGCAATGTAAACATATTGAATGAACTGATATAATGGCATATTTCTTTTATGCATTCTATTGCTTATGGAAATTTTTATAACAGAATATTTACTGTGCCTAACAAAAATTATTTTGTGCTTTCCAAGTTAATGTTCGTTGAGCTGTGGACTTGACATTTAATCATTTTTTAAATAAATCGTTGCATACTTCTGTGATGATCCCTAAAACACCGAAGCTCAAGTTGTATTGCATACTTTCGGGCCGCAAGCGGAAGTCGCTAATATATCGCGATACACAAAACTATTGCCTACTTTCGAGCCTCGCAGAATACACCCAAATTTAAATTAACATTTTAATTTAACCAAATTTAAAGTTTCAACAAAACGATGGCTTTCAGATTTTCATTCAACAATTCACATTCAAACAATCTGGTGTCAGAATCCAATGCTTTCTTAATTTCATTTGCGGTCCGCAAGAAAACGGCGAAAATAAACAGGACGACTTGGGTGTCCTCTGGCCAGTTAATAGCTCTGATCCATACGAATTGCTTAGCACAGGACTCTCAGCATAGGCAAAAACACGTCCAAAATTATCTTACTGTTTGTTTATTTTGTAATTTTGTGGACGAATCATGAAAAGACTTGAATGCCAATCGATCGCTGGAAATTTGTTTCATTTTGAGGTTCTTAAAGTTTTTAATTTATTAAGAAAAAGCTCTATCCTGGCTGATCTTAAGAGACACATCTATTGATTGTCACTCAAGGCAATCGGATCATCTAAGTATATATATATTTCGTTGGAATCGTCGCACCAGTCAGTTTTTCTGCTAGAAATACATGATAATATGAATAATAAAATCACAATATATTTAAATAAATAATACGAGCAATAAAATCTTAAAGCATAGTAAAAATCAAAGCCAAGCTCACATATGCTTAAAGTTTGTTTATATTACATAAACCCGATTCGATTAAAAATCATGGCACCCAGAAAAAGATATTCTATTTGAACACACAAATTGGGAAATGACTGTATTATGTTAATAATACACTGAACATCAGTGTAAAATGCGAATTTATTTATTTTATGAGTGTACGATATTTGTGAATTTATTTTTATTTGGCTAGAGAGAGAACGTGTTGAGGTCAGCCCCGACGAGAATTGTTTATGCAATTGAGATTGAAATAAATACAACAAATACGCACAGTGGCTGCAAATAAAACGAACTAAATGTGAATTTTAATGTTGTTTAGCGGAAATTTCTACGCACTTTTCTTTGTTTGCCAACAAGCAGGTAGATGTGGCTCTTAACTATTGTACTTGAAGATAAATGAAAAACCCTCGCACATGACAAGCCAAAACAAAAGGCGCAACCTTTATTCGAGTGCCGGAAGTGAATATATTGCGCATACGCCATGTGAACAGTCGAACAGTCCAATTTCTCATTGCCTGTCGTCGTATGGCTGACTAGCCGAAAGGCCTTCTTCGTATACTTGTTGAATGACGGTCAAGGTTGTTGCCAGCAGCACTTGCCACACGGCACGTTCTACGCACAGCCCGCGGCGATGAGTTTCATTGAATTCGCGAACGTTATGTTGCGCGACATGGCGCAACGCTTTGAGACATTTTTAGCCGCCTCAAGGATAACGCAGTGCGCCAAAAGCGAGACGCATGTCAAGGTTAGCGTCAAGATTCGCCACAAGTGGCAGCAACTCAGCAACCGAACAGCTCAATTTGGTGCCCACGACAGCTAATCACGGGCACAGCTCAATGCACAGCGTATCCAGTCGCGGCCTGGACTGGACTGGACAGGACCGAATCGGGTCGGGTTATGTCATCGACAGACTGAGCAGACCTGTCAGCCAAATGTTCGCTGTTTGTTGGCCCCAGCTCTTATATCGTATAATTTACAATGTTTATAAATAAGGCCTGGAGTGCCTGGCACAATGCGTTTGAGGATGAACCCTGCCTGCATTACATTTAATTAATTTGAGGTTCTGTTCTGATCAGATGCGAACGCAAACCGGTTGCTCATTCAGCTTTCATTTCGCAGCGTTTGCTTTCATTTTCGAAATGTTTTATACCACAATTAGCATAAATTGCGTTGAGCTGCTAAATTTAGTGTCCATACTCAAATGTACTTTAGCCGGAAGTTATATGCCCAATATTGTATCCCACATCGAATAGCGCTGATCTTCAATTAGCTCTCATAATCACCGCCTCAGTCGTGCCTGCCCCAAGCGGCGGCTACACAAATTGCATGTGGGGGTCTCCATCTGGCTGCAGATTAAACCACATTAGAGTTATGCAAGCGGCACGCACAGCTTCCCATAGATACATGGCTTTTATATAGATACGTTCGTAGTAAATTTACCCATGAAGCTGGAGCACAGCTCCTTTGCCCACGCTTTGAGAAATGTGCGACAATTAGTTCAGCGCTAAAAAAACGGGTTTTTAGTTGACTTCGGTTTTTGTTTTTTTTTGCCGCAACTCTTTGGCTTTTTGGAGTGGGCGGCGCAATGCGTGCGCAGCGCAAAAAAAGGCAAAAGATATTGAAATATTTTAATAATAAAGTACAACAAAAAAAAAATAAAAATGAAACATGCGAATACCTTGGAACCACAAAAAAATCGCACACGCACGGCCAACGATTAAGATACCGAGTGCCAGAGTATAAGTACTTCAACTGCAGCTTTAAAAAACAACAGCAACAACCGCAAACAAATACCAATAGCTGGCCAACAATGCTAACGGCCGCTTTATTAACAATTACGAGCGTCTCAGCCGCAGGCTGGCAACGGTCGTGGGGGCAGAGAAGGGGAGGGGGTCGAGATACTTGGACTTGGCGTTGCATGCGTCACGCGTCCACACATTTTACATTTTGCATGGATCGTGTGTCACAATACAAATTTAATATTAAGCTCATAAATGCGCATTTGCGAATCGATAATCAGAGTTTGAAAATTTCAAGCCAAACAATTTCGCTTTCACATAGCACAGCTTGTATCTGTATCTGTAGCTGTAGCTGTACCTTTGATTTGTTGGCCTAGTTACCTTCGAGCCTCAAAACGGTTCTCGAGTGGCTGCGAATATTTGCTTTCAGTTTGGCAATTGCGCAATCTTTCACATAGACCATGAGTCGGCATTATTTGTGGGACATATTTTGAGCAAGGGCCAGCCTTGTAGGTGCCTCTTTCAAGTTCAGCTCTTAAGAAACAATAATAGGAGATGAAAACAATACACAAAAATACTTTGTTTTACAATATACACACATATATATATATATATATATATATATATATATATAGGCAAATTAATATTTTAATATATTTATAGAGTTATGCATATAAAAATAGTTAAGTTAACATTTGATTGGCACCTATTTAAACACATAAATTATCATTTATGTTTGCACAAAAGAAAATTAAAAGCTAAAAATGAAAAATATTTTTATTCTCTCCTGTAATAAACCGTTTTGCTGTTTCCTCGCAAGGACAACCGAGTTTCTTAAGCCTATAACATATATGAATTATTAAACTAGCTAAAATATTGGCAAAAATAAAGAAAAATCAATAGAAAAACAATAAAAAATTGGTTAAAACTAGAAAATGTGGCATTCCTGTTGCTGAACTATAAACTAATTGTAATCTATAAACCTGAGACTCTAAGTAAGTTCCTTAATTCTTGCTGTGTAAAGCGGTCCACTTTTTGCAATCAGAATAAGTATTTTACAGATGCAGCTGTAGAGTTAGTTCACGTTTTAACCACGGACCTTTAGCAGGGATCTTTAGGATCTTCGCCAGTTATTATATAGCATACCTTAACTAAAGTATGTCCTAAACTTGCAACAAAAAAAAAAAAATAAAATAATAATCAAAGTGAATTAAAATTGACTTTCTACATTTACTAACTCCTAACTCTCAAAGTTTTTTTTTCTCAAATTTTCAACTTTATAGTTGTCGTATAATTTCTTCATAATACTTATGCCTAAAATCGTACCTAAAATTATAATATTATTATCATTTAAAAATTGTATTGAACAACTTTCTCATTCTATGAAATCGTCTGTAGTTTTTCATATTAGTGAATTTTTAAAATTTCTGAAATCGAATCTTAAACTATTCACTGGCAGTGCTGCTTCTTCTCCAACATTCCATTAATGTATATAGGGTTTAAGATATCAAAAATAAGTAGCTGCACAGTGGGACAAGTGCAAGAGAAATGCCGCATTTTCTAGTCTCAACCCAGTTGAATTAATTTAGTTAAAACTTATGATATACAAATTCGTTTAGTTCTTTTTGTTGTTGTTTCTAAAACTTTGCTTACGCCCTGTGCTGGGCTAAGGGGCGTGGGCGTTGGCATGGTCGTGGTTCTGGTTGTGGTTCTGGTTGTGGTTCTGGTTCTGGTTGTTGGGCAGGTGGACAGCATCACAGTGTACAGCCATTCATAATTTCACAATAAAAACAAATCGATTAACAAAATGTACCCACTAAAATTAGTTAACAATTCCTTTGGAGCCAGTCCTAGTTGACGGGCGATATGGTCTGGCCAAATTTGCGGGCACGCTGGCCGAAACCCTTGCTGCCATCGGGCCCCATGGGCGTGCGGACCAGACTCTCGGCGGCGCGTTGGGCAAACGAGCCGGAACGGGAGCGCGGCGAGCCATCCAGGAAGCTGCCTGTGCGCGAACGTGGCTGCCCATCATAGTCGCTGCCGGAGCCGCCGCCGTGCTTGTAGTTGCTCAGGAAGCTGCCGGTGCGGGAGCGCGGCGATCCCTCAAAGCCCTCGGAGCCAAAGGAACAGCGGCGATCGTAGCCGGAGTCTGTGGAGATGCGACGCCCGCCAATGTACTGGGCATTGTCGTAGGCCGCCAGCTTGCTGCTCAGCTGCTGGAAATTGTTGGAGTAGCGACGAGGCCACACCTGATACCCACCACCGCCGCCGCCCACCAGCTGATCGGGCTCACGATCACGATCACGATCGCGCTCGCGCTCCACATTGAAGTCGTTGGAGGGGCGACGATAGAAGCCGTTGCCATCGCTGGCATTGGAGAAGCTGCGCTCGAACTGCATGGAGCCATTGGAGTAGCGCCGCTCGCCATTGCCCGGGCAGCTGCCATTGGAGCAGACGGAGCTCTTGCGATACGTCTCCGACTGGCCAAAGTCGGAGACGCGTCTAGAGCACGGGCAGCTCTCCGAGCAGTTGGAATCGCGACGCTGCGGTGCGCCCGTCTCCGAGCAGTTGCTCACGCGACGCGACATGGAGAGACCCGCCGCGTCCGGAGCATAGTTCTGCTCCGAGCAGTTGGACAGCCGACGCTGCAGGCTGCTTACCGGCGCCACAGGCATTGGATTAACATTGCTGCTGCTGTTCGCGGCGACAGCGGAAGGCGGCGTTGAGGGCTCGCCCAAAGCGGCAGCCGTGTTGGCCGAGATGGTAGACGTATTGCTGTAACGCCTGGGCACATAGCCGAAAAAACCCGGCGACTGCGACTGCTGCTCCAGGCCAATGCTGCCACGTGGCTGATAGTGCTGATAACCATGACCATGGCCATGATAGGCAGCTGCCTGGTGGTGATATGCCTGCTGCTGCTGCTGGTGATAGTAGGTCGGCTGGAAGTCGGAGTTGTTGCGCTTCAGCTTAAAGCGCAGGTCATGGAGCGGCTCATGGCTGGGCATGCCGGAGAAGCTGCCGCCACGCGTGCGCTCGCAGTTGGCGTCGTTGTAGTAGCGATAGTTCTCCACCATGCGGGCAACGGGTGCGGCCAGCTGAATGACGGCCGCCTTCTTGCCCGTCTTCTTCTTGGGTGCCACCATCTCGTAGACCTGGAATGGTCCAGCCAGATGCAGTGCATCGCGTGCCGAGGACGATTCCAGATACTCAACCAGCGCGCATTCCTTCTGCTGCAGCTCCGGGTACTTGTTCATAAACTGGCGCACATCCACGGGTATGGCCATGCCCGGTTTGAGTATACGTATCAGGGCAATCTCGCCGCACTTGGAGAACAGATCGGAGACCTTCTCAATGCTCAGCTTGTCTAGCGGCAGATCGCAGGCCACAATGGTGCGCGAGGGCATGGTCTCATCGAAGCTGGGCAACGGCTCCAGACGCCGCACCTTGGTGCCCTGCTCGTTCAGCTCGATCTTGCGCGACTTGCGGCGCACGGCATCGCCGACCACCTTCCACTCGCGGGTCAGCTGGCGCACGCGCTTGAAGCTGGACACCAGCTTGAGGCTGACAAAGCCCTCCTTGTTGCGACGCACGTGCTTGAGCAGAAAGGCATCCTTGAGTATGCTCTCGTTGGAGAAATAAAACTCAACGGCCTCGGCTATTTCCGCGGCCAGCTCATCGCTTGGCACCAGCGCCGGCTCCAGCGTGTCTATCTCATTGGCCAGCTCCACGGGCTGCTCCGCCTGGGTTGTCTGCGGCGGCGGCGGCGGCGCCTGTGGCTCCTCCTCGGCAGGCTTCTTTAGGCTGAGGAACGAGCGATGCACACGGCGCGTTTCCATTACCGGCGAATTAGCTGGCGCCACGGCGGGTGGTGGCGACGCATCCAAACTAAAGTTGGGATGCAAATAGATGTTGTCCATGTGATGCTTGCGAAACTTCTCCAGATTGGCCTCGCTAAGCGGCACGGCTGGTGGCGACGCCTGACCCTCAGTCAGTTCCGGCTCGTTTATGATGTGATTGTCCACGGCCAGCGGCTTGAGCTCATCATCCTCCTCGGACTCCTCAGAGTCGCCTATGGACGAGCCCATGCCCACATCCAGATGTTTGTCATCGCTGGGCGTCGACAGCGTCGACGGAGACATAGGCGGCGCACTTGGGCTGTTTGGTGCATCCTCGGATCCGGAACCAAACTGCGAATCTAGCGATTCCATCTGATGCAGCAGAGCCTGCGCAGAGCGTTTGGCATGGAAACGCAGCAGCTTTGACGGCAGCGAGGAGGACAATGGCACCACAGCCTGTGAGCTGCAGCAAGGCTGCTCCTCCAGCTCCGCCTCCTCCGCCAGCTGGGTTGTTGGCGGCGTCGCGGGCTTCATAACGGGCACCGCTGTCAGTATGGGGCTGGCCACCACGGGGCTGACAACAAAGGTGTGTCCCTGCGGCACCTTCACCTCGTAGCTGCTGGGCCTGCGGCTGGATGCAGCCTGATCCTGTTCGCTCATCTTGGAACGTTGGCTGATGCTCTGAGCACTGGGCACTCCAGCAAAAGCTGCTGAAAAATTTTATTATCGCTCAAAGCTTCAAATTGTATCGGCAGCTATAAATGTATCTGTATCTGTATCTGTATAGGTATCTGTATCTGCCTCTCTGTGTCTATGTATCTCTATCTACCAGCGCTTGAGCTGCCGCCTGCTTTTGTCTGGGGCAAATTTCACTTTCACTTTCAAGTTCAGCTCCAACTGCTGCTGTCTGTGGTGCACTTACATTTGGCAGTCACTGTGTGCATTTACGCTCAGCTTTGGGCGTTCAATGAACGTCAGCTGTTTGTTGTTGTTGTTGCTGGTTGGGTTTATTTTGCGTAATTCTGCAGCCTGCGTTAAACGTGCTTGGAATTCTGACTGAATATGGTTTAAATTTTTTTATAGGTAAGAGGGGCCGGGGGGCGGGGGCGAGTGTTTCGCTGGTTTTTGTTTTCTAGGCCGCGCTTGACACCGACACCATTTGATAGTCGTTAAAAACGGCACCACAACAATTTGTTGTTATTGTTTTTCTTGTTAAATAAATTGTTATAAAATTTCAAATTTACAATTTCGTATGCATTTGGGTTTTTTTTTTTTTCTTTCTGTTGTTGTTGCTGTATTTATAATTTGTTGTTATTCCGTTTGTTCAGTTCAGTTGCCCGTGCGAGTTTCTTAATTATTTCCGTTGTCTTTAGGGTGTTTGCCAGGTATTTGTTGTAGTTGTTGCCGTTTAATATCGATCCGTTTTGTACGCGAGTTCATGCAACGCTGCAACGCGGAGATAGACTGAAATTGCAAATTGATTTGAGGTCGGTTAAATACCCTCTGCTTTCGTTTAATTTTTGTATTTTTCATGTTGTTGCTGCTGTTGTTGTCGCTGTTGCTGTGCTTACAGCGCGACTGCCGGCGGCAGCGACAGCCGCGTCGAGCGGCGTTATTGAGCGGTCCAAGTACGCACGAAACAACCGATAACAACAACACTAACAACACGGAGAGACAGCTGCGCCGACTGCGCAGCCAGCGGCAACAACTTATTGGCAACTGAGCAGCTGAGCAACAGCAGCAGCAGAGCAGCAGCAGAGTAACAGCAGCAACAGCAGCAGCCGCACACGAAACTTGTTGCGTTGGCAACAACAACAACAACAACTACAGCAGCAGCAACAACAAGAGCAGCAACAACAAGAGCAGCAACAACATTCGCTTAGTGCATTTGTCAGCCTGTTGTTGTTATATATATTTATTTTTTGAATTTTATTTCTTATAAATTGTTCTGGCAAGATACAGCTACAGATACAGATACACACATGTGCATACTGCGAGGTGCTTCCGATTTATTTATTTGCAAATTAAATGTTTTTTTTTTCTTTTTGTTTCTTTTCTCGCAGCCAGTTTGCATTGAGCACAGCGAACGATCACGAAATGCTCGCATTGCTCATACGCAACGTACGCCGCGACGCCCCGTCTCGCTGCGCGAAAATTGGGAAAGTGCTTCAGTTGATTTAGTTTTGCCTCTCTGATTGTTATTGTTGTTGTCGATTGGCGACCTTGTTGCATCCAATTTGCCGTCAAACAAATTGTATTGCAGCATGCAAGTCCAGCATGTTAAAATTTATCTATGGGGAAGCAGGAAATGCCGCAAATGACAATTCGTTGAGGGTTAGGAAATGAGCAGGCACTAATGGAGTATGCATCCAGTCAGCTCAACTGGGCTGCGTCGAGAAGTTCCGTCTACGGAGAGGAAGTCTTAACAGAAAAACAAGAAAATTAAATGTATATTTGTTTTTAAATAAATAAATATGCACAAAGTGAGCCCCTGAGACATCAATTGTTACAAATAATAATTAAATATTTTATTATATTGCCTAATAATAAAATAATAATAATAAATTAATAATAACACATATAACATTATATAACATATTTTATATAAATTTGTATTCAACTAAATTTATTTTACATAAATTATTTATTTTTGTTTTGCATAAGTCACATATATTTTATATTTTTAATGTGCGCAGATATGGATATAAATATAAATGTACACATGTTGGTTTTCTACTTTCGTAAATTGATTTTGCAACAAGGTCAGTAATTTGTTTAACTATGCATTTGCCATTTGGCAATATAATATTTTAACGACGTCGTTCTATTAGCTCGATTCCCGTTAACTCATTACAAAACAGCTGCTCAGAGGCAAATCCATTGTGGCATCAGCCAAAACGCTCCCCCTCCCCCTCCCCAGCTAAATGTCAAGTGCAAGTTCAAAAGCGTTTTCAGAGGCGCCTCAAATTACGTCATGCGAGCTGCCCCCTCGTTATGCTATTATGTTATGGGGCACCATTGCATACTAATCCTTTTAGTGGCATGCGGGCATTTATGAAACGCTGTCGGTGTGGTTGCATCAGTTGTCCGTCGCTTTTGTTTATTCAATGCACTGATAAAATTATACAATCTTAAGTGTTGACACACATTTGCAATCCAATTAAGCACATGCATGTACGTATGCGGGTAGCCAGAGAACTCTTTTACCCAATTGGGCTAATGGGGCGTATGCTTAATGTGAGTTCGGCTAGCAGCTCGTTAAGGTCAGCTGTCCATTAATTGGCAATTGACGACAGGCATTTGCGGACCATTTGATTTCGAGTAGTCATACAATTTGATTTGCCAACAAGTAAATTATGATTTTTAAGAAACACTCGAACAACAACAACAACAACAAGTGCACATAATACAATGGCAAAATAACCTTGCGGTAAAAGACACAACAACAATAGCCGCAAAACAAAACAACATTAAGTATTTTTTGCAAATGATTTATTTATTTAGAAATAAAAAATAAATACAAAACCATAATATATTATGATTTTTTGTAATTTGTTGGCAGCCTCCAAAAATAAGAAAAATTATATTAAGATAAAAGGGCGTGTCAATCAAAAATGTACCACAGAAAGATAAATCTGCCGCTTTTGGCCAACAAAGCTCGCAATCTAACCAGGAAGTTGCCAAATTGTGTTTTATTTTTTTCGTTTTCTTGTGTTTGTTGGGGCAGGTCAGAGCTGCTCAAAGCCAAGTTTCTGGCCTAGCCAGGTGCCCGTTTGTGGGACAAATAATAAGTATCAATTGGCTCTTAAAGGCACTTTAGCTTTAAGTACGCGCAGTCGCTGCATTGTTGGCCATGCTTGTTATTGTTCACGCATTTATTTGCCTTTATTTAACATTTATTTACTTTTTGCACACACACACACACATGTTGTTATTGTTGTTGTTGCTATGCCTACACTCTTTGGAGCTGCTGCTGTAGCCCAGGGTCATCCAGGCGCTGTCGTTGTCGATCTGCTTATGATCAGCGCTCGGAGCATTATAATTATTATTACTTATTGCTATTACTGCTGTTGTTGTTGTTGCAGCTGCTTTACACTCTAATTTCTGCTGTTGTTTGTCCTTCTGTTGACATTTTGCACGCGTCGCGCGTTCAACAAAAATTATGTTTTTGGGAATTGTTCACTTGAGCCTACGCAAAGCGAAACAAATCAAATCGCATCGAATTGTTCGCATTGAGGTAGGTGGAAGCTGAAGCTGCGCCACAAGCTGGTTACCAGTTTGTTTAATAATAATATATAAATTAACAAAGATTGTGTAGGAAATTCCCAAAGGTAACATCGAATAAACAATATAGAAATAACCCAACATGCTGATGATTAAGAAAGTGAGCAGAACTCTTGCCAACATTTTAAAAATTTATAAAAGTACTAAACACACAAATTTTGTAAATTTGTAATTTGAAAAGTACGTCGAACTGCTGCGAATAATTAAATTGAACAGCTTACACGAATGCAAAACAGTCGATAAACGAGTTTTTTTTATGAACAAAGAGTTTGTCTTGAAAAAATATCCCAATTAAAGTTGATGTATTTATAATTACAACAGAATTTTGCCATTCACAGAGGTTTCTTTTCTCAAATAGGAAATTCCACAAATGTTAATCAGATATTGAGAAAACGGAATGCGGAATTTTAATTTTAAAGAACTAGGAACCGGGGTCCATACACTTAAATAAAATTGAAAAGTATTGATTTCCTGATTAGGCTTTGTCACATTTTCAATTTAGCTGCTTCTGGGAAGTTGTTTGAACTTTCGTAAAGGGTACTTAGGGTATCTGCTAGTCGGCCATGCCCAACTAGAGCAGTCTTTCTTGTACTGTTTATGTGGATAGCTCTTTAAAATATATTTATGTATTCGCTTGCATATCAATTTATTTTTTGTCACATAGGTACTTACATAATTTATAGGTATACTATATTTTACTTTATATTATTTATACCAATATTTTTCCGTAATATGTGAATCACCTCATTAGATTGCATGACAGTTAACGTCGTGAGGCAACTGGCAACTGGCTAACGTAAGCACGACAGCACCCCAAAAAAAAAAAAAGATTTCATAAATATTAATAAAATATTAAACTTGACGCTGTTCACCCCAAGTTCAATGTTAAAAGCAGAGAAACGTGCAAGCACAGTTATTGTCCATGTGGCAGGCACAAATTGTTGTTGAGCCCAACTGCTGCCGAGTTGTAATTTGTGGCTTAACGTAAAGCCATATTTAACATTTCCCAAAAGGCATTAAGTCCTTTTGGATTATGCGATTTATGATGCTTAAATTAAATGACAGACGTTTGCCAATTTTAGGTACGCCTGTCTGAAAATTGGGTCATGAGAACAGCGCCTAGATACAGGGATTGTTGCATAACCCAGAACCTTTTGCCTGTGCAGAGCGTGCAAACAGGTTCAGTTCGGAGGAGCCTGTTGCCCGACTTGGCTTGTCAGCCAAGGGCATTGCAGCCTTGAAGCTGAGCGCCTTTTGTCTGGCCACAAGTTGCAATCACCACCTGCATTAAGCGCGACTAAGCTGCTGGTGGCATCTACTTGAACCGGTTGCCCGCTACATGTGGTTGCAAGTGCTCGGGCTCAGGCTCAGGCGCAGCCAGTGCCGGCAACGAGCCCAAGTTTCGGCACTTCATTAATGAAGCTCCGACAACATCGCAACCTTGACAGACCCCAAGCACAATTTATTGTATTGTAATCAGAAAGCGCGCTTACACTGGCCAGGAAGCCGCTGCCAGCCCGCCTGGCCTGGCAGATTGATCCGAGTGTGTGGAACAGGTTGTCTGTCTGTCTGTCAGTCTGTCTACGTCTCTGGGTTGGCTGACTGCAGTTGACCTCCACAATTGGCGTTACATATTTTTTTGCTGTTGAATATTTGTGCGCATATTTTATTTATTTTAAAAGCACGCTTTTAATTAAAAGTTCGCCGTTCAATTATGTTGAAAAATTGCAAGTGCAACGCCTCTCATACGTTCTCTTTCTTTCTCTGCCCGCCCTCTCTCTCTCTCTCTCTCCCTCACTCGCTCTCACTCTCACAGTCTGCGACAGAATTGGGTTACATATGTCAAGCGGGCAGTACGAGAATAGCCCCATAAAACACGCTTTAGGCCTATGTAGAACTGGGCCCGGCTCGCATTTAAAAGCCAACTGAAAATTGTTGTGCAATTAAAATCACATTTTGGGCCCGCAAACGTTTTGTGAATGGCTCCAAGAGACTGACTGACTGCGACTGCGACTGCGACTGGGACTGGCCCAGCTTGCTGCTTGGTGCGTGCTGCGGTAACAACGCACAGAGTCTGCGTGTGTGTGGGTTGGTCTCGGTATGTGCAAAATGTTATGGCCATAATGAAAGACATGGCAATAATGTAAAGCACATTTCAGGCACTTTAAACTCTTAACATTTATGGGCTGACAGTTTTAAATAAAAGTGTTACCAAATTGCGAAATCGCAACAGTACTGCACTGGAAAGTGCTGCCCATTTGTAAATATTTTTATATTTGCTTGAGCAAAAGTATATTAAAAGTATGTCTCATTAGGCTTAACCTTCATTTTAAGGTGCGTGGCGCCTTTAATTCTATGCAATTGCAATTTTCGTGAACTCAATTAAGTATTAATTTAGAAATTATAATAGTTTCTATTACCCCAATATCTTATTCTCATTGGTTACAAATTAGATGCATTAAATTAAATTAATTTTATAAATATTTAATGTTTGAATATTTATTTAATTAAGCATTTACTCAGTTATGCTTTAAAAATACAATACTTCAAAACAGTTCCATTAATAATAATAACACTTCAATTAAATTGTTGCTTAGCTAAACCTTACCCACATCGCTATTGTTTATTTGATTTGTAGCATAAAGCAATTAAGCTATTTACATTCCAATTGCACGCAAGATTTCTATAGAAACGCAATTTAAAAGCAACGGAAATTACTAGAAGTGTTCGTCGGACGAAAACAAAAAACCGAAGTAAGGACAAGTTCAATGTAAAGTTGAACAAAATCATGAATCATTCTAGTTGTTATCTCTGAAATTCAAAAAAACGTTTAAATATTATAATGATACTCTTAGTTTTGCTGGGGTTAGCTTTATCGGGTGCATCAAGATTTGCATTGTCCGGTTGTGTTGCGTGACACATGCCACATGCGACATGCATGTGGCCAGCAATGGTTGTTGTTGTTGTTGTTGCATCGTGATTAATCTGCATATGCATAGAAGCCCGTGCGGCCTTCTAAAATCGCGACATTAAATTATGCGCCTAGGCCTATTATTTTATGCATTTGATAAATTGAGAAACGGACCGGCAAACTGTTTGCTATGCCGCTCACTTTTTACAATACAACAACATTGTTGCTGTTGCTGTTGCTGTTGTTGTTGTTGTTGTTGTTGCTTTTGCTGATATTCTGGTTGTTCTTGTTGTTGTTGCTGCTGCTGCTGTTTTGCAGTGAAAATCCGCTCACAATGCGTGCCAAGTTTGTCCCAGTCCCGCCCCGGCAACCCGGCAACCCGCCAGCCAACACGCTGGCAACTTTCATACATGAACTTTTCATAGTTGTTGTTGTTGTTGTTGTTGCAGTTGTTGTTGTTGTTGTTGCTGCTGTTATTATGTTTGTTGTCTGTCATTCGATTTCAATGTCAAGGTTGCAATTGTGTGCATTTTTAATTAATTTTCATAGCATTTATTGACTTTCAATTAGCTCTAGCGACAATCATCGTCTGCTGCAGCACGCATCCTTGTAGCCCACACACACACACACACACACACAGACACACACGCACGCACACCTACTGATACACATAGATACTAACGCATTTATATGCACATATTTGTGGGTCTGTTCTTAAGTAAATTAGCTGATAATAGTATTTAGAGCGGCACCACAAGTGGCTCGCCCAAGTGAAATTCAAAATGACGCCCACAAAAGCGAACGCAAATTTAGTTCATTAACAGCAGAACAAACAAAAAAATAAAAAAAAAAAAATAAAAAAAAACTAAAACAACGAGCACAGAAAATATTGAAGGTAATTTGTCGACGCTGACTGCACTTGCCAATAATAAATTCTATTCGCAATGAATATTTTCGCATTTGCAGAGATCAAGAATATAAGAAAAAATCATTGAACCCGCAACGCAATTTGACAAATTGCATGTGATATTTGAATTGGGGTTTTGTCTCAGTTTTTTTTTTTTCTTGTTTTTTTGTCAGTTTCGGAGGTGGAGCAGCAACAGCAGCCGTCAAGGCATAAATCATGGGCATGGACAAGGCATAAATATGCCATATATAGTGATCCTTAATCAGTTGCACAAATCAGTTGAAAAAAAGGCAGTGACAAAATAGATCGCATTTATTACGCATACGTCACGTGGCCCCAACAAAATACATAATCAAAATCCAATTGTTTTCGCCCGTTAGCATATTCATTTAGGCATAACTGATTATATTTCGATCGTCGCAAATATTAAATGCCCATTCAGTTCCCTAATGGACATGAACGAAATCTGTCGCATTCGCTTCTTAGTTACCTTCTGGCTGCTGGCTATTTGGCCACCTGTACACGCAGCGCGCGTAAGTCCTCTCAAGAGGCACCTATTTTAACTGTTAGCTGTTTAAAGCCTGTTGCCGTGTTTTAGCGATCGCGCTATGTGCTGAAGTGGTCCAGCTTTGATTGCGTGAACCTCTGGCCCATTATCAGCAACTACAGCTGTCGCATTCAGGACGATGGCAACCTGAGCTCCGATATCCAGTTGACAGAGCCCATCACCGAGGTGTGGGTCAAGTACCAGCTGGTGGTGCCGCGCCCAATTCAAAAGACCGAAATGGTACTATTCGATTCAGCATTTGATGCCTGCAAGCTGCTGCGCGATGGCGTCATGCGTAACAAACTGGCGTACTTTGTCTATCAGAACATGATCAGGAACAGCAATCTGGCAAAAGTGTGTCCCATCAGTGAGGTATGAAAGGAGATTCAATTCAAATTGTGCCTAATTAATGCCTATGCCTATCTTACAGGGCCCGCTGTACTTTCATAATATATCTGGTTTGGATCAGTTTCCAGCATTTATGCCCGAGATGGATTTTACGCTTTCTATACTCTTCTATAAGCCGAATACAACTCACGGCCTTAATACAACGCTTAAGGGCAGCCTTTTTGAGCCGAATCGACAGCGTCAGAAGTTTTGGAATTGAGTAATGTACAGATTTCTAAAATACAACCGAATTTCCAATTTCGTTTTCATATCGATATCAATCATTGTGTATTGTGATTCATTTGATGAACTTGTTTGCGCTGACTTTATATAGTCACGCCAGTGAGCAGCATCATCATAATCATCATCATTATTGTCATCATCATCATCATCATCGCCATTAGCACTGCTGACCTCAAATGTCAATTGTTGCCAGTGAAGTCGCAATAGTGAGCTTTTGTTTTTTTAGCAGCCTTGGCCTTACATAGAACGAAACGAAAACAAACGTTTCATGACTTATCGTTATATATCTTATTGCTCTGTTCACACAGATCTATCATAATTATAACGGCATCATGTAAAAGCAGCTGTTAATAAGCTTAACAGCTGTCGCCGCCCCTAGGTACCGCCCGCCCATTCACAGAGATTCTGCCTGACATTGCAAAACTATAAATAAAACACAAGTCTAACGACAAAACATACTTATGGGTACAATAGCAATAACAAAATACCCGTTAGCTCGGCCCGGCCCCGTCTGGGGGTCTGTTAGATTAATTGCACATTGATTACAGACAATTGCAATGTCAACGAGCCGCGCCAAACGGAAATACAAAACGCTAATCGCGCACAAAACGCCAGTAAAACGCTTCAAAGTCGCGCGCCAGCCGCCTACAATTGAAGCCGCAAATGCGGAAGTAGCCCGAGTACGCGTTTGTGCGGCAGCAGGAAAGGAAGGGAGGAAGAGTGAAAGAGAAAGAGAGAGACACGACCCAGCAGAACATTTTAAAATGTGCATAGGCATTCGTAACGCAAAGAGCTGCTACCAACGATCGCTATTAAACGATGCTGCTGTCACGTCCGCGGGTTCTGCTGGGTAGTCAAGTGCAGCCCAGAGGCGAAGATGAGAGAATCGCTGTCAGTGTATGCCTGTTGTTGTTGCAAATATAACGAACGACGCAGCTGATCCTAAAGGTACTTTGGATATGATTTGCCTGCCAACGATCAGCGTTGCTTCTTATGTGAATAGCCCATTGCGCTTTTCAGGCTACTAAGCATGCTCGCAAATACGGCTGGGGAACAAGTGCAGCTAAAAGCGAAGGCGAAGGCGAGAGAATCAGTGTCAGTGTGTGCCTATTGTTGTTGCTAATATTACACAATTTACAGTAATAAAGTGGAAGCTGATAGCACAGTTTGTCTTTCAGCATAATTGTGAACTTTGATGCTATTTATTTTTCATTTTGCACTTCGGATTTGTTTTTTTTTTAGTTACTTAAGTGTTTGAATAAATACTTATAGGCTATGCGAAACGTGTGTTACACACGCTCTTTAGGTTAGCAACTAAAATACAACTTCAACGGGTTTGGAGGGAGCGGGGCGGGGATGGGAAATGGGAGTTGATTAGCCGGCGTCAGACAAGGATGGCCTCAGAGTTACGTCCACTGCACGCTAGGCGGCACACAAGCAGCTCGAGGCGAGGCGCAGCATGGCCAGCTTAGCAACAAAATACTACAACTTAAGCTGCCGCTTGGCCAGCTGTTTCTCCTGTTTGCGTTCGCGCTGCTGCAGGAACTCACGTCGTATATCGCTGGCGCGCATCTCCAGAATGCAGTTCAGTTTGTTGCGTATCTGCTCGGCCGTGTGCACGTCCGTATCGAAGTCGTAGTGCTTAAATCGAATGTTAGACGCGCTGCCAAAGAGGCCAAAGGGCGAACTGGAGCTGTGCGTTGCCTGATGACGGGGGCTGGCGGGCGAATGAATAAGGCCCGCACTGCCGCTGCCCGGGATCAGTGTGGCAATGCTGGCAGTACTGGGTGCCGAGGTGCAGCTGGTAGTCATACTGCTGGAAGAGTTGGATTTCAGCCAAATACGCAGCAGTGCCTTTAGCTGCCGTTGCTCCACAATCTCGCAGTGCGCCACCATATCGATGGGCGTAGACACCGGCTTTCGTTGCGTCCAAAATTTGGTATTCTTATGCTGATCTATCTCAATGCGTTCCCCGGATACGGCCAGCGTTACGTCGCACTTGAAAAAACGCTTGTCGATGATGCTAACACGATAGGTCCGATGCATTGGCGCTTCCAGCATATCGTTGTGGTTAAGCAGGCGTTGCTCATACTCCTTAACATGGTCTAGGGGGCTTTCGCCGCCGCCATCTCCCCCGCTGGCGTCGGGCACGTCCCCATTCAAATTGATGTTCTGCAGCGCACGCACTGCAGCATCCGCCATCGCCACCTTGTCCTCCTCTGAAGTCATAGACTTGGTGCCCAGCTGATTGTGATAGTCAATGCGCGTGACCGGCGCCAGCGGTCGGCGTTCGGCCAACGTCAAATGCGAGAATCCAAATTTGGAACAAGGCTCCCGATTGTCCAGCGGCGGAAAATCATCCATGTCATCGTTATCCTCCGTCATATATAATGCATAGTGCTGCACAGACTTGAGCTGCACTGCATCTGGATACTGTAGGGTAGTTTTGTAGCAGACCAGGCCAATCACCTCAATGATCTTGGCCGTGGAGAGTACACAGATTTTGAGCGGATAATTGCGCTCCGGCTCGGGCAGCATATTTACATAGACATTGATGCGCTTTGTGGGCATGCCCACCTGGGCGGTGCCATCAAAGCGAGCGTATTCAATGAAACGATTTTGGGTCTGTTTGGGGCTTCTGGCTAGCTGTTCCGTCAGCATGCTCTTTACACCCTCATCGGAGAGGTCGTCATCGCTGGTTTTTTCCGGACGCTTCACATTTGTTGCAGTTGTTTTTGAAGTGGAGGGTTTTTCTGTGGGATGCTCTTTAACCTCTTTGCGCTTGAAGAAGTCCTTGCGGTCCGGTGGCAGCACCTCCTCATTGTAGTTAACGCTTTTAATTCGCGCCGCCTTGCGCTTCGCTATGTCCAATTTCTCCAGTTTCTGTGCTGTGTTCGAGCGAAATCGATGGGCGCCCACTTCGGGATACATTTGAATGTCGAACGAGTGCGTGGACATATCCAGATCCTCATCATCGCTCAGATCTAGACCTGGATAGCATACAAAGTCCACTTCCTGCAGCGGCGGATCCGCGATCCTGGGTGGCATCATGTGCTGCAGTGGCGCAGACCGTTGCGTAGGCGTGGCAGTATCTGGAGTTTTGGGCATCGACTTGCGCTGCTGCGATGCCTGGCTCCGGTGGCTACGCCTATAGACATCCATAATTGTGGCAGCTTGAAATTTCCTCAGATAATGCTTCGGCATATCGTCGCTCAGCATTACGGTCTCGCATATGCCCGTGTCATCCGTGGAGATGAACGAGTTGCGTATGTGCGAGAGAAGCCAGTGCTGGTTGGAATAGGTGGCCATTGCACTTGGTACGTCTCTTACTCACAAAACAATACAAATTCTTAGTTATCTCTGCATTTGTGTGTGCCAGGAGTTGTGTTCCTTCTTAATTATGCTTCTTCTTGATTTTTAGCTCCAAATCAACACTAAAATGAATATGTGGGCACCCTAAAAACTTAAACATTTGCCTTAATGCTATTAACAGAGCAAACTAATTTTCCTGGAAAAGCTGGCGTTATTCGTGTTTGAGTTATATAACGTAGACTTGGTAAATGCAATTATATAAAAAATTATATAAAAAGCGATTTGATGCAAGATAATTTTCCAATCCAGCGTCAGTTTTGGGCGAAAACGGTAAATATGATTGGAAATTGATTTTAACATCTGCTAACTAAGCGATTAGTTACAGAACAGCTGTTGCATAAACTTATCTATTACTTATTTTGTTACGGTCACAACTCTAGAGCGGGAAAACAAACAAATACTATACATAAAATTGTATAAGATGCTGATAATAACTATTAGAGTCAAATGTGTCTATATTTGCCCACGATATATCGTGTTGCATCCGTCAAAAGTTATTTCACAAGAATGATACATTGTGAAGGTTACGCCACACACCTATCGATGGGTTACATCACTGTCAAGCATAACACAAATTGAATTATTAGACTTTATAGAATTGTATTGGAGCTGTGTTATAAGTATTTGCGAAGTCTTACAAATTGTTGATTGTGATGAATTTTGAAATTTTAGTATGGCGGCAAACATGTATGCTTCTTCTTTGAATCTGAAGACGTAGATTTTTGAAGTAAGCGATAGTCACATTTTTGTAAATACGATAGTTCATTATTGTCAAAATAATCATAAATTCCTAAATTGTTTTGAACTACAAGTTTTTATCGTTACATTCAATAAAAGTCATTATTTGAAGCATAAATCAACTGAAAAAATAAACCTATTTATTCAGGAAATATTAATATTAACCTGAATTGTTTCAGCCGATATATCGCACAATATCGATATATAATTCATGGAAATCCGTGTGCACTATGCAGATAAAACGATATATTGATATCTAGCTCTCATCTCTACTACCATATGACTTTTCTACAAGACGCGAAAAATTTATATAGAAATTAGGCAAATCAAAGTAAGTTTTAGTGCACTTGTACTCTATATGGATCTGTTATTTCCAATAAGTACGATTCAGGATATAAAACCGCACCGGATCGATGTTGTAGCAGCGCCAAAAATGGCGGGCATCCCGGTGGAATTCGATAAGATTGTGGTCAATCAGTTTAGCTGCAAACGTTGCGACCGAGTAGGTTTCACTCGCCTTGGCGAATAAACAACTTATTTACAAATATTTAATATTGCCCGCAGATGTTTACAAGTAAACGCGATCAGACGCTCCATCGACAGGAGGTGCACAACCATAACAAAACTACCTATGAGTGCAAACTGTGCGCCAAGAGTTTTTGCAACAGTGGCAATCTGGATCGGCACATGAAGGTGCACAACGATGTGCGGCCGTTTGTGTGCAACATCTGTTCCAAGGCCTTTGCACAGGCGGTTAACCTGCAGCGACATTATGCCGTACACAGCGGCGAGCGTCCATATCAGTGCAACTTCTGCAACAAATCCTTCACCCAGCAAAGCAATATGAAGCGCCACAAAATGACACACACCGGAGAGAAGCCGTTTCGATGCCAGCGTTGTGGCCGCTACTTCTCGCAACTGGTCAACCTCAAGAAGCACAAGCTGGGTCATTTGAACGCCAAGCCTTATCAGTGCAACTACTGTGAAAAAGGCTTCACCCAGCTCTCAAATTTTAAGCGGCATCTGCAGTCACACATAAAGGAAGGCGTCGATGTGGATGTGCCCGGTGCAATACAGGCGGCTACGGCTTTGGCGAGGGAGCGTCTAGAAGCCGAGCAGAAACCGTAAGACCAGCTTCTCTTTTGATCACTGCACCGGTTGCCTAACATCCCAATTCCCTAATCTTTGCAGTAGCTTCTTTGAGTGCATGATCTGTCGTGCCATTTTTGAAACGTTTGGGGATTACGAGAAGCACGAGGGCAAGTGCCATGAGGAACATGAACGCACCCAGCTAGAGGTTAATCAAATGTCTCATATGCATGCGGACGACTACTTGCCGATGAAGTTTTCGGTGCCCGATCTGGATACGCACGAGATCATAATTGAGACTACACAATAATGCCACATCCACACACACGCACATAAACACGCGCGCTCTCACACACACACACACACACACAACACACATTCATACACAAACACATCGCATTCATACCACCCACAGCCAGAAACAAACCATACATCCAATCAAGTGAGTGCAACCATATATGAAAGATGCGACTGCTACGTCAATGAATATGCAGGCCAACATATTTCTTCTTCTTATAAATAAATGCAAGACATAACAAATGGAAATTGTAACTGTTAATTGCCAACTGCGTCAACATAGTTGCCAATTGTGTAATTTAAGCGTATTTGCAATTTTCGATTGCATTTAAAGCAGTAAAAAACGAATCGGAACTTTTTAATGTAAAATCATGTGTGAAAATTTATTGCCCGTAAAGATTTAAGACCTTAACTACTCGCCTATTGTGCGATTTTATGGCTTTATGATTTTCGGCATTTGATTTTGTCACGTCATAAAGACCTCAAGGCAAAAGTACTCGAGCGGAAGTTTTAGACCTTGGACGTGTGAATTGTCGTTTTGTCGGACACTTCTCTTAGCTGTAAAAATGGGCAAATGTCTTTACACTTACACTTTCTTGGTAAGCCCCTACTCAATTATTATTTATTGGGTGTATTGCTGCCATTGATTTTTATATGGAAATTTACAAATTAAAAGAATTTAGATGTTACATTCATTTACGAATCTAAGAAACTGTTTATTTTTGCGAAAATCATTACGTTTTTGGCACATTTATTGCAACTTGATAGCAGTTTTGTCTTTTACAAATTGGATGGATAATATATTTTTAGATTTCCAATGCCAAGAAAACTAATTACTGTCACGTACTTGTTTACGTGATTAACATTACACAAGATTATTTATTAAGATGCAATGTTTATTGCCACAGGTTGAGAATTGTACCTAGGCGATGTTTTCTGTGAACTCTGCCAAGTCCGCCGGGACAGTCAGTAAATCAAACTATTATGCCGCCACTTGGTTACACTGTCGCCCAGTCAGTTCCATAATATTTCATGCTCCTGCTCGCCGTCATCTCTTTGCGGTTTTCGGTTGTCGTCGCGCGGGCGTCGTGTGTGCGTTCAATTGGCATTCAGTTTCTTAAATAGCCGCTTTAATGTCCGTCCAGACAAATGGGCCACATTAATTATAGCAGACTGTGACATTCGTTATGAATTTATTATGAAAATGTTTGCTGGGTCAGTTGTCAGCAGAAATTACGATGCGTTTAAATGTCGTCTTGAGTTTCAGTTAAATTTACACTCAGCTATAGCTAAAACAAAAAAAAAAAAAACTTAAGCCGTGCGTAAATAAATACAGCTTTTGTTTTTAATTGAATACTCATGAAATCGATATGAATATCGCACAGCCATAACTTTCGCCGAGCACAGAAGGTATCCGTATGGCGTCTTGTGTGCTTTATACACAACAAATATTTGCGCACCCAGATTGTGTGACCATTGGTAAAGTCTGGGGCCGGGTGCAGCGCAGCATGCAAATACGCGTAATCAAAGTGGAATGCACAAACATTTAGAGCTCTGCAGCAAGGCACCCACTGACGTCATGGTTAATGCGTTGATGAGTTTCCGCGTGGCGCTTAATTAACGCCGCAGCCCAGCGCAAACAAAATGGCGGCGAGGCGAAGTTCATTTTAAAGCAGCGCCTGAAAGTATGCAGCATACATTTTAACTAGACTAGGTTGGGGGAAACAAATGTGGCTGTTTAACAAATTTGAGGCGATTCGGCTGTGTTTAGATCTGCTGTAAAACATCAGCTATAAATTGGAAAATATTTTGCCATTTAAAGTTACTTTCAGACCACATTACTCCCTCAAGAGTAATTCGTACATAATGCTTAATTTTCTTGATAAGTTATAAGAGCTTAAACTAGTTTTCTGTGTATGAAATTTGTGACATCCCCGCAAATTTCTAACGGAAAGATATTTTTCCATTGGTAGCATAAGCAGTTGCAAGGCACCACCTAAGTAACTTTTACCTTATTTTTATTTCTACTGTTCTTGTCTTTGTTCCATTTAAGTTTAACTTTAGTTTCTAGTTGCACTGTCACACACATAACTGACTGCACTTTATTCAATTAAAGTTACTTACAATTTGCTTAAATGGTGTGGTTCTATGTGGCTGGATTCAGTTAAATACCCCATTCACAATCCTATTTTCGTGCTACAAAGTCGATGGTTGTTTTTTTTTATTGACATTAACGCTTATGTGACCACTAGCCACGCCCACAAACATGCGAGCGCGCGCTCGCTGCCCAAATTGATTTGGCAAATGTTCTGTCATCATCATTATCAGCTTGGCTAGAAAAGTGGCAATGTCATTTTGGAAAGTGGCACCGCAAAATGTCAGCAGCAACACGCAACAACGGCTACAGGCGACACGCCGCAAAAGGAGCCGAAACAGGCACAGAAATGCGAGCCACAAAAGAAGGAAGGCGAACAACAGAACGGAATCCGAAGCAGCTGTGGTTACAATTCCCGTTTATATGTGGTTGCCCATAGTAGCCACCTATGTGGTGGCTGACAACAGCAGTTGGTACCATGCATTTAGTCCATTTGATGGAGTCAAATGGTCGAGGCGTCAAATGCAGTCCCTGTTGCAGTAGTAGTTGCACTTGCACTGCTGTTACGGTTCCATCTGCATCTGCGGTTGCACTTTAATTTGCCATCAGAGCAACGGTAAATTGGCTTAGTCGCAACGTAACTGAATTTTATGTTGCTCGATGGGTTAACCAAATGGAGAACCGACACCAACAGCATTTGTGCACGCACACTCGCAGGCGGATTTAATAAACAATAATTAAGCATACGCCCCCGAGTACGTGCCATACTAAGTAAACAGCACAAAAACGGCGAAAAACAACTGTAATGCAATTCAATTTGATGGTTTATTGCAAGAATAATAAAAACCAACTATATGTTCAGCTATATAAATACTCCAAAGTAAATATCAAGCGGTTTTCATGGGTTTGGTGCAACGGCATCTGGAATTTAAATAACAAACTGATTTTTGTCACATTTACAAACAGATATGCGCACTTTCGCATGTGTGCGTGTGTGTATGTGTGTCATAAGCCAAATGAAGTCATTGCCAAGCTGTCATAGAAACTGTTTTTTTTCTTCCCTGTAGTCATAAAACTGCCAGCGAAGGGTAGTCTGACGTAAAAAGAATGTACGTAACATATTGGAAAATGCAGAGGTATTCTCTAAGGTTAAGTAGAAACTTTCGATGAGGAACAGAGCAAAGTTTTAATATACATATCTTGCTTTCATGTGTCTGACAGTTATCAATATACCAAGGATTTTGTGCTTTTTTTTTAGACTATAGGGTATCTGCTGGCCCAACTCTTTAACTTTTGACTAAACCGTTCTAGTTTGTTACTATTTGATTATATTTTGTATTTTTGGCATGCCAGTCACAGCGGATGTTGTGTCTATCTGAACGTGACACAGCCGTATGGATAGATCCACCAAATAGCTAGGCCTATAAAGACGCCCTCCCCCCACACACACAAGCACATGCAAAGTTTGAGTAGGAGCGGCATATGTGGATAGCTATTAAACACGAATGTCGCTTAAACTAACGCGTTGCCAGCTAGGAAAGCAACAACGGCGGGCAAAACAGGGCAGGTTAATTTGGAAAATGTGCTCAAAGCCAGACCGTAGACATTGTTGTAGACACAGTTGGCCTAACAAGAGCCGGCAGCTTGTGTGACTGTGTCAGAGCCCACCTCAAAGGGTGTCAACAGCGACAGAGGACAGTTGAGTTGTTAAGTGTCTGCTTGTTTAAGCCATCAACAACAACAACAGCAGCATGAAAGGTAATCAACTTGGCCTCTATTGTTATTGTTATATGTTAGCTTTGGTTAACTTTTAAATGGGGAATACGCATTGTATGGTTATAAGGGGAGAGCGGGCCATATTTGGTTGACTAAACATGGCAATCAGTGTATAGCCCTTTAGGTAATTCAGTTCCAGTTTCCATTTCAGTTACAGTTTGTTGAGCTGCCTTTTGCCAACTTGTTGGCCTTTGTTTTTGTGCTCTGGAACAAAATGAAGATAAATGTTTGGCCAGAATGGTCACAAATTGTGCTTAGATAACTAATGGAAATGCCTGGGCGCCTAAATGCTGGCACATTTTGAGTGGCTTAACTAGCTGTTAGTCAGTTTGACAGGGCTTTAAGACAGCCTGGTGCTGGGCGCATTTAAAGCGTCAAGCTGTTGCCCCCAATATCAAAATTACAAATGCAAATCAAACTGTCCGATCTGCTTGGTTCCGGTGCTGGACTCAAATTTGCCTTTGGCTTTCATGTGCTCAGTGGCTCATGGCTCGCTAGCCAGTGGCTCAGTGTCCATGCCATATACTACACGCCCAATAGCCTGCGGGGGCCCGCCAGGACTTAAGAGTAATGTGCAGAATGTCAGGCATGCATAAATTATTGCTGTTGTTGCTGTTCCTGCAATTACTGTTGTTGCTCTGCAGTTATTAAATGCATTTCATGCTCGAAACTAAAGTTCTGGCACGTTCTTTTACTTGGCTTACAGAACAATAACTGAACAGCATTTGATTAAATCGAATACTGCAAAAGCAGCAGTTAAATTTACTCTGAGTGCCACTCTAATGTCCAGTCCTGTGCTTCAAAGGAACCTTTCCCGTTTGTCGTCGATTGTTGGACTCTTTTTTTAAAGTCGAGTTGGGCGCGTGCTTTGTGCTGTACAAAACGAGAACCAGGAACACAAGCATTTACAGAAGTTAATTAATTGGTGCAGTTTCTTAAAGCCATAATCTACAGTCGTGCGCAAGAATATTGGGTACACCTCACAGTTTTTGTCAATAAATTAATTGGTGCACTTTCTTAGGGCCATAATCTACAGTCGTGCGCAAGAATATTGGGCACACCTCCAAGTTAGCTTGGATTCAATGGAATAGAAAACGTTTAAGCAAAAAAAACCTGCAAATCTGTCTGATGATGGCTCTCATCAAGTCGCCTCCAAAATATAGAAAAATTTCGTGATTCTTGTTCGTGCGTGCCTTCACAATATCTCTTCCAATTGACAAAGTCCGAGCTGCGTCCATCTCTATTCCACAATCTCCAGAGCTCCAACTACAAATATAAATAAGACATGAGTTGCGAGTGGCTCCGAAATATGCAACTGTTGAGTTCCTCATATTTATTTGCCATAGAAACTTACACATAAAGCACAAAAAGGGGAGTCTCTTGTGTTTAGGGCAAATGCTAAAGTGCTGCTGAGATAAATTAGACAGAATGGCAGACAGTCAGCGAGACGGACGGACATTGAGATGAACAAGCGAATTGCACAAACGCTAATAAATAATCTCTTATGTTGTGCACAAGTCTTGCATTTCATAATAAAATATGTATGTTAGTTGAAATCCTTTAACTCGTCCCTGCCTGTCATCTGCATACTCTTTGGCAGCTAACAACATTTTGCACTCTCATCTGCACAGCTGCTGACTGAAGCTCAAACCCCAGTTTTCTGTATGGCTGGTAATTTGTTTCTATTGTTTGCTGCCTTTATAGTTAATTAATGCTGCTTTTCCACACACACACCAAGAAACTTTAATACTTGTTATTTTATATGCATGCCAGGTCCTTAATAACTACAACAATGTTTTAAGCAGCATATGAAACTTCAACTGCATCTTTGTCTTGACAACTGCTGCAGCATCTGCTCCAGCTCCTGCTCCTGCTCCTGCTCCTGTTTCGACTTCTGCAGGAGCGGCAGTTGCTGCTTTTCAGCATAAAGTCAATTTGTAGTCGTCGGCAGTCCATTGTGTATGCAGCTGCATTGTATATAGCAAATTATGTTTATCAAGTAAGAGAAAAAAAGATGAAAGAACAACAAACTACAGTGAGGCGAATATATAACACCCTCGCCCAGCTCATATATTAGCTCTATGATATGCCAATGGAATTTCGAATTTCGAAGGTAATTGTTTAATCAGACGGAGATTGAAACAAGGAAGCTTCTTAGAACTTCTAGCAACTGCAGGAATTTACGTCATTTGAGATATGTCTGCTTGCTTTTTGTAGAAAAAAAAAGTGGGATTTCAAGCATGAGCCTGGCTTGTTGGCTTGCTTCAAATGTGGCTGTCTTTGGTGCCATGTAAATATCTAAATAAATTAATGTTTCCAGCATATTAATGAGCAAGGTCCCTTTTCAGCAACTGCTTAAATTAATATGCCTAGGCGACTTGCGATACGATACAAATTTGTCGTAGTTACGAGTGTGCGAATACCAGAGAGTAGATAAACCCATGTTGACATATGCATTGGAAAAATCCAGAAAAAATATGTCATAGCTCATGTTCAAGCTATAATTGCCTTCTTTAATTAGCTACAGATTTATAATAAAGCTAATTTTGTGGCCTTGCCCTTAGACTGTAATATGATAAATGTATAGAAAATAAACTGTACTCATATACAATTTTCTTAAAAAATGTGCATGTCTCTATCTGCATAACTTTTAATCTTCACCAGCAAGATATATAGCATGAATATAACTTGGGTCTTAGTGTTACTTAGGGCCTGAGCATTTTAAAGTACCCCCCGTTAGGGTATACTCTGCATCAGCTTGGCATTTTATTAGCAAAACATGCTGTTGCTTTCTGCAGCCATATGTATGCTCAATATTGTTCATACGCCCCGTGGCCCTGCTGGAATATGCAAGTTTTTCATTTACACACTGAAAGCTGAAGTCTAGTGCCATGTTGAAGTTTTATTGAAAACTGACTTTCAGTTAAAGCCAAACTTAATTGAAAACTTTTATTATGACCATACAGTATATACGTATATTTTTTAAAATTGCATATTAAATTCAAATTGCTTGCTTTAAGAGTACGCGAAACAGTTTGACTTAATATTTATTGCTGTATTGATTTGAATTACCGAACATACGGGCTGCATTAATGCCTAATGAAATACGGCTGGGACCAATGCCCTCAGGTGCCAGATTTATAACCTTGACGGTAAGAAAAAGACGCTGGCCACGCCCATCAAAAAAGCTGCTGTGACGCCCCTGGCAACCTGTTCATATTGATTACCCCGGAGCGATTGCGTTTGCCACTGATTTGCATTTAAAATGAAGGCCGCAGCAAAATTTAATATGTATTCAAATACGTTGTGGCATCTGAAAATATCACAATTCGCGTGGCCCGCCTGCCCCTTGCCCCCTAGCCTTCTTGCCCCCTGACCCTGGCTAGTAGCCAGGCTGGAAGGCTGCTTGATACTAATTAGAAATGACTTTGCTGCGTATTAATGTCCCATTAAATATTTCATTTGATTTGTTTTGCCTGTTATTAAAATTCAATTTAAAGTGTTTACGTTCTATTTTTGTGAACTGTTTACACACAATTCGTGAGACGCAGCCATAATTCAAAATAAATTTGTT
Organism: Drosophila novamexicana; assembly: GCF_003285875.2. NCBI lineage: Eukaryota > Metazoa > Arthropoda > Insecta > Diptera > Drosophilidae > Drosophila > Drosophila novamexicana. The sequence continues at coordinate 4,496,691 of NW_020824765.1, read as the reverse complement.
ACGACCATTAAACGTAAAATACAAGGGATAACAGAGCCACGCATATATGGGCTCAGCTTAGGCCAAGATTTATGCCCCGTGGCAGACTTGTTATCTATTTAGGCTGGCTTAAACATAAACAAAGTATGCGGCATCTGAGTCAGGCCCAGGTAAGCTGGCAGTTGGCAAACATTTCAATTTTGGAGTCACGCAATTGCTGCCACATTTAAGCGGAAATTGTGAGGCATTTGGCAACAGTCGCAGCAGTTCATTGTGCGGCAACCATCGCCGGCTGATTGCCTCAAATATTTTACAGCCGTCTCTCAGCTGCGGCTGACGTGCTGCCAAGTGCGTGAGGCGTGCCGCAAAAAACCAGCGTTAAAATGTCGTATAAAAATATCAATCGCCGCAAATAAATTATATAAAAGGCAGTACGTCTAGCTTAATGCATACACATACCATGCATAAATTTATTTATCTCTGCCCCGCCTTTGCTTAGTTGAAATAGAAATCTCAACGGATTTGCGCATCAAACATTTTCAGCACATTCAAATTTGGACACGAGCTGCGGATCTGCCAGACGTTTGTCGTTTGTCGTGTGTGGCCCTTTGAAGTTGTTTGGGTCGTCTGCGCTGGGAATAGGGAATACGAGTAGCTGGCATATGCGAATGCTGCTCCATTTGTATCATTTATTATTGACTGCCGGTCAAGTTGAATGCCAGCTGGCCGGCTGGCTGACAGGCGAGTTAATAAGATGCGGGCGCAATGATGAAAACTATCCTGGGATTCACATTTGATTGCCTGGCCAACGTTTGAGGCTGTTTTAGCTTAACAATGGACTGGGCACGTTCTGTTTAAAGCACAATCAAGCCAAATTTTCTTGACTCTCTCATTTAGCTTCCATCCGCAGTTTTGTCGCCATGCGGTCTGCTCCGCACAGTTGGTTCAATGAGACAAACATGCTAAATAGCTGTGCATATTTAACACTAAAAATGTTGCACAAATTGTTTAAAACGGTTAGCTGCAGCTTTGAGAAGAGTTGGGGCCAAAAGAACTACAACAACAATGGGGAAAGCAACAAAAAAAAACATAAGGAAGTAAATACTGTCAGGCAAAAGGAGGAGAGCGAAAGCAAATGATTTATATAGAATTAAATTTGTGTCTGATGTACAATAAGGATACCCCTTACAAAGGATAGGAACAATTTAATGAATTGCTTTGAATTTATATATACCATTTCCCCAATAATAACATTTTCCCATAACAAAAACATGGCTCAAAAACTATCTGAACTAATTCGAACCCAGCTCCTTTTTGGTTTACTTGTGATATCTATCTATAAATGTATGTTTCATATTTGTGACATCCCTTTGCCACTGCGCCTGCAGGGTATATGGACACAGAAAGTTTGCTGTTACAAATTTTCCAAATTAAAAGTTGCAGGGTGTACCCAGGCAGCAGACGCCGTGGGAATTGCCGAGAGGAGCTGCGGAAGAGCTGCTCTGGGACCCAAAGACCGGAGCTTGATCCACCGAACTCAAACTGAAACTCGAATACGAACTCGAACTCGAACGGGCCAACCCAAGCCCAGCCAATTCTACCCAGTCATGCAGTTAAGCAAACAAATTCTCGTGTGGGCGTCGCTGGGCGTGGCAGTGCAGGGAGTTTTGGGCATTGTTGTACATTGTATATTGTACGTTGCACGTTGTTTGTGTGCGTCTTTTGGCGTTGAAACTGGCGCCGTTTTCCATCAAATTTGCACCGAGGTCTGCTGCTGGCACGATTTATACCAGGCGCCGCAACACTTCCCGCTACAACCCGTCGCCCCCTCTCGCACAGACTCGCGCAATATGCTCATTGAATTTTTTATGCCCAACGGACGCGGCGGAAGTTGCAACTTTGTCAATTTGTTGGTATCACTCGTAACGGGCAATTGATGGATTTAATTGCAGGTTGTGTAATGTGGAGCGAGCCTGAAATTGTAATTGTTGTATATTTCATTAGCGATGTGAATAATGCATGCGTCACTGCAATTTGTACACTTCATTTATTAAAATACCTCTGCTGATGTATCTTTAATGAGCTCCAACTGCAAATGAAGTGTGCGCGAAAATTGCGACAGTTGAACGAAATTCGCGGAAAGTGTGTAAATTGTTTAATTGATTTCTATGAAGCAATTAAACAAATATTTCATTTAAAATCCAGCTTGAAATTATTTAAGCTATAAATCATTTCCAGAAACTAAATGTATTCTGTAATCTTAGAAACCCAAATCTATTATTAAGGCACAAACCACATCAATTGGAATTGATCTATATATTTTAAAAACCCTACGTAAATCCCCTGTCATTAAAATAATAAGCATACATAAACTGATGTTGCTTTCTATTTTTGTTACTACTCGTGAACTTTCTATTGTTATGGCTCTTAAAGTAGCACAATGAAAAGCTTCAACCGCAACTTTTTACCTCTGATAACGTTACAAGGAAAAACTTGAAAAGCCTAGAGGGCAGACCTAAGGCGTCCATTTCCTGCTCCTTGCTGACCCGCTGAAGCACACTTGAGACAGGTAGCAGGTCGCAACAGGACTCACAGAATGAAAAGCGCAAATTTCATGTTTGTCTATACAGTAAACACAGAGCATAATTCTATGTAAGCAGGCAAGCAAAAAATTCAACTCGAAAAAGCAAAAGCCACTGGGGACACAAACATTCAAATGCCATACACAACTATGCACGAGCAACTTTTGCGAGAGTCCTGCTCCAGACCCAACTGTCTTCCCACAATGGCCAATAAGCAATGACAATGCCACAATGCGAATACAGCTAGAACAGCTGGCAGACCATATCGTATAACTGACTGCCAGTTGCTGCTCCTATGCATGTCCATGGCCCAGACTGACTGAGAGCTGAGAGGCAACTGCATCGGATGGCAACGTCAATGCCAAACACTTTATCAAAAGTGCAGAGCGCATAAATCAAATTGTGCCCGCAGCAGCTGCACCAACTGACACTTGCACATGAATTGTTGAACTCTGCCACCGCCCAAAAATGCAATCAATGTTCGATGGTTAAGCCATTAAAAATGCCTGGTTAAGAAATTGATTGCTCTGAGTGAAAACGTTCAACTATGAGCTCTGGCCCCTGACAGCTTAAGGGTATGCAGAACAATCAGAATGTTTAAAGTGACATAATATTCTTATTAGAAAGCAGTTGATGCGGAGCAGGGGCTTCTATCTAATAACAACATAAGAATGATTATGAAATTGAAATATGGGCAATACAAAGTAAATAACATGCTTTTAACATGTAAGAAATTAACATTTGCAGCTCGAATTAACACGGTTAATTACTGTTAAGAAAACAGAGTTAGAGAAGCTGTAACTAAATTTATCTGTTTATGATCAAGCAATAACATTTTGATAACAGCAAAATAATAAGGTTATTAAGCAATTAACGCTAAAGTCTGAGTAACAAAAACAAGAATAAGTATTTAATGGCTTAACAGCTTGCCCGAACAACTCGTCCTTGATTATCCCATTAACAGGTACAGCGCCATTTTATTAAGCTGTAATTCAATTAGCTGCGCTTTACAACAGCTCTTTAACAAACTCATGAAGAACTAAAACTCGTTTATCTTCTTTTTAGGGGCAACGCAAGTTTTATCCATTTGACAGGAATCTCAGTGTGGCAGGTGAAGCTGGTAGTTGAACAACTAGAAATGACTTTGCGCTTTTGACAATGGGGTGCCAAAAAGTTTTTTTTTCCTGTCAGTTGCACAAACAAGCGCATGTACACACAAGCTGTCAAGGTGTTAAATATTTTTTGGGGGAAAAAAAATCAGTTAACATGAGTTTGGCTCTGAATGGCTGGCCCTGTAATTGGGCAGCTGTTCAGAAGCTGCGAGCCCCTCAATTAGCCTGAATTGCCTGCACATTTTCAGATACAACTTCAGTTTTCAAGTATCTGTTGAATATGCAAATACGTGATGGAAAGCTGCGCCGTATTCGCACTCGCATTCAAATTCCAAAACTCAATTCAAATTCAAATTCACAATTTTATTTTGCACTAAGCCCGCGCAACGCGCAACGCGCCTGATTAGCTTCATTATGCAGCATTTTCGAAAAGCCATTTTAAGCTGCGCCGTGTGTGTGTGTGAGTGTGTGGGTCGGGGTGTGTGTTGATCACATTTTGAAATTTTAAAGCCATGCCAAACTGCCTAATTAGTATGCATGTCACAGGCGTGCGAAACGAGCGGCACGCCAGCTGCTGCGACAGCTTACAAAAGGCTCAATGCCAATGCCAAACGCACACACAAACACACACAACACACACATACACGTAATAGCGTGTGCTGGTCGAAAATAAGAGTTTTTTAGTGGCCATCCATAAAATGTCTAATTAGCTAGCGAAGCTCAAGCAGTGTGTGACACGGTGCGTATGAGTAACGTGTGAGTCAAGCTGCTGTCGTTGTTTCAGCTTAACGCTCGATTGAGCCCTGACATTGTCACGTTTGCCGTTTAAAAAATGAGGCATGCTGACAGTTGAAGTTGTTGCAGCATTATTGGAAAGAGAGCAGCGAGTGAGGCGTGCGGCTTATGTCTGCGTGTGTCCTTGAGGCAGACGCTAAGACTTAGGCTAAGACGTGGAATGTAACAAAAAGCTAAGACAGGACCTTACCTACGACCGAATATATTGAGCGACAACGCGGTTGGCAATACAAAGTAATGCAAGGCAGCAATATTGTCAATTGCGAACTGTTAGAGCGGCCCTCGCAAGCGGCTTAGATTAATGTTAAGCTGCAGACACAAAAGGATTTTTGATAAATGATGTACAATTTCTTACAAGCAGCTCAAGTTGTTGTTCTTTAAAGCACATGCACTTAAGCTAATTGCCAACAGGGCCTAAAGTTCAATTGCAATGATTGCCAGGCTGTGCGTGTGTGTGTATGAGAAGTAGCTGAACACACACACATTTAATTGCTATTGGCTCAAAAACTAATTGACATGTGCCATATCCCATAAGCCCAGTCAAGATCAAATGCAAACACGCAACGCAACGTGCAACGTGCTCGTCAGAGGACCTGCCTGCCTGCCCAGCCGAGCCTGTCAAAATGCCAGGCAAAACAGGTGGCAGGTTAAAATAGCAAGTGCCTGCAGTGGTCAGCTGCTGGACCTGGCTGCTAATCAAAGCATTTCACATAAATGCCATATTAAAGTAATTAAGTGCCATTGCTGCCCCTGTTCCCAGTCCCTGGCCAAATACCTGTTCCAGTTCCCGTGCGTATCATTGCCAGGACACTCTCGCTCACATTTTTGGCCTGACTGGCAAATAGCCTTATTGACTCATTAGCCGAGTTTTGAGTGTCATTAGCAGGGCTTTACTAGCTGCCGACCAAAAAATTTAATAACAACAGCAAACAAATAAATTTGCATGGAAATGTAAGGGACAGCGCCGGCTCCAAAGGAGCCAGGACAATGCCGTTGGCAATATATGCATAATCTTATCGAATGATTTAATTCTGCTGCTGCTGCTGCTGGGGATGCTGGTTTTGCTGTCAGTGGCAGTCGCAGGCTCTTTGCCATTTAGCTTTGTGATGCTTATCGCGTTATCCTCTCCCCAACCACTATTGTGATCCAAATGAGCTGTTTGTGTGTGTTGTGTGGTGTGCAGTGATGCCAAATATTGGTTTTTAAAAAAAATATAGCTAAATCTAATGTAAAAAAATGGCTAAATACAGCTAGCTTAATTAGCATGGTATTCCAGTATGGTCACAATCTTGGGAAAAAGCAATAGCTGCCTACTTTTTCCTTTGAATATTTTCTATTTATACATCTATCTTAATTAAAAGCAAAGCATTGATTAATTGAGAAGAGACTTAAAATAAGGTAAAACGGTTACAAAGAAAAGATAACAAGCACCTTCAGGCACCCGCAAGTTGCCCGCTTACGACATCTGCAAGTGGCCAAAATTAGCTAGAAAACAGCTAAATTGGCAATTCTGGTGCTGGGGCTGTTCGTAAGCTGCCTCAGCCAATTACTTTCAGCTGCTGGCTGGCTGTCATGGTGATTATCTGGGCGCAGCGCTTACAGTTTACAGTTTTTACTTGCGTTTTCGGGCCTTCCTGGATGCGTGACATAAACAGTTTTACATGTAGCACACACACACACACACACACACACACTCACACACTCAGGCACACACATGATTCAATTTACCATTTGGTGCTTGAATTATTTGCCAAGTGCGACTTGAAACAGACGCAAGTGCTTTTTATTAACAATTATAACGTTTGATTTCGCACTGTTTTTTATTTTGAGCAGCGCTCAAAAGTATGCTACACTTTTCGACAAGCCTCTCAACTGTTAACCCCTTGTGTCGAACAGGATTTAGGGCTGACAACTGGCAATGGCTCTTTACTTTTACCTAACTGATTTTCACTCCAGTCTCCGCTTGCTGTTGTTGTGCTTCCTCTTGCTGATTGCGCAAATCCCAAACGACACTTTTGCGCAAATGCTGCAGCTGCCACACAAAACTCTGCGAATTTTTCACACCATCCTTGTTGTTGTTGCTGTTGGTCCTGCATTGCACAATGCGAAAGTAGCTTAGTGTTGTTGTATTGAAACTGGTAGCTGGCAGGCGGGTGCTGCAAAAAGGCTTAGCATTTAGCAGGCAAAGCGGCTGACAATAAAAACCACTTTCAGCCAAGTATTTTGCAAATGGATTTTATGTTAGGTATCTGAGGGACAGAATGAAGAAAGGAAACTTGAAAGCAATACAAAACTGACAGCCGCTGACTGAAAGTCAACATTCAGCTTGAGGCTGTGTCTCGGCCACTCATTATGCCCGACTAAAAGCAGTCTTTATTGTGTCGAAATTATGGAAAAAGAAAAGGTTAGGCAAACAGCAATCAATATCAACAATTTTAAAGCCACAAATATGCTAAAGGCATGAGTTCGGGCTCGCGTCCCGTCTGTGCTATAAAAAGGCTCAAAAGAAGCTTTCCAAGAGCCAAGTATCAATAAAGGCCTTGTAAGCCGCAGGAAACCAAAACGAAACGGTGAAAGGTCCTTGCAAAAAATTAAATACAAAGGCCACAAGTGAAAACAGCCAGCAGCTCGACTAAGGCTTACCCTGTGCTGTGCAGAGCCATTTAATCACATAACATCTTTACTTTAGTGTCCATATGCCCGCGACCTTTTTGCATAGAATGAAAGTCAAGGCGACAACTGACCCTACCCGAAATACAGGGGGTTCGCATATAACTAAAAATTTGCTGTGCGCGCTCGTAAAACTGGCGAAAACTCGCCGAACCCTAAAAAGTGAAGGCCAAGAGTTGTAGTGCAGGCGGTGGGAGGGGGGGTAGAAAATTTAAATTCAAATTCAAACGCAACGCGTCAGTCGTAAACTTAAAGCTATTTATTTCAATTTTTAAGCGCTCACTCAAGAACCGCAGTAGATTCAGGACGCGGCGGCAAAGGACATTTGTTTGTTTTGTTTTTGTTTTTTTTTTTTGCGTTGCAAATCAATTTCATCCACTCCACTCCAGAAGAGACACAAACTCCATGCCAGTCCCTGCCTCTTTTGGGCCTGCCTGGAAGCAAGTTTTGATTAGCTTCCGCCCACGCAGCTCGGCGGACATTTGACGTCCACTGCGGCTATGTGCCGCATCCGGCTGGATGTAATGCACGGGCTCGGGGGCCGTGTGGTTGGCCCTGCGCCGCTTGTTTGTCGCTTCGAGCAGGTAATAAAATAACAAAATGCTGTTTACTGATTATATTTATTTTTTTCTTGTCTGCCTTAAAATTTTGTCAACTTTGCAGACTTTTCGCTGTCATGGCAGCCGTTTAATAAACAATAACAAAATGGACAAACCGGAGCTCTCGACTCAACTGACTGCATCGGCAAAGCCAATGCGATGATTGCCCATGTCAAACTCTGTGTAGTACTTGCCCAGAAACACATCACCCAGTATCCAAAGCGGGCCACTGGGCGAGGGCAGATCCACGGCTATAAATGCCGAGGCGCACACAGTGCGATCCGAGAAAATGTCATGGAATACATAATCCTCGCCTTTCAGCTCGAAGCGACGACCGCCCAGTGTAAAACTCAAGGTGGGCAGATGCGGCACCTGCTCGCAGGGTACCGAGAACTGGCCATAGGCAGCGGGCGTTCCGCCAATTGACTCGTTAATCAGAATGGCCTGCTCGTAGGGCACGGCCAGAAAGGAGGTGCCCGTGTCGATGATGACCTGACATCCGTTAAGGCAGAGCTGAAGTGGGCCAATGCGCGCCGTCTCCAGCTTAACCTGCCAATAGGCTCGATGCGTAACCGGCACATAGGTAAAGTTGCCGCGATAGTAGCGGGGACTGGAGCCGCCAAAGAAAAGGTATCCGCCCTGGCGACTGCTGGCTATGCGGTTCAGATAGACCGAGAAAACGGGACGCTTCAACAGGTTCTGCTCCATGACAGCATAAAACGGCGGCTTGATGTTCTGTATGGAGATGCCACGATAGGCCAGGCCAAAGATGCCATCGAACTTGGCCGCTAGAAAGATGGGACCCGGCATTTCCGTGGCCTCCGCGAACGTCTGATTGGTTATCTCCAGCCCCGCTACGCGCACCGTGTCCTGGGAGAGGTAGCCAGCCAGACTGCCGGAACCGTACTGTATATCAAACTGTTTGCCATCCGACTTGTAGCTGCGCGAGTGCCTGGAGTTGTAGCGGCTGTGAATCTGGCAGGCGAGCTTCTGATGGCACGACTCCGATGGCACCCACAGATTCGCTGAGCCCGTGTCAAAGATGACGTTAAACTTCTGCGGAGGCGTGCCAATGCTGATGGGCCCGAAGTACTGCGCATCCAGGTAGTTGCTTAGCGGCACGTTCCTCACCTCAAACCCGCGCGTTCTGCCGCTATACTTGAGACGCAGCCGATCCATGCGTATGCCAAACTGTTGAAAGCGATGCCGCACCGAGGGGAACCGACGGAGTGGCACGCGATACAGTTGTGAGCGGCGACTCGCATCCAGCAGTAGTGGAAACAGCAGCAGCAACAACGACAGAAACTTCATAATGTAAGCATCAGCAGCTTGTAGTTATTAATACATATAATATGCTTGAGCTTGGCAAGAAAATCAGCTTCGTTTTGGAAGCTGATACGCTTGACTGTTGCCTTGTTATACAATAAATTGAAGTCAAATGTTGTCGGCAGCTCAAATTTCCATGCATAAAATTTCACTTGAAAACGTAATTGGAAATGCGAGAACTGCGTGCGAGGCATACAGTAAAAGGCACAAATTAAATTCAAGCTTCACACTTGAGCTCGAATTGATGGAAAAACACGTTTTCACATGAGCATATTTCTAACAATGGCACAGCGTGAAAAGCGTCTGCTCTCAGACTCCTCGACAGGCATCTCAAGTGTTGCTGCTGTTGTCGCTTTGCTATGCTCAATTACAGCAAAGGTGACCCAGTCATGATCTAGTTGTAATCAATCAAGCAAATGGATGCTAGCATTGCGCATACGCCCTGCTGTCTGAGCACAGCAGAAGTTCACTTTCGAGTAGCATAATTTTGGGGGCAGCGCCAAAATTGTGACAGATTACGAGTGGAAATCAAGACTTGATTTCGAGCGGTAAATAAATGACTGAACTGGCCAGCTCCGACACTTTTGGGCCATTAGCCAACAAGCATGCCAATCCAGTCAAGAGCGACAAAGGCTGTAAATCACGCATTCGTCTACGCAGAGCGCTGACAAATGTATTGCAATTAAAAAGGACACTGCGGCTAATGTGCGGCAACAACAACAATAACAATCGAGAAAGGGAAACCAACAACAAAGACCACCCGCTGCTGCTGCTGCTGCTGTCAATGGCAGCACTTACCACACCTGCCACACAGCTAATGGCCAAAAGCCAGACAGCAACAATACCTTGTGCGGCTATTGTTAAACGTTCTGCTGAGGGCTTGCCAATATTTAAGGGCAGGCACAATTAAATATGTACAGCGCTTGATATTGACACAGCGAGCTGTTTGCTTTGGCCTGGCCAACAAGCCTTTGATGTGCCCCAGCCTGCAACTTAATTGACAGCGCCCAGTGGCCAAAAAAAATAGAATATGACGCAAATAATATTAAATAGTAATTGAAATTGCATTACTGCCATTAGCAGTTGGCCAGGCGTCAAGTCGACGCACTTCTCATTGAATTAGGCCGCCAAAGTTTTGCCTGGCTGCCAAAGTTGTCTCTTCTGTTCAGGCTAAAAGTTTTCAACGAGTGTCAAACTCGAACCGACAACAAATTGTGTGTGTGTCAGCACTTGTTGCTTACTTGGCCGTATGCAAGCTATACAAAAATAAAAGGTAAAAGGCTGAGGTGAAACGAATTTGAAGCCGGAAATTGCGAGGCAGCATTTGTATCTTTTGATGCTTTCAAATTAAGTTTGCCAAAGCAACCGAAAAGTTTCACTTTTTTTTTCGTTTCTGCTTTGCTGCCCAAATGTTGTTTATAATGTGCCACATGCCGCAGTAAAGGATGCTGCAACGTGGCAGCTGCTGGGCTTGGAAGTTTTTTGTGCACTTGACCTTTTCCTAAGGCGTGTGGCCTGTCTTGGTTTGGCAGCATATCTAACTGCAAGGGCTATGCCACACAACTGCACTAAACTTGCAACAACAAATAAAAAGTGCTCGCATTTGAGTTTTAGTTTTGAGGCTGAGCTTTGGGCTAAGTCCCAAAAACCAATTAAATGACCATAAGCAAAAATAAATAAAACAAAACTTTACAAACGAAGTCACGCTGTGCCCACTCCCAAAATCGCCTCACTCTTGTATGTGCGTGTATTTATGTATTATTTAAACTTGGTCCTTGTGTGCTGTGTGGCCGCAAAAAGGTTTGCCCAACCCACCGCACAAAACTTGGCCAACTTTTCAAGGTACAACAAAAGTTCGAACTGCCGCCGGTTAGATATCAGATAGCATTGGGCCAAACAGCATGCCTAAAATAATATTTTAGCCGCAAAGTTTTTGTAGATACACGTAGAATGACTTGTTGCCCCGTGAAATATCTAAAACAAGCCGCATTATTAATGGCCCAATTAGTGGCTCAAGCAGGTTGCAACAGTTTTCCACTCGCTTGATTCTCTGCCTCCTCAAACAGGAAACTTTAATGGCGCCCGCAAAAGTATGCTACACATTCAGCTGCCAGGCATTTCCCCAGCGAATTGTCTGATATTATTCTTATATTCCGGTGTGCAAACAAGTTCTGTGCCAGCTGCTGCTGCTGCTGCAAATTTCGCTGCAGCTGCTGCGAAATATGAATATATTGCCAATGCAGCGAGTCCTTAAGGAAAAGTTGCTGAAATACGGCACCAAGTTGCATTATAGTGTCAATTTCTGTTGTTTTAATGGACCACAACAACACTCGAGCGAATGCTGCAGATGCTTTTACTCTCGACTCGGCTCCTTGAGTTTGCAAAAGCAGCTTAGCTAAGCAGCCTGTTGTTGACAACCCGTTAGCAACACTTGATAGCTTATTTGATTATGAGTTGCTTAAGCGCTCAGCCACTTGCAATTATGCGAAATTTCACCACATAACTGCATTAAAGTTTAATTGCATAATCACGCGCCGCTTTATGAGCTAATCAACGCGTGCAGCTCTCCGAATACTCACTAATCAGTTTTATAGTTTGAACCAGCTTTAATGTTATACGCTGTTGTTGATGTTGCTGCTGCTGTTGTTCTTCCTCTTGTTGTTGATGTTGCTGCTTCGGTTGTTGTTGCTTGCGTTGTTCCTCTTTTTGTTTATGTTACTGCTACAGTCGCTATATGTGCACTTCTTTCTGCTGTTGCTGTTGCTCTTGCTGCTGTTGACGTTGCAGCTGTCATGGGTTTTGTTGTCGCTGCCGATGTTATTGCTCTATATGTTGCTGCTGGCTCCTGTCTGTATTTTGGCTGCTCTTTTATTTGATAATGATGCTGATGTTGCTGCTGCTCTTGGTATGGCAGTTAATGATGTTTCAACATTGCTGTTGTTGTCTATGTTACTGTTCTTGCTGCTGTTCAAATTGTTGCTGCTGGTGCTGTTGTTGCTGTTATGGGTTTGGCTTTTGCTTCTGCTGTTATAGCCTTTAGTGCAGTGCTATTACTGCTGCTGTTGTTAGTCTACATGTTGATGTTGCTACTACTCTTTAATATTTGAATGTCGCTGGAAATTGTTGCTGTTTTAGTTGATGTTGCTGCTGCTCTTGGTATGGCATTTTATGATGTTGCCTTGTATATGTTCCTGTGTTGTATATATTCCTGTTGCTGCTGCTGTTAAAATGTTGTTGCAGTTATGGGTTTTGCTTTTGTGATAGCCCCAAATGCAGTGCTATTACTGCTGCTGTTATTCGTCGACTTGTTGATGTTGCTACTACTGTTTAATATTGGTACTTTCGCTCGATAATGTTGCTGTCTTAGTAGTTGTTGCAGCTGCTCTTGATATGATAGTTAATGATGTTGCAGCTATTGCTTCTCTGATACTGTTGTTTGATTTTACGGATGCCGCTCCGTCCGTAGATGTTGCCTGCTGCCTTTCGTTATTGTTGCTCTTGATGTTGCCGTTGTGGATGTTGCTATTGTATTTAATTGCAGCTGAAGCTGCTTCTGACATATTTGTCGCTACTTTTGTTCTTGATGTTGTTCTTGACGTTGTTCTCGATGTTACTACTCTTATAGTTAATGTCTATGCTACTGCAGTTGTTGCTGTTACTGATAATGCTTCTACAGTTGTTGCTTATGTTTTTGCTGCTGCTTGAGTATCTGTTGTTGCTGATGCTGCTTTGAATATTGTTGCTATTCCTATACTGCTGCCTGCCGTATTCAATCAATTACGTAAGCGATTGATCCGATGTCAAATGTTTTGCTACTTTATATTGATTGATTTTTCCTTTTGCCGCTTGAGCGACAAAATGTTGCTGAATTCTATGGATCCGCCGCAATTGTGCTCAAATTGTGGCACAAATAAAATGCTTAGCAAGCAGCTCGAGTGTAGACAATTCATGAGTTGGCAACTTGAACTCTTGGAGAGTATTAATAGAAGAGCTATCAGAGTATTTAGTATGCATGACGGGCAGCAACTCGAAAAGGAAAGCAGCAAAGGCAAAGGAAAAATCCGTTAACACTTCTGCATACCCTATAAACGTGAAACTGTTGAGCAAGGGGGATTCCGAAATGCTATGTCAAAGTCAGAGAGAAGTTCTATAAGATATAATTCTATTTACTATTCAAATATTTATTTCAGCACGCCAAGGGATAGCATGAGTACTGATTTTCGTATACGTTTAGATCAATCAGAATGCGTAAATAGGGTATTACTGGAGTTCATTCAGACTTCTTTGTTCCGGTCAGGTCTGTCCAGTAAAACGTGAGACGCCCCTTGAGGCATATTGGCAATTGATATTGCAACATGGCAGCTCGTGCTACTTGCGACACAAGCGACCAGGCTGCGTCTTACAATTTGCATATATACTTTAATAGGTATACAGCCAAGGGGCGAGGCGGAGCAGTGCGCAGTATTTCATTGGCTGCATGGCGGAAATTGTTTTTTAAACGTTAACGGACATTGCTTCAAGTTGTCAGCAGCAGCCCGAAGCCGTCGACTAAAACTTAACAGAAACTTTCTACACTAATCTCTGGACAGCAATGACATGCTTTTGGGCAGAGAGCAAATATTTAATTAGCTATAACACAAGCAGCGCCTAAGGGAATGTCGGAAGGCCTCCCCGAATGCCTGTCAGCCTGCCTGGCAGACAGTTAGCCAGTCAGGCAGGCGGCTGCCACATCCGGTTCTTAATGCCCAGGCACATTTTGGTGGCAGTGAAGCGTGAAACCACGTCGAAAGAAATTCATTTTGTGGCTGGTGCCTGATTCAAGAGAATTCCCCAAATGAGTCGCCAACTATGCGCCAAATAATGCCCAGAGTTCACGCTTTAATGCCAGATACTCATCCATAAATAAGCGAGTTTAAGCATAATTAAAATGGATTTGCCAAGACGTGCCATAAATCACTGCACTGGGAAAGACAGGAACAAAGCGAGAAAGAGAAATGCCTACATTTGAGCTCTATTAATAAAACTGCTGAAATGACTGCAATAAAAAATCAGCCAAGGAAATAAAACTGATAAGTTGCCTTCCTATTCATTAAAAAGTGTAAATTTGTGGCGAGTCGAATTCGCTGAGATACTCTTTGAAACCGTATAGTTTGGCTTTACAACGCCACCGAGAAACTTTAATTGCTCAAATTTAATTGCTCGGCTCGTTAAATTAAGCACAAGGGTTTTCCTCTTAGTAGAGTACACTAAGAGAAAAATCCTGGTTTCAATAAATGAACAATATACACATATCCCAAAAAATTAGTATTTTCAATCTATATGTAGTTTAAAAATAAAGCCCCGCATTAAAAAGATAAAAACGGGAGAATGGCGACCGATTTGGATGATTCTCAAATGAATTACGTTTAAGATAAATTGGAAAAATAATTGATAAGTCGGGCAATGCCGAACAATTTCTTCTAATTTATACTTCACTACATAACCGAGAGCGTGTTTGCCAACATTGCACTTATGCTAATCCCCTATCTATATCACAGCTTCTCTGTATTGCTCTACAATCTTCCAGGCTAGAGTTAAACGACGCAATGCCCTTTCATCCGGAAACACTGGCTGGCGCTGGGGCAGCTGACAAAAGTGGGGTCATCATCGCAGGGTCATCATTTGCCACGACAATTGCCAAGCAACGGGTTTGCTATCCTGAATTGGCCAAGTAACCTGTCTTTTTGTTCAAATTTATTTACTTGCAGCTCTTTAATTGTTGCGCACAAAAGTATGCAATAAAAAATGAATTGTGGATTCAGGGCGCAGCACAGTTTTATGTATACAATTATGTCCTTCATAAGTCTATAGCAGTATTTCTCCGACATTTTCAATTCACACAAGAAAGTTGGCATGAAGTAGATTGTGTTGCCAGAAATTCGGGTAATTATTTAGCCTACAGCTGCGGTGGCTGCTACTGAAGTCGCTATTGTTAGCAGCTTTGACTTTGTAGCAACACTTTGGGGCCGTCAATTTGTGTGCTCTGCCGCTTGACTGACCTTTAACATCATTTCAGCTGGCAGCGGTCGAGTGGGTAATGTGACTCACTTTTGATTATGCGGCAACTTAAATTATGCTCTTCGGGCCTCACTTAATTAAAGCGGCGCAAACATTTTGTGGATCCTCAACAGGCGGCAGCAATTTGAGCGTCTAAGCGACTTTTAATTGAGTTTCATTTCATACTCGTAAAGTCGGCCAAGTTCTTTTTTAAGGGCGCACAATTTGGTTAATTAAAATGTTACAATTGGCGTTGGCATTTTTGTGGCACTTGCCAGTTGCCAAATGC
This sequence comes from Drosophila novamexicana, assembly GCF_003285875.2. Taxonomy (NCBI): domain Eukaryota; kingdom Metazoa; phylum Arthropoda; class Insecta; order Diptera; family Drosophilidae; genus Drosophila; species Drosophila novamexicana. Next base: position 4,481,303 of record NW_020824765.1, on the reverse strand, counting down.
CAGTTGCACGTGGTTATCTTTGTGCTGCGCCTTGCCACACATTTGGGGTGTGCGATGTCACTGCCAGGTGGCAAATGTCCTTGCCACTTTCAAGCAACTGCACTTGACGTGTTTGTTGCAAAGTGCCAAAAGTTATGCACATCATCAAGCGCACAAGGGCGTGCTCCCTGCGGGATGAGCCACAACTACGCTAGACGCGTCAGTGCTTGGCCGTGTGGCAGCTGCCACACACGACTCAATTTGCAATTTGTGGCACAGTCTGTTAAATCTTTATTTATTATAACTAATTTGCATAAAAAACTTTGCAATTGCCGAAGCACATTTCGAATGCCAAAAGCCACTTGGCCGCATAATGAATGTATATGCTGCCGCCCAGTTTCAGTATTATTATTGTTGCAGTTGTTGTTGTTTTGCTGTTTGTGGCATTTAAGTGCTTTGAACTTTGACTTTGCATGCTGATATAATGTGCCCCAATTCATTGCCATTCGGTTAGGTGCATGCGAGCACCACGCCCTGAGTTTAGTTTGACTGCTGTATTTAGCACTCGCATATTGCTCATACGCCACGTTTCCGATTAGTTGCCGGCTAAAAATTTGCTAGCTGGCCAGTAAAAAGTTTACTATGCTCACATTTTTACAAATATATTAAATATTTATGCACTTCATGTGGTTGCTGCTAGTGGAAATCTCATGTTTCACATTCAAATTGCCCTCTATATACGATACCCCAGCTCGACATGCCTCTGCCACAAAAAGGATGGGTAAGTGGCAGCAGAAAGCAGTTCTGCCCCTAAGAATTTCCTTATCAGTTTTAACAGTCGTGTCGTTTCAGCAATTTCCGGTTATCCGTAACCATTAAACTCAGGAACTATACGATATGTGTTCTGAAAATTAGCCATCTTCGCAGTCGTATGTTTAACATAAAAAAAAACAATCGATTTTGCTGAAGAACTATAAGAGCTGAAGTCCTCAAATTTGGTATGCAGATTCATGTGGTTCTTGAATTTGCTTTTCATACTTACCCTAAACATCAAGAGCCGTAAGCTCGTAAAAAATGCTTCAATAGTTTTATGCAGGGTATCTCACGTCTAGAGCTTTCCTCTATTGCATTTCCACTTGTTTTATGCGCTGAACCGCGCTGCTCATGCAATATTTATAGGCACTGGAATTTTATTGTGGCAATGCAATGCATTTTTATGACGTCTGCTCTGCAGCAATGGTTTATTCATAAAGACTCAGCCAACAACTCGTGGCCTGCAACATGCCAGCTAAGTTATTAAGTGAGCCCTCTGTAATACAGACGTTATTAAAGAGCCTTACTGCACCTAGACTCAATAAACGCATTATACGCTTACTTACCTTGGCTTTAACCCTAATTAACTGCGCCAGCAGAAGCACATTTTATAGCTGGCGTAAAATCTAATTCAAGGATTTGGCACAAATCCTGCTGGTCTGACAAGACTGCATCTTCGACTGTGCTGAACGCCTTGCTGGTGGAATACAAATAAAATTGACATTCGTTTTAATGGTTCTCAGCGCCAGAAAGCGAACAAAAAGCAAAGAATGCAATTAAAAAATAAAATCATTTTCATGTTGCTTTTGTCGTTCAGCAACTGTTGCTGTGCGCAACAAAATTGCTTTGATGTATGCACCATTCCCTTTTTTATTATTTTTAAATTTATGAAAACAAGAAAATTAAAATTTCATTGAAAAATGTCGTATAGCAGCAGCACAATAAGCTATAAAAATTAATGACCTCGCCCAGAAAAGCAAGCGAGAGAGAGAGCGAACGCAATAAATTGGCAAAATTTGTGTGTGAGCATTAAAAGAAACCAATTCAATATTTAAACCAACTCCTGTGATTTATTTATGGCACACATATAAATTATTCAGATTATTTATTTTAGGCTTGCAAATTTCTGATTCTCTTCAGCTCGTATTTTAAAAACTGCCGACCACATTTAAACGGGCAAATAAAATCAGCAGCCAGTTAATTGAATCAACTGGTTTTTTTGTATACACTCAAAGAAATATCATTTATTAGTTTACGATAGAATAGTTGTTTAAGGTAGCGTTCGCATAGGTTTAGTTCATATGGCTGAAAACATTTACAACAACATCCAACAATTAAAACAGTGTGTGTGGCTATCATTATGGGTTTATAGTAGTTAAAAGATAAAAACTTCATATAGCTATGCGTAATTGGAAAACAATTGTTAACTCATGAACTTCAGCTCCACATTGTGAAATATTGTGGGATGGAAAAATTCAAATTAAAATTCAGTTCAGTCTCTTAAGATGCTTGCAGCTTGCTTGCCATTTGCTAAAATCTTGACTACTTAGTTGTACAATTTACAGTTCCATCAATGCCAACAACAACATCAATAGGAGACCTAGGAGACTTCATTTCATCTACACTCTGTCTGTGTGTGGGCACGCCCTCTTATACGGAGTTCTCCTCGAGTCCCTGCTGTAATCGTAGAAAACCTTAGCAATTCCATGCAATAAATTGTTAATTTTTCAGTTACCTTCATTAGGGGACTGATGGCTCTGGGCATGACGCTCAGAGTGCTGCCAGTGCCCGCAATATTGGTGGGCAGCATGTGGAGCGCATTGTTTGAACCACGGTGCAGCGACAGCGGTGCATGTTGACCCACCAGCGTGGTGGTTGTGGCCGAAGATACACAAGATTCACGCTTGCCACGTCCGTAGTAAGATGTCAAAGGGCTGCATATTAAACGAAAACTTAATACAAGCACCAACTTTGAAGTAGAAAGGGTTTAAGTAAAGTGTTGTGCATACACAAACATACATATATATATACATAGCAATATGTAAGAGGAAAAGTAGACACAGCTAAAAAATATATTATGAACTTAAAACTTTAAGAAAAGATTTTCAAATGAAGAACAATACACAAGAATAAAGGAAATTATACGTAAATAAAGATATGGATAAATATAAGTATATATTTTGAGTGCTTTCATAGAAAAGCACCCACCAGAATTGCATGTACAAAGCTGTGAATTCGATATATGAACTGAACTGTTTGATAAAAAACTTTAACAAAAGAACTAGTTCAAGCGTAAGTTAATCTACCTGTACGACCTGCCTGCTCATTACTGTCTTACCTGACACCTACAACACGCTTTGCCTCATTATACGAAACAGGTGCGTGTAATTAAACCCGAAAAATTCTCAAGACAGTTTTCACTTACCGCATACTCTCAGCGCGAGGGGAGCCGCCGCCCTTGGAGAAACTTTTTGTTGTATACCTGCCAAGGAGTTGCGAAAGAAGAGCTTTAGAGGTGTGTATCAAAAGGGCGAGAGGGCGTGGCTGTGTGTCTGAATAGTTGGGACTAACTACTTGAAACATGTACCCACCGTCGGTTCTGGTTGCGTTGTATGTTGCGCGTGTCGCGCCAAGTGGATGCATGATGTCGCAGCGCGTTGCGCACCTCCGAATTGAGGAAACAGTAGAACAGAGACACCCAAAAGCCCTGTCAAGCGGAAGAGTAAATATTTGAACCGCAACGTTGCGCAAACAAAACACTTGCCTGGGTGCTGAGCAGCACGGCGCGCAGCACGGCAAACATGTGACCCATTAGGCCCGATTCGGAGGGGCCGGCTAGCACCACCAGATAGGTGATGCCAAAGAGCGGAATGAGCACGAGCAACGCCTTGGCCGCCTTCCGGTACTGGCGCGTCTCCACGGTATTCGCGGACCGGAGCTTGGTGATGAGCACCTGACAACAGAAGAAGAGCTGTTGCGCTTACGGGGCTTGACATGCGTCGGGCGTTGGGCCTAACAACTTACCCACATGATGCGCAGCAGGAATGTCAAATTGATGATGAGAACCGCACAGACGGGTCCTTGGAATATCCAGTCGACATTTGTCTCCTCCATCCAGGGACAGTTGATGTCATACTGGGCGCGAATAAAAGTTTAATGAGCCCGAACGAAACGACAGTAAGCTGTGCGGCCTTAACCTACCTTCTCCATGTTGTTGTTGTAGGTCACCGTTAGACTCTTTGCCACCGCCCAGGTGACGACAAAGAGCGCCGGACCGCCTGTCGAGTAGTCAAACAGGGAGGTGGTGAGATGACAACTTAATTAGCTGTACAAATTGCAATCGCAGCCGAAACTTACCCCAGCCAATGGAGGCGTAGATATTAAATCGTATATTATCGCCGGAGAAAGTCTTGACCACCAACATATACAGATACAGACCCTCGACCAGCATCCAAAAGAAATTGGTCAGCGTGAAGAAATGAAAAAGCGTGACCAGGGCAATGCAGCTGCTCAGTCCGCTGCGAATAGAGATCTGCAAGAATGACAGACAAAGAGGGCCAGAGCGGCATAAGGGTAGAGCGAAATGAGAAATGGACGCTGTCCAGGCGCCGGGCACGTCTCACCTGCACGGACAGCAAGAGTATCCAGAACAAAGCCGACATGATGTAGGTGAAGAACAAATTGGCGTGGATGGTGTTCCGCAGGCAACGCAGCTCCCTGAAATCAGGGGGAAGGATAGGTTGTATATAGGAATAGCTGGCAGTTACATGGCTGGCCACACACTCCACTCACTTGTAGTAGGCGAAGACAATCAGCGCCAGCGTGAGCGAGACCAGGCTTAGGGCATAGCCAATATAATAAATGATGGTGGGCAGCTCCACAATGGTCTCGAACTCCGGCACTGTCTGCGTCTCCGCGGGCAAATGGGCGCATGCATCGTAGTCCGTATACTGGGCCCAGGTGCCGTTCGCGTGGCAAAAGCGCGTTGCATTCTCTGCGGAGCGTAACGACAGCCGGTTGGATAGGTCAAAGGCAAAGCCATGCAACGGCATATATACTCACTGCTGCTGTCGTAGTGTATGCCCTGCAGTTCATCCATGCACTGGAGCACAGCCAGGGTGCCGCGTGCCGTGCGCGGCCAGCAGAGTATCGTATCGAACTGGGTGAGGCAATGGTCGCTGGCATTGCCATAGGTCGTTGCCTCAATTTGCTGCTGCAGCAGGCAGTGCAGCTCGACGCTTTGATTGATGCCATCCAGATTGTCGAGGGACCAAAGCGCGTCATTAACGCTGCTGTTCAATGCTTCGCTAGCGATCGGGTTGTTGTTGTTGCCGTTGTTGTTGCCGTTATTGTTGTTGTCCTTGCTCATTGTGGCAGCTGCTGCGCCCGCTTTGCCTGTGGGCGTGTCAAACTGGCATATTAGCAGCTTGGGTTAACTTACTCTTGCTTGCACTTTGCAGAAACCCCAAGAGTTTCGTCGTCAATTCAAGTAAAACAACTCTCAAAGTTCAGCAAAGAATTTAATTTCTGAAACTTAGAATAAAACTGTTTTTAGCGTTGAAATTAGAAAGGATTCAAAAGTTGCAACACTCTAGTCGTAAGTCAGTTACAGTTTTGTAGTCGGTGGTGCCCAAACTAGGTGATACCCTGCACGTAACTCCAAACTGTCATTTAAAATTTCCAATTTCCTTCCATACACTCAAACACACACACAGGTTCCTGCGCCCACATATGGGTATGGCATTCTTTACTTACTCGGTGCTTAAAGTCCAACAAATCCAAGACTCCTTAAAATACGGCGATTTCGGAGACTACTTAAACATGTAAATTTGCCACGAAATCGCTTTTAACTGGCCAGAAAAACCGCCAAACCGCCAAATGGATAAGAAAACACAGTTAAATGTGACAGCTAACAATGTGCCAGGGATTGTGCGCGGCAACTGGGTTAGAAACCAGGACTGAGGTCCAAACAAGCTGCTGGCAACCGCAGCTTGCGGCAACTACACTTTGTGTGTACATGTGTGTGTGTGTACGTACGCGTGAGTGTGCGTGTGTTAATTGCATTGGCCAACAAAGAACCCAACGGAATGGTTTCTGTGCCAAAAGGGCAACAGTTTAAAGCGCCATAAAATCAATGAGGAAAATTGCATTTTATGCCCAGCGGCCTTACCTTATGGCTTTAACTTGGCCCAGACACATTTTGCCTGATTTATTAATATAGTACGAGCATTGAGGGGGGCGTTAGGGGAGGGCTGTAGCACAGTGCTATAAAAATTCATTAGCTTGCACAAAAGTTGGCCATCAACGGCTGACTGACAGTCAGTTGGGGTTTTGGCCGTGGTTTGGCTGGAAAAAAGGCCAAAGACAAAAAGGTAGCCTACAGGCCATAGTAGAAATTAGAGGCTAGACAGCCAGCAAAGGGCGTGGTCGGGAGCACAACCTTCAAGTCAGCAGGACCCAAATCTTGCATTTATATGCTGATAATAAATGGCATAAATGATGCATCGTTACATTAATGCATGGCATAAAAACAGGCGCAAATACACACATTTCACACACACACACACTTATATAAACAGATAATAAATATGTAGTAGCTGTGCCCAGCCAACCGTGCAATACAGTGCGCGTGTGGAGTATGCGAACGGGTGGAATATGAAAAGGGAAGTGTTTTTTCATACATGTGCCGAGACTAGCTGTTGCGAAGACCGTAAAGGGTTTCGCATTTAATAGTAAGTCCTTATTTATGCATGGGGTGGCATAGTAAATAGCTAACAATTATTTATGTATTAGGCGGAATAATAGAAAACAATTTCAACAGAATTCTGTTAAAACCTCAATTTATGCATATTTCAACTAACATTTTCCAGCTAAAGATACAGATGCAAATACAATTTGGAAAATAAACAAAATATAAAACCTCTACTATGCAGGCTTTATACGTAGAGTTAAATATAAAACCTATGTAAGCAGATATATTCTGATTTATACAGTGTGATATAAAACTAAAAGAAATTCCCAAGGATTGACTACCAACTACCTGGGATCGTGCTATTCATAGGATCGATCTACTAGGGTTTTGAAATTTTAATATTAAATTTATATATAATAGTAAAAGTTCTTCGAAATATTGATGATACTTATAGCTCGCTTATAACTAGATTTTAACTTATTTGTAATAACATATAATAAATTGGAATAATATATTCATATACATTTAAGTAAACTTTTCAGCAGTATAGTTCTAATATGCGTGCGAGCACTGTATTTGTTCTTTATAGCAAACAGTAGCTTTTTTAGTTTAACAAAAAAGTTATTGCCCGTTGGCTATTTAGCACATATTCGCACGCTGTGTGTATATGGGCGTTCTACTTTTCTGAGTCACTGTGTGCAATGGCTCATAACTTCTTAGCCCTTTGTTGTACGCTCTTTTGCTGAAACTGTTCTGTTTATTGTTGTTATTGTGCATGCCGCCTGGCTCGTAAATTAGCGCAACATAAAGCCGCCGACTAGATTATTTCTGCACATGCCTCGGGCTTACTTACTTTCAGCCCAGCATTCATTAGCCACGTTAGCTGCTGGTTACAGCCAACTGCAATTGCGGAGGCGCTTGCGCCCGCTGAACATTTCAATTTGAAGCCGCAATTTTGCAAATTGCCCGCGCAAAGGCGGCAAGAAAAAAATGATTAAGAACAAAATTGAAATACCCGAGCATCTAATTGCCTCATAAATAATGTGCAGCTGCCATGCTGAACCCTTAAAAAAGAGGGAAATATATAAGAATTTAAATTAAAATGGAAATATGATTGCTAACTGCATATTTGATTTCAATTAGCCGCAACAAGAGACGAAACAGCAGAATGTCCCTCACAATTCATCAGGCGCAAATGCAAATTTATTTTGAAAGTTTGGCAAAACACATACCAACACATACACCCACACACACACACGCACACACAAAAATGAAATGTGTTCATCTGACAATCTCATTTATGGCGTTCACAACTGATGAATGTCCGGCTGGCATCATAAAATATTTTCAGCTTGGCCAAATCAACGCAAATATAAAAAGCACATTACGAAAACGCCCGCAGGCTGGTAAAAAAAAAAAAACGGACACAGGAGAACTTGACTGGGAGATACCTTCTCCTTTCCAGTTTGAAGTAAACCCAAGATGCCAAACACTATGCCTATTTACATTCACGATAACAATAATACAATATTATTTAAATCGTGAATTTAAAACCTTCGGAGTTTATCGGCATGATAACAGTCCCCAAAAAGGTCTACACATACTTCCCCTTTACTATACTGCTTTGTATACAGGGTATAAAAGGACACAGATGTAGATGAACAAATAAAATGCACACACAAATAGAAGCAGAACAAATGGATAAACACACTAGTGGCCGACGAAGACGGCGGGCGGGGGCAATGTAGTATAACGTTTGCTTATTTGCTGTCGCATCCTTGCCCAGTTTTTGCCATCCTCCCGCCCAAGCCACAGTGCCAGCGTATATGCTATTATAGAAGATTGTATCTAATCTCGTGCGATTGCACACAATGGATTTGCCAAAGGCGCTGGCGACAACACACGCACACACACACACAAAAAGACGTTTAGTGTGTGCACATGTGTGTGTGTGTGTGTGTGTGTGTGTATCGAATTCCTGCGGCTGAATGAGTACCGTAGTGAACGGAATGCGAAATGCTCATACCTCAAGCTCTGCACTCTGCCCTCTGCCCTCTGTCCTTTGCGAGTGTCTGCAATATCCGGCTGCTGCTCTAATGCTTATAAATGTTTACGCTCCTCGCCAGCTGCTCCGCGCTGCTGCTGCTGCTGCTGGTAATTGTCGAGCATTCCAATATATAGAATTGAAAATATAATAATAATCATACAAGAGAAACACACACAGTGGGGCAATTGTTCCGCCATTTGCGGCATACAGCATTAAATGGCTGCGGTTGACACCGCCAAAGTGGGGCAGCTTAATGCCAGCTGTCGCCTGGCTGTGACAGGTCGCGTGGACAGGTCGCGCTTGTATTTAAGACATTTTCATTATCAGCAGACGCCAAGATAATAAAGCCGCAGAAAGCAGAGTCGGAACAGCGCGAGGACAATGTCAGGATGTGCCCAACAAAAAGCCAACACAGCTTGATTGCTATTTTTAGCTGTTGCTGCTCTGTTTCAGCTCTCATTATTGTAGCTCATTAAATTTGATATGCACAAACAGGACACACAGCGAGCAGAGCCAAAGCAGAGACAATGAAGCCGCGGAGCATTTAAAAATTCATGAGCAAGTGTTACGCATACGACGCGTGCGCCAGTGCAAAATTTTTAAAAGCACACACACATATGTATATGCGCATATATTTCGCCTTTGGGCATATATTATGACAATCCCAAATGCGTTTTATATTTATTTAAGAGTAGCTGCAGCTAAACAGCATTCCAGGCTTAGATTTTTGTTTATAAATTAATAATCGGATGCTTTTGAATAACTAAAAACACAAAAAAGGCAACAGCAACCTTACAAGCCGCTTAATAAACAAATTAATGAAAAATAATAACAATAATCGAATGCTTGTAACCTTTAATCACTAAACTAAGCAAACGAATTGATATGAACTCCAACCTATTATGTTGATTACGCTATTATTAAATCTCTCTCTCTCTCTCTCTCTCTCTCTCTCTCTCTCTCTCTCTCTCTCTCTCTCTCTCTCTCTCTCTCTCTCTCTCTCTCTCTCTCTCTCTCTCTCTTTAATTTTTTCCAGAAGATAATAATGTGTCTTAGAAATAAATAAAATTATCGAAAGTTTTCTATACTTGTCTGGAAATTCTCTTTTTTTCTCACAATCGCATATGTAACCAAAACCCTTTCATATTCTAATATTATAATCGGAAAATCAACCTTTTTTGATGATTTTTTGGAATATTTTGGCCAAATAATGTTCGATTTTGGAATTTCATACCATTTTGGACTCGTAAGAATCAGTAAAATCGATTGGCATCAAAAAAAGGAAGACTTAAATTTTGACGCAAATCGACCAAAAAGTAAGAGGTTACATCATGTTTTTTCTCAAAATCGGGGTCGGTTCAAAAACCAAAACTTTTGTGATGATTTTTTTTAATATCTCGGGTAAATATTGTCTGATGATAAAATTTTGTACCTTTTTGAATTCTTATATATACCTACTTTCAATTGGCATTTAAATAAATGAAAAATCTATGGGTTAAACAAAGTTGTTGACCAAAAACCGATTTGTTTGTAATGTCTTAATTTAATAATTTTCTAGAATATCTCGGAATTTATACCAGTTTGGACTCGTAAGGATCAGTTCTGTCGATGGGATCAGTACTATGGCATTAAAAAAAAAGAAAATCTAAATTTTTACCCAAAACCACAAATAAGGAAGGGGTTACGTCTTTCACGTTTTTTCATCTGAAGTTTGGGCAGCATTCACTCCCCACATTCAGACCTTCTGTCTGCGCTATTAATGCATGAATTCTCGCACTGATACGACTCCCCTAGGCGCAATCTCCGCAATACATTAATGTGCACAATGTAGTGGTACATAGATCGGTCGGGGCATAAAACTTTTGTGGCGAGTGTTTTCGCCGACTTTAATGCATCCACAGGCGGCAATGAAATTTGATGATGGGCGGCATGAAAAACGCAAACGTTGTTTTTACCCAGTCCAAAGGACTGGCAAAGGTTTAAATATTGGTTTACGCATGCGAATGTCCAAAGAGGTGTTTGGGGAGTGGATGGAGCAAGTTTTAGCCAAGGAACGACCGACTCTCGTCTAGACGAGCAACATAATTTGCACAGACTTCCGCCGCTCGAGGGCCTCCCACACCTGTCGGGGCGCCACTTTTGGCTGTTATCCAAAACTTGATGGTCGGCTATTTGGAGCAGGATCAGGCGCCATTGCCAACAAGTGTTGCGTTTTATTGTCTCGCCATTAACGGTTTTCCGTTCAGCTTGAGTGTTGCGGCACGTGCAGCAGCAGCAAAGCTCGGAACGGCACGCGCTGCAGCTACGTGAGTGCTGGAGAGGATGTGGCTGTGGCTGTGGCTGTGGCTTTCCTGAAATGTTGCTAACAAGCTGAGGATTTACTTGCGGCTGCTGACTCGCATAAATCCATAAAAATGAACACACAACAAAAGCTAAATAAGACAAACAAAAAACCTGCGTGTGGGGGAAATCTGTTATTTATTGGGTCAATAAAAATTTGGTTTAATGCATTGCAAGTTTTGCCAAATATGCCAGAGATTTGCCAGAAGATTTACGACCGTGCTGGGGGCTCCAAAGAGGGCCATTGTCATGGGGTTGATATGTTAAGAGTGCGGCAAACGGAAGTTCATAAAACGAAATCAAATTGGAGGAACACGACCGAAGGCAGCCCAAAAGTAGGCAACAAGTTTTCTCTCAATTGGCTGCCATTGTTATGCCCGATAACAACAACAATAACAATATTTTTACTTCCGTTTCCACACGAATCTGTTGCTAGGGCTATCGTTATCCACATCTAATGGAGTTTTTGGCAATCGATAGTGCACCGGGTGTGCACCCACCCACACACACACACACCCATACACTCACACTTACAACAATGAAGCCAATCGCCAATCCTTTTATTCTGCTACGCATTGTTGTGCTAGGTGTGGGCGTGTATAGCTTTTTGCTTGGCATTTTAATTAAAACCACAAACAGTGGATGATTGTTGCTTCCCACACATTCACACACACTCGCACACACACACACAAATTGCACATACCTCTGGCTTGTGTTAATTTAGCGTCGAGTGGCTGCAATCCTCGGCGTGTGTGTTTGTTGGCCTAAGCTGGCGTGGGATTTTTCATTTGACCGCTGCTTAGTCAAATGGTTCGGCTATCCTTTGTCCACTTTGACCACTTATTTGCCCTGGCTTACATTTGTTTAACGCCTGCTAAGCTGCAAAATGATTATGCTCAAGCGTTATTCTTGGTTTCTGTGTGCTGTTGCGTTGTCTTGGTTATTGACAGACACACACTCTCACACACGCACACACACACACTCACTACTTGTTGTCAGTTAAGCATTCGAATGCTGGATTATTTGTCATGGCATTTCACTGCCTTAAAATAACTCAATTTTATTTATGAATAAAGTGAATACTTGGAACAAATATATAGAATAAATAAACTCCTTATATGCACTCTTTAATATTTAATCTTTTTAATTTGAGTACTCGTATGTGTTCAGAATTCGTTGCGATTTTGAAAAGTTTTCACCGAGCTTTACTCTAAACCAATTTGTTGACTGCCGCTGCTCGAACCGCACTCGCTCACAAGCCGCTGATAACTGGAGGCTATGCTGTCGCATCTTAACAAGCCCCGGAAAACGACCAAGTTCTTACCACCTTCCACTCGGGGGAAATGGCGCGAAATATTTAGGTTCCACAAAAAGCTCTGCGAAAGCTGCGTGCCACATAAGCGACAGGCGGTTGCTGCTTCGGCCACACACCCGACTTGCCGCAACAGGTGTGTGTGTGTGTGTGTGTGAGTGTGTGTGTGTTGAGATTTTCCGAAATATTTTCCAAGGAAATGCAATTTCTTTTGGTCGCTTACCACTCGCTATGGCGCCTGAAAATCTGCTCATTTGATTATGTAAATATTTGTCATGCCCAATGTTTGAGCAGCATTTTGCTGCCCTTTCGGCAACTGTGTGTGCTTAGGGTCGGAAAATGCAGGCAAAAGGATATCATTTTGGATCGCCTTTGAAGTTGCGCCTGGCCAAAGCTCAGTTTCAGCTCGCAGCTAATTAAATTAAACTCAAGCACGACGCGTGTCGACATTTATTAAAAATCACAATATGCGACAGGTGCTTCAACTGAAATTGCCGTAGGGCACACGCAAATTGAAAAAACAAAAAATAAATCAGTGAAAACAAAGATACCCACACACCCAAGCCCACAACCGTATTTAAATAAAAAGCCGACATGGAGCCGGCTGATAATAACACAATGAGAAACATTTTGGCCCCAAACAGCTGAGGGCTGAATGCGTCTGACACATTCGGCAAGCGTCCTTAACAGCCTTAACGACAACAACAGCAACAACAACAATAGCAATACGCACAAAATTCTACAAAAATAAATGCTAATGTCAACTGCCATTCGAGAGCATTTAAATTCCATTTGAAAAATTCATTGCCAAGAGCACAGACATGTTCGCCGTAAATGTCCTGCAGCCGCTGCGTGCCTTGTTTGCGCATATCCTTATGCATATTAAAGCGCTCATCCACATTGGCACGGCAAGGACATGCCATAGCCCCAGCCAATTGAATTTAACGCCAGACATTTAGGTTCTAAGCAACCTATAAAAGTGATTTTCAAGTATGTCTAAAGTGCTTTGGCATCGAGTCCTAGATTGATTGCTAAGACACACTGTGCAAAAGTTTTTCAATTTTCCCTCAACCAGACGGGAAAAACTATCAGTGCAAACTGTTTTCGCATTGTGGCAAAGAGTTGACTGCGATTTATTTGCCAGTCAGTGGGGCATGAATTGACTATTGTTGCACTTCAGCTTGCCTGCTGATGGACATTTAAATACCCTATCGCAGTCACTTGCTGGGATTTGGGATTACTTAACTCTCATACAATTAACTGTGACACCACAATATCAAATGTTAAACATAAGATAAATGATGATGAATGAGTGAATCTGATGAATAAAAGTCATAATTGCTTAACATAATATATTTTTAGAATTTTGGGTACATCTTCGGATCTATCTACTTATCTATCAATCTTTCTAAAATTGATTTGATTTTTCTTTTGCTTTAAGGGGAAAATAAGGTATGTGAGAGCTTTATAAGTTGTGAACCGACACCTGGATTCACAGATGTGGAAAACCAGTTTCCCAAATTGAATCTGAAAGGGAAGCATTGGTTTGCAGCCAGGCCTTTTTACACGTGATTACAATTAGATATCGACTTCAATAATTGATTGAGCCTTGATAATGTATGCATATCAATAATTAGGTTTTACCAAAGTGTGTACAAAACTTATACGAAGAAGGGGTTCAAATGATGTCGCTGCAGTAAGAAATTTCACATATTGTGAACCTTAAATTTTTAACTTAACGTATATAACTTTATCTTATATGCTACTTGCCTGATGCAAACAATACTAAAAATGTTTAATGTCTTTAATCTCACGCACGTAGCTCAGTTTACAACCCAAAAAAAAACCCCATCAACGTGCGGCGGTTAAGAGCTTAAGGCAACCGCCGAGCATATGAGACTGAAACCTAACGTCAATGAGGATGAAAACAGAGATGATAATGAAGTTGAACAATGCGCTGGCTCAAGTGAGCTCACAGCCGAGTGGGTGGTCTGGGTGCTTGGCAATAGCATCAACAACAATAGCTGGCGACTTGTCGGCATTGAGCCAACAACAATCTGATTACGCACATTACTCATGCATTTATGAACTAACTCCTTTGAAGGCCTCATAACCGCCAACTGTTTAACTGAGCTGAGACGTGCTGATACCAGCAATTGAGCCCTTATGAATCATATGCAATATTAACTAGTTGCATTGGAATTGTTTTGACACATACCCATAGTTTTCATATTAGCTTAGACTTCAGGTGCGTGAGATAAGGTGAAGGCTTTGAGCAATATTACAATTGATATGCATCTGTCGGGACAATGAGGTCAGATGCATACGTGCGAATCAGGACTTTGGATTGAAATGCAAAAAATCAAACTCTACAGTTTTAGCAAATTAGACATTAGCTTGAAAGTATACTAACATTATTACTTCTATTATTATTGTTATTATTATTATTATTAGTATTATTATTATTAAAATTATTGCTATAGTCCAGGATTTGTCCTCCTCCATCCAAACTAGCAACCCATATGTTTTTAAATACCTGTCACTAACTAATAAAGCCTTTGCTTAAGACAATATCTTATAATATCCAAAAACTAGACTGTGACTCAAGCTTAGAAAGTCCATTTAATGAGAAGGGCTATAAAATAGCTATTATAATTGAAGAGTAGACGAACGAAACATTATGTTACTTCTTATAAACTGTAAACTGTAGACTGTAGACTTTTATCGTGTTCAGCCAAACGACTACGCATATGATTTAATCAGAATCAGGGTATTTAGTGGATATTAAAACCCATTTAGCTGCAGGTATTTCCCCCCAAAAAAATGACTGTTTACCCTGGTCACGCACTGTCAGTTGCCTGGTGAAAGTAATCACGTATCAGTCGACGCACTCTGCCCATCAGTTGGCCAAAATTATATTTTTTTTGTGTTTCGGATGTGTCACCTTCAATTGACGCATTGGACCAAAAGCAGCGGTTTGTTTTCATTAGGATGACGATAACATTAGCTCATTAGAGTATGCTTTCCGGTTGACTATATAAAGCAGCGATGCGCTGGCGCACAAATTTTATTCATTTGCCGCACTTCAATAAAACAAAGTTCCGGAAAATGCGTCCAACAATTTTCCAGTGCGCTGCATTGGTAATGGTGAGTAAATGGGCTTTTATGCGCGGGCTCTTTAATTATATATTTATGTGCAGCTGTCGCTGTTGCTGCGCCACGCGCATGCCGCCTACAATTGTTCATCGCCGCCGAATTTTAACAATTTCGTAAGTAAATTCAATCGTGCGTCCATTATGAATGAATATTGAATGAAATATTTTTTGGCAGGACGTGAACTCGTGCTGCCGCACGCCGGAAATCAATCTGGGCAACGTGCCACAAAAATGCCAGCAGCACGTAAATCAACTTAAGTCCGCCAATCAGAAGTATCCGGCCTTTGCGCATCTGGTAAGCAAATAAAAAGTAATCAGGGAATGTAATTTAAAGTATATTTTAAACACCCGGACACTTGCCAGTGCTATCCGGAGTGCATATACAGAGAGACGGGCGCCCTGGTCAATGGCAGACTGCATATGGACAAGGTGCGACAATATCTGCAGGAGCATGTGCATCGACGCGATCGCGAGGTGGTGCCACACATTGTGCGCTCCTTTGAGACATGCCGGAAAAACAGTGCGTATGCGTAATATACAAATTTTGAATCAGAGTTTAACTGTCTTGGATTCGAATATTTCCCCAGTTCATGGCCACATGAAGGCCGCAAAGCTCGAGTCGTATAAGGTGCTGCCCCAGGGCTGTTCGCCCTATGCCGCCATGCTGTACAGCTGCGTCAATGCGGAGACCTTTATCAACTGTCCGGCCAAGATGTGGAAGTCGGACGAGCACTGCCTCGTGGCCAAACAGTTTGCCGAGCAATGCAATCCTCTGCCGCACGTACCGCTGCCCATGAGCTGATCTCGATAAGCCTATTCATTCACATTTTTAGCTTTATGTTTTGTGTTCGAGTGTTCAAAATAAAACTGAAAAAAGAAATTTGAAATCATTTCATAATTACGCTGATTAGTCTGAATCGGTTCCCATTAAATGAGCCGTGACATGTGTCTGGCTGCCGAGCTTGGCTAATGTTTTTCACCCTGGCTCATTCAAGGTTCAGTTGTCAAACAGCTCAGTTGAAAACCCGATCTTTGATCTTGGATTTGCATTATGAATCATTCGACTGTGTTTCTGATCAGCTGCCTGCTGCTCGGCAGCAACGCTCGGGCTGCTTTTAAGGACTTTGTCGTTGAGCCAGACGCAGAGCAGGTGAGCATAATCCATTCATCTTCCTGTTTAATTAATGCCTATTCCAGCAGTTACAGTTGGAGCCCAATAACGGCATAGCTCTGGGCTGTCCCGCAGAAGACGAACAGCCCCTGATCTCATTCCATGATGTGGAACAAGATGGCATTGTCGACACACAGCTGCTGCTCGCAGCGCTCATGCAACATGCCCAACGTCTGGGCATGAATCTGGAGCAATTGGGTAGGTACAAAACTGAACTTATCTGACTTCTCTAATTGATTGATAATCCCAAGCAGCTCAAATTCAGGCAATTGGGGAGGAGGATGTATTGGAATCTGATGCTGGTTGCAGTGCAGCGGAGTCGCTTAGCTATCGCGAGCAGCCCAGCTGGTATGATGTGTTCTTCAACTAAACTATTATAAATTGCTGTCATCTGAAGATCATAAATAAAAACATATGCTAAGCATGTCTGGATTCTATTACTCTAGCTATAGGAAGAGCATATGCTGGTGCTAAGATTTTAGGATCCGCAGGAAGTTAGATTAGCTAAAGGTCATTCATTTATTTTCCTGTATGTCCTTTAATGGGAAAACTAATTGGATTTCGCACTGCAAAATCTTCCACTAATATCACACTGGCAGGTGTTTTTATATTCCAGCGCCTCCTCGCATATCCGGCTGCGTGTCCAGCTGGCCGACGGGCAGTGGACAAATACGTATTCCGCTGCGCAAATGCCCAGGTACAGGGGCAGCAGGGTACAGTTGTCGGTGCCATAAAATCGCCGTTTCTTGTACTTGAGCATTTCACTTTCGTTGGCAGCGCAATTCTCGAGAGCTGTCGCATATATGTCCACAAACTCCTTGTTGGTGCCCAGTAGCCGTTCGGTCAGCCTGTGTGCATTGTCCACATTCAGTTGCATGCCGGTCAGCGTCTGGCTGACATTGAAGATGCAGTCGTAGAGGCACTTTCATATGAAAATGTGTTAGTTAGTTGTATTAAGTAGACATGAGACATGCTCTGCTACTTACTGGCGACATGCTTTTGCGGTTATCGGCCATAAACCGGCCACAACTCTGCCGGAATGCCTCAAAGTTCAAGCTGGGCTTGGCGCAGCAGTTGTTAATCGTCTGTTTGGGAAATTCGGCTGTAAGTGCTCGTTAAGGATTCAATATCCTTTTTCGATTTACTCACATTATGCTGCAAACGCTGACTGCAGTCGATGTCCGCACTGCCGGACAATATGTTGGCCAACAGCCAAATTATTACACTCGCACACTTGGTCAGCATTTTTGTCGTTTTGAGCCATGACTGTCAAATTCTGTTGCTATATATACGACTGTTCAGACCGTCTGCAATTTAATGAAGCGCACACAAATTATGCACTTAATTGGCAAATAAATTGTTTAATTAAACACCATTGTTTAAAAGTTCGCACAAATATCCCTACATAATTTCGCATATGCTTACTTTCCGAGTCGATGCGACTTCTTAGTCAGGACTTGGGACAGATGCCACTTATAAAAGTCTATTCCTATATTCTTTGTTAACTTAACACACGCTTTAACATGCTGTTAAACTTAAATGAACTTTGACTTGCAAGGTACGTCTCTTACTTTGAAAACATTAGAAAGGAGCTGAACTAGAGATTCGAGATTTCTCATCTTCATTATAAATTTAAAAATCGCCTTAACATAATGTTAAGCTCGATACTCCTAAGCTCTAGCTTGCTGTAACTTGAAGTGTGAAAACGTACAACGACAATGGAAATCTACACTCATATATGCCTATTAGGCCCAAATTCTCATCTTCATTGTAAAATTGACAGACACTTTAACATGCTGTAGTACCTGGCTAAGTTTCATCTTTACCTAAACTTGCATAAACTTGCACCTTAGCTTGGATAAAAAAAATAAATAAATAAAATTAGAGTAAAATTAAATTTAACACAGATGCAATGAATATTATGAACTCTACACTTCTGCTAAGTATTTACAATGAGAAGCTGCTGCCTTTGTTATATTATATATATATGATTTACAATATCTTGTTAAAATAAAGATAAATAAGAAAAACCTATTTAAAAGCAGGTACCTCCGCTAAAAAGGTGACCCAATGTTAGTTACATAGCACGGTCGACTAATGGAAAACATAATTTTCCCTAAAAAAGCTTCGTCATGATTGTACAATAAGCTAGTATTAAGCAATTAGGCAAACGCTTGTTTAATTGAAAGTCATAATAAAGGTAATACTATTATTTATAGCTGTAGACACTTTTATGACTCTAAAATACCAATCGTTATGTATCTTTGTATCTTTGACCAGAACAAGCCGCCACGCTTGTCGAGGGCTTATCGGGCTGCACATGCAGCTGCAGCACGCAATTGCTATGTATTTTACTAGCCACAGCCAGATCAGGGAATATTTTATTCAGTTAATTGAGAGACTTTTTAGCATGCGGCTGAGTTGGCTGTTTTTCCTAATCGCCGTACTTCCCGCTTTGCTGAGCGCTGCCAAGTGCAGAGCAGCACCCAAATCCCTGCAGGTAGAGGAGGAAGGCTTTACAAAAAATCACCTGTTATCGACTAAACGAATTTGATTCCACAGAACGTTCAAATGTGTTGTCCTTTGCCCTTGCCCAACTGGGCCGCCTACAACAGTGACTGCGGCCAGTCGGGCGCGCAGCCCAGCGTAAGTGTTTAGCGTATATTAATCCTGACTATATCAACTGACTATCTTCGACTTCACCACCCGCACCCAGTGCCGGCTGGCCTGCATATTCAATGCCACGATGGCGTTGCAGGGCCGCCAGCTGAATCTAGCCCAGGTGCGTCCCATGCTGGAGCGCGCCTTCACCAATCCGGACAAAGTCGATGCCTATGCCAGCAATTTCGCGACTTGCGCGTCGCTGGTGCCCGGCAAGTACACGGAGCTGGCTGAGATCAGCCGCCAGAGCGCTGCCTGCGATCGCCATGCGCTCTTCTACAGCCTCTGCGCCTACTCGCGGCTGATGCGACGCTGTCCGGCCAGCGCCTGGCAGCGTGCCAACAAGCAATGCCAGGAGGCGAGCGCTTATATCAAAAGCTGTGCCTGGCCAGCGCTCAAGATGTTCATGAAAATCACATAGAATAAAGATCTATAGCGAGCTGGATTTATTGCCTACTATATAGTCGATCAGTGGCCGGGCTATCAAGTCCAGCACGCTGCGTCCACATTTGGCCGAATACCCTTGACAATTGTCCCGCTGTCCATTGCGCTCCGCGTTGTAGTAGCGCTGGGGCAGCGCCTCGTACTGGGAGCTGCTGGGACTGAACATCACATGCATCAGGCTGCCCAGTACGCCATTGAGCTCGCCCAGCTGTGCACTGTTCGCCTCGCAGATGAGCCGCAGCAGGCAGCCGTCGCCGCTGCCCAGGCCATGTCTGTTGGGAGCAAGAGGCAACTGGTCAATAGATGACTTAAGCAGCTTTTAAGCTATACGAACTCTTCAAATCTCTCTCCAAGTATCTTATAGAACTTGGTGCGTGAGAGCAGCTGATGCTCCTGGCGATGTCGGGCCACAGCCTCATTCCGCTCCTGCCGCGGATAGCCCTCGAAGAAATCTTTGTAGTCATCAGATGATGGCGTTGGGGTGGGCTTGGTTTTTTTCTTGGTTTTGTGTTTACGCTTGGGCGGCTTCAACTTTGAAGGTTTGTGGTCCTCATAGTCGTCATAGTAGTCCCCAAAATCAGCTACTGGATCACCACTTGGATCCGTGTCCGTATCATTACCACGACGCTGCAAACAGTGGCCAAAATGTGATGTGAATCGAAACAAATTTTCAAGAAACTTACAAAAACTGGTGGCTCTTCATGCCAAGTTTTGGGCAGCGTGTACGTGGCCTCAAAATAGTATGACATGAACACATGCCTTGAGGGCAGATCCAGTGGTATGGCAATAGCTGTAAAAAGCTAAAAAAGAAGAAATTTTAAATGATAACAGATTTACAGGTGGGAAAATACTTACCCCAACTGTTCCACCTGTGTTCCATACGAGCGCCGCCTGTACTGTACGTCCAAAACAGATTGTTAGCAGGATCTCAAGCAGGCCCACATTCATGTTGATGATTGCCTCAAAGCGCTGCAAGCTCCAACGCTTCTTTCGAACAACTGAAAATCAAAATTTTTTCGGCAAACGCCAAGCGACAACTGGGGCCGACTCGGAACTGATGTGGCAATTAGGAGCAGCTAGAAAAGTTCTTGGCCAGTGAAAGTTGCTAATTAAAAAGACAGCCGCACTTAAAACTGGGGCACACAAAAAAAAACAAATCTATATTTCTGCGAATACACTAATGATTCTTGCTACATTTCATTGCGCTCTATGCGCTCAAGGATCTGCTCAAAGGGCTCCGATATCAATTCCAACAAACTCTCGCCACAGTTTTGCTCATAAAAGCTGCAATGATCGTTCCAGCCATCGTGCTCCGCCTGATAGAAACGCAGCGGCAGCTGCTCCGGCTCGGAAGTGCTGGGACTGTCAAGTAAACAAATTTAATAGAAATGTATTTGAATAGGGTTCTATGTGACTCACCTGAAGAGCACGTGTATTAGACTGCCCAGCACACCGTTCACCTTGCCCAGCTCGGCGGCGCTGGTCTCGCAAATCAGCCGCAGCAAACAGGACTCGCCCGAGAAGCCACTCCTGGAAAGTAAACGCTTATATATATACTATTCCCGTAATCTTCGAGTCATAAGCACCTCTGAAATTTGTCCATTAGTATGTGATAAATATTGCTACGGGTGAGCAGAGCGCGTCTCTCGCGCTTGGGTTCAGAAGTGGGCATGGAAGTTGTCTGCTCCTGCTCCTGATCTGCACTGCCCTCTATGTCCTGCTCCTCCTCCTGCTCTCTCCTGCTCTCCTCTGCTGCATGGCTAGTCTTGCGTGATAGCTCCACCTCCTCGGATTCGATGGGACCGTTTTGCTGTATAGGCAAACATTTCAAATGTGAAATTTATTGTTATTTCTGGAGAATCGATATGTCTATGGAAAGAATATCAGGCGCAAAGATGCTAATTGACCTTTTAAATGTTGTGCTAATTGCCAGTGAATGCGGCATTTTATAGACGTCAGATCAGCATGAGCTAGACTTACAAATAAGGTCGGCTTACTCCAGTTATATGGCGAGTTGTAATTTGCCTCAAAGTTGTAAGACACAAAAACGTTACGATGCGGCAGCTCCAACGGCACAGCCAATGCGGCAAACACCTGCGAGAAAAGCACATTCAACTAACCACCGACCAAAACGCCAGGCTAAAAACAAACTCACGCCATGCGTGCTCGAGGGCACGAAGGCCAGGTAGGCATCGGCCGAACGCAAGCACAGCGCGTACATGGCCAGCACAAGGTGGGTTAAAGTTTGATCAGAGCCCATTTCGGATGCAAACACACATTCAATTGATCAGGCAGAGCTTCAGCCAACAACTGAGCTGCTGCTCCAGCCGCAGCAAGCACCGAAAGTGCGTTTACATTAAAGACACAACTGTTAATGGGCAGGGCAAACACGGCTAGAGAACAGAACCAAGAGGCAACCCAAGTCAGAGAGCGAGTGAGTGAGATGCAATGTTTCGAGTACTCTGTATCATGTACTCCAGTTTATTTTCTTCTTCTTCTTTGCACGATGTCTTGGAGTATTCGCTCCACGGGCGTTGAAATCAGATCCATAACATTGTAGGGGCAGTCGCTCTCGTAAAGCGAACATTGCTGCTGCAGTCCATCCGCCTCGGCCTGATAGTAATCAGGAGATAGCTGCTCATCTCTGGAGCTGCTAGGACTGCAAAGTATCGATATGGATAATAGTCGTGCCTACTGATGGAATACATTCCTGACTTACGTGAAAATAACGTGCACAATGCTGCCCAGGAATCCGTTTATTTCGCCCAGCGTTGAGGCGTTCGTCTCGCAAATCATGCGCAGCAGACAGGCCTCAGCGGGATAGCCAGATCTGGAGAGGATTAACTGTTAAATTGGTTACTGAACACATTTTCAACTGCAGCTCAGACCTGTCTAGTTTATCGCGCAGTATAGTGTAGAAGGTCTTCCGTGTCATCAGCGACAACTCGCGTTTTTCACGAACCGGAGCCGTAGTTGTGTCCCTCGTCTTTTCCGGTTCCGGGATCTCCGGCTCGGTTGTATTGGTGCCCACGGTGCAATTGTGACACTGTCTGCTTTGCGCTGCATCATGGGTGGGATACGTAAGATAGCCATCTGCGAAATCTTGACCCATCTATTGAAGAATGTGAACGCTTAAACAAAAGACTTAGGACACAAACTTCAATTAATTTACCAAAATAGGTGGGAATTTGTAAACGTGCTCCGGATGATAGTAATTGAACTCGTAATTGTAGGACAAAAACACATTGCGATGCGGTAGACTAATTGGCACGGATATGGCCACGAAGAGCTGCAATAAATTATAGTTAGCAACAAAATGCGAGGCGTGCTAAAAGCTGACAAGTTACACCATATTCCGAATTTGTGGGATAAATCAGAGCTGCGTGGCCGGATGAAATGCAGCAGATGGCAATCAGGCACAGCACTAGACTTAACTCAAAGATTGCCTGCATGGCGATTATCTCTAATGGAAATATAAAATACACTTTATAGCTAAGGAAACTTTCTGGAACTACGTCCAGCGCGACTCGTGTTGAACTGACGCCCATTGTGCGTACTGTCAAGCAAGAAACTTGTCGTTCAAAACAATCAAGAACTTGTTAATTAGAACAAATGAAACGAATTTGTTTGATTGTTGTGCGTAACATTCTATGTGGGTCATGGGGAATTGGTTAAATTCAGTTTGAACTCTACGTGCGAAACACGTTGATTCGGCGTCAAGGGGCGCGGCTACAATAAATGAATAAATTATCATAAAACTGACGATGCATAATATCCTGATGAACAGCCACAAAAACAATCCGCTGTGATGTTGTATAAATTTATAAGCACCACATCATGGGCACGTAGAAACATTGGTTATATCTTAATTATACACGTAATTCATATTTTTATTTCAATGCATTGAGTACTGCTAGTCGATAATAATGTTGTTTAGGATGGTTGGCTGCTGCGGCTGCTGCGGCTGCTGTTGCTGTTGCTGGTGCTGCTGATGCTGCATTTGTTATCTATTGTTGCGCAGCTTGCGCTCCTTCCATGTGGCATACTTGGAGTTGGCGGTGCGCAGCAGCATGTTCATATGTTGCGTGAGTGATGATCGCAGCGGCGAGAGCTCATGCATTGCACGATTCTATGGAGATTGTGAAAGAGTTAATATGTATAAATTTAGCATACTCTAGCATTTACTCACCTCGAAAGGCACTAGCTTGGCCATTTTAAAACGCTGCAGTGTCTCGTGCATACGCTGTAGCTTTGTTTCCAGCTCCTCCGTGGTGGGTGGAAAGCAGTTCCAAAAATGTTTCAGCAGCTCCAAGAGCGACAGATACAAGTGCCGCAAGTCGCGTTGAAAGTCGCGTGGTACCAGCTCTGCGGGTAAATCAAAAGATTTATGTCAGCTAAAATGATTCTTAATAATAAAGTGTACTTACGCCCTGCTGACTGCTCCTGAAAGCCACGCATGAGCGAGCCACCCGGACTGAGCTCGCCTAGAGCATTGACCGCTGCCTTGGAGCAGATGACATTGCGCTGCGCACTGCGATCCAGCCAGGATTCCGAGTTGCGAACCAGCTTGTACTGTACATCGTCCAGACTGAGGGCATCGGTATGATTTTCGTACATGTGATTCTGCAACGGTCCGTTGAGGTAGCGTTCCACTTTGGACAGCTCAAATTGTTTGGCTTTGTTGGTCGATTGATGCGAATCCTCATCCGATTCGATTAGTGGGTTGCCCAAATCTTCGTAGTGTATCTTTTCAATGAGACGTTGCCTCTTCGCTTGTGGTGCATCAATATTACTGGGAGCACTATCGACCGTATGCTTTGCTCCCTTGCCATTTAATCCGTTTGTGTATGTGGATTGTCCTAGTGGGCCATTAGCTACGTTATTGCCATTGGTTACGGTGGCAGAAGAGGCATTAACATTAGCGCACGTCTTCAGTACCATGATTGAATGCTGATTGAAGCGCTTGATCATGTTCTGATGCACAATATTCCCACTGTTTACTACATTGCGATCGCCGGCAACGCTACCGAAGCCCTCCTCCAGCGGCACATCCTCAAACTTTTTCAAATCCAACAGCGGATCACCTGCAGCCTGCTGCACGGACGCTTTAAGCGCCTGATCATCGATTTTGCCGCACTCCGTAAAGATGTCTTTGGTGCCAGCGGTGAGACGGTCTCGATGAAAATAGTGCGATTGAAAGAACTTCGTCCAGAACTCTGATTCAGGCATTTTGGCGGGAACGTTCTCCATATGTTTGCGCTTAACGGCGGGATATGTTTTAAAAATGCAGTGTATGACATCAGAGGTAAGATTGTATTTAAGGCCATTGCAACCGTCCGTCTGCGGCTTAATATCGGCCAAAAAAGCGCCAGAGACACCTGAGGGAGCAGAGACACATAAAACACAATACATTTTAATCCTTGTTATAGGTGCACATACCGATTTCCTGACTCTTGCCCATCTTTTTTAGAGCATGATCTTTGGCGTGCGTGGCCCAGAACTCATCGCTGGTAAGTACTTTGGTTATAACCAGATCCTTGTATAGCTGCAGCAAATTGGGATTCTCCACTAGAATACGGTTCTTGTCCTCCAGATCTTTGTCTACCTTCCGCTTGAAATTGGGCAGCAGCTGCTGTAGCAGCTCCTTGACCTTGTCACGATCGGCAAGCATGGCCGGCTGGCCCTGACGGTTAACAAAATGGAACGTCGAAGTGTTGCCGTCATGCAGCACCACCTGTAGCTGCACCTTTGGCTTGCCATCGGGCGAGATCTTCTGAGCTGCATTTTATAAGCACCGCCTATGTTAGTTTCTCACAACGCAATTTATGCACACAGTCACTTACTTTTTATATCCGCATAGCGATGGGACACGGTCACAGTGTCCCGGTGCTCCGCCATCCATGCTAAGCGCTCGTTCATCACATAGAGCGTGCCGTCACCCTTCTTGTAACGCACCTCGCCCATTTGCAGGAGCACATCTTCACTGCTGGTGGTCATCGTTGTCGTCTGTTTCTACGTCTGCAGCCGGCGGCAACGCTTTAATAAAATCCAATTGCAGTTCACATCAATTTCTCAGATGCCAGCCCAAGCCTGCAATATGCAAAGAACACGCATTTTCATCGTATCACATCATAAAATACATTTATGCAGATGGCAGCGTCACCCAAGCACTCTTGGAATCATGCTGTGCAACGTGGAACAGCCAAATAGCACAATACTTCGCTATTTTCACGAGATTACTAAAAACGCACCTCGTAGCAAAGTGCAATTGCCCAACAGTGCTTGTGGTTCGTGACGGAGCGCAAATCCCAAGTTCACTGAACTAGTTTCTTTTTGGATAATTGGACACTGTGGCAACTCTAATTTACAAATCTTTAGTTGCCGGCGCGAAAATTGTGCCCGCCCGAATGTCTCAAGTAATACAAAAACAGAGTATTTAATATTTTAAACTGTCAACTTAAGTATTACAAAGTAACGAAACTGGACATGACAAGTACAATGGTTACTTTTCATATAAATATGGTATTTATATTTACATTATTCTAAAATAAAAAATGCGTTCATATTACCGCCACATACACATTTACATATATGCCTGCGTATATGCATAACTGTTAATGTCCGTTCATCCAAATAGTGTGCACAATATGTGTATGTATATAGAACGTACCGTTTGCTTGCTCAAAAGTTGGCGTCCTCGCCAACTGTCAAGTCAATCTCGTCTTTATTATCATTTTTAGCTGATCGTCCTCTTTTTGCTTTATTTCCGTTTTTCTTATCCGATTCCCAAGTGAGGCGCTCCTCGTAAAATTTAATTACAACTTTTGGACATTTTACGTTGGCAAGCTTGGCAGGCACCAGTTCGTAGCGATCTGAATTTTCCCACGACATGAGAAACATGAGCTTTCCTGAAGAATCGGTGGCTCCTAGTATTTTCGAAGCAACCAATCCACGTTCGAAACCAAATTTCTCTTCACTTTCGTCTTTTATTAAAGTTATTCGCTTGTTTTGCCCGTCACGTGCTTTGCCATTCTCTGGAGAAGGTCTCTTTTTTGCCTGTGCTTTGTTCCTCGCCGATTTCTCAAATGAGGCTATAAAGTCGGGGCAAGAGAGATTTTCGACTGGCTCCCAAGTGTTTTCACTGCGTGGATATCCATGCCATTTTAATAAGTATTCGGTCACTCCATTTACTATGCGTTTGCCTTCGATGCCTTCAACCACATAATCGGTCATATTACAGTTTTTTGTTGAATTTAGTAATAACTAATTCTTGAGATATTATAATCATTGGCTTCCCGGCGAATTCTGCTTGGGAACTTTGTGTACGAACTAGTTCATAATACGCACATAACCTACCAGCTGGTGTCGCAGTACGTTACAGCGATATGGCAACGTCACGAAAAAAGCGCACCATTTTTGAATTATTAGCTGAATATATAAAAGTGGAATATAATTTTTAGTGTTTTTTATAATTCTCTGTGGTGGGGCAAAGTTTTTGACCCGGTACTTGTAAAACTATTGAAATTTGTGAATTATTGAGCGTTTCCATTTTATGAAATAAATAAGCCTTCAGAAAGCAGCTTCAACTGACCAAGATTTTTGCTATCGAAGCATTTTCTGATCCCTCTGCCAATTACCACATGCCACATGTGTATGAAAATATATATAGTGCTTAAATTTTTGTTTATTTGCTCTACATTTATATGTGTTCATGAATAGGAGACGTACTTGAGATTGAATGCATGTGTATGTTATGTACATGCAGATGTTGTACAGACTAGAGATGGGCGCGGGCCTTCTTTACGAGGACCGCTCCAACACGACAATCGCTTTTATTGAGTTTGGTTAATAGATATTTTACAATGAGGCGTTCCTATCAATATTTTGTATCACAAGGTGGAGATATTCTCCCATGTTTACCGCCCGCATCCACCATCTTGACCAAACAAGGCATGTATTAGTTTAACTATGCTCCTTACATATGTACATACATATGTATGTATAAGGAAATTATTATTAAGATCGCACTACTTTATCTCATCCATTCGTACATAAATGCAGACACAAACACACATATGGATATGAACTTTGTTATTCAAACTTATTTACGATATGCGGGGCATTTTCATGTTTGCATGAAATTATAATAAAAGTGCAATAGTAATAAGGCCCGACTAGGCACATATGTATATACATATATATGTATTACCTTGCATTTTATAATATTTATAATTTCCGAACATATGTATGTACATGTGTACGTAATACAATGAACTTCATAACTACTATTATAAGTATTGTCGCTTATCAATATTTTTACCAATCACTTAGCGAAATACATGTATGTATGTATGTTAACGCATGGGACCCAACCAGCACACATGTATGTATGTATGTATGTATATTTATGGATTTTTAGTTACTGTTGAGCCGAAAAAGTGACTCACTAGAATTTAGTGACTAGAAATCGCAACATATATTGAACACAATGTTATCTCAAAATTCGTGCTCTTTCTTTTCGCTTCTTTTCTCTCTCTTTTTGCAGAGCTTTTTCGAAATTTAATTTCACAACGCTCGGCTATAAAAGATGACAGACCAACAAACGGAAATTCAGTCAAGAACGACCAACACAAGTGGAAGCAGTACCATTCGCCATCTTACATTGGCTTTGTTCGCTGCATTCCGTAACTCAACAACATTTTCAAACGCAACAAAGTGTGTGCCTTAACTGTTTGCAATGGCGACTACTATTCAGATGACAAATGAACAGCTTCATGCGCTAATCGAGGCAGTTCGCTCATCCGCGGTCAGCGCAGCCGGCACTGCGGCTGCCGCTGCCGGCAGCGATGCCTCCAACTCAAAGTCAAAGGGCAGCTTCAGCGCGTGCACGCACCGATTTTTCGGTTCTCGCAGTCACGACGACGTCGAGGAGTTCATCACAAACATTGTCACTTACAAGGAGCTGGAAGAGATCAGCGATGAGAACGCCCTTAAGGGCGTATCCCTGCTCTTCTACGGCTTGGCATCCACCTGGTGGCAGGGTGTACGCAAGGAGGCGAAATGCTGGAACGACGTCATCGACCTCATCCGCGAACACTTCTCGCCCGCCAAGCCCGCCTACCAAGTGTACATGGAGGTCTTCGAGAAAAAGCAGGAGGACGGCGTTGCCATTGACACATTTGTGGTCGAGAAGCGCGCTCTGCTCGCCCAGCTGCCCGAGGGCCGTCACAACGAGGAGACAGAGCTGGATTTCCTGTACGGCCTGCTAAACATCAAATTCCGCAAGCACATTTCCCGCCAAAGCATCGTTACATTCCGCGATCTACTCGAACAGGGCCGCATCATCGAGCACAACAATCAGGAGGATGAGGCGACCGCAAAGGGTCCGCTACGCGGTGCTCGTCGTGGAGAACGTTGCACCTACTGCAACTTCCGCGGCCACACTTTCGATGTCTGTCGCAAGCGTCGTCAGGCGCGGGACGAGGCAACGGCGGCGGAGGAGTAAAAGGCGATATACACACACACATCTACGGGACGTGACATCATCGGCAACAACAACAACAACTATTAACATCGTGCGCTGGGCGCATATTCATAGCTGACGTCATGTTCTCACTAATACACCAACACTCACTTTGTCGCGCCGGCCACACATGGACATGAGCGAGAGGCGAAGGTGACAACAACGAAGAGAAGCAGCAGCAGCAGCATCAGCAAGCTTTAGCAGCTTTTTGGTTAAGTTCATTTCAAACTCTCATTCAGCGCCAAGTGGCGTGCCGGCAAGCAAAGCAGAGATCAAAAACACAACAACGACATTTCGATGTCGAATCTTCTTCACGCCGCCCCTGCGGCTATTTTTGGCTCTGAACGCCACTCTTTCATTACTCTATTGTGATATTTTCACAAAATTTGGAATATTAACGGCAAATTTTGTTTGCCAACACCGAGCGGCAGTTAATGGAGAGGAGGTTGGCGCACGCATTTCGCCCCCAGGTTAAGTCATTGCTTTGATGCAGCACAGCAGAGCAGCGGCGTTTGGTTGTGCAGAGCTTTTGATAAGCTTTGTGCGGCGAGCGTCGCTGCCTCTGCTGCGTGTGCGTCGGTGCAGCGCCTATAACTGTGATGGGTGTTGCGTGCGCCCTGTTCCTCCCCCTTGCCTTTTCGCTCAAACACCGCTGCCTTGGCCTAGTGCCGGCGCAGCGCTGCTGCAATGCGCACGAGGCGATCAGGCGTAGGGCGTAAAGCTCTGCTGGTTTCGGCCAGCAGCGCTGCGCGTCCGCTTGTCGCCAAGTTCGAATTGCAGCAGCTGCGGCGCTGGTCCTGGATCAATGCGGCAAAACAAAACACGCTCATGGGAAGCAGCGCAGTCGCTTTTGTGCGGCGCATGTGCTCGACGCAATTCCTCGCTGTGGCCAGTTGGCAGCACTTTGCGGCTCACTTCGGTGCGCTGCAGCGCTGCTGCCGACTGCGGATATGCCCGGCCAGGTGTTGTGCTTGCAGTGCTTGCGTCTGGCACGACAGCAGCTGCTGCGGCTTGGTCATGGGCAAAACCGAAGCTCCTTTTAAGGGGATTCGAAACCTACGTTGACATTTTTAATGTCCTTCAATCGAACACATTGCACTACGATGGCTAAGCTGTCGCCATTCGTGCAATTGGCACGCTAAATTGCCTCCAGTCGGTGGCAGCTCCTTGGAGCTTCTCTGTACTTGGCAAGCATTAGGCACGTCAGCGCTCACACACGTTCACACGTACACACACCGGGGCTTCGGATTCGTCGCTGCTCTGTTGCTCCAGCTTGCGGCGACTGTCTCGAAACCCCAAACCATGCAAGTCTAGCCTCTTGTGCAGAATCCTTAGGCGCGTAGTGCCATCCATACCTAACATCGGTGTCCATACCATGGTGACCGTCGTCGTCCAGCGTGCGCCAGCACCTTGGAGCATTGGCCAGACAAAGCGCTGCGACAACGACGGCCCGCGTTCCCCGATGAAGTGCGATGCCATCTCCTTGGCATTCGCATCCTCATCCAGCTGGGGGCCTATCGATGACCACAAGAGGCTACGATAAGCTAAATAAATCAACAATTGTAAAGACTGAAACCAGAAAACGCAGAAACTAAAATACAAAAACCCAAAAACCAATTTTCTATGTCGTTTTATATGTGGCTACGGGGAGGGAGAGAGGGCGGGATTTGGTTATTCAAATATTACTATAATTTATTTCAGGAACATCAGCTGCGGCAGGCGAGATAGCACAATCAAATACTGCTAAAAGATTTCTCAGTTTATATTATTATGGGGAAACCCGAATTAAAAAAGGCAAATCAAATAAACTTTCTGACAGAAAAAACAAATCTATTAAAGATTAAAGTAATTTATGCTCAGAACGAGAATTAACTCGTTCGCTTCAAATCTAGATATATAACTCTTATAGTGGAATAGTTTTTGTATAGAAACATTGGATCACAATTCTGACAGGGTATCTAATCTTCGAGAGGAAAATGCTTTGTTGTTTTATTCCAGAAATCAAAAACATTTTGTTTTCTTAATTCTCAATTTTGAATTCTTTGAGCTCAGTTCTGTTTGTTCCTGCATAAACCTTCTAAGGCATATATCTAAGATTTTACTGTATTTATATTTTTAAAATTAAAAGAATATTCCTAAATAAAGCTACATTTCAGTGCCTCATGCGCTCCACGTTGCGGCCACGCTCGAGCAGCTCTCGGAAGTTTTTGATCTCATGTCGTGGTATGTGTTCTCTGTACTTTTGCAGCATTAGGCCGTAGACGAAGTCCAGCTCGGTCTCCTCGTCGTGCCGCCCGTCCGGCAGCTTGGCCAGCAGAGCGCGTTGCTTGCAAATAAAGGCATCGATCACTTCTCCCGTCGTCTGCTTCGTTTCGAAGATCTCCATGTAGATTTGATAGGCGGGCTTGGTGGGCGAGAAGTGATCACGCAGCAGCTGCAGTGCATCTTGCCAGGTCTTGACATTGCGCCGCACGCCCTTCCACCAGACAACGGCAATACCGTGGAACAGCAGCGTGATGCCTTTCAGCGCGTCCTTGTCGCTGATGCCCTCCACCTCCTTGTACGTTTCCACTGCCGTTATGAACACCTCGACGGCGTCGTGGTCCCGCTGCCCGCTAAATTGGGCCATACAATTGCTAAAGCTGCCCTTTGAGTGCTGCTCTTTTTCATCATTCTGGGGTGCCAAAGATTTGATGGTTTCGATGAGTATGCGAAACTGTTCGTCCGACAACTGCGTCATTTCGCCAGAGCAAGGCTTTGATTCCGACGAGAATAAATAAACAAAACGCAGCTGCTTCGCTGCTGCCAACAAATAAACTAGACAGAATTATGGCCGCCGTCTTGAGCTTTTTTCGTTGTGAAATAAAAACAGTTGGCTCTCTGAGTACACAGAGTGGCAAAAGCTTTCGAGTTCGAAAAACCGGCAATTTTTGCTTTCGATATTGTGATTAATACTTTTAAATGCATGCATATGTATTTACGTGTATGAGCATATCAATGTGTGTGTATATGGATGTATGTATGTATGTAAGTTGCCATGGGTGTTTTGTGTTATACATTTTCTCAGAAAAGTGTCATTAGTTAAATGACATACATATATTGATAAACAAATACATACATATGTTTACGTAAGTACATAAATAAGCAGTTAAGTGTGAACTTTATTTCTTATCATGTTTCCTGCACTTATAATCAGGAAAACAATTTTAACGAATATTGAGCAAAGAAACATTTTGTATGTGTAAAAGGATATGAGGTCAGCGGAGGATCAAAACTTGTACAATTTTAGTTGCGAGCCGCAGGAAAATAGATCGAACTATAAAATTGATTGATTGAAAATATATATACATATATAATTTGATATATTTTGACGTATTCGGGAAATTGTTGATTGACAATCGAATCGATTGTCCTGCTCAGTGCGCTAGGATCGCAAGGAGAATCATAAGCTTTAAGGTAATATTAAGTATTACGAGCTGTTACAAAAGCAGAATTATTCCCAGAACAAAAATACAACTAAATAATTATTGGAGTGCAGTTATTGCCAGTGCTCTTAAGTTGCCAACAGAATTGATAAGCCCAGAATGTTGCCAGCTTAAATACATACATATGCATGTGTATGTATGAATGTGTCTACGCTCACCTATAGCTAATTGTTTATACATATTAAATTGTAGCTCTCTTCGTATAATAAAATTAAACCTATTGCTCTTTCATAAGGCAAAACTTTTAAAGAGCGCAACTGTCATTTCGAAGTCTAATTTCACAAGTCTGCGATATAAAACCGGTGGAAATTCAAAATCGTACCAAGTTTTTAGGCGACATCAACAGGTCAAGAGGTCCACTGCTATTGACTATTTTGTCCTTTTGGCTCCAAACAGCAACAATATGGCCCAAACCATACAAATGACCAACGAGCAGCTGCGCGAGCTCATCGAGACTGTGCGTTCCTCTGCTGTAACTGCAGCTGGGAGTGCTGTTGGGGTCGCCTCCAGCTCGAAGTCAAAGAGCAGCTTCAGCGCCTGCACGCACTGGTTTAGCGGTGCACGTAGTCACGACGAGGTTGAGCAGTTCATCACAAACATTGTCACTTACAAGGAGCTGGAAGAGATTAGCGATGAGAACGCCCTAAAGGGCGTACCCCTGCTCTTCTACGGCTTGGCATCCACCTGGTGGCAGGGTGTACGCAAGGAGGCGAAATGCTGGAACGACGTCATCGACCTCATCCGCGAACACTTCTCGCCCGCCAAGCCCGCCTACCAAGTGTACATGGAGTTCTTCGAGAAGAAGCAGGAGGACGGCGTTGCCATTGACACATTTGTGGTCGAGAAGCGCGCTCTGCTCGCCCAACTGCCCGAGGGCCGTCACAACGAGGAGACAGAGCTGGATTTCCTGTACGGGCTTCTGAACATCAAGTACCGCAAGCACATTGCACGGCAAAGTGTACCAACATTCCGCGATCTGCTTGAACAAGGCCGCGTCATCGAACACAATAATCAGGAGGAAAACCAACAGAAAACCTCACGAAAACGTCCACTTCCAGGTGTGTAACTGGGTATAAAATTATTACTTTGTTTTTCTTTTAATAAACAAGTTCCCCATAGAATGCTGGGATACCGTTAAAAATGTTGGCAGAGGTCGTGGTGGAGCTAGGGGCAGAGGCCGGGGCCGGGGTAGGAACACTGCTGTACAAGAATCTGAGAACAATAACAGCGGCATGGCCGGAGAAATCTGAAACAATAAATAATTTAATTTGTAAACTACTAAATTAAGAGAAACAAAAGGATTACCCCGATTCGGTAGATACATATACCTGAAAATCAATTTTATTTATTATGTATTTATTTAATAAAATATTTAGTTGCAGCATCGAAATATACAGATTTTATTATTTGATGCTGTCCGTTCAACAAGTTTAATCTAACTTCAAGCGTTGCCATCTGGTTCAATAAAGCTGCAAACAAGTACTTTAATCGCCATATTTTTCTTGCTAGCCAGGGCGTCAGCAATGGTATTGGTATCGTCTGGGACTGCGCAGTGCGCAGGGTTGCTGTGCTCCAAAAGTATTGGTATCGGACGGTCGTATTTTTGTTATGCTGTTGTTGTTGTTGTTTAGCAAAAATGGATCAACAACTGCACCGTCTGACGGATCGTCATTACTCGGAAGTAGAGGGCTTGCTACAGGTATAAAAACATCTCCTACAGATTGCATGCATGGCAAATTTAAATGTTTCAATTATTACAACGCCCAACTTTTTGCCCGTTTTCGTCTGCCCACTCACGCGAACGCACCCACTCTCAAAACACCAACACACATATATATGCACATACACATAAAAACACACACACAAACATACACACAAACGCTTCTCGCCGCAGGCTATGGACATGCCGAGCTCAGACCACGAAGAAATCGAGTCGGAATCGTGCCGACTTAGCCGGTACAATGTGGCCAACCTGTATGAGGGACGTCAGCGTTGCTACACAATGCCGCACGTTCCCCCCGCGCCGCCCTCCACACCGACGCTGTTAACGTCCAGCAGCAACGGCAACGGCAGCAGCACTGGGATCGGCAATTGCACCGCCAACGGGACTGGGAATGGTAGCTCCAGTTCACCCACCGCCAGCCTGGTGGCCGATAATCAAATCAATCATTTTATCTACGTAAAAAACGGTAAGAACCTGCGTCGTGAATCACGTTGCGTTGACTCGGAGCTGTCCAAACTGTTCAACGTGGTCTCAATCACAAATCGGCTAACGGCCGTCAAGAACCGGACGCACAAACAGCAGCTGGCCGAGCGCGGCATCATAAATGCATCGCGCACAATTTCCAAGCTGCACGGTGCGACGAAAATCTTTAAGATTCATCGCGATCCCAAGGAATTCCTGCGCGAAACGGACGAGGATTCGGTCTCGGCGCCCGAATACGATGAAGAGGAGGAGGACACACGTTTCCGTTTCTTTCGACGGACACGGCACTCACGCCGACACTCGTATACGCGCATGGAGCGTAAATTTGCACGATTCGAGCATCACGAGCGCATGGAGACGATCGTCGATAGCTTCGATGCGGCCATGAGTTTTAACGATGCGGATACCTGAGCGGATGCAACAGCTGCCGCAACAGCAACTACATCAGCAGCAGCAGCAGCAGCAGCAGCAGCAGCGGCAGCAACAACAACAACAACTGTAGCGGCAGCATCCGGATCCGCAGCCGCATTCGCGGGCAACCAACACCACAGGCACGGGCAAGTGGTTCGCCGCCAAGTGCAAACCAATGTGATGAATGTGAATTTCAACTAAATTATTTTTATTACTACTACTATTATTACGATTATGATTACCGATTATCGATTATCGAACTGTTCTCTCCATACATTTAGTTCTTTTGCGCCGATTGCCGTCGCGTCTTGCGGCCAACGCATGTGTCCGATCCCCAGATCCATGTGGGTTAGCCCAAGCGCAGCGCAGGGCGAGCATTTAGTTTTTAGCTTAGTTCTTACGCCTGTGCGGCTCCCCCGTGCACCGTGCTCACCAGCAACAACGACAACAATAATAATAGTAATCAGAACAAAACCAACCAGCACAATGTCTAGTATTTGAATTTGTTGTTGCCCGAGCGCGGCCATTTGGGAGCCAAGCGAACGATTCCAATAAATGCACAAAATAATGTGTTGTATTTGTGAAGATGAAAACGCAATTTTCTTATCGCGCCGCCATTAAACATATCCGATCGGATCTATTTAAGAAATTGTTTATATGACAGCGTTACGATGTTGTGATTTCGATTCTTGTATAAGAAAAGCAAAACTACAAACAAAAAACGAACCGTCTTCAAATTCAATTTGTACAAACAAGTTATTTCGAACGACTATATAATAGTGCAATCCTGATTAAAGTTTACCGAATTGATTTAAAAGTCACAATTAAACAATTTCCTAGATATCCAACAAAAAGCATACTTTTTTTAAAAGAAAAATTACCATTACATTACAGGCTTATAGATTCGTTAGTTTTTAGAGATGTCTTGCAACGAAAAAGGATCATTCCGAACATGGAAACTTTCGTAATATCTGTTTAATCAGGCGCTAAAGAGGCACACGAACATGGATAATACGACAGAAGAGGAGCTAAGGCTATAATAGAACGAGTTCCGTGAACCGATTTAAGCTTTCAAAGCTAAACAATAACAATGTTAATAATAATAACATAATTCTAATACCTAATTCGAGTAATGTCAAGAGGTGTGTATCTAATTAGATGCGCTCCTTGAAGAAATTGGCCATCAGATTCTCTTCGAGTTGCGCGGGATCAGTCACCGGCATCCGGCAGACACGATCATGGCAAATATATACGGTTGTCTTTCCATTGACCATTTTGAATTTCTGCTGGAGTCGCTGGTTGCACGCCTCGTCCGGATGCTGCGGATCGCAGTGGACAATTATCATGCCCGGTACATAGAATTTGCGCACAATCTCCACAAAGCGTTTGGTGTCCGGTGAGTCTGGACCCACGACAGCCACCAGGTCCAGGCCGTTTTCGTGCAGCAGCAGCGCCGACAACATCTCGGGCAATGCATGACCAAAGGGTGCAACATCGGCAAAGTAATTCAGCAGCTTGGCGGCACGCTTCAAATATGTGCCCTCATCGAAATAGTGCGACAGCAGGGTGAGATTGCGTGCGGCGACGCTGTTGCCACATGGCTCTGCGCCATCATGATCTGGAGTGAGAAGTTATGGCTATGAATTAGGTGGAATCAATATGACCCAACACGAACCTTCCTTGAGTCTAACAATGACATTGGGCGCATTCTGCTGTGAGAAGAAATAGGCGCCATTCTTTTCATCCCAGAAGAGTTTGTCCTGTGTCACCTGCAGTTCCTTGGCCCAGTGCAGAGCGCTCATATCCAACGATGCCTTGTAATAGTCCAGCAATCCCTTGACAAGGAAAGCATAATCATCCAGGAAGCCCTCGATGCGTGTACTGCATTAATAGTTTTGTAGGTCTTTAGTGATCCTATAATATAAATCCCAACTTACGGATTCTGCTCCAGCGTATTATTTTGCACTCCAGCGCCATAACAGGAGCGCAACAGCAACTTTTGCTCCCCATCGTACAGATGTGTGCGCAAAAAGTCCATGAGTTGCTTGGCTGTGGCCAAATACGCATCCCGCTTCTCTGTCCCACAGTTGGCAAGCTTGGCGAGACCGGATAGCACCAGGCCATTCCAGCCACATATGATCTTCGTGTCTAAATGAGGCCGCGGACGCTGATCTCTGACTTTGTGCAGAATATCATTGGCCGTCTCCAGCAATTGGCAGAGTTGTGCCATCTCCAAGTTGAAATTCGAACACGTGTCCTCCTCAGAGCCGCGCACTATCAGAATATTCTTGCCCGTCAGATGGCCGTGCGGATCACTGGCGGGCGGCACATTGCCAGCCGGCTTCATGCCATAGTGAAAACAATAGATTTCAAAGACACGCGCCGCACTGACATCATTAAAGCGCGCTTGCTGCGCTTCGAAGGCCTTCTTCACTTCATCCCAGGTCCAGGCATAAAACGCACCCTCCACCTTCACGGTGTCCGCATGCGTAGGCAAGGAGTCGGCATCCTCTCCAGCGTAAAAGCCGCCTGCCGGATGACGCAGGTCTTTAATCAAGTACTCATAAATTCGATCCGCATAGCCCAGGAATTCCTTGCTGCGTGTTAGCTTGTAGGCATTGGCATATGCCGCCATCAGCTGACCCTGATCGTACAACATTTTCTCGAAGTGAACGTTATGCCAGTCTCGCGTGGTCGCATAACGCGCAAATCCACCAAAAATGTGGTCATTGATGCCACCGCGTCCAATATGATCCAAAGTTTGCAGCACCATGTCCAGCACGTCCACATCCTTGCTAACCAAATAGGCGTGAAACAGAAAATTGAGACGCGGCACTTCCGGAAACTTGGGCTCTCGGCCAAAGCCGGCGTGCTCCTGATCGAAACGCTGCTTGTGCACCGCCAGTGCCTCTGCAAGCTTTGCATCAGCGCTGCCAGGCTCGAAGGCGGCTTCGCCGTCGGTTCCAGCATTCTGATTGGCTCGCATGGCCTCCATCAGCGTGCTTCCCGCTTTCTTGAGTGATGTGCGATCCGTTTGCCACTTCTTGGCTATGG
Source organism: Drosophila novamexicana (assembly GCF_003285875.2). Lineage (NCBI taxonomy): Eukaryota > Metazoa > Arthropoda > Insecta > Diptera > Drosophilidae > Drosophila > Drosophila novamexicana. The sequence continues at coordinate 4,443,010 of NW_020824765.1, read as the reverse complement.
ACTCCAGCACCATGGTGAACGAGGGCATGCCATAACTGCGCCAGCAAGCGGAGAAGCCATTAGAAACTATATGAATATGGAATGTTTTATGTCTTACCGCGCCTTGGGCGGAAAATAAGTGCCAGCTGCGAGTGGTGCTAGGTCGGGCGTCAGCCACACGCTCATGGGCCAGCCGCCGCTGCCCTTGGACATGAGCAGAAACTGCATATAGACCTTGTCAATATCGGGCCGCTCCTCTCGGTCCACCTTGATGTTGACAAAATGTTTGTTCATCACGGCGGCCGTGTCGGCATCCTCGAACGATTCGTGCTCCATGACATGGCACCAATGGCAAGTCGAGTAGCCTACAGACAGGAAAATCAACTTGTTCTCGTTACGCGCACGCTCAAAGGCCTCCTCACACCAGGGATACCTGTCAAGAAGCTCTTGAGTTGGCAGGGAATTACTTAATGCTCTTTTGGTATACTCACCAGTCGACGGGATTGTGCGCATGCTGCAGCAAATATGGCGACTTGGAGGCTGCCAATCGGTTAATGTGCTTTGGCGACTGCGCCTTTGTCTCGCCACCCGTAGCCATGCCACGAAACAGGTGCTGCTGCGTCTGTGCTGTTGATGCTCTGCTACGGTTTGGTAATTGTCTTTGGCATCAAATTGGAGTTAACAATTGTGACTAATGCCAAATATGATTAGAACTTACTCGTCTATCGGCCAACTACGCTGTAATTGTGTTTGAGGCGCTGTAAATGCGAACGCGCTTCTTATCCAGGTTTGGCAGAGTGTTTTGCCTCTAAACATAGCAATTTAATTGATAATGCTCAATGGAAAGGGCATTCCATCAGCTGACTGAATTGATAAACAATGTAAGTTATCGATTACACACGATTACTAAATAATAAAAACTAAAGTGGTATAAATGCTTGCCTCATTTATGATTGCTTCATATTTAAAGACGCCACATTGGCTAACACTAATTATAATTTCTCATAAATATTAGCAAATGCGTAATTTCCAATTAGATTATCGATGGCCAATCTATCTTATCGATACTACTCGATACTTTTTGACGATAGTTATGTTTAACAGTCATACGATGCTTGTAAACAATAACAGGTGTTGAACAGTAGTGGCAACGCCAAGGTATTGCCAGATAGCATTGTACGACTGGGCGCGCGCCATCTTTTCAAATCCATTTTGAGAACTTATATTGCTTTAAAATATTTATTAATGCATACACTTTATCTTTGCTTTTGATAATTATGTAAAAAATTGCTTACACATATGCGGTTGATATATAGTTTAACCTACAAGCTAATTGAAAATCACAAATGAACATAAAATATTTATACATTATAGTGTGTGTGTGGTTGAATTTTAAGCACATGTTTAAGTTAATACACACAATACCCCGACCGGCGACTACAGAGGCAGCGCTCAATTCTCGCAAACCACTCTCAACTTTGAGTTGACAGCACGGAAAATTGAGTGAGAGCTAAACGCTTTAGCAATCGCTTTGGACTAGCGCATCGCTGAGCGCGCCCAGCTGCTCCTCGCTGGCCTTAATCCTGTCGGACAGATCGCGTGCGTCGGCAATGAGTTTGGCCTTCATATTGATAAAATAATCATAGTCGGCGCACAGGTCGGCGCTGAGATGTTTGCCAAAGAGTTTGGCAATGCTGCTGCCACGCCTGTCAAAGTCCGCTTTAAGGCGCTGCGCCTCCTCCAGCTGCTCATAGAGGTGTGCGCGCTTGGCTTCCAGCGTGCTCTGTGCAAATGGAAAAAACAAGTTAGTCAAAAGAGTTTTGGTTAAATTGTAGTGCAGTTTTGTACCTTCTCCTGCTGGCTGCTGGGCACACGCACCTCCAGACTGCATTCGGTTTGGGCCAGGCGCTCCGACAGCGATAGCAACAGGCTGGTTATGTTACCCACATCATCGATGTAGGTGCGGAACTTGGACGCTTCGCTAGGACGCACCTTCTCCGTTAATTTGGCCAGCAAATCCAGGCCCAGTTGATCATTGATGGCGCACTCATCGACAATGGTTTGCTGCTCGCGCTTTAGTGCGCCGATTTTTTGGTTCAACTGCTTGATCAGCTCATCCTGCAAAGGGATTGGCATTAGGTTTGACTGTTGAGCCGCCTGGATTGAGCGCAAGGGCTTTACTTACCAGCTTTTGTTTGATTAAATTCGTGGACTCCGCATCGCCTGAGTCGTCCGCCAGCTGCAGTTCCACGCTGACCAGCTGGAGTTCCGTTGTCGCCAGCAGCGTCGTTGTGCCGCTGGCTCCTTTCATGCGCATCAGCGTCGTGGTGCCGACATCTCGCTTGGCCGGGCGCAGCTGGACATTTGGATTGTACAAATTGTTGACGTACTGCGTCGTCGGCTTGTAGCTTTTTGGTGTCAATATTTCGATGAGCTTGTCGTTGGGCGCCAGCTGCTTGATCAGCTCCAGGGCCAGATTCTCGTATTCCAGTTCAATGGCCTGACGCTGGCGTGGTTGCAGCGTCGTGCGCGTCTGCTGCTCCTCACGCGTCGCCACCAGTTCATTGTCCAGCAAATCCTCTGTCTGGCAGGCCATGTCCGCGGTGCTGGGCGTAGGATTGACAATAAGCACCAATTCGCTGCGCTGCATTAGCTTAAGACTATCCGTGTTGGCAGCCATGGGCGAGCCTGGCTTGGATTCTGTTTCCAGCTCCGCCAGCTGCTCCTGGCTAGGCGGTGGGCTTGGCGGCGGTTCTGTGGTCGGTGGTGGCTCTGTGCTGCTGGGACTCAGCGGCTTGGCATAGCTGCCCAGCAGTCCGGCGGAGTCGCACAGGTGCGCTGACATCAGCTGCGATTGCAGCTGCGTGATCTTCTCGATGTTCTCGCGCAGCGACTCCTGTCGATTCACGGGCGGCGGCGGTGGCGGCTGCTTTGGGAGTGTCGCTGTCGTCGTTGTGCTAATTAGCTCGGCCCGAAAGATGTGCGCCTCGGGATTGCCATTAAGATTGTTCTTCACATTCACTGGACTGCACTCCACGGAGCTGTTGCTCAGGCTGCAGTCGGAGTTGGCCGGCGAGAGCAGCGGCGGTGTTCCTGGCAGCGACACCTCCTCCAGCGTCGTCTCTAGGTCATGGACGGCTTGCTTCAGATCGACATGTGACTGGGACACATACTGCGTGGGATCGTGCGCCGGCTGCTGCTGCTGCTTCACATCGTACGACTGAGATCGCGTAAATTGCGGCGCTGGCGATCTGCCCAGGGCAGGCGATGAGTAGCGTTGTTGCGACTGCGGCTGCGGCTGCTGCGGCGCCTGTCCATAGATCATGGCGTAGGCTGTATTATTGCCAACACTTGCAGCTGTGGGCGTGGCATTTGTTGGCGATTTCGTTGCGAGGTTATTATTGGAGCCATAGCGCAGAGCAACAACATCCCCGGGCGAACTGGGCGGCGGCGGCTTGACCGGCTGCTGTTGCAGCTTTACGCCCAGCGGCAGCACATCCGGCAAATTGTTGGGCAACTTCAGTTTGCCAGCACCGACTGCATAGCTGGGCTTGTTGTGCGCCACCAGATCCTCGTTGGAGGTGAGCGTTAGCTTATAAATGCCATGGTCCGGATCCGTGTTGTTCAGCTTTTCCAGGCTCTGACGCGGCAGATACGAGGCCTTTGAGTTGGATCTGCAAGCAGAAAGAAGATTGGGTTTTAATCAAATTAATTTTTACTTAAAAACTAAAAAGAAATAAGGAAAATAAAAAATATCTTAGTTAAAAGTTGTTGCAAGAATTTTACTTTTCAAAAAGAAAATGCAGCTAAAATGTTTTTTTTTTGCGCTCAACTGTTGGGAAATTTCGTGGCAAACTTCTGTCACGTGTACGAAGCTAATAAGCATATGAAATTGCCTTTGGCCCAACCCAACTAAATGTCTAGCAAATGTCAATCGTTAGCTTGAGACACTCTGAGATAGTCTGAGGCAGCTTGGCAGGGGTGGGCGACAGGTCATCGGCTGGGGTCATCGGCTGCTCACGCAGGCCACGATTTGGCAGTCTCGTTTGAGCGCTGCGACCACAAACATTATGCAAATCTGAAACGGGCTGCTAATTGAGTCCTCGACGGCATCAACTACACATCTCGGCAGCTCATCATATCGCAGCACCCACATGGCGAAAGTGGCTGCTCCGAAAAAATAATAAAAAGCAGCCGAAAAATTATTCTGTGCACGATGCGCGGCGACAACATTTTGTGTTTTTATTTTCAGTACGGGTACGGGTACGGGTATTAAAAACAGTTTGCGAGAGACAAAAACAAAAACGAAAGTGAAATGTTTACAGTGCAATTATTATAAAGAGTTTTATGTTTCAGTTTTCGGTTTTGAAGAGTTCAGTCTTCAGTCAAAGTCGAGGCTCAGTTTTGTGTGCAGCCAGCCAAAGAGGGCTGAGCTGAGGGGGCGACGGATGTTGTCGACAACTTTCAAAAAGTGCTAAACTAATTTTAACCTTTTTTTGCCGTGTTTTTTTATTTTAACAAGCGCGATTTGCGGCTTGGCCACCCCCGGAATGGGACAAAAGGTGTTGCTCTAACGGTTAAAATGTGCGTAAAAGCGAAAAATATATTTATATATATTTATATATATATATATGTATATGTACATATTTGAGTATTTCTGAGCTCGTATAGTCAAAAGAAAGCCGACGTAGAAATGCTGACAGGTTGCACATTTACATAAATTAAGAGTGAAAAAAAAATAGAAAGAAACAAAAAAATACATTTTGGCCGCTTACATCACCCGAAAAAAAACAGCTGTAGCCAATGTATCTGTATCTTTAGCTGACTGTATTTGTATCTGTATCTCTCAATTGGCTGGCATTTGCATAAGCGACCCTTTTGTCTAGTTCCCAACGCCTCACATTTGATTATAACCGACAAAACGCAGCTTCTTAACTTTCTTCGGGCGCAGGCATCCGTCAGATACATTAGCTGCTTGTAGATGTATCTGCTGCTGATAGCTGTCCACTTGTTGCTTCTCTTAATCACTTCCGTTCGCCGTCTGCCTGTTGAGTAATATGCAACACCATGGGTGTGTGCCTGTGTGCCTGTGTGTGTGTGCGTCCGTGTGTATGTGTATTGCCAATTTTGCCATGTTTATTGTTGTAGCTTTTTTTGGTTTGGCTTTTAGCGTACAAGCCACAAAGCGTTTCATTTGCATATTATGGAATTTGCATATTACAGCAGCGACAGAATGTCTGCCAAATATTAAAAGATATCCCACACAACCCACCTGAGTTTATCTTGTTTGGCAGGAAAAGTGTTGATTGACAAGCTAAGCTCAGCATTTACTTTGTATGCTGCTCTCTTTGCTTTTCTCTATTCCTATCTTACCTAAATATTATTCCTCAAATTATAATCTTCAACTCGGGTTTACACTGATTTCAATGCACTTGACATTTTGATGCTCTGATAAGTCTGTTTGTTATCAAACACCCGCCCGACCGCTGGACAAGCTCCCGCCTGGTAATATAAACAAAAATAGCTCTGAGTAAATTTTATAACAGGCACAACAAATCACATAGGAAGCTACAATGAGGAAATGTGACTCTACACTGAGGTAAAAAACTGATTAAAATTAACTATAGACTCTTATCGAAGTCAAGCAAATGTTGATAATGATTTATGACTTTAGTTTGTCTAACTAGAAAAATATTTTACTCGAGTTTTCCTTTAATTATTTTGTGTAAAGTAATAAAGGTATCAAATTGGCCAAGATTATTAGAAGCTGCTGCAAAAAGTTCAAGTATATTTACAATTTAATAGCACTAAATGCTTGAAAATGCGAACAAAGTAAGTTCTTTGTGCTGTTCGCTGATTCAATTGATTATTTCTCTGGCTATAAAAGTGCTTAAGTTGCCATAAAATAAATAGACTCTGACTTATTTAATAATACGCCAAATTTACAATAGAACAATTGTTTCCCATTGATAAGCGAAACAAACTCAAGTTTCTAAAGAACTGCCTCGTAATCAGACAGAGACTGGCTATAGGAAATGCTTAAAAATTCAATTGAAAAGAAAATTGTATTTAATTAGTCAATGTTGCTGCACAGCAACCAAGTTCGACCTTGGGCAAAAAATGCCTCAAGCTAAATAAAACAAAGTTTCTTTGAGAAAATATTCATAAAGCTACTTTAATGTCAATTACTGAACTAGAGCAACATCTGGAGATCACAACAATTCAAGCGATTCGCAGAGATTGGGCAACAGCTGACATAACACTCGCCGCCTCTGTTTGTGATACAAATGAAGAGAAAATTACACCCGCAATGCTAAGTAGTTGGTTTATAATAGCCAGATTTATGGCAAATTATTGTTTTATTCGGTTTAGTTTTCGGTCTTTTTGGCAGCCGCGAGTCGCTTTGAATGAGTCTTTAAATGTTGTATAAGACGCGTAATGCGCTGAGGCATTTCATTGAAAATGCTTAAAAGCCAAAGAAATGCCGAATAGACTAAAGAAAGGGCCCAAATGAAATGCTTGGCTGAGCTGGAATCCGACTTGGACTTGGACTGGAACTGGAACTGGGAGTCTCCAACTCTTACTCAGCCTGAGTCCGAGAGCGTCTGGTCAATAACATTTCCATTTTCATACAATTAACGCATATTTTGTTTATGGCTGCTATTTTATTTATATTTATAATATTTTTTGCCATGTTTGGGGCGCTGGTTATGTGATGCAAATTATGAATACCATAGAGCAGATTTTGATAAATTGCTTGGCCTTTTGTTTTGCTAGTCAGGAGTTGCATAAGATACGCTCGCCCGATAGATAGATACGCTATTTTGATGATGATGATGATGATGATGATGATGATGATGATGGGTAGTTATCTTAGCTGGCAGGGGCGCTGATTGCCTCCACCCGCTGCTGCTCTTGTCGGGGGGTTCAGTGTCCAAAATGGCAACGCATGAAGATTGGCGAGTCACTGTCAACGGGCAGTCGCCTGCCGTCTGCCACCTGCCGCTTGCCACCTGCCGCCTGCTGTTGCAAGTTCCAGTTGCAAGCTGAGTCTAGATGCTGGTGGTCAGTGGCCTCTGCGTGGCGCGTTGCGTATGCAACGTTTGGCGCCGTTGCACTATAATTTTTGATCAGCAATATAACGAGCTGGTGTTGCCGCTGACTAGTTTTCTTTGATAGTAAAAGTATTTTATTTAAATATGCCGACGACGACGACGCCGGCGACGCATGGAAATCACGTTTTTAACATCTCGTCTTAACATTGAGCCAAAAAAAAAGAAGGCGAACAAATGTTCGCTGAGGTTGTTGTTGCTGTTGAAAACATAAACATCTCACAAGCTGAGCCGAAAAAAAAAACCGGATTGTACGCGTCGCACACATTTTCACTTGCCGCAAAATGACGTCAAGTCCAACATAAACAGATGGCCAACAGTCGCAGTCGCAGTCGCAGCCGCAGTCGACGTCGCAGTCGCCACTTTCTTCTTTCGGCGGGGCATGAAACTGCACTGAGGTCAGAGCAGCGTACAGGGGGGATCGAGAGGTCAGGCACGCATTCAGGCACACCAGAACAAATTGCAGCGGCAGCTCGCTCTTCAAATGAGCTCCAGTCTCAACTGTCGTAAGACTCTGGTATTTAGGCGTTTATTTTTTTGTACAACTGCCAGCAACGCATCAAACTATGGCATAAATTTCTCTTGGGAAAATTACTGTAAAATACCAAAAAAAAAAAAAAAAAAACCAAAAAAACAACACGGAAAAGCAAGGCAAAAAGTAAAGTAAAGAAAAGCAAAGTTAAGACAAGACAAGCCAAGAAAAGAAAAGTTCTCTCTTCATATCGAAAGTGGACGTTGCAGCATCTGCGTCTGCCGCTTGAGAGTGGCCAGCTACACTTGAAAAACACATCTCTCTGCGTGCCGCACAGTGGTGCAAAATATTAAATTTGAATTAAATGCCAATTTTCGTTTTGAAGCGATAAAAAAGTTGGACTTTCAAATGATCTGCCAGGACTTTATACATAATGCTACAACCATTTGAGAATTACAAGCATTACAAGCCGCACAGTGGTGCGTATTATTAAATATAAATTAAATGCCTCAATTAACCATAAATTTCAGTTCGCCAAGTAATTCCTTTTTAAGTCATAAAGTTGGACTTTCAAAGGATCTGTCAGGACTTTATACTTAATGCCACAACCGTCTGAGAATTATAAGCTCAAACTGTTTTCTACGCTAAACCATAACCGTTTGCGAGTTATAACCATAAACAACAAATATGATATTTGTTTAATTTACTTAAAAGGTTTAATTTTAACTACTGTGACCAAAGCTCCCAAATCAGCCTGGAATCTTTGCTCGAATCTGCAGTCTTTAATTTATGCACCACTGTGCGCTATGTGGCTGCTTCTTTTAAGCCTTACAATCGTTGGCCAGACGTTTCGTGGGCTGTTTTCATTTCTAATGCGGTTGTTGTTGATGTTGCGGCTGCTGTTGCTGCTGCTGCTGCTGTTGATGTTGTTATCGTGGCTGTTGCTGTCGTTCAGCAATAATTATGATCCATTAATTCTGGCGGCGGGCGGCGCCTTGTGCAATATTTTTAATGTAAAATCGATTTAATGGCGCTTCTCGCTCGAGGGCTCTGCCCAAAATAGACAACTTGGGAAATGCAGCAGCAGCAGCAGCAGCTATTGAAAGTGTCGAAAGTGGCTGCAGCAAGACTTGAACTGAGCTGCAACTCTGAAACTGGGTAATTAACTTGTGAGCTAAACGGCCGAGTCATAATAATTATATGAAAGACAACAAGGCAAAGACAAGCAGCTGCGGGCCCTCAGAACAAAAGCGGCAGCCGCTTGAATCAGTGGACTGTGGCCTGGACATGTGCGCACTCAGCTACAACAAAGCCAAGATCGTAAAAATGTTAGAAGAGCCACAGACAAAGCCCCCGCCCCACCTGTAAGCCAACTAAACTGGCCATAAGCCAGCCAGAGACCGCCTATTGTTCACCCTTTCGCGCTGCGGGTCTTTTGTTTTGGGCCAAGTTGTTGATGTTGTTGTTGCTGCTGATCATGTGAAGTGAATGATCATGTCTTGTGTCTTGTGTCTTGTTGCAAATATCCGCGACACATCTGCCAATGACATTTTCACTCGTAGCTAAAAAAATAAAACAACAGCGCATTTGGCCCACGGGCGCATGCGCAACACGTCCGACATGGATCAGTCGCACTAACCGGAGTCGCAATCGGAGTCGGAGACGAAGACGGAGTCGGACTCAGAGCTCTTTGAGCCATTTGCGTTTTAGACATTACACAAAAGCTGCTGGCGAATGCCAAAGTGTTGCCGCCGTTTGAGTAGGAACTGCCCTGAATACGGATTTCGCATTGTTTTTTCTTTTTCTTCTTTTTTGTTGTTTTTGCTGCTAATTTGTGCGCTTAGCTTTTGGTTTTTTTTGTCTTTGCGAAATGCGACAAGTGCATGAAGTATTCAAGGTAGTTAGAGTAGCGTTGGGAATTGGTAAGAGTGTGAAGCGCGGCACTCTGATTTGCTTGTTGGCCATATCACAGCTCGAAGATCCGGGCATGTCAACAGCTAGGTAAAAGCAGAAACAGCAAAACATATAAACACAATAACTTTTATATGACTAGCAAAAATATTGCAAGCAAACAATAGAGATGCACATTATCAAATATTCGTTTTGAGAATATACTTTAAAATGGTTTCAGAAATGGTTACCCATTGAAAATGGGTGAAGGGGTATATTAGTTTTGGACATTTCCATCTTTTTGTCAGTATCTGTTTGTCTGTATTAAAATTCACATTTGTTGAATATATGAATCCATTTATCCCAGATGTTAAAACCCCCATTTTGTGAGGCTGGGCTTTGGTGTTTACACGCTTCCTTATGCCATGTTTAAGATCTGAAAATTTCACAAAGATCGGGTAGTTAACACCGAAGGTATTGTAGAATGTATTTCCTATAGCATCAGCCTAGGGAAAGAAGAAGCCCTTGTATAAGCTAGAAAAAAGCTAGAATGTTTGTAACGGTTGCTCGGGTCTAGATGCAGGATATCTAAGGGTGGTGTGCTCCCAAACAGCCCCGAATAACATTTCAATTTATTTATTTTTGAGCTATTTAAGAAGTTCTTGTTAGTCGAGCCTTACAATTCTGAAGATTCTCTCAATTTAAAGCGTTCTTTTCAGCTTGTTATAAATTAAATCATATGAGTCCAGTTTCTTTTAGACATTAATAAAATTGAAATAATAATAATTATATTGATTGAGTCTTTAAGTACTTTGACTTATGACATCTTTAGTTAATTTCTTTATTAACTGTCAGAAGAACCTGTTTGTGAAGTAAATAAGAAACCTTTTCGTTTTAGAAATTCCAATTTGATGCTATGATATTAGTCTCTGCCTATCAGTTATTTATGATATTGCACTCTGTTATTAAGTTGTCGATGCTGGAATCTAAAATTAATCGCCTCATCAGCCTTCATTAGCTGTTGATTGCAAATTTCTGGCTGCAATAACTGAACAGAACTCATATATGATATCATATGGCAGCCATGATAGATACAAACAGAACGGAACTGCAGCAAATGTGGTGTTAAATGGATGTGTAAAAGGTTCGTGAGCTCATCAGTGAAACATGTCAGCAACAGGCACTAAAATAAGTTAAACGACAAGCAGAAAGAAAAAACCATATATATATATATATGTGTATATACAAAGTCAGGCAATTACAACAATCAAGAGCAACAATAACAACAGCAGCAACGATCATCATGGACATTTATATATTTCAACACGCGGCGACGCATGATCAACGATGGTCGTGTCAACTGCAGATACACAGATGCAGATACAGATACAAATTACAGCTACACATTGTAGATACGTATACAGCAGGCAGATGGAGTACCGGAGTACTGTGCATAAGTACATTCCTGAAGTTTTTTATTCGTTCGTTTTTTTTTTGGAATGAAAGTGAGAGATTGATGGATGGTCCGGCAAGTTTATGTATTTATATGCGTCAGGTAATTGCCGTGCTGGCTGCAGTTGTTGTCGTTGTTGTTATTTTTATTTTAGTTTCCAGTTTGACCTTTAGCATATTAATGATGTGGTCCAACTATAACAAGAGCTTCAACAACAACAACAACAACAACAACAATCGCTTGCATTGTTTCTATTTTGCGCCAGACGCGCCCAGAACAGAGCCAAACACATTTAAGATACACAATAGATTCAGATAGTTATGGAGCTATGGTTATTGATGTAGCGTAAATCAATCAAGGTTAATGCCGCAGACTCCCATAGATAGACACTGTGTACTGTACATTGCTTAATTAATGGCAAGCAATAACAATCGCTATCGATATCGAACCAACAAATTTGCATCAGTTTGCAATTATTTATGCAAATCAAAGCGCCCAGTGTGAAGCTCACAAAAGAACTAGGGGCAAAAGAAAAAAACCCAACTGCCAATTTGATAGAAAAAAATCAGAATTCTCACGCTGCCGAACAGCGAACAGTTCGCAGACCAAGTCCAAGTTTTAATTCAAAGTCGCGGCTATCGATAGCAATGCTCGATTGATCGATTTCCGATGTAGCCCTAGAGTCAGCCATTGCCCCCTGTGTCTGTCTGTCTCTCAGTCTGTCTCTTTGTTGTTGTTGCTGTTGGTGTTGTGTCAACATTGGGCTGTGCCTCGGTGCAGTTCAGTTGGTGACTGGGGCTGCACTCCAGTTGTTTTCTATGTCACGCGCTCCACAACCCAAAAGCAAACAATAACAAAGCGTAGCGAATGAACGACTGAACGAATGTTGTATGTGGAAGCAAAGCTCCAAGCATGACTCCTCCGACCGGATTGGAGTACGAGAATGTAACTATGCGTATTTGCACTCATCATAGCCGGACAGCTGACGTCACAAGGCCAGCTCTTAAGAATCTTTACTTCTCTATTTTTTTCTTTTCTTTGTTATTGTGTGCAAAATAAACAATAGTCGAGAATGAATAATATTTTGAATTCCCTCAACATGGATGAGTATCAAAACTATATCAAGTTTTTTGGAGTAGCATAATGATATACCACAATATTAGATAATTATATCCAAATATGAATAGCTGAATAAATCATTTAATTTTGGAAAAAAACGTCTTTAAGCATAAGGTAATAATAATTATGTTAATATAGATTATATATTATTCATTTTGAAGCTGATTAAGTATTAAATTCCATATTAAATTCAATATTAAAGAGTTCCAAAACGTATTTATTGAAATATTTATAAACAGAAATTTAATTGCAGAGCAAGCGCTACAAAAGAATTTAAGACTAATTTATTCTAATAAAAGGGGCACAATTCTTAAAAATTGAAATTTGTTTTTATTTCTATTAATTAAGAAATGGAGCTGTTCGTTTTTTTTTGCAAATAACCTTGAAGCACACAATAATCCAGTTTAATTAGAAAATTCAACAACAACAGCCATGTCCAATGTTCTGTAAGGGTATTAAATACACCCAAATGTCAAATTTAGCTGTCTTATTTTGGTTGTTAATTTTGAGATTCGGATTCTGAAATTTGCGGCCCAATAAAGCGAAGGTTTGTGGAGCGGAACACCCAGTCAAATGGCCGTCGTAAGTAACAGTTCCCAAGTCCATAAAGATCTGAAAGAGCGCATAAGGAGACCCAACCCACACCCACGCCGAAAGCTTTGTTGTTGTTGTTGCTGCTGTTGTTGTTTACAAAACCTTGGACGTGGACGTGCATCGAGCGCTCCAGCTAACCGAACGTTGGCCCCAGTTGCGGATTTGTAGCTGGTGATGAGTGCCACTCCTAGCTTTTGTGGATAAAAGCTGAGAAAATCTCACTGAAAAATAAAAATAATCCAATCCGAATGCTGAAATACATCCGCGTATTGTTTGGCCAGGCTGGCAGCAATTGCAACAGTTGCCGCAAAACGTTAGGCGCTCGATAATTAACGGTTTATTGGTAAAAGATACAAAGCCAATGACGATCAGCGGGCCGATTATCAACAGCATTTTCAACAACAACAGCATGATCAACATCAACATCAACATCATCATCATCATGTACATCCTCAGCTCGAGTCGTCGCCAATGGTCATTTTGGTGCATTTGGTGGGCGTTTTTTTTTTCTTCGACGAAACAGCAACAACAAATTTTGCCATAAACATAATTCTCTGCAGAGGCAGAGCGATGCGGCAGTTTGGGGCAAGCAAAAGCGTGAAATTGTTTGTGCCTCCATGGCAGCCATGACATTCGAATTGCCCCTGCCACATCACCCGCCCCGCCACGCCTCTTGATGGCCCTAAATAGTTGCTGCTCGCTGAGTCAAAGCAACTTTTTATGTGTACAACGAACCCGAATAATAATAATAATAATAATAAAACGGCAACAACAACAACTGACAACAATCTGTTGCACTTGTTACACTTGCGAGGATGGCTGGCTGTTGCTGTTGCAAGACAGGAAGCGCTGTTGCCTTTTGTCGTCGCCCCCAAAATTGGTTACACATTTGGCATTCATTTGGCTTGCTGTTGCTCGCGTGCAGCAACAGCAACAGCAGCAACAGCAACAGCAGCAACAGCAACAGCAGCAGCAACTGTGAATGCCAAGAGCAATGCAAGAGTCTGGCAAATGTAAAAACTAAACGCAATTAAGTACTCGCAACAACAACAACAGCAACAACAACAGCAGCAACAACAAACAAATCAAAAACGAGATCAAGATTTGGCTTTGATTGCATTTTCAAGGTTGTTGTTGTTGTTGCTGCTGTTGTTGTTGTCGTTGTTGCATTGCCCAAATTGGCGCGCTGCAATTAAAACAGGCAACATATATGGCGTGTTTTTGCTCTGCTTCTTATACGTATGCATTGGCTAGGAAATGTTGCCAGTCCCGCCAATTGCGACGCTTTGCCCCAAATTGCGCAGCCAGCCGCCAACAATGACGTCACATTTGCTGTCGCTATTTAAAGTTTTGCATAATACACACACACACACACATACAGCACACACAGATACTCAGCTGGCCAGCTGTCGTCTAGACTTTTGCCATTTACACGCTCCACTAATGATTACCTAAAGCCCAAATGTTGGCACCAATGCGACATCTTTGCAACTCCTTCTCCAGTTATGCGCAGCCGAAACTCAATTAACTAAAAATACGCGTCTAATTTCGCACATTAATTTTGTTGTTTAAAAATAAATCAACTGAGCGACGAAAATCCGCTGCTCATCATTGAACAGAACGTACTAAATGAGACAGCTGCCGCGGGCTATCCAAAAGATACGCGAACTTTTGTGGATCCCAGCGCGAAAAACAAACAACAAAAAACACGCAAAATTTTTTTTGAAAATGTGCACGAAATGTGCGAGCGCAAGCATATGACAACGGCAAAATCTGTTAACACAAACAACGAACTGGCAATGCCCTTGCCAGGGCGCTAATAATGCCAGTTTCCTTATAGAACAAATAAATGTGGGAAAATCTATTATTCAACAATGGCCGCAGTTATTACAAAGATTATATATCTTGACATTCGCATAAAACGTGGCAGGCTATAAAACATTGTTGTGCATATTTAAATATAGTTAATTACATTGATTAACATACAAGCATGGCGCACATGTGTCCAATAACTCGAATAATTTTAGTTGAAAAAGTGAAATAAATATAAGATAAATAAGAAACACATAAGTTTTAAGTCAGATATTGTTCATAATTAAACGAGGCCTCATGACTTTCAATTTGATTTTAAATTTACAATTCAACAAAAAAGAGTAACAGAAATAAATAAATAATTCTGCATTAAGCTCGAGGTCAAACTAAATATTCTATGATATGCATAATTTAATCGACATGCAAATATATCATTGAAATTTAGAACAATTACCAAAATTTTCACACTAAATTATGCTATGCCAGTTATATTTATAAAACATATCAAGAGAGAGATTTCTATATAAATTGTTGAAATTTGAGTAGCCCTAATAATTTATATAAATATTAAATATTTAAATTAAATATTGAAAAAACAATTCTTACTATGAATCGAACCTTAGATAAAAGTGAGTTGCCCAAAAAACAGACGAAATGCAGCTTGGTAGAACGTCTTAATTAAATTATTTCATTTAATTTATTTCCAAAATATATATTTAACCAATCCGATTAAACTATCATGGATAAAGTAAGCCAGGTGCATGCATCGCACTTTCACACAGGAAGTTGTTTCGCCCGGCGAACGCAATTATCGAGAATTTAATTTTTGTTTATCTGTTTTTTGACTATACGCTGATAAATTCGTAGTTAATTCCCTTGGCTAGCAGATAGTTTCGCTCAGTGTATTTGCCTGCGAATTGTGCTGCATCATAAGAAAAACCGTAAAGATTTTACAATTCCTAAATGAATCTATTAAGTGTACTCATTATTCTGGACTAAAACAATACATTTTGGCAAGGGCACGCGAATGTTAAATCAAGAGAGAGAAAAAAAAGCAGCGAATAAAAATATAATGAAATAAATTAATGCCAAATGGGCGATGATAAGCGTTCACCTCTTATCAGAACGCAATTAAATGGTTGTGAGTCAACGCTGCAGTGGGCCAAATATCGATTTGGCCCAAATGTGCCTGCTCCGCCACAAATCTAGAAGATTTGAGTTGGCTAAAAATAAATGGCATAATTCCGGCTGCAGGCACAATATATAACATGGAAAATGTGGACGTAACAAATGGTGTCGCCTCCCCCCACTCCACTCTATCCAGTTCCATTTGGACGGGAAACTTTCGGGCAGCTGATTAGCTAACAAATTAGACGCATGCCTGACATATTGGCTTTTATAAATGTTGTTGCTGTTATTGTTGTTGTCTGATTTATGCACTGCGGCTGACCCAAAAAAATGTAAATATATAAATTGTCAAGAAGTTGGCAGGAATGTGCCTGATGCTGCTGCTACTTTTTATTTTATTTATGGCCAGCGCTGTGGAATGCATTACATATATATATATATATATATTTTTGTTGTTATTGTTGTTGTCTTCTGCTTAGCTTTGCATTTCATTTTAGCAGCAATTGCAAATTGGCGGGCGAGAGAAAAAAAAATAAAAACAAATTGCAAATTGAAGTTGCAAGTTGGAGCTGCTTGCATTCTGATTGAAAATTGTTTTCCCTGAAGAACGTGATGCAAACAAAGCGGGCAACAAAAGCAGCCGCTGGCTGGCAGGGAATAGGCAGCAGGATGCGCTGCATATTTGTGGTCAGCCTTTGTGGGCTTGTGGGGCTGCTCCGCTGCAGCTCTGTGGCCAGGCATTTGGCTTTGTGGAGCTGCGTGGTAATTCGTCATGCGATGCGAGAACGGCAGCAAATAAAAAGCAATATACGCCGCTTAGTTGGCGCTTTTTACTTTGTTGTATTATGCAGTCAGGCCTGCGGCTGGCAGTCAGTCAGTTAGTCCATTTGGCAGTCAGGCTGTCGGTGGCTATGTAATGCATTGACAACGTGAGCTGGCTCAGAGTCTTGGCTCCAGACTGTCGGCCTTGAGCTGTCGCTGGCCACGTACGAAAGCAAAATGTGCAACGAGAGTCGGACGCGAACTTGGACGCATAATAATGATCTCCAAACTGAACAAAAAGCTTATACACGAAAAAAAAAGGAGGCTTCAAAAGAGCTAAAAGAAAAACAAACAGCAAAATGCAGCGCAGGCAAAGTGTTCACATTGATTGCATTTAATTTGCATTGTGAGAATCAATCACGAATCCAGCTGAAACCGAGTCTCGTTTCCCGCTACTCGCCGTCCCGCTCCACGAAGCTGAGCCGGAGCCTGAGTCTGTCGCTGTCTCAGTCTCAGCCAGCCAGACTGTTGTCTAGTCAGAGTCATTTATTAGTTATTAACGTGGCTAACTGCATGCGATCATACACATCTATTTTGTGTACTTACAACATTGCAATTGCACTCGCAATTGGCAACAACAACAATAATCGCAATAATCATGATTGAGCACAAGGCAGACGACGCGACGACTTGTTGACAATCATTTGATGGCATTGGCCATTCTAGCTATCAAATGTAACTACTCTATAGTACACTCTGAGAAAAAGTAGCTATAAACTTGAATTTTAGCGGTTTCTGGAATTTATAGCAATTTACAATACATTTCAATAGGCTTAAATTCAACTACAACCATTTATGAGGATTCGAAGAAATTGACAAATCACGCTCAGCAAATGAATTTTTAAGTTTCAAAAAAGACTTGTTTTAAGAAGTTTGGCAACAAAAAGTGTTCTAACAAAAAGTTCGTCACGAAGCTGTGAGCTTGGCTGAATTTTGATTGATTTGAATACCAAGTTCTTGCACTTTTCTCCTAGTGTATGCAGCTAATACCTACACACACACTCACACTCGCACACACAGTTACAGTTATAGTTAGAGCTATGCGTTGCAGCTGGCTTTGCATTTCAATTGTGTGTGCGCATTTGGCTTTCGTTTTCATTTGGCGCTTTTCACCGGGCCGCGTGCTAATCGAACGGACCAACAAATGGCGCTGATTAGCCCGAAGGGTGGGGTGCGGAGCGGCGGGGAGCGCTAAAAAGGGGGCCCGGCTAGGCTGGCTCGTTAGGCCTTTGTTGCAAAAGCTGCTTTCATTTTCAGAGCCCTGGCGGCGGCTTTCACGCCCAATGCACGGCAAATGCGTGCGCGTCAGCCACAATTTGTATCTGTATCTAAATATTATATGTGGATATAGCCTGTCTGGGCGCCCGAGCAGGGACATAAGTGCTCGATTGGCTGCGGCATCTGCTGCCCAGCTGCCTGTCTGCCATGCGTTGGGCCTGACGACAACGAAAGTGAAAGCATTTAATATGCATATTGCACAAGTCAATACATTTATTGTTTTCTATCTTTGGTTTTATATGCGCGTCGTCGTACAATATTTTCAAAGTCAGCTCACATTTGGATGACTTTCAAAGTGGACGCGCAATTGTCACACAGAAAACAAGCCGCATTAAAATCAAAATCAAAATCAAAACATAAATTTGACACTCGCCGCGTTTCCCAGGCTCGAGAAATTGACTCGAAATGGAAGCGAGCGGGTTTTTGTTTTTATTATTATATATATATATTATTTTGGTGTCAATTTGAGTTCCATACTCGTAATAAAATTAAATTGCTTTTTAAGTTTTACGAGAGTGTCAGAGTGTGCGTTGCCTTTGTAATGATCGTGTCCATTAAGTGGCGCAGAACTTTTGGGCAGCGCTTCGGCTTCTTGTGGGTGTCACTAATTGAATTTCCAGTCAGCCGGGGCTAACGGCACTTTATTCGGCCCAATATATATTCGAACTGTGCTCTCACGTAGACCACATAAAATGTTTCATTTTAATATTGGGCAACAAGTTGCGCAACAACATATTCGAGCGGCTAACGAAATATGCAAAAAATAAAGAGTTTGGTGCCCGTTTTGGAGACGTTGATTCTCTGCCCAAAGAATAATTGCAGGCACGTAGCAGGCCTGAGCGAAAAAAACCAAAAAAAAAACAGTCCAAGTTCATTGACAGGCGTCCAAGTGTCGCGGCTGAAATCTTGTCAGCCACGCCCGATTGCCGTTGCGCTGCGTTGCGGTTATCGACTTGGTCATTAGCTTTAGCCCATAGCCAAAGAGTATCCGACCGACGGGATACTCGTGCAAGGTTATCGTGACCAAAACAAAGGCCTGCAATAAGCCAAAACAAATGACGAATACCAAAAGTACACAAAACATTGCATGCATTTAAGTTATTTGCGTTTGAAAGAGCCGCAGAAAAACCCCAGGGCTGCAATTAAATAAACCCACTGGCGCATTCAAATTGCCAATTTGTTGTATAAATCTGACCTAATCTAAGCTAACACAAATAAACTGTTAATGACGCTTGATTTTAGCATAGCTTGCGGTTATGTTAAAAGAAAAATGTTAAGCGCATGCTGCTCAGTTATGTTAAGGATCCGAGTTATTATACTCAATGGAAGCCTGACAACACGATGGATTTCCAAGAAATATTAGATGCAGAAGAAATAATGTTGTAGAATGATATTAGATTACAGGCCAATTATGAGGGTTATTGAAAATTTCAGAATACTTATACCCTAGTCCATTATAAATAAAGAGTTACAAGCTGTTAACTTCATCTTCCATAGAGATCAGAAGATACTGTTAACAAGATAAACTTTTAGGAGCACAAGCATTAGCAAGCTGTTAACCTCATCATTCCCATCTTATAACCCTAACACTACGATAGATTTGAATGAAAATTGGAGATTAGTCCAATAATAATGTCGACAAATTGTTAGATTTCATCTTTCTTATCATATGAACCTTAACTCCTAACACCAAGCTTGATATTAATATTTCTTGCGGAATGTTTACATACTAATACTAGATTAACGTACGAGCTTATCTAACTGAATCAGCATCAATTTGAATGAAACTTGTTACATGTTCAGTTATATAATACTTGTTAGGTTAAAGTGGTTCAAATCAAAGTGAGTTTTCGAAACTTGAGCGAAAAGTTCGCATTGGCTAAAAGCATAAGCCGAATCATATTTGCGGATCTGCGAAGCGACGCCAACTAAGCAAAACTTGCCCAACGCCCCATTCAATTACATATTTCATGAGCATTACATGCCTGACAAAAACCTTCCCAGGCTACTGTGAAATTGTTGCGTTTAAATCGTCGTACATATAGTACTACACAAACATATATATATAAATGTACAATAAAAAAAATTATGTTAATTGCATTACATTTTGACCAAAAAAACGAAACAAAAAACGTAAATTAGGCAAACAATTTAAGCATGCGCTTTGGCTGGGAAACCCGGCCCATAGTTCGCAGCCTTAGCCAAGTGCTGCTCCGTTTTTAATTTGGGTTTTTGGCCGTGTTTTTGGGTCGTTTTTTTTTTGCGCATGTTTTGATTTTTATCAGCTGGGTGGGCTGGCCGCCGGCCAAGGGTTTACATTGGACTACTGTCTTCTGTCCTCTGCGCTGGGCACGTCATGACGCGCGTGACCCACTAAACAGAGTAGGTTTTTTTTTTCCTTTCGTATCGTATCGTTTGGTATATTTTGTTTTTATGTCAAAGCAATTTTCGTGCTGGCCACATGACAGGCCCAAACCCAGGCCCAAACCCAGACCCAAACCCAAACCCAAGCCCGGCCCGAGCCAGGCAGATGCCAGCGATCCGATCGATGCGATTCATGTGCGTCGCTTCCAGTAGCGGAAGCCAATATATTTACCTTTTGGCCACTTTTCAGCTCATAATTATTAATATATGTATGTATGGGCAGGCAGGCAGGCAGTCATATATGTGCATATAACTGCTGTACGAATAGGTGGCTCGTCTGGGGCCCGCAGATATTGTTATTGCTCGTGCGAGAAATTTTCGTGTTATAAAGTTAATTTGTGAAATTTTCAGTTGGTTTTTTTTTTTTGTTTTTTCGGCTTTTATTGTTGCTGTTGGATTTCTTAATGATTGGCGCGGCTCGTGCAGCAAGCACGTCTGCAAAGGAAGTTGCGCGCCATTGCCAGAGGTTACTGGAGCGTTTAGCTTCGTTTCATCATTAATTTTCAGCTAATTGAATTTGCAGTAGTTAATGTTCCACCACTTCTGCTGATGTTGCTTCAAACGGTTCTCTCAATTCCTCAGTTGTGACCTTGTCACTTGGCTGTGTCCAAGCTGGCCACAAACAAAAACAACAACAAAAGCTATCTTGAGTGCGAGCCCTGTGTGCAAGCAAATGGCAGCACCTGTTGCTGTTCTTGCTGCTTCTTCTTCCTGAACTGCACCTTTTGCTTCCTACTCTTGCTGTTCTTTTTTGTTTTTTTTTTGTCTTGACTTGTTGCCACATTTGTTTAACTTTTGCGGTACTTTGTCAGCCCGCTCGACTTGAACTTGCCGCCGTTGCTGGTGCTGCTGCTGCGGCTGGAGGCCACGACTTGGGCCCGCAACTTTATCTACACATAATTCTGTAGAATGTAAACCGTTGTTGTAATTACAATCTACAGCCAACACAGGTATGCTGATGTGCCTAGAAGCACCTCAGCTATGGCATGCCCTTTGCTACCGAGCATATCTTAAGCACATATTTGTCTTTGAATGAGACCAAGAATTTCAAGGGAACCAAATGATATGTGTGTTAATCTCCACCATTGTGAAAATGCTTTATATGCCGTTTGGCTGTCGAGCATTTTAGCCAGACTCTGTTAATATACGTAGGAGGAGTTCTGGCTATAAAAGCTGATTTTTATGGTTTGCTCAATTTGTTGACCATTCAAACAGTTTACAATATTCGCAACTTTTTGTTTAGCATTGTTTATTGGTCCATAAATTAGAAATTAGAAACTGTCGAAATGCGTGGAATTCTATGCGTAGAACAAGTTTAAATAAGTTATCGATAGGTTTTATGTCATGGACCATTTGGAGAAAATCGATAAATATGCGAGTTTGTAGCGGGAGGAGGAACACTGGAGAAATAAGCCCAGCAGGAAGATGAAACTTATGGAAATATAAACATCTGAGCTACTCTTTGCAACCTGTCTTATTCATAAACCTGTCCTACTCATTCCCATGTTTTTAAAAGCTAGGGATCACTCAGTTAACTGATCGATAAGATCGATATTTGTTGTGCTGGTTTCTGGTTTTCTCGTAAAGAACGTATTGTTAGCATATGTGTATATATGTTTATTTGTTTTTGGCAATTCTTTAAAGCGTATAGCTTAGTCAGATATTGTATGAAGCAACGTTCTGAAACGCTTTTGTTTTGTCGCTGCACTCATTTAACTTCGTTTGGCTTTTTTGTTTTAGAATATGCATGAATAATGCCCGCGTATTCCCCGGGCTATTGTACAGAGATACGGAGTGCGAGAAACTTGATGGTTCGCTGACTGCCCGACTGTCTGTCTGTCTGTCTATCTGGCTGCCTGTTGGCTGAGTAACGAGCGCCGCGCGCCGTTCACTTTCAGATAAAGTTGGGAAAGTAACTACGTAAATATAGCACAAAAAACAAATTACAATCGGAACGCAATGATATATAGAGTATGGAACAACTGTGCAAAGTATGTGGGTAGCTTTTGTTCTATACTGTGGCGGCGCTTTGTTGTGGATCGCTTCAGGTTCAGCTTGGTTTACCCACGGTTCACCTGAGCGTGCTTGCGTGTGTGTGTGTGGTGGGGTTCTAGAGCTTCCCGAGTGAGTGACAATGATAATGCGGGGCTTTGGCTTCATTTGCATATCGTGTGCTCGTCGTGGGGTACAATGACAGTTTCAGTGTGGATAAGCCAGAACTTAACACGTATCCAAAGCGTAAATGGGCACTGGGCAATCGATTGTGGGCCAGAGGGAGTGGCAGGCTGAAAGGGAGGCAACATGCTGGCAAGTTTCACGTTTTTGGGCTGCTTTTATAACGCTCTTATCTAATTATCATAGGAACTGGCACAACAACAACAACAAATTAATCGGCCTATTGATCGATTGATGAATTGAAATTGAAACAAGTTCGATCAGCTTTAAAACAAACAACAGAACAAAAAAAAAAAGCTGCGAACTGCAAACGGCGTGTTTAACAAATTCCCAATAACATTGCGAGCAGTCTAATGAACTCTGTTAGTTAACAGCATGTTAAGGACTACACTGACAGAAATAATAGTACATAAACAGCTTAAAATAACGTCAGATTTGAGTCTTAAATTTATAAAAACGAGTGGAAAAACAGGAAACACAGCTTAATTTTGCGAATATTAAAAATAAGTTGATTTTAACTGATTGTGTAAATTACAATTTTAATTCTTATCATTAAATAATCTGTAAATATCTTTCTGATAAACACGCCCTTACACATTATTTGTTTATTAATTATATGCATGTTTTTTTCACAGTGCACTTAGTTTTTAATTATATAGCCATTTGTTTTTGACAATTTCCGCAAAAATTCCGGCAAATTGTTTATGTTAAATGGCATTTATATACAAGCATTTAAATGAAGCGCTTCAATTGTCAATTTGTCAGCGTTGATTAAAGAAACGCAATTTTTTTTGTATACATTTTAATTAAGACTGAATTATTGCCGCGTGTCGACAAGATATTAAAACAAATATATGCATATGTATTGTATTTGATTGTTGCTGCTGCTTCTGTATGCCAATTGAAATGCATGTTAATATATTTATTTATTTCTTCTTTTTTTTAAATTTATTTGCACAAGTGTTGAATGTTTTGTTTGGCATGCCACAGAAATAACCCAAAAACGAAACATGCGAAAAAAAAATTAATCAAAAAACAAAAAATATTTCAATAATTTGCCATAACTCGAGACATATCTGTTTTTTTTTTTCAACATAAAGAACAATCAATTTAATAGAGCAGCAGAGCGAGATGCGCTAATTGAAAACTCTTGACATTTTGGCGCTGACGTTTTTCTCATTTCGTAAGCCTTTCGTAAGGGGGAGGAGGAGTCGGGGTTCCGACCCTGAGCATCTGCCCCATTACAATTTTTCCACATCTCATCGATTGGCAATGAAAAGCGTTTCGTGGCACAATAAACGTTTATTGTTTGATTTGTTTAGTGGCCCCGCACAACAATAATAATAAACAACATTGAGCCCTACACAAATTACCGCAGGCACAAATCAATTCCAAATTCCCTAACCCCCCTCTCTCGCACGAACGAAGGTCACACCAATTTCTGTTCCAGATACACTCGTATAATCGTAAACCAAAATTCTAGTGCCACAAAACTGATTTTTGTAAAAAGCACAGCGTTTTTTCGGTTTTATTTTGAAGTGCTCTTCGTTAGTGTAAATGCGGCATTTTATACCCTAGGAAAGGGTGTAATTGATGGATAATATATTACGACAATATGGAATATATTTAGTAGAGATCAAGATAAAGGTGAGACAGGTTTCTATGTCTAGTCTGTAAATTGCGCAACTTTTCATATTAAACAAACCTGGTCAAGCAATTTTTTATTGTTTAGTTCGAATGGAAATAGATCATATATCTCTCATATAAAGATGTTTTAGAAAATGGACTTTAGAACAAATTTCTCAAATATTTCAAGTTTAATTCCGCATATCTGAAGAAAATATAAAGTATATATACACATGATCGAACTACTCCAACTGTCCAGGTTTCTTTTTGGATCCTATTTTGTTGACTCTATCCCATATAATATCGGCTAGGGTATTACTACGTCGACCATCTCCCAAAGCAATACAACTTCATTCTTTGTTTTTTGGCTTCGTATTGATTATTTGTTTATGTTGCGAATGAAATTCGTGGTTCGTTAACATTTCTCCATAGCTAGCAAATTCTTTAGCTCGTTCGTTCATTTCATTTATGTCGAAATTCGTGCAAAGCCTTAATAAAAAGAAGAAGAAAAAAACACACACAAAAACAAAAACAAAAGCATTTTAGAATAGCGACGTTTTTGTAAACGCAAACAAATTAAATACGCTTTGAAGTTTTTACACAACAAAAATATCGTCGGAAAGTGCGAGATGCATTAGCTGACGATATACATAATTAAACTAGGGTGTGAGTAATTGAGCTGTGACTCTGTTGGCCTTAATTTTAAAGTCTTTGATTAAGAAAACTGGCAAAATTGCATGAAATTGAAGGGGACTTAATGAATGAATGCTTTAGAGAAATGGTATACGAGACTTGTCATAGCAGGCAGCTTTTGTCAGCGGCTTGTTTGTCAATTGGAAAGCAGGTTCCTTATCAATATGTCAGGCACTTGGGCTTGGCACGAGGGTGACTCCGGCTTGGTGAGCACACGATGGTTAGGGTGCGGGTGCTGTCTAAGGGTTGCCCCTGCTGTTGCCAGGGGTGACTGGCTGTTTTGGCTGGAACCGGTTTTGACCAGTTTATGGCAGCCAAACAAAGGCAACCATTGCTTTAGGGCGTAAATCAAAAATCGATAAGATCCACGCAGCTGATAAAATGATGAAGAAATGATAGAGACAGCCCCATAAGAGATATATGTAAATACATCTGGCTGTTCACATGTCAGCGGATCACTGGGAATTTTAAGGCTCTGCATTTGCATTGTTGGCGCGTGTCACTGGCAAAATGTGAGCAAAAACCAAAAACCAAAAAAAAAGGAAGGTTTTTTTTCTGCACGCTGGCATTTTGATTGTCAGGCAGGAAACGTGCCGCGAAGGTTTCTTTCAGCATTTCGTTTTGCACCTGCCGCCTACAATGGAAATGGAGAATGGGCAGAAGTCAGCGAGTCAAGCTATATAAACTGCCAAGTGGCATGCAACAAGAGCTGCTACTGCTGCTGCTGCTGCTGCTGCTGTTGAGTTAAAGATCACTTCGTGGACGGCCAACAGCTGTGAACAGTTATTAGCAGTTGTCTCTCTGTATGTATGTGTGTGTGTGTTTGTGTGTGTGTTATAACCGGAGCCAACTGTCGTCATTAGCGAGTCTGGAGCTAGGCATTGAGCATGCTAAATATGGTCACACTGAAGTTAGCCGCCACTTACACACACACACACACACACACTCGCACACACTCACGCACACACTTAAAGAAAAACTAGTGCAATTAGCGCTTACACAGACACGTTTTGCGATATTATCTTGAGAAACTGTCGCTTATGCTTATTAGAGGCTTTTCATTTTCACTGCGCCCAGTTTTAATTAATAGCATGTTGCTTTTTTGTTTTTGTTTTATAGAATTTCCTGGTTAATTAATTGAGCACAAATTATATACTAGGCAGTTCTTTTTGTGTGTAACATATCGTTTACCTTCTAATGCGAAATCTGCCGCCGAACACCATTTTCAGCTGATCCACGGTATCCAATATTGTGAAATCCAATTTGAGCGACAACAAAGGCCTACAAATAACAACAACAACAACCGAAACGTGTTGCCTGGTTTTTTTTCTTGTTACTTGTTACTTGTATTTATTGTTGTTGTTGTTTTATTTTTTACTTTATTGTAATTCACTGTCGTTATTTGTGCAAATAAAATGCAACTTTTGCTGTGCGGTTTGTTGGCATAACATTTGAACCTGGCTGTCGAACTTCCTTGTTCACTTGGACGACACTTTTCTTGGGGGTTGGGCAGCACTTTTTCAGTTAGGGGCGGTCGGTGGGCGTGTTTATTATTCGTTAGGAGTGCGCGACAATTGCAATTGATTTACACGTATGCAAAAGAGGCGAAAGTTTAACATGTTTTTTTTTTATATACACATATACATATATAAATATATATATAATTTTTTTTTTTTATGACAAATTCGTTTGCATTGCGTTTAGATCTTCAAATGCGAATCGTTTGGATGAGGGGCGAGGAGAATTTGTTTGCACGCGCGCCGTCGTTGTCGCTGTCGTTGATGTCAACGCTACAAAGCTGCGCGTACGTCTGCACGCGTCAGCGGTTTTCACTCGTTTGAAGTGGCGGCCACAAATGGCCGAATGTCAGCAACGATGGCGGCAGACAGCGGCGCACCGCAATGGAGCAGCCGGCAAAGCGCAGTCGTGAGAGCGCATGCCAAAAGAGAGAGAGAGAGAGAGTGGGAGAGCGCGCGCAGTCGTATTCGAGTGGCGAGAGCGTGCGCAAGCGTGCCAAGAGCAGAGCTCTGGACAATTCACAAAAAGTGAGAGTATATGATTTTTGTTGTTGCTGTTTTGTTTGGCGATGTTTGACTGGCTCTGGCTCACGCTCTTGTTCTCTTTCCATCTATCTCTTTGTCCGTATCTCAGGTGAGACAGCATTTGGCATTCGGCCTTTGCAGTGATCTCGGCTGAGCTGAGGCAGCGATTTACACAAATAGAACTGTGCCAAACTGTGAGTGTGTGCGTGTGTGAGTTGCACTGCACAAAATAAATTGGCTCATAAATACGAAGTATTCAATATTCTCGGAAAAATATTTATCACTACTATTTAAGTATTTTTTGTACGTTAATTTTATATTACGTTTGTTTATATTTTGGTATTTTGATCACTTTTTGCTATTATTATTTATATTATTATATTTATATTTTGGAAGTTATCAATTTGTTTGTTCTGACACCTTATCTTTCTAAGATTTAATTGCTGCGCAGCAACAATTTAAGATTATTTGTTGGTTTCATATTTCGTATTTATATTTATGAATAGGTTTTTATTGATATACTATAAAGATTGTAAGTGTTAATCATTTGCCAAATAATTTTTATTCATATTAGTCATTTATCCGCATGAGGTTGCTCTCAGCGCTAGCAAAAATTTGCAGCATACTTTTGAGCGCGACATAACATTTATCAAGGGCGCTTAAAAGTATGCAAGACGTTTTGATAAATAGTCGAAAGCGACTAGAACGGAATTTTGAGATATATTAGATGTATTTTATGATACTAAAATATATTTATCTGTGAATATTCTGAGCAAAAGTGAATGATTTGTTTTACCGCCCACACTAAAGGTTTTTTAACAAGCGTAAAAATAGTAAAAAACAATTGCGTATAACATGACAGTGAACACAAATCAGAAGGCAAAAACACAAATAAACAAAAGAAACAACAAAAAATGCATTTTCAAATAAGATAAACTTGGCGTTGACCATAAAATAAATGCAATCACCTTTTGTGTGTGTGTGTGTGTTTGTGTTAGTGAAATTTGCGCAATATTCTCAGCCAAAGTTCAATCGATCATTGCTGTCGATATTTAGCCGGCGATAGCGCCAAAATTATGGCAACCACTTTGTTAAATGTTGCGCACGACGACGACGACGACGATGCCGGCAACTGGCGTCGCGTCGGTTTCATTGTTGTTACTTTTCTGGCTCTAATCATGGCGACTGCATCGCGCGTCTGTCGCGACTGTCTCGCAAATTGAATTGTCTTGGCGAGCTGTTTTTTTTGTTTTTGATTGCGGCGCAGGCGCAACGCGGCGCATGAGTGATTTATTTCGCATACGCCGCGTGTGCGCAATCGAGTTGGCAGTTAATTTGAAAATAATACGCTAGTTGGCCAGTTGCTTAGTTGGCACTTGGCTAAAAGGCGATTGTATGCCCAAATTGTCATGGAAAATTAATTCAAATAGTTGGCCTGGGCAGCACCGCCGCCGGCTGTGCAGAGCCGATAATTAGCGCCTGTCGAGAACACATGGCACCTCCCCACCCCCCTCTAGTACAACAAAAATTGACACACCTCTAGCACCCAAACTGACAGTAACCGTAGGTGTTTGGCCAATTAATGACCGCAAAGCGGGCCAAAAATACGAGCTGTCAGGCAATGCTGTGATTACAGTTTGTGTATGCGTGTGTGTGTGTGCAGGTGGTGGAAGCGTTGCAAGGAAATGCGCTTGCCCTTTGCTCCAATTTCTGCACGAGACGCGACAGCCAGGCAAACTTTCAAAATGCAAATGAGGCACGTTCAACGATTGAACGGCATTTGAACCCGGGTTACAGATACGGGAGAGAGACAAGCCCAAAAACTTGCCACAAATTGTGTCAATATTTGTCTCGTGCTGGATGTGCTGCAACAAATCGTGCCGCAAAGGTCTGCAGCGGTGTCAGAGCCACCACACAACAAAAATAACAACAACAGCAACAAATACATGACAGGCCACAGAAATTATTGAGCATGCCACCACCAACAACAACAACAACAACAACAGGAACAACAACTCGTTGTTGCTCCACTTGGTGGCTGGTCATCTAATGCCCGCACCCAGCCTCTGGTACAGTGGGTGCAAAAACTATGCGCGCCTCGCTAATGAACCCAGCATCGTTCATCTATCAATGTCAGCGCGGGTGCAAAAGAATGGTACCTTTTGTATTTTAAGGGGTACCCCTTAAAGATAAATTTCAATTTCGATTTCGATTACGTTCGAATTGAATTCGCTTTGCTTTTACCCCACAATCAGAACAAAGAACTGCGGCCCACACGCCACAGGAGCACCGGAAAAAAAAATACAAATAAAAATAAATAAAAAACATAAATTGTTGACACATTTTTGTGGCCGTTGTTGCTGTCGTAGTTGGTGCTCAGGTGCGCCCGCGCCAATTGGCGATCAGCGTTTGGTGTTTTGGCGATTGGCTTTTTGGCGTTTTGGCTTTTTCGAATATTGGGTCACCCACAATGGCCACTAAAAGCGAAAGTCCGCAGTTGACGCTCGATTTGCTTGATTTATGTTGTGCAGAGTGCAGTGTGTCTGTGTGTGTGTGTGTGTGTGTGTGTGTTTCATAATCCAATTAGGCGCAAGGCACAGCTGCTCAGCGAACATTAGACGACAGCTGATTGACGGCCCGAGCTGGCCCAAAGGAAGCGGCTTATTAGCCAGCACAGCTCGATGGAGCCGAGCTGAGCTGAGGCTTGTGTGCTCAGTGGTGCTTGCACTGCGGCTACTGTGCCACGCACCGCATTCAGAGTTAATTGGATTCGATAAGGTCAAGAACAATGCGGCAATTGAGCGAGGCGCGTCATGGCTACACTTAAAGCGATTTTTCTTTAATCCACAATTGCCAAATGAGTTCGACTGAGCACACATATTTTTCTTAGCAAATTTCAAGGTGGAATGCGAGCCAAGTAATTTGGTTATTATTGAATTGGTTTGTTAATGAACTAAATTAAATTACATATTATAAAATATTGCGGCTGTAAGAGCTTTTAAATTGCAAATGTCAATGGCATTAGCTGCGAGCGATAGCTTAAGCTGATTTGAATTAGTTGGTTAAAGCAAGTTGAAAATGAAATATCGAAAGATATTAGATATTGAGCGTTTGCTATAAGTCAATATTAAAAAGTTTAACCATTTGCTTAAAGCTTAAAGCATAAGGCGGAGCTTTAAGCGTTAACACAGATTCATTTTATCAAGCTTTAATTTAAGAGCTTTGAACATAATACAATTGGTTAGAGAATGTTGCGAATAAAATATGTCCAAATTTTATCGGAAGAGCCTTTTACTGGCAAAAAAACATTTGGCGGAGCTTTAAGCCTCAACTAAGACTGAATATAATTATACCATTAATTAATGCGTTAAGCATAAAGCTTTTCTGCGCAATCAGTTTTTAAATTTTAAAGAAAGCCATTAAATTTGGGTGCGATTTCGAACTTGTGAATTTGCAGCAGGTCAAAGTTAAAATTTATCTGGGGTAAAAGCTTCATGCTAAGCTGTTTTTATATCGATTAGCCTGAGATAATGTTCAGATTAATCTGCAATTGTTGGACGCGTAAGTGTAAGCTTCAACTCTGACTTCTTGCATTAGGATACCACAATATAATATCTATAAAGCTTAATGGAGCTTGCGCTTAAAAAAAAGGTCAGATTACGTTTAATAAAACAGTGTGCCCATTACTTATAAATTATCCTATATAAATCATGAATTCTCATTCAAATAGAAGAAATGTACATAGAAAAGCTCTCTTTGGAACTGAAATCGTAACTCATTTCGCTATTTTAACTGAAGACCTAGTCTAGTTTTTTGTTAAGCCGAATTTAAAACAAACTTTTCGCGCAATTTCCAGATTTGCTTAATTCAAAGCCGCCAACACTTTCGAGCTTGCAAATTAAATCATAAATATAAAAAAAAGGGGGAAAATAAATGCAACTGCTTAACGGGGCGTATGATTGATGTACAAATTGTGCAGCACTCACCGTTTCTGCTGATTGCTCTCCAGATTGCTGGCTATAACGCTGTCAGCGAGCGTGGGCCGAGCGCGCGGCAGCAGCGGCGGCGGCGCGGCGCTGGCAGTGGAAACGACGCTCTCCAGGATGGGCGGCGGATTGTGCGGACGCTTGCGGCTTGTGGGCAGATTTGTGGGCTTGACGTTGCCATTGGACAGTGCTTGTTGTTGTTGTGGCTTGTGAGGCAGCTGCAACAGATGAAAAGGCAACACACATGAGTAAGTGCATCTGTTAATCAGTCAAATGCAAGAGCTAGACTCACCTGCTGTCGCAAGCTGGTGGGTTTCTTGGGCACCTGCGGCGGCACCTTCGGCGCCAGCGTGGGCTGAGTGTAGGCAGAACGGCGCGTGGATGCGCCAGCAAAGCTGTTGCGTCGATTCGGCGATGGCGGCGGACGTGGCTGCAGCACTTCCGGTGGCGGTGGAGGCGGCAGCGGTTCATCAAACGTGTAGCTGTTGTCCAGCTCAGCGCCGAGCGGCGGCGGCGGCAGCTCGGGCGAGGGCACACGCAGTTGCGGATGCTTGGGCGGCCGTTCGGGCGGTCGCTCTGGCGCCTGCACGGCCGTCTGGTAAACGTGCACGTTGCGATGCTGCTGCGGATGATGCTGCTGATGCGCCAAGGCAGCCGCCTGCTGCAGCAGCAGCTTCTCCCTCATGGGCGCATACTCCGTGGCCGACGAGGTGCGCCGTGCCGGCATGGCCACACGGCCGCGCGGCGGTGGCGGCGGCGGCGGCATGCCGCAGTCATTGAACGACAGCTTCTCGGCACTGCTAATGTTGCGTATGCTGGGCGGCTTGGACTGCAGCTGCTGCTGAAGGTGGTGATGCTGCGCCTGATGCTGTTCACGAAAGTCCGCATAGTCCGAGGCGGAGCTGGAGCGACGCAGCAAATTGGGCAGCAGCGAACGGGAGCGTGGCGGCGGCGGTGGTGGAGTAGGTGAGCTGCAGCCAGAGCCAGAGCCAGAGTTGGAGCCAGAGGCAGAGCCGGAGCCGCTGTTGGACATGCCCGAGAGCATGGGACTCAGATTGTTGGGCAGCGATTTGCGCTCCACGTGCAGTGCCTGATAGGAATGCGAGTGGGATTGTGAGCGCAGCAGCTGTTGCTCCTCCTTGTGCGCCTGCTGCTGCTGGCGCTCCACATAAGACTGAACGGCATTTTTCTGCAGCGCCTTGAGCGCCGGATTGGACAGGCGATGTGTCTTGCTGGGCTCCAGATAGGAAAACTTGGGTGCATCTACCAACTGACTGCGCTCAAAGTCGTTAATGCGCTCCGCCACCGAGTGCCAGGCTGGCTGCACCGCAGCGCCCGCGGGCGTTATCACAGGTAGTCTAAAAGGCAAGCAGACAGTTTAGTCGAGGATCGGAGATGGGGTAAGGCTGCGGGGGCGTACTCACTTGGCGGACTTGTGCAGATTGGCGCTGAACTGCGGCTTGGGATGCTGCACATACTGCGAGGTGTTGCTGTGCAGCGGCTCCGTGTAGGTGCTCACCGGGAACAGGCGATGATTGCTTCGATACGAATCATTGATGAATGCAGGCGGCGACTGCTCTGCGCTGCCGCTGCTGCTGCTGGCCACATTCGGTGCACTGCAGCTGTGCAGCTCCAATTTGTTGAGCTGCGGCTTGCTGGGCGGCGGCTGTGGCGCAATTGTGACCACCGCCTCGCTGCTGGATATGGTCACCGATATGCTCGACTTGTGCTGCTGTGCCGGACGCAGCAGCTGCGCCGGCTGCTGCAGATCTCCCGTGGACTGGGATTGACCTAGCAGCGAGCGCGCCTCGTGCGCTGGCGGAGACTCCAGCTCGGGCAAGGAACTCTGTGCGGTCAGCTTGTAGCTTTGCGGCTGCTGCTGCTGGAAGCGATGCAGCGCCATGGACGTGTGCACCGGCGGATAGCTGGGACTGTGGCGATGCTGAAAGCGCAGCGGCTGCACAACATCCTCTGAGATCGGCGCCGACTGCTTGACGTTGTTAACGGCCGAACTGCTGCCCGGCTTGGTTGGTGGCTGCGGCGGCGGTGGCAGCGGCGATGTCACCTCGTTGTCGTGCAGATAGAGCACGCTCTCGCTCTGATGCCGCTTGGGCGTCAGCACACGCGAGCTGTGCACAATCAGCTGCGAGGAGGAAACTGGGGGCGGTAAATTCACAAAAAAACAAATATAAATAGAAACACAACAAGCCGTTCAATACCAACATTCTAATGGGCTAAAGGCGCAGCCAGGAGCTGCTGCCGCTGCTGCTGCTAGTAAAAGTGGGTCGGTGGGGCCAAAACAATGACCCAAGGTCGGCGCCCCCTCCCCACCCTAATGCAGTGAGCGGACGCCAGTCGCCGAATTTTGCAGCAACTGGTTTAGAAGGCTTCTAATATCTAACAAAACCGCTAATAGAAATAATTTAGATAAAGTCACGTTCACGTCAGGCATGTTTTTGATATGCATATTAAAATTAGGGGTGTTCCAGCTGTATCAGCTGATAAATAAATATGCGGATGAACAACGGGCGAAGAGTAATAACTACATTAGTTTTATACTGCTCAGAGAATAGAATGTTAGTGTATAACTAATAACTATTCACGGGAATACCTTTACTATGCATTTCAAAATACTTCGCAGATTTTATCAAATTTTATAGCTGACAAGCTTGACTTAAAACTCAACTAAACTTAAAAAAAAACTATGAAGTCGAGCATGGAGATTAGATAAAAGTCTGAAAGTCTGATTTCATGGAACCGAATATTTTAATTTGGAATACCCCGAAGGAGCAGTCAACAATTCATATTTAATTTTCAGGAAATACCCCTAATATAAATTAAGAACCGCAGCTTTAATAAAACTATATTATGCGGTTATCTCTATCTTTATAAGAAACCCGTTGTAGAGTTTCAGATCTAATTTCGAAGCTTGCAGATCTTATAAGAGTTTCAAGGAATACCCCTGAAGTATTTATGCTTCACAGCGCGGGTGTTTCATATTAAAATGGCTTAAGCAATAAATATTTCTTTTACACTTCTGGGAAATGTCCCAAGTTTTGCTAGGCGTACTTATTCGTAAACTCAATTAATTAGATCTCATCTATAAGCTAATGGTGTACTCACCCGACTCGGCAATGGCACTGTAGCCCGTCACATGGCTCGCCTCGGATATGTCGCTCATGGAGCCGAGCCATTTGAGCGTTTCCGTGGATGAGGTGCTCTCGGAACTGTTGTTGTTGTTGTTGTTGCTGGGACTGTGATTGCTGGCGCTGGAATGATGCTGGGCATGGGTGTGCTGCTGTGCGGAGCCGTTGGCGTTGCTAATGTTGCCGCTGCTGCATTGGCGGGCGAGCAATGGTATGGGCGATGGGGCCACCGAATTGCTGCATACTGAGGAGAGATCGTTCTCGGACCAGTGATGTGATTGCCGGGACAGCAGATCGCTCTCCTGACGTAATCTAAAAGAGAGAGAGAGAGAGAGAAAGAGGAAGGCGTTAAATGTAAGAACTTCAAATATGGCAAATCATTGCGTGCTGCGTCGTTGACTATATAAAAATATAAAAGTCCCAAATTTGTGGTTGTCATGTTTGGCGTTTCCTTCTACGCGGAGGCCTCCAGACGACGGACGACGGTCGGGTATGACCGTAATTACTTGAATTTCAGCTTAGCCTTCAAAATCGCATTTCGATGGCGATAGACATGAGACACAGACAGCCAAAAAAATATAAAAAACTCTCTTCAAGCTGTTTGCGGTGGCAAGTTCCAAAACATATGAGACAACAACAACAAGAGCGAAGTACGTAAGTACAACAACAACAACAACAACAACAATGACAATAGAGCAACTCGAGTCTCTTGCCAAGACCTTGAAAGTTAAGCTAGTTCGGTTGTGTTTTTTATGGCTCATGTGCGACGTTTGTTATTTGCTTTACCAAGAATCACTTTTAATCACTTTTTTATGTAGATCTCTGTGTGTGTGTGTGTCTGTGTGTGTGCGCGCAAATAAAATTCATAATTGTCGCCAGAAAACATGTTTTGCAACTAAGCCCAAGTACAACGCATCAATAGCCCAAACCCCAGCTCAAGCTATACTCACTTGTCTAGGAACGGCGTCGCCGATGTGCTATCAGAGCTGGACACATAGCTGTGATAGCCCTCGGATTGTGCATAGGAGCCCTGCTTCTGATGATGGAATGTCGTCTGATCGTAGTAGGACGAGGCACGTATATTATACTCCTCCAGGCCAGCTTGTGTCAGACCGCACTGATCCAAATGCTGCAGCGACTGTTGCTGTTGCTGCGGCAGCAACTGTTGCTGCTGCTGCTGCGTGGGTGGCGACTGCATGTCATCCTGCAATAGAAAAATACGAAAAATATAAGAAAAAACAATTTAGTTAAATGCTGCTGTTGTCTTTCATTAAATGTAACCAACAATTGGCGACTGGCAACTGGCAGCTTGCATAACGCTGTGTATACGTAATGGAAGCTTGGCAAAAATTTCACTGCAGCTCTTGGCAATTTAATCATTAGTTATGTCCACATCGCTGCGGGTCAAAAGCCGAGCTGAACTTTAAAATCAGTTTGCAAATGATCGCAAAATCAAATAAACCCAAAAATGAATGAATACCCCGAAACATCATTTCAGCCTAATACTCTTTGGTTTCTATTTTGCTTTTTGTTTACTCTGCGCACTCATTAGATAATTAAGTGAAAATTATTATTGTTGCACTGTGCAGCGATTGCTGGCGATAAGCCCAAAAGCCCGCCGATTGCCAATGGTAACAAAATTGCCAGCAACGAAACATTTGAAGTGCAGCCAAACGAATTTTGTGCGATGTTGAGAAACCCGAAGCAACAACAGCGAACCAACAAAAATGTACTCGTACATAATCGCAGCGCGAAATAAAACTGGACGCGGCCAGCTCAACAAATCAACAGGCAACCAAACAGAGCGTCCATAATAAGCCGGATTAAGTAACTGAACCCACCCTGGGATTGACTGTGTCTGTCTGACGAGGGCTGCACTTAAATCTATGCAATATTTACCCCCCGATTTGATAACAACTTAGCGATTATCTACATGCAAGATCGCCAAACTTCCGGACCTGAAACTAACTAAAGCTCGACTACAGCTTGGCATTAGATATTTAAATTGTGCTCTATCTTGTCTCCAATTTAAGATGAAATAGCGAAAATTATTTAAACTTTTTTTTTTAAAACATCCTAATAACAATTTTTGTTAGCCTTTCGCAGCGGTACCAGCAGAACTTCAATCTTAACAGATAATAATGAATAAAAAATAGATAGGCAAAGTATAGATAGATAAGCAGCTGATTCGTATAATACATTTAACAGGCGTCGATAAAGGAACTTTTTGTTAAAATATATAGATACAAAATATAGATAAGAGGTATGTGTCAATAGATAACATGTCCATGTCTATAACATATGTCCCCGCATAGTCCACACAGGAGCAAAATAAGAACTTTTCAGTTTTGGAATGTATCTCGACCAAACTTGGCCTTTACTAGCTTATCTATACTTCATTTAGTTGCCTTATGAACAATTGGAATGAAACTATCGAACGGTTAAAAGTAAAGTTCTTGACGGGAAACCTTTTGTTTTTCAATAATCAAAATTACATTTAATGGAGCATTAAGAGTTCATTGTCCTTAATTTGACAGTAAAGTAAGCACATACATAAATTTATTCACCTGGTTTTCATCCGTCATTTACTCAATTACCTAGTTGGGACTGATTCACAAGTTTTTGTATTCATTATAAATATAACAATCAAAATGCGAAACTAATAAACATTTTCGTGCATTTCCAAAATACTTTAAACCTTCTGTTTATGTTTTGTAATTTGTGCATCAATTTGAATAACATATAATTCGATTAATTAACTAAATAATAGTCAGAGTAAGTAAACAATTAATCAATTATTGAAGTTACCTAAAATTTTCAATTTCATTCAAAACTGAAGTAAATAGGAAAAAAATGCTGCGTGTCTGCGCTGTCAGCTGCCATTGTCGATTGTTATGCTAAGATTGTTAGCTTTAAGTGTTGTCAAATGTCTTCAAAAGTGTTAACAATGCAATAAAGTTCAAGTTATTTACAGTTTTCAAATTTTATCACAATTTCAAAAGCCATCATTGCGATATGTAATCGCCTCGCCGGCTATCAACATTTACGGCAGCCCTGGTGTCAAATGCTCAATCAAAACACGCAACGTATACTTAATATTTTCAATGTTTGCACGGCGTCGGCGACTCACACAAACCAAATCGAATTGTAAATACTCAGGCACATAAAGCCCCCCCAAAAAATACTATATATAAATAAATAAAAATAATAAAAAAAAAATTATGGGCAACATTACGACCAAGCCTCTGAGCCACTTGACTGGCTTTGACTGGCAACGTCGACGTCGACGTCAGTGTGGTTCACTGTGGTTCAGTTGAGTGTGGTGGGACGCCAGCGCATTCGCAATCGCCGCCATCAACGTGGGCAGCTGTTGATTGTCTCTTTGACTTTGGCGCCATAGAATTGTTGCTTGCTTAATGGCAAATATATAATAATAATCATATGACAGACAAATGCAGCAGCCAACAAATAAAAGGAAAAAAAAGAAAAAAGAACAATAATTTTGTGGGTCAACTACTTAGGCAGCGGTGTCTCTGGCAATGAGCCGAAAATCGAGTTGAGAGTCGCAAGTTGGGCCTTTTGCCTGGCGGCGCGCATCGTTTGCAGCTAGAGCAAAAGAATTTTAATGGCTTTGAACGTTCCCAAGACCAAAATCGCAGCTAAACTCAAATTCGTAGTCGAAGTCATTCATTCATTCATTCATTCATTCACTCACTTACTCACTCACTCATTCGTTCACTTATACGTTCGTCGTGCTTGTCAGTTTCGTTTCGTTTTGGTTTTTTGTTTTTGGCCAATTGCCGTAATTATTTTGTCTCTCTAACACGAATTTAAATCAGCAACTGTCCCACGGGCCAATGGGGCCCTTTACTTTATTCCTATTCCTAGAGCAACTGACAGCCCACCATAATTATCCATCCACACAGCTGTGCGGCTAAAGAGCGCGCATGTGAAATTGCGCCGGATGAGCATCAACTTCAACTTTAACTTCAAGATACAAAGTTACAGATACAGCTACAGTTACAGATACATCTGTGCAGCCACAACTCGCATCTATAAATCAATGGCAATGGCGGGGCGCGTATTAAAACTGGTGCAGTGGGTCAACAGCTGGACGCAGCTGAGCGCCGCTGGCCGTTGATGCTTCTTAATGGTCGCCCAGTCTTCAGTCTGGGTCTCCAGTTTTCATTTCTCCCCCTCACCCCCCCTCTGGCCACTTACGCGGGTTGAGCGCGTGTTAAATAAATCACTTGATGGAGTGCTAAGCATGCGCCCTAAGGCTCTGGAAAACTATTGAAAGTTGCTCTGGGAAGCGAGTGGCACAACAAATTTGCTGCCCATTTCGATTATTTTGAACGTTCAAAGGCGCAGAGAATGGCGAGAATTTGGCTATTAATTTCCAATAGCCGCTACACGTTGCGTATGAGTAACAAATATAGCCAAGGGTGGGCATGAAATTTCACCATAAATTACTTTAAACTCTTTGTGAGAGCTCATGACACTCGTGTATCGGGTCGCTTTTCAATATTTAATTATTCCAGCGTTTAAATAAAGCTTAAGCGTAGTTGAAAAATGTAATCAATTTGTGTGGCTTTCACAATTTTAGAAGTGCTTTTAAACGTCTAATAACACCAGCTAAAAAGCATGGAAAAAAAACAATTTAAAGTTGATTAACAGCTCACAAATTAAAGAAAGCTTTCATACTGTCAAAACAGTATTCATTAAGTTCAACTCTAATGAATAAAAATCAACAAAGCTTGGAGTTAGTTTTAATTTTTATTTCATACACGACATTTAATCAAGAGTCAAGCTTTCACGTGCTTTCAAAGCTTTTAAAACAGCTTTTTGTGCAGTGTTGTATAGCTATAAAAGTGAAAAAGTTAATTGAAAATAATCTTTTTCTGTTAGACAACACAGACTATTCTTGCTATTACTCTCGCACAGATTTTACTTTTACCCAGTATTGGCCCCAATTCAGAATGGCAGTTGTTGTTGTTTATGTCACTTTCAGCTAGTATTAAGCTTTTAGTGGGTTTTTTATCTGCGGCACAAATTTCATTCTAATGTCACTTTCAACAAGTGTCTCTGTCAAGACATTTAGCTGTCATATCTTTCATTCTAATGTCCACAGCTAAGTGTCACTTTCAGCTAGTGTCATTGAGCAATTATCACCACAAGCTCTCGCACACACTTTTTATGCTAATGTCACTTTCAACGAGTCTCATCTGGCCAGATTTCTAGCTGATTTTTTCTCCCGCTAAGATGTCATGCCAGTGCTTAGGTATCACTTTCAGCTGGTGTCATTGGGCAATGATGCGGCTATAAGCTGACATTCAATAAATGGCAAAAGAGCAACAAACGTAAGAACGTGTTTCATTTTGTATTTGAAGTGAAATTTCATTCATAATTCTTAAGCTTTGCAGCTTGTGAGTGTGACAGCTCGAAATTCGCATTCATCGCAAATAAATACACATTGGTCATTGCCAAAGAAAGAACAACAACTAGCTTAACTTCGGTTAAGCGTTTGGTATTTCATAAATAATAAAATACAATATTTTGCTGATATGCCGGCGACGTCAGCCGACGTGAGTCACCCCCACGCGGAGACAGCGGGTCAGGCAGTCAGACGACAGCAATTCAATTGTCGCCGGCTTATTTGTCGCGCTGTTTACTTTGCAAAGAGTCCAGCAAAAAGCACCAAAATTACCAAAACTCTTGTCGGGACCGGCTAAGAGATACCCTAAGCCCAACGCCGAACTGCAGTTATTACCTTCTAAATACTAAAAGACTAAAAACTAACTACTAAAAAAAAAAAGACATTCGTAGAAGAATTGCATGTTGCAAGTTGGCCGCTTGCGATTCTTCTCTTTTTCCCACACTATTTATGGGAAACGCATTCTTGATTGACTTTGGTGTCTGCATCCAATATTGTTTATAAAGGTCTATATATGATTGAGTATTAAATTGCATATATTTTTAATCTGTCTATATGCGAGCCTTGGTTTTATAATTTTTGAGTTATGCCTAAGAAGTAGCATGATTCTAAAACTATATTTTTCGATATTTTTAACAAAGGAACAGATATATTTCGATGTTCAAGTAATTTCCGAGATCGACACGTCATAGTCCTGATAAAGAAATATATAAATCCTGTTTGTTTCCTACTGACCGTTACAAACATTTGTTCTTAAACAATATACTCTCTCTTTAGAGATTTGTCACGGGTTCAGGGTACAAAAAAATGCGACTGATAAGACAGGCCGCGGGAAGGACAGCGAGAGGGGGAAATGGCAGACAGCAAATAAAGCCACCTACGCGTTCACAACTTGAGTTTTGCTTTATTTTGATTGCAGCACACACACACACACACACACACTTGAGTGTGCGTGTGTGTGGCTGACAAGCTGTCACAAGATGTGAAAAAATATTTGGCGGAATGTGCATTGAGAATGCGCCAAGAGACAACAAATACAAGAAAAGATACATAAACCCTGCCCCAACCCTCTCCCACACATTGTTTCAGATTTTTCCGTGTCAAGCTGCCCACAAATACAACAACAACAACAACAACAACTGATTGAAAATCGAAGTTGTATAGCAAAAATGTCGCTTGTTTTAGCAGTTGATCAAAAAGCAAATACAACAAAAGTTTCTCCTTGGAGTTTTCCTGCCGGCCTGGCCTGATCGCAGCAGCATCATCATCTTTTTGGTGATTTTTTCGTGAGGAAATTTTGTTAGCTTTTGATTTGCGTTTTCCATTGTCGCTGGCTTTTTAATGGCCAACACGAATTTGACTCTTTAATGGAGTCAGCGAGAAAACGCGCCCCGGCCAAACAGCAAAAAGAAATTGCAATCAAAATGCGAGCAAACGTGTCGGCTACAACGTGGCCAGCTTCAGCTTCAGCTCCATCTCCAGCTCCCCAGCTTCAGCTTCAGCTACCCAACTTTAGTTTCTTTCAGCGTTTGGTTCCAGCTTACAACTCTGGCGCGATCGTGCCGCGATTTGGATTTGAATTTGGCAAGAGCACGAAACCAAACGACGCGTCAGTCAGTCAGTCAGTCGGATAGTCAGACACTCAGTCAGTCAGTCTCTCAATTGCTTGGCTGTCTATCAGCCCAGCGTTCAGAATTGTGTTGCAAATGTTTACGAGTACTTAAAACTTGAGGCATGAGTTACCAAGCGAACATCTATCAAATTTGCATTTATGTTAGTCTAACTAACAGCTCATCTGTAATTCTTAAAGTAAGGCAATAGGATATTTTACAGAACGTTAACAGCTTTTTCTAACATTATGTTATGTTAACATTTGCAATATGTTATTGCCATGTTAATTACAATTTATTAATTTTCCAACTACCAGCTTAAAAATGAATATCTACTCATTCTTAATGCTTTCTATTCACTCTGAGATACTTTACTCAATAGCCTAGTTATATAATATATCATTTTATATTGATGAACAAAGCTGTTTAGAATATTTATGAAAGTACAGAAAAAGAATATTTTCATTAACAGCATTTGCATATTGCCAAAACAATGTTAAGTGGAAAATGTTAGGGCGAAGTATGAATAAAAATGACTTTGCCTCATCTACTTATTGTTAACACTGGTAAGATTATTTATCAAAGTAAAGCAATCGAATTTTCACAGTTGAAAGCACAAGCCTTATGCTAACATTATGTTAACTGGCTTTTACTGCAGGAATGTTAAGCAAAATATAATTATGAATGAAAATTTAAACTTTTTGGGTCTATTTTACTGCCGGATGTGAGAATTATTTTGTGCCGTTTTTTTCTTT
The DNA here is from genome assembly GCF_003285875.2 of Drosophila novamexicana. NCBI lineage: Eukaryota > Metazoa > Arthropoda > Insecta > Diptera > Drosophilidae > Drosophila > Drosophila novamexicana. The sequence goes on along the minus strand of NW_020824765.1, from coordinate 4,401,460 downwards.
TTAAGCTTGACAAACTGATTAACAGAGCTGTTAAGGGCCTGTCAAGAGTATTTATTATTTACACGCACAAACGTTGACTTTTAATTGGATTTGGCAAATTGTATAAGCTTCTGAATTTGTTAAAAGGCTTTCTTCTGACAGCATTTTGAAGATTCTTTTGAGCTGATAAATTCAAGCTGGCTTTTACAGGCGGTGAGTTGAACTTTTGGTCAGACCGTTGAGCAAATCAAAACGGATTGCGTTCACACTTTCGCAACGAAGTGGTCAAAATGGGCAGCGGCCTCCTGCCGCCTTTCGCCAGCTGTCAAGTGGCAGTTGAGACCCTTTTAGTGCCTGGGTTAAATGAAAGTAAATCTTTGTGACTTAATGCGCTGCAGACAGCACCACTTGGCCTGATTGGTAATCACTTGTGGCATTCTGCAGAGCTGCTGGCCAGCTGGGGGGAGCAGGAGACGTTCGGGGCAGGATGCGTCAGCGAATTGCGCAAGCTGTAGGCGGGACTCATTAGCGTGTGGAGTGTCTGAACTGAACGCAGGATATATGCACATATATATATATATATATATATATATGGGGGCAGACAATGCAGCAACTGGCTGACTGACTGCATCCTTGACCCCGTTGGCAGCAAGCAGCAAGCATGCTGCATTGTGCGAATTAATAACCTGGAGCTGGAGCAGGCCGCCAACTGGTAATGGTCATGGCATGGCAACCAGTTACGAGTCTCCATCGCCCCCCTCTCTGTCTCTGTGTGTGTATGTGTGTGTGGATCCGGCCTGTGCTCTGTGGCTGTCTCTGGTATGCGGGACAAGATTTATGGCCAGTGATAAGTTTGAGGCGTGCAGGCAATAAGAACGCAAACTCTCTGCTCGCTTGACTCTGGCAATCAACTGGCGAACAGGCCAAGGAGCATGCCAAGAACAAATAAATAGCCATGCGAAAACAAACTAAGCAAAAGACAAGCCAGGCTAAACAAAAAAAAAACCATACCAAACCAACCCGTTTGCAGCCCCAGCTTCACTTTAGCATGTCCATGCGAGAATATGCTGGCTGCATGGTCTGTCCCGTCTATCCGTCTGTGCACCCCGCGCACCGCCTGAAGGTCATGCCCAGCGCTCAGCGAAGCGCAACTGCAACTTAGACTTAGTTTTTGCCGATTCTTAGACTTTCCTGCTAGCATTAAGCAGCGTCATGTATTAGCCATAATTAGGCAACAGGTTGCAAGACCCTTAATTATGCACGCTCCGCCTAGCAAGAACTTGCGCCAGCTGCCATCGTTGCGCGTAATTAGAAAGCGCAGATTTTCACTTTTCTTTGGACACTGGGCAGCTGCTGCGCGCAGCAGACTCATCAAGCGATGACAACACACAAAATCAATGGCCCAACAGCAACAACAACAACAACAACTGCAACAACAGCAACAACAACAACTGACTCTGTGCTGGCAGCTGCTGCCTCAAAATGGCATATCATGTCTTGAGGTCTCCGGTGTCTGTCACATGGGATTGCAACTGGATCGAAAGTTTGCATATTTATACCCTCTACAAATAGAGCATGTGCACACAGGGCATAATAAAGCTACGCAAATGTATGCAACAGACAGAATGTGACACCTTCTCATCAGATGCATAAGGATTCAGTCTAAGTAATCTTCTAGGTATCTTCAATCTATCTAAGGTATCTTTAATCATCTTCAATGGACAACAATTTTACGACAATCATTCCATAAATACCAAATTTATTCAAGAGTCAAAAGTTATTCAAGTCTGGGGGCTAAGTGAAGCAAGAAGCAGAGAGAAGTACTGTCCGAATACAGGGTAACTGTCAGTCTAGCACTCCTGACTGGAGCACTCTTACTTATTTCAGTTTCGCAAGGGCAGCTGTCCGGATCTGAGGAATTTTTGCGTGGCCCGAAGACTCAATGCAGGCTGAAAGCTTCTAAGTTGGCATTAAATTACATACAGGGGAAGTAGGCGACCGGCGGCGGGAGACGGGCGGGAGTAAACAACATGCACGCAGTTCATTTGCGGTTGGCAGCAACAGCCCAAGAATTTCAATGGAGTCAACGACAACAGCAACAACAACAACAACAACAAGAACAACAACAACTGTTGCTGCTGCTCGAGTGGCTGTCGGGGAGTCTGTTTTTGGACCAGGCTGCAGCGGAGCGCCCGCCGGCCTGGCAATGGGAACGAGTCTTTTGTGACCTCAAAATTTTCGTGGCTTGAATGTCGCTTTGTCTGTGGCCTGCAACAAGAAACAAAAGTGAAATTTCTCTCGTGTGGGTTCAGAACTAGCCACAAAAAAAAAAGGCAAAGCTCAAAATAAAGCCCAAACAAAAATGAAATCGAAGCGGCAGAAGAGTCAATTTGGCCGACGGGCAAACGGCACTTGGCCAAAATGCATTTTCACCTGGCCTGTTAATTAATTAACAAGCCAAAAGCTCATAAAGAAATGCCCAATATGCCCATGGCCATGGCCAAAGTGCAGGCCTGGGAGCCGCTGCGCTGTTGGCCTTAAACAATGCAAAAGGTGAAACTCTTGCACCTGTCGCCTGTCAAGCGCGGTCCCCTTTATGCCAACCCCCCCCCCCCCCCCCCCCCCCTGTGCATATTGTGAGCGTTGTAATTATTTGTTATAATTTCTGTTGAAAAAATGCAAAGCATTGACGGTTGGCCAACTACAGCTAACAACAGCCAAGAGAGCTGCAGCTTCTCCGGGACTTCATTCAGGCGGCGCGAGTTCAAAGACAGCGCAAACAATTTAGCTGGAATCTGGCTAGAATTTAGCGCTGACTGGCGGCATTGTTGCTGTTCTTATTGTTGTTGTTGTTGTTGGTATTTCTGTTGGCCTGTTGGCATTAATTAATTGCAGAGAGGCCGCCGCGCGTCGTGTGTGAGAAACGAGTTCGACGGCAAACTTAGAAAACTAATGAGCGTTAAGAGTTTTGTGCTTGAGCATTGGAAATGAAAATGAAACAGCAAATGTAGGCAAGAAACACGCTAAACACAATAGAACAATGCGCACAAAATACCCTAAATATCAGCGAGGAAACGTCATAAATATAAAATAATTCTATATATATTTTTGAGCGGCAAGAAAACTCTTTATATATGGGCGCAAAGGAAGGTGCATTCAAAATTTACTTTGGTATTAATCAAGTCAACCTATTTACGCTTAAACTTTTTAAGAATTATAAGCACCTGCTTCTGTGTTTTCTTTCTCCAGAATATCCTCCACATAGTTTCTACATATTCGGGTGCAAGGTTAATCAAATAAGAGATAAGCCAAGCAAAGCCCCAGATACCATTTGAAAAGTATACTGAAACTTAAAAGTTGAGCTCTCGCACACTCCCTTTCTGTTTACAGGGTATTCAAAAAAGGAGGCGTTAGCTTGACGCCGCCCTAATTGCGCAACAATGGAGAGCTGAGCTTAGCTGAGATCTCGGCAACTGTTTGTTGATCTCTTTGGCAAAATATGTGTTCATTTCCGTGGGCAAAATGAAAGCGAACAGTGGACAGTTCACGGAAATGAAGCAGCAATTAAGAGCCATGGCCAACACACCGGCTTGGCCAAGTCAGATCAAAGTCTGGCTGCATAGCTACAACAGCCACAACAGCTCCAGCAGCTCCACTAACCAAATGCTTCACGCTGACCACTTGAACTTTACATCATGAAGGGCTAAATGAAATGAAAAAAAACAAATTCCAATGCAGCGCGTCAAGTGTTTTGGCTGATTCGACAGAAAGAGAAAAAAACAAAACTAAACACATTAAAAGCGGCAGCAACTCTTACATCTAAAACCAAAATATTTTGTATCTATGCATTTGTTTCTGTGGAAATCTGCGCATTCATCTGAAAGCAAACAAAAACCACATTGAAAAAAAAAATGAAAAAAAAAACAAAAAACAAAAGCGAAGCGACCTTCGTCAACCTGGGCTTCATTACAGTTGGTTTTTGTCAGTGCTGCAAGTGGGCGTGGCCGCAATTAATTTGATTGCAGCCTATAAATAGCTAAGGCTTGCAGTCGTCTGCCGGCCACGCCCACAAAGTAGGCGACGCTTGGAATGCGCCTAATCGATGCAAAAATCGCCCCAAAACTTGTTCTAAGCCAAACCAAGAGAGAGAGAGAGCGCGCGAGATGCAGATGGGCTATAACTGGCTGCCTCCCAGCCTCCCAGCCCGCCTGGACCACCATCAATGGATGTGGCCATGGCAGATGGAGTCTTCTCTAATAACTGGAACTAAAGCATGCGCCGCAACGGCATGGGGCACGGCCATACAGCAATTAGCGTTTGCTTACAGAATTCCACAAAAAAAATATGATAGAAAAAATGTGTATAGAAAAATGTTACAAATACTCAAGCGTACGTATTGTAAGTATAAAAAAAATAACTCGCGGCGCTGAGCGGTTCAATAACCTGCCAATCGGTAATCGGCAATCGGTCGGCGAGTATCGATGACGATCGATAAAACTTCGCAGCGCCCCACACACGCCCCCTTTACGGGCGTACACAGTTCGCAACATGCAAAAGACGATGATTTATCAACGAAGTCAAGAACCCAATACAGCCCCAAAAGCGGGCGAAGAGTAAAAAAGAAACCATAAGAAGAAGAAGAAGAAGAAGAACAGCTGCCGTTTTGAGGTTATGCACATTGCACACTGATAAGGTCGTAACTGTTCCAATTCACATACATAGTTCGAATGCCCCAGCAAAACCCGATAGACATTCACCTCGCCGCGTTTCTCTCTGTAGCTTTTGAGTTTATTTCAATTCTGTTCTATTCTCTTATGTTTCTATTCTGCTCTGTTGTTTGTTCATAACCCATTTTCTTTGTGCTCTCTCTCGCTCTCCCTCTTTCTCTCTCTCTCTCTAGTCTTCGTGCAACGCTTTGAGGCAACATTTAATTGATCGGATTCACTTTGATTGATCGGATCGTCGCTGTTGATAATGGTACCGTTAATTTGGTAAATTATTTTGCATTTAGAAGCAAAAGCAATCCATTTTCATTGTGCCATCGATCGCGATGATGATATCCATAATGATCATTACGATGATGCCACCGCGAACGCGGCTTCACTATAAACTTGTAATTCAGTTAAGGTTAATGGGTGACGGGCATATAAAACTATAGCAAATGGAACTGAGCCGGGCTGGGGCCTACAGCCGGTGCTCCATGTGCTTTTGTGTGTGCGAGAGGGAAGTCGTGTGGCAGGCAACAGAGTAGAAATAAATTCTATAGAAACTTGGGAATGTTCGTTATAATCGAATTTCTAAAAATAAATATTATTTTGGCTAAAAAAGAAAAAGGTTTTACAGTTCTTACAGATGATATCATCTTGCAGAAGTAAAGAGCAAGAAAAATATAAAAAATTATAAAGTACCCGAACATATAAGACAAATACCACAAAATACCACAAAGCAGAGAAATATTACTAAAATATACTAAATATTATACGGTATATTCGAATTTGCAAAGTTTAAATAAAGAAGTTCTATATATTCCATATGTGATATAATTACTCAACAGAAAATACCACACAGAAAATACCAACACCAAATATTCCTATGTACACTTCTGTTAAACTAAGAAAAGCGACTAACATAAACAAAGTTTATCTATTCGACACTTTTCTTAATATAAAAAAATACCGTTTTTGCACCAGGAAGAAAACAAACCAAGAATGCTTTAGTCAAAACAGTTGGACATTTGTCACAGATATCTAAAATTTCAGATATATAAAATACAAATTTCAGATTCTTAAATTTTAGATATCTAAAATTTCGAAAACTATACTATACACAATTCTCGATATAATAAATAAAAATTTAAGATAATAAAATGTAAAAGAAATACGGAAAATAGCAACAAGAAAAGTATTCCAATCTTTAAAGAAAGTAACCATCCATTGACAACACATGACAACCCGAAGCCAAAACAAAAACAAAAAAAAAAAAACAAGATATCCACGTTTTCATTCATTGTCGGGCTGCCAGTTAATAACCCGCTGTCAGATCCTGTGCATGAGACATGCGAATAAACCGCATTTTATGCCCGGCTCTCGATGAACCACTTGGAGCACAGACCCCACATCCCCACGCACCCCCCCCCCTCCGTTGAGAGACAAAAAACAAGAGTACCGTTTTGTCGCCTGAGTGACACAGTATCGTGATTTCGAAAACGAAAACCGAGCATCGGGTTAAGCAACACGCAAATGGAGGTCAACCTCATAATTCAATTAGGAACCTGCAGCGGTGTCACTGCAGGCCGTGCCTCAAAAATTCCGACCCACTGTGCGTGGGCCAAAACAAAAGAAGAAAAAAAAAATCCAATTTTTATAAATTTATTTTCCGCTTGCTGTGCACATTTTTTTCTCCGTCTTTTATTTGTTTCTTGTTTTCTTTTTTTTTTACCGGCCATGTAAATCGACATCGACGACGATCAAAGTTAAATTTCTGTTTGTTTAAGCCTTCACTTTTTCTGCGGCTCAAACCGTAGACCGGAGACCGGAGACTGGAACTGTGGGCCAGAGTGAGTCAGCGCCAGTGCGATTGGAATTCTGCGCGCTTTGAGGATTTATTAACAAGAATAATAAAAAACCGAAACAGAAACAGAAACAGACCCAGACACAGCGAGAAGAGCCGGCAGCGTTAAACCGGTTGGCAAACTCTTATTCGTTGGCAATACCCTGTAGTTTTTCGACTGGAAAATGGCCATGCCAGACTATATATAGAAATTCTTTTTATAAAATAAGTTGACAAACTAATACAATGTCAAATGGGGCGAGACGAGACGAGACTATCATTATCGTTAGTTTTCGATTACTTGCATAACGATAACTTAACTAGTTTCAATCATCGATAGTTGGCAAATATACAATCGATGCTACCGATATTTCTTCATAAGCAACGGCATCATACTATCTAATTCTTTTCTTTTTCGTTCATCAACAAAAGGCTGAAGAAGGGCCAAAGTTTTCAATATCAATTCATGCCAATTAGTCTTACTCGATAATTCTAATAGTCGATAGTCCCTATCTTAATCGAAAGTCTTTTTATATTTGTCATTTTCATTAAATTTAAGTATTTATATTAAGATGTCTCGATTCGTAAGCCTGGTCTCCCATATCTTGGCTCTAACATTTTTCCCGCTTCTATTTATACACGAAATATCTCATTTTGTATTTTCTGCGTATATAATCTAAATGAAGTCAGAAAATAACTATAGGGTATCAGATTAGTCTAGCACATGTAGTAAAAAATTCTTAAAAGTTTTTTTTAGCTTTTTGTTCCTTCAATGCGAGTTTTAGGTTGAAGTTTGAGTTGAGTTTTTGGATAGCTTACCTGTATGGAGCCGGCGACTGATGCGGAACTGAAGCTGGCATTGCTCGCCGCATCCGATACGGAGAGGGGCGTGAATTGCTGTTGCCGTCGCTGCGACTGCGTCTGCGCCTGTGACTGTGACTGCGCCTGAATTGCATCCTTTGAGCCGTTCTTGAGTGCGGGCAGCAACAGCTTGGACACAGACAGCTTATCCGCTTGCCCATTGCTGTTGTGGCTGTTGCCATTGGCGTTGTCCATTTTGGAGTTCTCCAGTGGCATTGTCGCCGTCGCCGTCGACGTCGACGTCGCTGTCGCGCTTGCTGTTGCCATCGCCGACGCAGTTGTTGTTGTTGCTGCTGCTGTTGCTGTTGATGTCGTTGTGGCTGAGCTCTGCTGATGATTTCCGTTTTCTTTATGATTTCGCATTTTCATTTAAGTAATTGCTGCTGGGATTTTGGAAGTTTTCGTTGCGTTTCGTTTGGTGTTTTTTTTTTGTTGCAGCGATTATTACTATTATGATTATTATGTGAATGTTGAAATTGTTTTAACACCTTGTTGCCAGCATTTTGGCGACTCTAAGAAAAAGATCACGCGATTCAACAAAATAACAAAAAATATATATAATGGCACACAAATCAAATACATTATGCAAGACACATTTCACTTTTTACTTTGTAGCATTTGTTAAATTATTATTTGTCATTTGGTCTGGCGACACATTTCTTCGTTTTTTTTTTTTTTTTTTTTTTGCTGCTGCACTTTTTCTTATCGTTGGCCGTTGCGCATCTCTGGAATGCAGCCCCAAGAGCTGGCCAAACAGCTAGCCAAAGAGCCAAAGAGGGGCAACAAATTGAATCGATTGCTTTGGCCAAGTTATTTATTGTTGCTATTGTGGCTGCTGTTGCTGCTGTTGCTGAGTTATTTGGGTTTTTGTGTAATATGCGGCCGCGTATTATGTATTTGCTGTGATGCATTTGTGTGAAAAGTGAACCAGGTTTACATAACATTGACCCAAGAGGGCAGACGCTGACAGCCAGAGCAACCCCTCTCCCTTCCCACCACCTTGTTCCCCCAGCCAGCTAAGCCAATAAACAAGTTTTTTATACATATATATTTTTGTTCAAATGCGATTTGTTTGCCGACTGCATTTCGGTTACGTTTCGTTGCCCACGCATCGCAGCAGTTCCGTCTACCTATGCACACCCCCTCCTCCCCCCTCCCCCTTCTCTTCTGCTGCTACCAACCTGCGCTTACCTTTGGCAAATGTCAAGCTGGTCATTTGGCTGTCCATGTCAAATGGGCGCCCATCTTGTGTATGGTTTCTATGCAAATTGCTGTCCATTAATGCCGGAGCAACTGCACCGTAAGCCTCAAGTGTTTAATGCATAATTATGAGGCTGCGTTAGCGGGCGCCCAAGAACTGGAACCACGGGCAAATACTATATGCTGCCAAAGAGACAACAAATATTGTCAAGACTACAAAACTGGATTCTAAAGGCACCGTTGACAAAACTGCAGCCACAAAAGCCAGACCAAGTCAAGTCGGGCTAGGCTAGGCTAAGCTAGGCTGCGACTGGGCCTAGATAGATGGCCAAGAAGGAAGCCAGTTTGAGGGGGCAAAGTACGAGACGGCGCAGATAAATCTGCGACATACGAGTGCCTGGCTGCCTGACTGCCTGTTAGCCTGGCTAACTGCCTGCTAGCCAGCCAGCCAGCCTGACTGTGCAGTAAGTGCAATGACATTGCAATCGCAGGCTGCAACTGCAACTGCTCCTGTCGCCAGTTTTGTGCCCAGCGGCGTTGCTGTGTGAAAGCTGCTGCCCAAAACAGACAACAACAATAACAACTAGCAAACAAACAAAAAAAAAAGAAATACTTTAATTATGGCCCCAAGGAGCTGAGCGGAACTTCTGCCACGCAACGAACGCAGCCGCTGGCCATTTTCGAGCTCTAATCGAGTCGATTTTTGGGCACTAGACGACAACATTGTCGACAGCTTGTTATTGTTGTTGCTTGTTTCGCTCTTTGTTTTTTTATTAATTTTGTTTTTGGTTGTTGTTGCTGTTGTTGTTTTTATTGCGCTAAAAGCGAAATTAGACACTTTTGCTGGGCTGTGCGAGTTTTGGCCAACAGCGACACATGCGAAATGCAAAATGACAGTTTTAGCGTTAAAAATGCGGAAAAACATGGCTAAACACTGGCGCCAGCGAAATGGGCACAGAGCACCCAGTTCCCAGCTGCAAGACGACAGACCACGACGGAACACGCCGGCGTCCCCCGCCCTGTGTGCCACCCCACGTCAGCGTCACACCCAAGCGAACGGGTTTATATGCTATAGACTGCTTATGAATATCAGTAGTCCAATAAATTCCACACAAGCGAGGTCAAAAACAGGCTGCGGCACTAATCAGACGACGACGACGTCGACGTGTGTCTTACATAGATGAGTGAAACGAACGATCACTTTCCAGGCATCTCTTATAGATCTGTATGTGTGTTGGCTTTAAAGATTGTTGATCCTAAACAGGAAATTTTATAATAGATTGATTTAAAATATGTGCCTGCTTTATGGTATTTATTGTGGGAATCAAGAACCAGCTGTGAGATAGAGATCATGTCTCTCTATTATTCACAATTAAGATTCTCAATCTCTCTAAGCGGAATTTGTAGTCGATCGATTTAAGTTTTAAGTTTTATGCTTATGCTTTTGGAACAAGTAACAAATTACTATTTAGAAATTAATTTGGGTGTCAAATTATCACGGTTTTCACATAAAGTGATTAAGCATTAGCTGAAAATCCTACTAAATCTGATCAAATTTGAGAGATACAAGTAAGTGTCGAGAGTTCCAGATGATTGAAATCAATTGAAAGATATTTGAACTGATCTACTATTATAGAAGCTGCATGTCAAATTTGGTAACTCCAGCTCTTAAAACCTAGGAGATTTTTCTCAATATCAATTGTTATCGAATTTATCGAATATCGTAAACAAACTCTCAATGCGCGGGCAATAGAGGGACCTACGTCTAAATTTTCGAAGTCTCTAGTTCTTATAGGTTATAAGTTTTGGACGTACGGAATATTTTTATAGGTTCCCAAATATGTAGGTTAAATTTAAAGATGCAAAAAAACTTTTGTTGAATAAAAAGAAGATGGCCGGAAATAAATTGTTTAAATTAAACACTTATCATACTATTCACAATTCCTTTAAAGATGTTCTACACGACGTGAGATACATAATGTGAAAAAAAATATCTTTCAGAAGAAGAAGTGTTTTTTGCAGCACAGACTAAATGCATAATATTAATTTTTTAATGATTCTACAAAATGAAATTGAATATCCCCACATTTAATCGTATCTGAATATGTTTATAGGTTCACAAATAATTGGGTTAAATTTAAAGATCCAAAAAAAGCAGTCGTTCAATATTGAGGCGCTGTCTAAATTCTGAGTTAAACTGAGAACCGGAAACAAATTGTATAAATTAAACAGATTTTGTTGTTCATAATTCCATAAAAGATGTTCAACACGAATTGCAGCTCATAATTCGTATATTTTTTTTTGCCAGAAACTAACTGATGAAAGAAGTGATCTTTCAGAAAGAAAAGCAAACATTTCATGCAGATGGAAGACTAAATTTAAAATATTCATTCGATTTATAAACAAATGCATAAGAAATGGTTTATATTTTGTAATATGTTTCATATTCAGAGAACTATTGCTTTAAAAAATGTTGTGCTCTGGGAAGTCTGCGTGAAATTATATTTTGTCACAGCAGCTCAGAGATTTCTCATAAGCACTTAAATGCCCGACTTTGTGGTATTAGCACCCGTGTCATTTCCAGAGGGGCTTATCAGCAGTAGATTTTTCAGCTATGCCGCCACGACAGGGTTGTAGCCGCTTGCGAAAAAAAAATAAATAAATAAGAGTTGTCACAGATTGAGTTGCCCGATAAAGATATAGCTGTCCCTGAACTGTGACTGTCATAAATTCCGCTCAAATTGCTGTAGTGTCAGCTACTAACAAGCGTAACAAAGTGCTTGACAACAACAACAACAACAACAACAATAAGAAGAACAACAACAACCAAGGCGACAACTGCAACAACATGAATGAAACTGTTTTACCTGCCCGCTTATGTTGTGATTAGCTTTTACCTGAGCTGTGCGAGCTGTGTGTGTTTGCATTTAGCTGCAAGGTTTTGGCCCCGTTGTAGCTCTTGCTGCGATTCATTATAATTTTTGTCAATTCTCACAGGTAGCGCGCGCAGCAGCAGCTGACAAAGGTGAAGATCGCATGGCGCTGAGACATTCACACAGGGCGAACAGCAACAACAACAACAACAAGACGCATAAATTTACAATTAAATTTAATTCGTTCGCTGGATTTCCGCAAAAAGCAGCAGCAAAAAGGGCTCCCAACAACAATCAACAATTGTTGCAGTGCAATTGCAATTGCAGGCAGCGCTTGTGGCAAGTTCAACGTCTTCTTTAGTGCTTGCCGCGCTTCGCTTGCAGCTAAAATAAAGCAGCGCAAAAAATGGCTATGCGATTCCCAAGCGCGCTTCTTGGTAGCGGCAACAACACCCGCACACACACACACACACACCTGCACACACACACATGCTTCGCCCTGTTGCCTGGCATTATTCATCCTCATTGCCACAAGAGGCCAAACCAAAACCTCAGCTCATTTTGGTCTCTACGGTTTTTCAGACCCTGTCAACAGCCTCGGCCCCAGTTTGTATCTTAGCCGCCGCTTGGGCTTCAGTTTTCAGCTACCTAGCGCTCGAGTTTAGATTTCAGATACTTTATTTTTCGGATACGCCCGCAGCAGTTGCGCATTGTTCTCGCGATTTACTTCCGCCTTGACGAGGCGGGCAGCGCAGCGCAGCGGGCAGGATGTGAAGGTCGTTGTCGCAAGGTCGTCGCGTTCTGCTTATCACCTGAGCCGAGCGTGGACCAAAAATAAAACACAAAAACAAAAAAATGAAAAGAAAAGAGACAACAACACACACTCACTAAATATTTAGTAGGTGTGCGTGTGTGTGTATCTATGTGCCACAAATATTTGCACAGCACATTCCAAGCACTTTGGCAAAGCAAATACAAATTGTAAAACGTGCAACGTAACGGGAGCAAAACAGAAAGAAGCGCAGAAAGAGCGAGAGAAGTGCATTTTTCAAATATGAAATAATCACAATGAGAACTAGTTAGGGAATACTTATGGCCAAGTGGCCATATAACTATATGTACATATATGCCAGCCACATGTGTGAACAAGATTTTAACAATTATATCACGACAAAGTTGAAAAACTAAAGAAATTACATAAGTAGACTAGCACTCGATATATCTATAAGCCAAAATAATTATTTATTTATTTAGGTATTCATTTATCAACGCAGCCAAAAACAGATTACTTGCGACTAAGAACTTTGTATCTTATCAAAAGCTAAAGTCAAATGTTGCGGAATTCGAGGTCTTCAAATGGGTTTCATCTAAAACAATTAAATACTTCAAAAATAAAACAAGAGAATAAAATTAAATATATGTAGATCAATTGATAACTTGACAGCTAACTTGGCGATTTTGAACTTTACAATCGAGCAATATTGGAAAAGGTTATCCAAGTTCCTAAGTCGATAATCTGGACACTTTTGGAACACATTTAAGCCCCTTGTGATTGCGTTTCCTAAGAAAGATTGAAATGCATTTGATGTACCTTATCTGACGGGCGGTAGATATATAAAATATATCTTATTATAATTAGATTGGAGCCAATCCACGAGAATCATTAATAGATTAGTTATCTCCAGATCATAAGACCTCAAATTTAATTCATAAGAAGTATTAATTCAGATTTACTTTGCAAACCTAGTAAGAAGTACACATCCAACGATATTCAACAAACAATATAGAGTTTGTGAAGTTGGAAATAAATCCAAGTTAAGTTTCGTTAGATTACTTTAAAGCTGAACACGTAACCTTGAAGAAGGAAAGAAACAAAATATATGGATTAACTAAAAAGTTTCCCTAGTTTCAGATGTGACTAACAAGGATAATTTCTTCAACACTTATAGAGTTTTTGAGGATTGTTACAAATCCAAGTTAAATTTATCTAATAGATTCACATAATCTAATATATGTAGTAGCTTTAAGAAAGAAAAGATATCTGTCAATAAAACAGTTTCTCTTCTTGACAATTCTACAATCTGTTCAGATTTTAATTTAAACACAGCAGCTGTCGTCCATTTACCCTACATTTATAGAGTTTATAAAAATAGGAATCAATCCAAAGCAAGAGATCTAACTATAAGCCCAACAGTTTAAAGGGATTGGAATAAGTCCAAGGTCATATTAGTGAAACGTTGGACATACAACCTTAAGGAGAGAAATGAGGAAAGAGTTCCATATCGATTCCTAAATATAGTTTTCGCACTTTACAGTTTTCAGAGTTTGCTGGAAATCTTGCGGCACGAGTAATAGATCCACGAGTAATGGGAAATTCATGATGATATTGTTATTTCTTAGGAACTTTTGAGCTCGCCGTAATTCGGTGTGTTCAACTGTCTGTTTGCTATTTGCTTAACTGTTCAAGTCATTTGGGGCACAAAAATGTTGTGCGCAATTTGTTCAAAATGTTGTTGTTTTTTTTATCCATTGTTATTTTTCGGGTTTTCGGGAAAATTACCTTAAACTTGTGAACAATATGTGCTGTTAAGGAAATCAACAAGCGATTTTTGTTTTTGTTTTTGTTTTTAATATCTGAACAATTTACAATGACAACGCGAAGAGAAGAAACGCACTCGAAATACTTGAATTGCCGTTGATGTTCGTTTGTTATTTCTGCTGTTTGCACTACTTAGTTCTGACAGATAAGATTAAAATTCGACTTAGCCACAGTCTCTGTGGATGATAAGATAAAAGCGAGCCTTTGCTTCATACGCACGCAAAAAAAAAGGAATGAATAAGAAGAAAACTGGTTGCCAATGATGCCTGACAGACAGACAGACACAATCCGTCAGATACAAATGCACAGTAAAAGCTCTCTTGAGGCGTGTGTCGAAAAAAAACAAACAAAGGCTAGAAGATATTCCTTAGAGAAATAAAAGTCCTCGACTCTGGCAAGTTTTTCTAGCTGATATTCCATTTGGAAGTGCGAAAGTAAGAGAAAGAGCTTGGAACTTGCAGAATTGCTGTCCGTTGCCGGAGTTTTCACTGTACGCAATCCGTCAGATACAGATGCACGGCAAGGTCGCTGCATGCAATAATGTTGTTGCCTTTAATTGAAACGTTGTAGCTTCATTTATAATTCAATCAATCTCTCACGCACACATTTTTGCCGCGTCGCAGTGTATTGAACCCAAGCAAACCCACCCTCCCCCCCGGGCTCCCTCTGCCTGTCACGCCCACCCCCAACACACACACGCACACTAAAGCAAATATGTTTGTTCTGATATTGTTTTGTTGTATTTGTTGCTAGGTCTGCCGCCCGCCTCTCTCTCTCTCTCTCTCTGTGACAGTTGATAAGTCCGTAACTTCGAATTCCGATTTCGTCAATGCCCCATTACGTGGCAACTGAATGCCAGGTAATGCCACTCATTTTTTGTGCCTGACGGGAGTTACATTGTGTCTGTAAGTAATTTTTTTTATCAGACGTTATCAGCAACTGAAATCGGCGCAATACTTTCGTTTAAGCTACATGTAAATTTTCCAACATATTCCACAAAATTTAAACAGTTTATCAGGTGGTTTTGTGGAAATGTAGATTAAGTGCGTGACACGTGTTCCGGGCTTAAATAGATCTTAAATAGCACAACTTTTGATGGGAGTGCAAATAAATAAAGCTGGCGTTATGCCAACTTCTGCATAAAGAAGGGGCATACGTGAAAAGGTTCAGAGTAAGATGTTATATTTAAATGAATAAATATAGGAATAGCAGGATTTCATTCAAAAATTCTGTTTCTATATAAAATACAACAATTATTTAAGTTAATATATAGAAACTTTACTTTTTAATTTATTTCCAATTAATGTATTTCGACTTATTTCTTGCATACTTTTTTAATACTTTGATAATGATATCGAAGTTATTCGATTCTCTATTTTGTCCTTCTACCTATATCTATCTCTATATCTTTCTGCCTATATCTTCGTCACGTCATCGTTTGAACTTGATTTATGTACGTTTACTCATTATTTTCTAGTTCTGGCAACATTTTGGTAGTTCTGTATTTTAGCCCACTCTTTGTTTTAGCCATCTACCGTTTGCAGCCCGTCCCGCCCCATTGCACATGTTCTATCCAGAGTTCTATTAGCTAGTGTAGCACCTGGCGCTACCTCTGCTCCGATTTACACAGCTTTTACACTCGTTATGTCATCGACTTCTTTGTTGACTTTTATCAGTTCTACATGTTTTTGGTCCATTCAAGCTACAAAACTGACCCGAAGCAAATAATTTTCAGTGTGCATCACTTTGCGGCTTCTGCTGTTTCTTGGCTATATTTTTTGTTGTTGTTGTTGTTTTTGTTTTCCTGAACATGTCTCGCGTCTGGCGCCAATTAAAATAATCCAAAACACGTACTGGCCGCCTTTGTTATGGGGCTGTGTGCAAATATGTGTATGCTTTATATGGCTGGGAAGAGTTTTCCCAAGTGCAACTGCCAATGGGGCGGCAGCAGCAGCAGCAGCAGCAGCTGCTGCTCTCAGCCAGTGCTCCGCCTCGGTTCCGCTGCCTCTTCTTCTTCTGCTTGGAGCTGCAGTTGAAGCGCGGAAAATGGCAAAATGCAGCCGCCAAAAACTGGTCTGCCTTAGGAAAATGTTGCTTGTGCGAGGGGAGGGTGGGGACAACAACAACAACAAAATATCAGCTTGAGCAAAACTTGTTGGCCTCAAAGCACAAGATGGAGTTGGCGAAGAAGAAGAAACAGCCGCAGCAGCAGCAGCAGAAGCTTCTTGCCACCCGCTAGATGAGGGCGAAGAAGAAGAAGAAGCAGCAGCAGCAGAAGAATCAGCAAAAGCAGTTTTGTTGTAAGCGGAAGAAATGTGCACGTTGAAGGCTGTGCTGCACTCTTTTTCTTTATTGTTTTATTATACAATTATTAAATTTTTTATTTTGTTTATTTTTGCTGAATTTTGTAATTTTTCAGGCACATTTTACACGCCGCGCTTTTGTGCTTAATATGCCGTTTCGTGTTGCGGCCGCTCTTGCAGTTGTTGGTTTTGTTGTTTTTGTTGTTGCACTTTTGTTTGCTAGCGCGACGCGTGATGGTCGCCGCTGCTTCACTTTACACTCACTCACTTTCGCACACACACACACACACACACACGCTCATGTAACAGCACACACACACACACAGGCTGGCTGCTTAAGAGTTGTCATCAATTATTGAACCGAATGTAAACAGAGAATCGAAAATTAATTTTTTTCTATATTAATTTTCTTTGAATTAATTGCATGGTGCGCTCAGACACACAGGCACGCATACACACCAGCTAGACACACAGACACGTAACGCGCGGCCAATGAACGCGGCATGTACTTTTTTGCTTGCTAACTGCACGATACGAGAGCCAAAAGTGGACTGACACTGGAGACAGAGGCACGATCAGGCAAAGCTCACGGCAGCAGCGGCTAGTCAGAGTCAGAGTCCAACACCTACACATGCACACACGGAGACACGCTCTCGCAGCGGCAATTGCGAAAATGTTTTTCTTCGGCCACGCAAGCCACAAGCAGCGCACGAGAAAGAGCGTGAGAGAGAGAGAGAGAGAGGGAGCGCACATACACAAACAAATCTTAAGTCTGCTTTACCTGCGCTGCGCTGGCTGTCAAAAACCCCAGTGGAAATTTGAACGCTGCTCTCAATATGCTGGACAAGAGTGGCAATTCCATTTGGTAAAAACGTTTTCTAATGGGGGTCAGTCTTATCATAGAGGTCTGCCTGCAGAGAGCAGAGCAAACCAATAGCAATAGCAAAAGCAACAAAAACAGGTATTTTTTTTTTATTGAAAGTCACTCAGTATATCTCAGCTGTCGGTGAGCGCGCCTGCAATACCGCGCGTCAATGTGTGCGTATGCTTAGAGCTGCTGAGAGTGTGCGAGAGAGGCACCTACACATGCACACACACACACACACACACACACAAGCAAGCACAGGCACACACGTACACACATGCACTGGCAGTCAAGCACTCGCTCGCTCGCCACTTAATCAGGCATTGGACAGAACCTGTTGCGCGTGCTATGCGTCCAGTTCTTGCTAAAGAACAACAAGAACAAGCACGACAACGAGAACCTGTTGCGGCGACTGCGACGCTGGCAGCGGCAGCAACAGCAACAGCAACAGCGGCTATGGCTGCACTTAGCCAAAATTCGTGCGGACAAAAGGCAAACAAAGAAAGTAAAGACTAAAACAAAAAGAAACGCAGCGAGAAGCGGCAAAGCAAAATGAAGGAAACGTTGATAAGCAAGGCCGAGCTAAGGCTGAGCTGCTGCTGCTGCGCTGCTGCTGCTGCGTCGCTGCACTTCAAAGTTGATTTATGTGCTGCTTCTTCTTATTGTTGCCGTTTGTTGCCGTTTGTTGTTGTTGTTGCTGTTGGCACTTTTGATTTTCAGCGCAAGTCGCTTCCAATTAAGCAAAAGCAAATGAAGAAGAAGCAGAGCGACCACCAACGTTGTTGCACACAAAATGATTTAGGCCAATATTTGTGCCCAATTATGATTATGGCCAGTCTCCTTTGGCCGTGTCAATCAGGTGCTAATGAGCCCATTCTGTGCCATTTAATTTATGTATGTGCCATGCTTATAAGGCATTATTGCCATGGGCTGCAGCATGTCGCCGCTGCCGTAACGGTACAAGCGAAAGGTGGCAACATGCAAATTGCCACAATAAAAAACAAAAACATCAGCGCAAAAAAATACAATACAATAGATAAAAAAGAGCCCAAATATCAACAATAATCAACGGTTCTCGGCTAGTTCTCAACTTTCGTTTGCCATTCTCACAGTTCGTTAACCGATTTTAAATGATAAAGGCCAAAAGCACGCGCGCTCGTTAGATGCCATGCACTGGGCCTAAAGTTCACAAGCCAGCCCGGGGTAGTTTTGCGGCTAAACATGTCTCGCTGAGATCAGCATCTGTTCGGCCGCCAGCTTTTGTTGCCGGCTTGTGGTCCAAACAGTTAATGCCAACTACACGCACACGGGTTCGCGCCTCGAACGGAGCTCCTCGCCAATTAATCATCACGGTTTTTTTCTGCTTTTCTTTTTTTGGTGGGCGCACACATTTGTTTATTTGTGCGGTTTGCAAAACAAAAACAAGTTTAACGCTGGCCCTGCTTCGGGCGGGTGAGAAGAGGCAGAGGCAGCATGGAATGTGCCGCGACTATCAATCAGTTATTGTCTATTGTCCATTGGGCCAAAAGCAGTCGTTACCAAATCCGTATTGGTAGCTCTTACAGCTGACCTAAACTGGCTCGACTTTCCATTGGAAAAGCCCCCCCCCCCCCCCCCCCCCTCCACTTCCCACAGGCTAAGCAAACAGCTGCTGGGCCAAGCTGAAGGTTACGCTGTGGGATTGGGAGTGGGAGGAGGGCGGAGCGGATGCGGGCGCATTCGCTGTTTAAGCATTCAGGTGCAAAACGCTGGCAAGCGAAACACACCCAGTTCCAGTTGCTGATATGAAATCAAAGGCATTTGGACGTGGGAAACGCAACGGTCAAAATCAGAGCTCAGAGCCCTTTTCAGTATGTTGTATAATTTGTTTGCAATTGTCGTCGGGCAGCTGCCACGTTGCATTTCAATTGAGCGCCACCGATGACGTCATCACCATTGCTCCATATGCTGAAATTTGCATGCAACAGTCGCAGAGACTGCCCGGCATGCCTTTGGTACTATGACACACACACACACACATGTATCTCTCAGCTCTTAGATAAAGATGCTGCAGTTTTTCTTTGATATTCAAAATGCAACAAAAGGCCGCCCTCCCGCCACGCGCCACGTTGGCGCGGGGCGACACAGTTCCGCGATGATGTAAGAAATCGAATAAAAAAAACATAGTTGCAGCGGGTGACCCGAATCTACTTAAAATATATTTTTATGTACGTTTGAGTACAGTGAAAGCTCCCCTAAGCGAACAACAGTTTGTGGTCCTTTTTAAGAGAAGATATGTCGTAGAAATAAATGCATATATAAAATGCATCATTATTTGTATAATAAAAAAAAGATGATTCAAAATTGAATGTGGTTCGTGTCAGGCATGTTTTTTGCAAGGAAAAGTTGTTCAAGCAAAAATGCGTTTTTGTCCGTTTTAGTGCAGCGTTCACTGTACATATTTGAATGATATTTATATGGCAAGAGGAGATGTGAGACATCATTTTTGGACTGCGACCGTCCTCTGGCCTGGCGGCATTTTGTGACTCTATCTGGCCGCGGGCTACAGTCAGTCCGTCAGTCAGTCAGTCAGTCCGTCCATCAGCCAGTCAGTCAGTCAGTCGGTTCGTCTAATTGGATTTGCGCGCTTGTGCGTAACTATAAATCACAGCGAGTGCGGGCCAACGACGGGGTGTTTGAAGCAGGGACAACCGGTTTGCTTTGGATAGCCAAGTCACCCGCTTATAAACAAAACTGCAGAGCGTTGAAACCCATAAAGCTTTTCGACTATTTGTTAAGTGGCCAAAACGGTAACAACAAGAAGCGGCAGCATTGCTCGAGCCTTTGCTTGGCTCATAAACAATATGAAGAATAATTATGCTGCTGCATAAAACTAGAGAAAAACAAAATAGAATATCAGCTTACGCAACTTGGCCTATAAGCTCACACTGGGTTTAGTGCTGAGCAACGTTTTTACGTCCAAATGCCATGTAAAACAGTCGTGTGAAATTTATTAATGGCACCCCAAAAAAAAAAAATAAACCGCATCCACTTGCTCGATTCATAATTCTTGTTAGAAACGTCGTCTTGGGATCTTGTAAAAATGTGACATTCCGGGAAATTGCCCACTCGGCACTTGTAATATGCTGTAAGCTGATTTATTCTGGCACACCCAAATTTGTAAGCGGATGTTGTAAGCAGGCTGTTGCAAATCTAAACACACGCACACACACGACACACACACACGCACACACACACTTGTAGTGTGTACGTACAATTTGTTCTAGCGAAAAGTGAGAGAAAAAGGCCCCAAACATGAAAACATTAAGCAAAACCAGGCATTTTGCTGTTTCTGCCTGTTGTGTCGTTTTTTTTTTTGTGTCTTCTTTTTTTTTTTGGTGTGTGTGGTCTCAAGCCCTACGTGTGGCTTGAACTTTGCCAGGCAACTTGTTTGCGTAGCGGCTGTCGTTTCCTGCAATTTATTAAATTTCATACAAAGGCAAGGCAAGGACATTGCCTGGGCTATTCAATTACCAACAAAAACTGCAAATGGCAGGCTTGAGTATGGAAAGTTGATACGCTGACAACACATGAGTTGCGACTGCCGCCACAATTCAAAAAGTACTCACTGTAAAGTACTCATTGGCCAGGTGGCAACGCTGTGCCGCCCGCAGCTGATTTCAAAGCAGATAAAAAACATATCTGTTGATTGCCTTGTTGAAAACAAAGAAAACAATTTTGCACCGAACTCTGTGAAAATGTGAAAAGCTGCACCGAGACACGCCCATACACAATGCATACGGCCCAGGCACGGAATAAGATATTCAAAAGCTGGTCAGGCATCAGCGAGGTGTCCATCATCAAGGAGGTGGCCACCAAGGGCGAGCACATCGATCTGTGCATGGAATATTGGGCTGGCAAGCGAAAGATACCAGTTCAAGAATACAGACATTACTTTTACGATGTGGTACAGGCTTATGTGCAGCGTCTGCTCTCCGAGCGGCTCGTCTGCAAGGCGGACAACGTGCTGCACAATGTGGAGCGCGATGTCAAGTGCTTCTTCTATCAATATGCCTGCGAATGCGACGATGCGGATCTGAGTGAGTTTGTACTGGATCATTTGCGCTGCCGTGAGCCGCAGCTATTCGAGCAGGAGCAGCCTGTGCTGGCGTATTACTGGTCCCTGGTGCAGCAGCTGCGCGAGTGCAGCGACCTGCTGGCCCGGCACCAGGCCCTGCTGCCACGAGTTCACATCGAGGCGTTGATGACGCTGCCCGAGCAAACGCTGCAGCTGCTCATTGTTGAACTCTACTTTGCCAATGGCAATGAAGCACTGTTGCCGGAGTTGAACAAGCAGCTGGTGTGGCAGCATCTGGTAGACACTGGACGTTTGGACAGACTGCGTCGCTGGTGCTGGTGCCAGGAGGCTGCGGCCGGCACAGCTGACTTGCGGCCACTGGAGCAGGCCTATGTGCGCTGGAAGATTGAGCCACTCATGTATGAATATGCCCTGGAGTACTTGCAGCAGCCATGTGAGCTACTGCGCAATTTCTTTGCCCGCGCTGGCTATTTTTTTCCAGCTGAATCCTCGGACATGTCCACGCTGCTGCGTCGCCTGTGCACAATGCAGTGCCTGGAGCAGCACAAGGAGCTGCTCAGCCGCCAACCACTGGCGTGTCATCTGCTAGAGCGTGGCTACCATTCCCTGCTGCTGCTAGATTGTGTGCCCGTCTCGGCGCTGGAGCAGCTGGCGGGCGAGAATGAGCCGCTGCTGACACTAATAATCGATCTCAAGACACACGACCTAATGCAGCGCGAGGGTTTCGAAATGGTGAGTACGTCGGCCTCGTCGGGCATCTATCAGGAAATCGACTAGAGTATTCTTAATGCTTCCACTTTTTTATCCACGCAGATATCCAAGAGTGTTCAGAGCTATCTGGAGCGCACTCACCATGGCGCCGAGTCGCTGCAGGAGCAGCCACTGCTGACCTTCTATGACTTCCTCTGCCATGAGCCCAGTGTACGTGCTTTGGAGGGTTTTCTCTCCTCCAGCAATTTGCGGCGAGTGCCGTACCTGAACTCCCTGATGGCGCGCTTTGAGCATCATGGCACGAGCAGCTCGACTGCGGTGCCCAGCGCTCACGAGCTGTTCCACAAGTTCAAGAAGGTCAACTTTGCTACACTGGCGGCGGCGGCGGGTCAGGGCGAGTTGGTTAGCTTCTCGAATGCGCGTCTGAGTCAACGCTATGCGAGCAAGGCGCAGCTGAACTACACGCATTATCTAAAGCAGCAGAGGAGCGCCTATGCCGTATACTATTTCCTCATGGAGCAGCTGCAGCTGTATGGTCAGATCACGCGCACACAGCTGTTCCACGCCTGCGAGACGGCCACACAGCTGGCGCTGCAGCATGCGGGCGATGAGGAGCTCGTGACGCACTGCGTCGCCTGCTGTGAAATGTTGGACTTCGATACGCAAACGTTGCGCAGCTTCCTACATCTGCAGCGCCTGCTGCCGGCAACAGGCGTCTCCGGCGGCTACACGAGCCAACTGCAGCACTGGGATCAGGCGCTGGTCCAGCAACTGCTGGCCACGCCCGAGCAGTTTCCACTGGAGTCATATCAGGCACTGATGCGTCTGGCGGCACGCAATGTCCAAGGCAAATGGCCCTCGGCGCTGTTGCAACACTTTGCGGCACGCAACGATTGGTGGCAGCTGCTGCTGCTCTTCCAGTACTTCGATCTGCCGCTCAGCGAGCTGAAGCAGCTGCTGCCGCACTTCAAGTGCGGCGCGCTGGGCGTGCATCTGCTGCGGGCGCTCAGCTACGACTGCATCCACGAACGGCAGCACAAGCGCGCCGGCAATCGTCGCAGCGATGGACAAACCAATTCCTCGCAAGAAACTATGACCAACTCGTCGCACAGCTCTGGACTGGATGCCAATCTGCAGCAGCTGCAGCGTGATGCCGGCCAGTCGCTGTGCAGCCTGCTCACGCACAATGCACAGCAGGATTTGTTTGCCCTGGTGCTCTGCAGCAGCAACAGCCTGCCGGAGGAGAGCATCGGCAGCATGGCCAGATTCATGGAGCTTATGCAGAGCAGCGCACAGCACTGCAGCAGCATTAATCTGCTCAAGCATTGCGTGCGCCAGCAGATGCCCGTGCTGGCCGTGCTCGCGGCGACATTGAGCGAGCACAATCGCGACTGGTGCTGGCTGCTCTGGCTGGCCGTGGCCAGTGGCCAGTGGCTGCAGTTGCTCCAGGCGGTCACCAAGTCCAAGGAGCCGCAGCAGCAAACGGAGCTCGTTTGGCTGGTAATACGTGGCGCTGTCAGCGGGGGTCAGTTGAATGCGTTGCTGCACAGCTTCTGCATCTTTCAGCCGGTGAGTGGTTGCCTCTCCCCACCTCTCCCGCAGATCCATAATTATAGTTTCCTATTCCCCTTGCAGCACTGCAAATTCGTGCACCTGTGTCACTTCCTGCAGCTAACCGCGCAGCAGCAGGACTTTAGCGACGCGACCATTGTGGAGCTGCGTCAATTCTTCTGCAGCTGGAGCCAGGACGCAGTGCAGCTGCCGCTCTGTGAGCCACTGGCGCGCAAACAGCTGCTGCAGCGCTGCATTGGACTGCTGCTCATTCAGCTCGAAGCCAACTTCGACTGCGTTATGCAGCAGCAAAAGTTTCTCGACTGCATCTGCCGCTCGGATGTGGGCGACATTTGTGATTTGTTGGACTTTTGCCTGCTGCATCGCATATTTGGCGTGGCAGCGCCTTGGCTGCGTCAGCTGGGCATCAACTACGAGCAGCTGGTGCGGCGGGATAGCGCGGAATACAAACGTCTGGTGGATGCGCTGACGGAGGCCAAGGCCTATGACCAAGCGCTGCAGCTGGCGTCGCTGCTGCAGCTGCCGCTGGCGGACATTGTCTATGTCAAGTGGCTGGCCGAGCTGGAGGCGGGTCAGCTGCGTCTGCACGAGGAGTACGAGCAAGAGATTGCACAGCATGCCCTACCCCCGGCCATATTGGTGAACTTTCTGTTGCAGGCTGCCGCCCAGCAGCCGGAGTCTCAGCTGCGTCGTCGCTACGAGCTCTTGCAGAGCGCGCTGGGCGTCATCAAGCAGCACCATCTGTTCCCCAACGAATGCTTCGACCGGGATCAGATTGAGTATGATATGGTTTTGTGCTATTTGCAGCTGGAGCAGGAGCAGCTGACGACCGTGGACATTTATCATTCCGAGTACTTCGAGCAGATAATGCGACAGGAACGTGGTGTTCTCTACAAATCCTTCTCAGAGCTAAAGGAACTGGCGGGCATCGATGATCTCAGCATAGCCAACAAATCCCAGCTGACAGGTGAGATGGAGCAGCGGCTCGATGCGCTGCTCAACATGCTGCTGGACGAGGGCGATATTGTAGAGGCACTGCGTCTGCAGGAGCTGTTCGAATTTCGACCCAATGATCTGCGCTTCATTGTGTTCGCGATGGCTCTGGCCGAGGGCATGACCAGCATTGCGAATCTGTCCAGCAAGGAGCGCCAGCTGCTAAGCGACATCGAGAAGAGCGCCTTTCCCAAGTTCAATCGACTGACGCTCAATCAGAGTCCCATGACCAGATGCAGCAGCGACTTGTCTGGCAGCTGTTCCACGCTCGAGTTTGAGGAGATTCCTTCGAAGGAGAAACAACAAACACTGGAAACACTGCTGGGCATTGGCTCCAAGCTGAAGCACGGCGTCGAGCTGGGTCGGCGTATTGTGCTGTCCTATCGCGCGGCCATGTATCTGGACAAAGAGTATTTGGATGTGCTGCGCACCAAGGACGTCAGCGTGCTGCTCAAGAGCGCCGCCGAGGAGGATTGCCTGCAGCGTCTGTTGGTGGTCAGCGATATACACATCTCCACGCGTCTGACCCCACATGAGGTGCGCGTCCTTCGTTCACTAATTTATGCTGCTGCTAAATAAATTTAATTTTGCAGATTGCCGACTCCTTGGCCCTGGAGCTGACCACTTGCATTGTGCGTCCACGTTTCTATATATTCCATGCCAGCCAACAGCCACGCAATGCGCCGCGCAACGCCGATCTCTGGGGGCACAATATTGATCGGGATTTTCACCTTTTCCTGGAGCTAACGCCCAATACGACGCTGCTGGGCAACTGTCTACTGGACTATTGTGATGCACTCAAGGCCTACAGGCGCTACCAGGACAACAAGCCCTACGAGCAGAGCACGGCCTTTGAGCGTCTCTCCGGGATTATTACACTCTATGGCCTGCCCAACAGCGGCAGCAGCAGCAGCAATGTGCCTGGCTCACCGGGCATACCCCAAGTGCTGTCGCACAAGAAACAGAATCAAATCTATGTGGAGCTGCTGATCAAGGCGCATTTGTGCTTTGTGCACGAGTGCTCCATGGAGGGCATTGCCAGTGTGCTGGAGCGCGCCAAGCTGCTCAACGGACAGCTGACCAAGGCCAAGTCCTGGTCGCTTATCGTGCGCCTGCTCATTGGGATTGCGCGCTATCGTGAGATGTTCTACTGCTTCGATGCGCTCATCGAGAACGAGCAGTTCGAATCGCTACTGGGCCAGTTCGACGAGGATCAGAAGAGCGGTCTGCGACAAGCTATCTTGGGCTATCTGCGCGAGTACAATCCCAAAAATGGCAAGGATCTGCTGCGTCTGGCCGCCCATCATTTTCTTATGTACAAAGAGCTGGCAGAGATGTGGTCACAGGAGGCGCAAAGTATCCTGGATAGAGTGCGCTCGGCGGCGTCATCTGCAGCCGAGCCGAGCAAGCTCAAGGTCAGCCTGGAGCTGCAACAGCAGCTGCAACAGGCGCTGGAGTTTTTCACGCATGCAACCGAGAACTATTTGCTGGACAACAAGCTGATTCTCTCCCAGCAGAGTGTGGCGCGCGCTGAACTGGTGGCCATGCAGCTGGATTTGTGCAACAAGGCGCTGGAGAAGCGCGGCGGCGGAGCAGCTGGTGTTGGCACAAGCAGCTCGGCGCCGCTTTGCATCAGCGTGATTGGTGTGCAAACACGGGAGCAATTCCGTGAGCTGGTCAACAACCATTTAAGGTGGGTTTTTAGGGGATTCAAATTGAAACACTAAAAAAGACTAACTACCGCCCTATAGAGTACCCCAAACCCTGATACTGAGTCGCGCCTATGGTCACGATGTCAACTGGAGCGAAGCTCTGCTAACTCAGTTTGTGTTGCTTCAAAGACGCAGCTATCTGCAGGATTACCGCGGCCATCAACGCATCAATGATAACGTCATTGAGCAGGTTGTCAAGGGGTAAGCGAAATCGGCACTCACCTGACGCCTGACTAGAACGACCTTGTTCCATTTCAGGTATATATTGCACACTCAGAACAATCCATCGAGTGCCAAACACGAGGAATCTCTGGCTCAGCTGGTGGAGCTCATTCGCTCCGTCACACTTAAATACAAATTGGCATCCATTTTGGGTCTGAAGGGAATCGTCATGTCGCTGATAAACGACTCCACGGTACACTATTTGCGCGACACGAACTTCGGACGCAATGAAATGCACAACGTAACGAATATGTGACACATGATATGTGATTTTAACAATATAATATATATAAACGTACTGATTGTAATGCCAAATAGTTTGTTGAATGCGAAAATTTTAACAAGGCGCGAAAAACAGCTCCAATTGTAGGGTTGTCATTTTTATTCGATGCGATACTATCGATATGCTATGCAGCAGGTATCGATAGCTCTTTAGCAGCAGCATCGATAAGCTGATGAATGGGAACGATACCAATTGCTTTCTGACACAAGTAAATAACGTGCGTAAGATTTGCTCGCACAGCAATTATAAAGAAAAACTCATTTTATTTCATTTATTTCAACAAAGTGTGTTTGTTTCAAATTCTTAAGCGAATTAACAATAAGTTTTTTTTTATAGCACACACACAATGGCACAAAGCAAACTCAATGATCTAGCGGGCAAGCTGGGCAAAGGTGGCCCACCTGGCCTGGGAATTGGACTGAAGCTCTTGGCTGCCGTGGGCGCAGCAGCCTATGGTGTCAGTCAATCCTTGTATACCGGTAAGCTCTTAGATATACGGCAAACAGCTTAAAATTAGGGTCAAAACAACAAAACACGACTTACGTAGCGGCATGTGCACATAACCTCAAAAAGCCTTTGTATGCGGCTGTGCGTGTGTGTGTGTGTGTGGGTGCTAGCGGTGTCTATGGAATTTCGTAACTAATAAAGACGCTTGCACAATGCATTCCTTCTCTGTTGTCGGAGGTTCACTTAAGAGTTGTAGACAGACTCCAATTGGAATTGTTCTTCGGGATGAAATTTGCCCAGCACTTTCACATTGCCCGTTGCTCGTGGTTGCATAACAACAACTTTAAAAGTTGTATCTCTTTCTGTTTGCAGTGGAGGGCGGTCATCGCGCCATCATCTTCAGCCGCTTGGGTGGCATACAGAGTGATATTTACTCTGAGGGTCTTCATGTGCGCATTCCATGGATCCAATATCCAATTATTTACGATATACGCTCGCGTCCCCGCAAAATTTCATCACCCACCGGCTCGAAGGATTTACAAATGATTAATATTTCGTTGCGTGTGCTGTCGCGTCCTGATTCGCTGAACTTACCCTTCCTGCACCAGCAATTGGGCGTGGACTACGACGAGAAGGTGCTGCCCTCCATTTGCAATGAGGTGCTCAAGAGTGTCATTGCCAAGTTCAATGCCTCCCAGCTGATTACACAGCGTCAACAGGTGTGTAGAAGACAAAATCAATTCCTTTCATTTTTGTATATGATAAGCTTTGTTCTGTAGGTCTCGCTGCTGATACGCAAGGAGCTGGTGGAGCGCGCGCGCGACTTTAATATTATCCTGGATGATGTTTCGCTGACTGAGCTGAGCTTTGGCAAGGAATACACGGCGGCCATTGAGGCCAAGCAGGTGGCACAGCAGGAGGCACAACGGGCCGTCTTCTTTGTGGAGCGCGCCAAGCAGGAGAAACAACAGAAGATCGTGCAGGCCGAGGGTGAAGCCGAGGCAGCCAAAATGATATCCTTTTAACAAAACTAAACGCTTTCTAGCACACTTTTTAGGCATTTATTTTGTATGCACTTGGTTTGCACCTTAACTGATATGTTTACTTAGGTCTGGCCGTGAAGCAGAATCCAGCCTACCTGAAGCTGCGCAAGCTGCGTGCTGCCCAGAGCATTGCCCGCACAGTAAGATATATCAAATAACAATATTCCGACAAACTGATATTATAAATGAATCTCTTGCCCAACAGATTGCCAGCTCACAGAACAAGGTTTATCTGTCCGCCGACAGCTTGATGTTGAACATTCAGGACTCCGGCTTCGATGACATGACTGAGAAGGTTTACAAAAGTAAATAACTCGTTTCGTCATTGAGTTAACGTTTAAGTTGAAAATTGAAACAAACTGAAAATTTGTTGTTTTTGGTTTCGAGCATTGGCCAAAACTTTAGACATATGTAGACCGTGTATTTGAGTAACGTTTTCTTAAATCTCTCTTTTTTCTCTTTGCCAACACACAATTCACAATCCACTTCGTTTACGCTTCTTTCCTTTTCTTTTTACTTATTTTTGAAACGCGCAACGCAGTTCTAAACGATTTGGATTAAGTAAGCGGGCTAATTCATTACGTAATTGTTGATTAATTAATTCTATGCGATTGTTTTCTTCTTTTAATAACGCGAATTGCATACATATAAGCCTAGTGCCTAAGTATCGTTTAGTTATATAACCTCTGAACGCGACGTCGCCATTTGTTGCACACACACACACTGTCTGCGTCGCGTCTTGTCTTGCGTGTTGTCTTGCCAGGCGGCAACAGCTTCATTTCATATCGTTGCCGCCGCGCAAACGCACAACACGCGATCAACTGACGTGGACACACAGTGTGTGGCAAAGGGCGACGAGTACGCGGCCAAATCGCCGCAGCATTTAGCGTTTTATCCCATTCAAGAACTCACCACGAAAACTGTTAATAAATGCGCATTGAGAAAACACTGTCAAGCCTCAAACAAATCAATCAATCGATTATATACATTTTAGCTCGACTCGTATCCTAAAACCTCAAAAACCCCATCGTTTTTCAGTTGGCACCGGCTTGCCCAAGAATTGGCTAGACGCACGCAAAATGGGAACCGCTGGCGACTCCAATGTGGGCGATGTAGCTCGCAGCACCGCCGAACGCATCATGTAATTGACGAATGAAGAATCACATTATGGCTGCAACATTTTTGGCTTCCAGACAAAGAACAAGAAATTCAAACCCAGTACAAACAAAGCAAGAACACACAATACAGACTTATATAAACGACTACATAAGGGCCTTATGAAAATTATCTATCCAAAAGCAAGAAGATTGACTGCAGATGGCATTTCATCAAATACGAAACATTTACTTAATATTATATTAATTGCATGTATAAAATACATAAGAATAGTACATAAGAGAGGTGTCGTGTATATAGTATAATTTCTAATATGTATGTATAGACGATTCACATGTAAAAATTGTAGGCAGATTAGGTTCCTTGTTGTAGCTGTTACATTTGGGAGTTCTTTTAAGTTCGTGCGAGATCTTGACTAGAAATGTGTGTGTGTGTGTGTGTGTTTATTGTTATGCTTATGCGTAAATCGAATATATCGATTTGTCTTCAAATCGAGGTCTGACCTTATGGAATCTATTCCTTGGTATATGGAATACTTTGCTCCTCCGCCTACGCATAAGCATAACAATCGAATAATGTGTACTCAAAGTGGGATACGTTCACTTTAAATGCAACTTGCGTGTGTTTCGATCAAGTTTTTGAGCAAAAAGGTGCCCCTTTAGTTAAGGTGCTGCCATTAACTTTCCCGTATTGTATATGTATATATATATATCTACCATATCATATCGGATCTATCCATAATAACGAACTCGAACAATCAATCATAATTCCTGCAGTAGGCGCGTTGGGGTTAGCTTTGTAGATTAGTGTATTTTTTTGTTTTTTGTTGCTTAAGAGTGTCGTCCACTCGACATGGACCAGGATCAGGCAGTCGATGGTGTCTTGCCGCTGCTGCTGGCGCTGTCGCTGCTGCTGCTGCTGCTGGCATTGCTATTGGCGCGCCGGCTCTCCGCCAGGGCGGGCGTATCGCGTCGATGGCGACGCAGCGTGGAGCTGGCCGATGGCGCCGAGGAGCTCAAAGCAATGTTGGCTGTAAAGGCGGCCGCCTCGGCGCGACTGGGCACGTTCAAGGTGCCGCTGTTCCCGTTCCCATTGCTGCTGCTGCTGCTGCTGTTGTTGTTGGAGTTGGTGTTATTGCTGGCGTTGTTCGCTGCGGCAGCGCCAAAAGATTCGCTGATGCTGCTCAGCGGGGGTCATAAGTTCGTCGTCTGCACCAGTCCGCGCTCCAAATGGAAGCACTCCAACACCGCCGCGCCCACGCTGCTGCGACGCGCGACCATCGCATTGACCACACTCCATTTGTTCAGGCGCGGATCGTAGCGTTCCACGGAATTGAGCGAGGAGCTGCCATCATTGCCGCCCAAGGCGAACAGCACACCCTCCACCTCGACCACCTCATGCGTAGATCTGTAAGCCAAATGGGTCAATTAATAATTTCCACGCTTTGCTACCTGCTTTAGCTGGAAGCTTACCTGCGCGAGTGCATGGCCGCAATGGGCTCCCAGCAGTTGCGGCGCAAGTTGAAGCGCTCGCCGCTGGACATGCACATGGTGCCATCGTTGCCACCAATGCAGTAGAGATTGCCATCGGTGGAGGCGACGCCGCAGCTGCTGCGTCGCGCTGTCATGCTGGGCACCGGCTGCCAGCGACCCACGCGCGGATCGAAGCGCTCCACGCTCGACTGATAGTTGGTCGAATCGAAGCCGCCCAGGCTATAGATTTGATTCTCCAGCACGGCGAGACGACAGTAGCGCCGGCGCGTGCTCATGGCCGGGCAGGAGCTCCAGATGCCCGTTAGCGGATCATAGCGTTCCATACTGCTCAGACATGAGGCGCCATCATAGCCGCCGCACACGAAGATCAGCCCGTCGTAGGCGCATATGCCCAGGCAGCTGCGCTTGGTGCCCATAGGCGTGATGTTGGTCCACTTGTTGGTCAGCGGATTGTAGCACTCCGCGGTGGCCAGATCGCTGACGCCATCATAGCCGCCCACCACGTACAGCTGCTTGTGCAGAGAGGTGACACCAGAGCGGGAGCGACGCCACAGCATGGGCGCGACGGGGGACCAGCTGTTGCAGCGCGGATTGTAGACCTCGCACTCGTTGTGTATGGCAAATAGGCTGCCGCCGCCAACGGCAAAGATGTAGGGCTTCATGCCCTCCGGCCGGCGCTCCTGGGTGCGCTGGCTGCCCATCAGGCTGCGCTGTTCCGGCAGCAGATGATACTTCATGGCCTCCAGCAGCAGTTCCTTGCACTCGGAGTCGTCGCGCATGAGGGTCTCCGCCTCGACGCAGCTCATGAGGAAATCGCGGCTAACCAGCGGCAGGCGGACGTGCGACATGAGCTCGGCAATGTGCAGGCGACGCTGGCTGAGATCGTGCTTCACCCAGCTGAGCACGCCCAGAAATACCTTCTCCTCGGAGCTGATGTTCAGCTGGCTGTTCGATATCAGCTCCTTGACCTCCTCGAACGGCAGCAGCAGGAACTCCTCTGTGCCGACCACCTGCTGGAAGTTCTGCAGCGCGTACTTGTGCGAGCGCGTGTGCAGCTCCTTGCAGGAGTGCGCATCCGCAAAGCTGCGTATGCCCAGGCAGTTGGACGGATGCAGCTGCCGCAGCAGAAACTTGCAGCACGCATCCCGCACCGAGTGCATCTGCAGCAGACCCGATGCCGGCAGCAGCACCTGCACATTCTGCTCCGTTATGGTAATCTCGCCCGTGTACGTGTAGTCTATCAGCTGACGCAGCGCGGCGCTGTCCACATCGTGCAGACGCACCAGGCCCTGGTTGCGCTCTAGCATGTCGTCTGCAAGTGGCAAAAGATCTTAAAATTTCCCCTTCCCCTCTTCGTGAGCTGCGCCACTTACCATTAAACATGGCATAGAAATAAGGCGATACGGAGGCCAGCACCACGCGGTGCGCATTGATGGTGTCGCCGCCCACCTCCAGGCGCACATCGCAGAGCTGCAACGGGAATGGAGAAGCCATCATTGACACATGAAGCAGCGTCTGCCGGCCAACAAAGTGTCGCCTTTCACCCAAATCCGATTAACAAAGTCCTGGCACTACGTGCTCAATTTTACAGTCTGCCACATGCAAACCGAAGGCACAGTGGTTCGAACATTTGACAAAATGCAGGACCTCCATTTAACATTTAGTATAATATTTCACAGCCCGATTAATTTTAATAAATTAATTAAATTTTAATCTACACGTACTAACTGGAACACTACATCTAAAAGTTAATTTTACATAATTCTCAGCTCTTTTTTACAATTCAACATTTAAATCTTTATTAATTATGCTTCCAAATCTTTTCAAAAATTAAAATCCTAAACCCTTTAACATTTAAAATGATTTAAAATCAAATTTAATCGAACAGACCTAAATATATTTGATTAGCAAATTTGTTTAACATTTTAATTTTTCGCTCAAGCTTTGCGCGGCTTTGAACCACTGTGCCCTCCCCTTGAATCCTTACAAGTGATTCGCTTCAACTTCAGTCTGGCACTGTGCGAGCCTCTCCATAAATAACGCAGCGGCCTCTTGTCAAGTCAGTGCACCCGATTAATATCTATTTTTAATGGCTTTGCAACAATTTACAAATTCTCGTTTTTTTTTTTTATTTAAATTTGCCGGCACACGTCATGCGACGGGGGCGGGAATGGAGTCGGCTTAAGGCCAACCACCCGCAGGGCAAATATTTTTTTTTAACTAAACGACAATTTGCGCTATTAGCTCACCCAGCTGCCCTCTGGGCGGCACGACATTCACTCAACCAGGCAATTAATTGCCCAAAAACAAAAAAAAATTGAAATATCAAATTAATGGCTAGTGAAATTATGTATACGCCATGTGGGCCGGCGAGCGCTTGGCTCAATCACGCTGTCCGCCCGGTTAAGTTTAATTGTAATTATGCTAAATAGAGACGGCATTAATTGGACAAAAGGTCTCTTATCTAAGATGCCCCTGCAATAGATTTCATTCAGTTAAAGTGGTTGAACTGGCGATAGATAGTTGGCACATTATATAAATGCATAAATAGGCATGTGCTCAAGTTTCTTCTTTGCAAATGAAGGACTAGATCAAGGTCCTATTCTAGCGATTGGCAGTACAAGATAGTTGTCTCAGAGTAGACTTCTTCAATTT
Source organism: Drosophila novamexicana (assembly GCF_003285875.2). Taxonomy (NCBI): domain Eukaryota; kingdom Metazoa; phylum Arthropoda; class Insecta; order Diptera; family Drosophilidae; genus Drosophila; species Drosophila novamexicana. Next base: position 4,367,906 of record NW_020824765.1, on the reverse strand, counting down.
CAGCTGCACTCGCAAGGAACTGTCAAGGTAACAAGCCAAAAACACAAATTCCTTGAAGTTCCGGAAACCAACCGGATTAATTTAAGGCCTTTTGGCCAGCTGATAGCACTAGTCGTAAGGATACGGCCGAGTTAGTTCTGTTATGTAAAGGACTTTCGTCCAAGCTAAGGTCAATGAAAGCTACTCGCAGCTCATATGCTCAAAGTACTTGAAGTTCCTAATCAATAATCTTGGCTCCGGCGAGTTGTAGATACGCACGATTCGTATTTATAAAGATAAAGTTCTGTTTAGTAGAAAAGCTTTGGCTGGAACTCTTTCAGATTTTTTCCAGGATATAGTGCGTTTGTCTCGCAAGGACCAACTCTTTCGATTTGCATTATAGGACGCATCGTGTTATATGGGTCGAAAATCCTTGATATCTCGTATAGCAACAAGACGATTTGAATATCCTTCGATCAGATTAAATGTCGCAAGGATACGGCCGAGCTCTAAAGAAAGCCAATTTATTTGAGCTTGCTGAAGGACTTTCGTTTAAGTTAAGCTCCATTTTTATGACTAAGAGCCGTATGTAAAGGTTTTGATTGTGTCCTTGAATGCCAACTAAACCATAATAAAACACTTTAAATCCTTTGCATGTCCTTCGACCAGCTGATATGCCTTAAATTATTCAATATCTTACGCTTATCTAAGCAATTTATAGATATCCTGTGACATTATATAAATAAATCTGTCAACTTGAATATATCATAAGGATTATTATTAGATTCGTCCACGTTCTCGCTTACCTGTGCATTGTTGCGCATCTGGTTGATGGCCGCAAAGGAGGCGATGCAGTGTCCTGGGTTTTGATGATGCGCCTGCGGCAGCACCTCCTCATTGGGACCCGGCGGGCTCAGATCGCTGGGCGTCTGTGTTGAATTGTTGCTGGTCGTGGTGACATCCTCATTGTTGCCACTCGCCTCGGCGGAGCTGCACAGGGAAGATAACAGGAAAAACACGTTGCCGTTTTAAATCAAATTTCATGTATAATCCCAAATGATGATGATGATGATGATGATGTTGGTTATGGGGCGACAAGATGACGCCAGACGCCGCCAGCGGCGGGCTGAGGGTTGTTCACGCCGAAACTCGCCCCAATCCGGTATTTTTGGGGGATGTTTCCGGCAACGACATGAATGGAAGCACTTGATTCATATTTATTTTCTGTTTACTCACTGATTCGATTTGACGGGCAGAAACATTGCGTTGCGGCTTGCCACGAGTCTATCGCGATTTGCGTCTAAAACATATCCGAAAGTAAGTTTCGGCTTGGTCCTTGGTTGTTTGCTTGGGCAGCTGCTCCTGCAGGCTTCCCACTATTATATTTCAGTCTTTTATTTGGCAGTGCCGGAAGTTGCAGCTAAAATGAAGTCGCCAAAGTAAAAATCAATAGAATGTAATTGTTTTGCTGGCACCCCTAAAACAACAACAGCAACAAGACACCAAATTTAGGTCACACGCAGTTCGGGGCGGGCCACAGACATGAGATCATAGCTGCTCGACTTTTCGGTCATGTCAAAGTGAAAAGAAAGCATCTAAATAGCTGCGCAAAGTAGGTTAAGTGCCGACAATCCCGCTGCCAGCCCCTCCCCTCCCACTCCCACTCCAGCTACCCCGCATTGTTAAGCTGCACCCAGCCGTATTTGGGTTGAACTCGCTTTGTTACAGCTCTTACTGCTGCACAGGATGCGATTGTAGAAGCCGGCCAAATGTCCTGACACATGCAATTTTCGCATTTGCTAGGCCAACGAATCCGTGTGCTCCGTAGCCCGGTTTTAATGCATTCAATTCAAGGTTGCAAAAAGAGTCTATAAAAAGCCAAAATATGCGGGAGTACGTCCTAACACGAGAGCGCAACAAAGTTAAAAAGCGTATGCAGAAGTTAATTAATCTTTGGTGGACAACCTTCTATGATAACTGTCTAATATACCCTAATATACTGACAGAAGACTTTGCAGAAGAAAGCAATGGAGACGTCGCAGGGTTCACTTCAAAGATCTCCCAAGCCGAATGCTTGGATGGACACAAGTTAAAAGCGAACAATGTTAATGAGTAATGTAATGTTAAGCATGTTAATGTTAAGTAATGTTAATGTTAAGTATGTTAATAGCCCTTATTGTATAGCTGGGTGAAGATGTCAAAGTGAAGTGTCAAAAAGTTAGCTAATAAAATGAATGAAAAAGAAAGCTTAGGTGCGGAAGACGACTTCTTAGAGTTATAGATTGTCCCGGATCTCAAAACGGTTGCTCAGAATCTCATAAACTATATTAATAAAATAGAAGATAGGTCTTTGAATCAAAGACTGGACTAGAATACTAATAACAATAATAATAATAATAATAATAATAATAATGATGATGATGATAATAATGATAATAATAATAATGATGATGATGATAATAATAATAATAATAATGATAATAATGATAATGATAATAATAATGATAATAATAATAATGATAATAATAATAATATTAATAATAATAATAATAATAATAATAATAATAATAATAATGATAATAATAATGATAATAATAATGATAATAATAATAATAATGATAATAATAATAATAATGATGATAATAAGAATAATAATAATAATAATAATAATAATAATAATAATAATGTTATTAGATATTGAGCAATACATAATGTCAGATAAGATAACTGTCAATGCATATACATTCAAAAATCAATAAATAGCTCACTCTAGTTTATCTTTATATCTGATATGATATATATATAGAATGCGTGCTTCAAACTTGTTTGCTTTTATATTTCCCTTTCGCTGGCCGGCTCGAAATTGTGCTGAATGTTTACTTGCGGCTGCGGCCATGCAAAACAAACAGCCCAATGCAATCGACAGATTGTGCAAATAAATGAAAAAGCGCGTTGCTTATTATTTGTGCTCGTACTCATATTAAGTATAGGCGCCCTCTCCACTCCCCCCTTCTCCCTTCCCACCTTCCCCACCAACAATAACACGCTTGGAAAGTTCTGGGGTCAACAAAACGTGGCCAGACGGCCGGCCAGCGACATGTGTGAAATCAACGTCACGAATTTTAACGCTGCATTAACAAAAAGACAAGCACAACAACAACAACAACAACAAGTTAAACAAAGCAACCCACATATAAAAAATTTCACTTTGCACAGAAACAAATTAACGACAATTTTTGGTTTTAGTTTAAAGCAAGAGCAGCAAATGCGTAGCCCGGGCGAAATGCCATGCTTGAGGGCGCAATTGTGCTGGGAGGGCAATGCCCGTTAATATGTGGCACCCGTAGAGGCACCCTAGCAAAAAGAAGCCCCATTAGGTGCTTATTACTGCACGCACACACGCACACACACACACGCACACACAACTGCACACAATTGCAACAGTTGCAATACGGACTTGACACAGAAGCAGAATCAGCCGTGGGATTGTCACAGTTACCAATTCGCATGCAACTTTTTGAGTTTTTGAGAACGCGAGGGTCAGTTCCCCAAAAAAAAAAACTGTGCGTGCCACTTGGCGTATGCGCAATGTGCGCGTAATCAAAGCACTGCACCAGGGTCGGGCCGAGGGACCCCGTTTGCCGTTACGCTTTGCGGTTCATCTCAGTGACAGCCAACACGGGCTAACACTAACAGTTCTGCGGTCTACACTTGGAGAAACACGTAGTTATGAGAACTACAGAATTGTCAGTAAATAAAATGTTGAATGAAGTCAAAAGCCTTTTAGCTTGTTAATACAATACTTATAATTAGAGCAAGAAAACTGAGAGGCTTTTTGAATTCATGAGAATCGCAAAGAAGGGCCACTAAATAATTGAAGAATCCCTAAAGAGTTCGAGTTCGCCAGACTTGAATATTTTAGGAGATGTGTTTTTCTCTCTCTCTCTAACTCTCTCTCTCTAACTCTCTCTCTCTCTCTCTCTCTAACTCTCTCTCTCTCTCTCTCTCTGTCTCTCTCTCTCTCTCTCTCTCTCTCTCTCTCTCTCTCTCTCTCTCTCTCTCTCTATCTCTCTCTAACTGCATCTCTGTGCTAATTAACTACTTTCGTCTTTATGAAATAAGCTTAAAGGAAGCGGCGCTTAAAATTTATGCATAAGCACGCTAATGTAAGAGGAACAGGAAGTGGATTGTTGTTAATGGATGCAGCTGCAGTTTGTTTCTAAATATATATAAACACCGCAACAACTGACCAGTTGGGAGCTCAAATTCGAAAAGATTCGCTTGACAAGTCAGCTTTAAATAATCAACCAGCTTCCGATGGCAACAAAAATATGTTTCACATGAAAAAAATCGACAAAATTTAAGTTCAACAGAAACTGAAGCTGTGTGTATGTGTGTGCTGTGTGTGAAATTCAAATTAACAAATAAAGCGAATAAGCCAGAACCGAATGCGGCACACGTTGCCGAAAGCAGTTAACGACTTCATGTGGCTCCCTCATTTGAGCCGCAGTCAATTCAGGCAAAAGCCATTCAGTAATATTTTAACGTCTGGCGACAGAAATTGTGCAAACATTGAACCGGTCGTAGTTGTATTAGAATATCTACACATATGCATATATATTTATACATATATTGCCTTTTCTTTGATACGCTTGTTCGTTATCTTTTGAGCCAAGTTTTGTGCTCCACGTGAGGCCCGGCCCAAATAAAAAGCGAACATTGCAAGAGTCAGTTGTTTCTTGATTCTTGCACGCTTCATTGATGATTAATCACAACGACTATGCAATTCTCTACATGCAGCAAGGTCAACCAGTTGTTGTCTATGCAATTCCCTTGAGCAATGCCGCGGAAATAAGCGGCCAACTCAGCTTCAATTACGGCTTAAAACAATGAATAAGTTGGCAAGAATTATTTCTGAATAGCAATTATTTCAAGCAATGTCTTTCAATCGAATCTGACCAAATGAACTATTTATAAACTGGCTAACTGGTAAACATTTTAATTTATATAAGCCATTTTTTAGGCCTGAAATAATTGATAAGTACTCCAATATTTATATATTTTGCTTATATTTTATAAAACTTTATTTGGTAAATAATATTTTTGATTAAAACGAAAACCGAATTATTATTAATAAAAAAAATAAAAAATTTAATATTGCCCAAATAAAAATAAAAGTTATGTTTAAAAAAAATATTTTTTTAAGGAGCTGAATTCCAATTTAGTTTTTATTTACTCTGAACCGAAACCTAAACCAAAAATATTTTTCCAAATAAATCAAAGGGAAACCGGAACTAAATCAATTATTTTTTTTAGGTTAAATATAAAAAACTCTTCAGGAGAATCTAACAGCAAACCAAAAATAATTTTGACTGCGAACCCAAGCACTTAACTAACCATATTTGGGTAGAATTTATTTTATAAAAATTTAAAAAAATAATATGTGGTAATTATAGTTTTTAGCCCGAGCACAGATGGAAACATAAGCCAGATTCACAAGCCGAGCGGAGCAGGACAGGAAAATATTTGCTGTGATGCAGAATTTGCTCGAAAACTTTCTCAGAGTAAAAAGTTGCAGAACAGTTCAAATGTGATTTCATTTTGCCTCTTGACAACCGAAATTTCGTCTACTTGAATTCGCGGCTTAACTCTACAGCACGAATGTTTAGCACCTTTTCATATTGAACTGTTGTCGGCCCTCTTGAAGCGCCCCCAACACGCGCTCAAGTGCCAATGCGTGCTAGGCCAAAAGAAGTACACAAGAGCACCGCCAAATATGGTGGATGTGGTTGTAGGTGGCGCTGGCTACCTGGCTAGGTAGCGGAGGCCAGGTAAACAACAGCCCACAGGCGTTTGCAACGATTTCCAGCGCGTTGCGTATACGTCGCGTGTGCCGCAATCAATGTGTGTTCTGGGCCTTCGTTTGGTTTGTCAATGGCCAATAAAAGACTCTCGCAGATGAGTTGGGGCCTGGGACTGGGTCGCGCCATACTCTGCCTGTTATCGCTGCTCGGCCTGTGCCGGCATTTTTTTTTATTTTATTTTTGCGCTGCGGGTCGTCAACCTGCCGCAGCGCGGGAAAATGTGTGAAACAGCCGTTTTATGTTTTTGTTGCGTCTGCGCATGACACTGGAGTTTTCTTTTTTTTTTTTGGGCAGTGCAGCGGCATGTGCCGCATACAAACTCCTCTACCCCTAAATATTTTTCACATATTCACATTAACTTACTGCCGCACCTTGTTTTGGATTTGTAGCTGAACTTTAATTTAGCAGCGGTGCTGTGCTTTGCATTAACTCTTTAACTGTTTTTGGCCAAACTTTGTCCTTATGCCGTTTGGTATTGCAGCATTAACTCCACGCACACACTGAAAATGTTAACTACTGTTTAGCCAGTTATTTTGTTGCTGCCAGCGTCGCGTGAACAACTTCGTTGGCTTTGACAACTCTGCGCGGCCAACAACTGAACGGCACGAAAGCTCAAACGCAACTGAGCGCGACGTACGCATCGGCTGCTCGACTCGAAGAACGTGAGTGAGCCAGAGCCAGAGACAGAGGCGTAGAGCGCAGATGGTCGCCAATGCTGAGCGAGGGTCATTAAATAAATAACTGTTCTATATGTTCAAAAAGGCACATACGCATAAATAAGTAACATTAGAAGCAGTCAACCCTTATTTTTAATTGGCATATTGACATATTTAGCCTATGCAGCTGCCATAAAACGAACTAGTCCTGTTGTAAAAATGTTATAAATAGCTTATTATATAAATTATTTGATTATAATTTAAGCAGCAAATAAGTTTGTCTGTTATAAATCAAACTTTTATACAATTATTTAGAATAAGCTGTTAGAATGATTTTCCGTTAGAGCAGTTTAACACATATTCAAAGCTGTAAGCATATTCGCTGTAAAGTAACAGCTATGCTAAGCTGTGTTTACTTGTTGCTGTTATACTCAAAATGGCATTATTTAACTGTTACGAGGCAGACTTTGAATACGCGCGTAGCTTTTGATATTCTGTTCATAGGCAAAGCTTTTAAAGCTGTAGAGATGCAACAGCTTTTGAAATTCTTTATGCACTGCTAACAGGGTGTTTGTTTTGTATGCAATGTGAAACTGATCCACATTTTTCTCTTAACAACAGATATGAATATGAAATGTTTAAGCAATATAAAGAAATTAATAACAAATAATTCTGCTACAGTACATACACGTCCGCTCTGAAAATATAACTGTTTTTCCAGCAGTGCTTATACACAACAAGAATTTCATGTAGAAATCCGTACCACGCCGAAAAGTCTTGCATACTTTCAGGCAGTTAATCAATTTTCTTGCACTAGCTTTTCTTTCTGCTTTCACGTCGAACGTCAAATGATGCAAATTGACATATTTATGTATGGGTGCGTTGCAACAGTTTTTCCTGGAATGTTGCAGCACAAATAAAATTACAGGAAAGTAGGCAAATTTACAAAGTGTTTAAAAACTTTTAAATGCTTTTTGCGAAAGTTGCCGTTGCTGGCCATTAGCTCGCCGGGCGCGTCACAAAGAACCCGCCGCTGCCCACAAATCCAATTAGATTGCCGAGCAGCAGCGAGCATCAAGGTCGTGCTGCTGCAGCTGCTGCAGCTGCTGCTGCTGCTGTAAAAGAAGTCAGGAGCTGGGCTCAAAGGCGACCGGAGATGCTATATGCAGAATGCACGACAACAAAGCGGAGGCCAAGTCAAACAATGATGGCTAACAAAACCGCCAGCCACTGACCCAATTATGTAAATGCTGTGAATTTTTAAAAGCCTTTTGCGTCACATTGGGAACAGTCGAGAGGGGCAGCCGGGGGCAGCCGGGGGCAGCCAGGAGCAGCCGGGAGCAGCAATCAGTTGAAGTTGAAAGAACTGAGCTCGTATATCATATGACAACGAGATTACGCAATAGGGCTGGATAATTGTGTCGCACTTGTGTACCTTTTGGCACACCTGAGCCTTATTGGCGCTTAACAACTGCAAAAGGAGCTGAATGGGTATTCCAAAGCTGCCATCGCCAAGGTGGGCCACCCACTCGCCAATTGGCCAATTGCCATTGCCATGCATATTAGCCAATATCCAAAGCTCGAGTCGCGTTTCAAATAGTCAGCTAATGCGACGGCTGCGGCTGCGTCTGCTGCGCATGTCCTCAGCAGCGGCAAAGTAGTTGTAGCTGTTGCTGTCAACGGTTCACCCCTCACCCCTCAGCAGCTGCCGCAAGGCACCTGCGACTTCGTTGTCGTGCCGTCTGAGCCGAGGCGCGGACAACAGGTGCTCGGCACGCTGGCCAGGATGCGCTCTGGACGCTATAAAAACGCACCAGAGTGTCGCCTCTGCCGTTAGTTGCCATTTGCCACGCTGTGGAATTCGATCTCGTGCTCCCATCCCTGAGCTGTGCTTTCAAAACTCTGTGTACTTCCAACATAATGTGCTTAACAACACTTTAGCCCAAGGCCGAGTATCCCTATAAGGCCCACAATTAAAATAACACCAATAATGTCGCTTCCAATCTTAAGCTCCAGGCGATGCATTTTACTGTTGATGCTCGTAATGGCAGGTGAGATATGCCAAATATATATTTAAGACCGATTTTTGCATGTTCGCATAAGCTAGTTTTAATAAAGTGAAAGTTACAATCGAAATGATCTTATCGGAATCGAAGTGAAATCAGTTTCGATTTCGAAAAGTTTGATCGGAATTAAAGCCTAGCAAATGCCCGATTCTCTCTGAAAGTTTTGGCATTCATTATTATTATTATTACGATTTTGAGTTAAGATCCCTTAAGTTTCAATGTTTATAATTTTAACTAGCAGGCATAGCCAAGCTTTCCCAAATAGTTGTTATTTACGTGAGCAATATTTTATATAATTTATATTACGTTTTTCAAGTGAAAAAATCGATTAAGTAAGAAATTTTGATTCTCTTCTAACGTACTGAAATTAATATGAGCTTGAAACTTAAACTTTTCCCTAGAATGTTCCGCAAAGTGTAAAACAGAAAAGTTGCATGCGAACGTTTTCCGTGAATTTTTCACGCTTGCGGGTGAAATACAAATTTCAGCTTTCTAGCCATTTTAGATCATTCAGAACTAGTTTCAAATATCAACCCTATATTTCCAATACAACTCGCGCCTAAAGCCTATGGCTGCACATAGTAAATAAATCTAATCGTAATCTAATTCACGAGAATTGAAAAAGTGACAAACAAAAAGAGCAAAACTGTTCGCGGAAGAAATGTGATAGACATATGTATGTACAAAAAGGCAGCATTGTGCAAACTAGGCGATTTCCATACAAATGCCAGAGTCTGTACATATATAGTTGATATTTTTGAAAAGAAAAAGTCAAATATATATTTCTCAGTAAATTATTAATCCACGACGATCCCTGATCTTTTCTAATCGTCCATGCAGCTCTTTACTGAAGGCTTTAAATAAAACAAAATAAAACATTTATCACGTTTAACATTAACTCAATTGACTTAGGAAATAGTATTTGCCTAGCGTATACAAATTAATTTAGTTTTCCGTTAGTGCAAATGTATAGCTTATATGTATAAGCTCTCAATTATCTACTCATCTCTGCTGGTACCCTATAATTGGGCATGTTTTCATACAGTACACATACATATACCTATATATATATATACGTATATATATATATATCGGTGCATATTTTTTGTTTAAAATCAAGTACATATATACACTGTAGAGATAAACCGGAAATGCCCATTAGTTGCGCACTGAGGGAAAACCCATTTCGATTATTTATTATACTCTTGTGGAGGGTATAATAAGTTTGTCATGCAAAATGTAACCCAATAAGCATATATTATCTTGATCAGCAGCAACGGTTAAGTCTTTCAGGCTCAAGGCTATCGCCTTGAATCTTTACATGGGTCAGAGATCCGCCCGGACCACTATATATATAGCTGCGCTTGGTGCAATCTGTCGAAAAGTAGGTTCTCGAAAAAAACCCTTTTTTTTCCATCAAAATATCTTGAGCAAACTTGACATATATTGGTTTTACCATGCCTATCTTATTAACATCGGATCACTTTAATATATAGTTGTCATCGGAACGATCGGCTGGAAATGAAGTACTTATAAGAACAAGATATTTTGTGCAAATAGGGCATTAACTAATTTATATATATATATGTATTACATTATATTATAATATTCTATATAGCCACAAAATATTGTGTTTACAGGAAGAATCTTTCTTTCTTTCTGTTTTCCCACGACATTTTCACCGAACTCAGCCGTGCGACAAATGTCACAAGGGTATTAAATCTTCGGCGTGCCGAATCTATTTTTTTAGCTGTAGCACGAGCAGCGCAAATATCAATTTACCTACTATATATATATATATATATATATACATGTTATCATTTATAAAATCTGAAAAAAATTTAGAGGCAACAGCGTGGAAATCTAACCACATGAGCCCGACTTTCATTCACCTTTTGACTCGATTCACACATATATCCATGTCAGATTAACACGATTGACCTTCAATTAATTGTATTGTATATGTGTATATATCGGCAATTAAAATCTGCAGGGCCCGAGCGGAAATTGAACATCCGTTTGCAGGCTCCAGAAAATATGAATCCCTGGGGCCACACACAAATTAATGTTATTTTGTTGCACAGCGGCGCCAATGCGCCAGGCGCCCATCGAAGCGGAGGCGGAGGACGCGCTGGCGACCTGGAACTGGCCGGCGGGCACATCGAAAAACTCTTACGGCGATTTTCTTGACAACGGAAGCCCTTTGCCAAAAATTGAGGCTGTGGAAATGGCGCCCGAATTCGACGATGCCTTGGTGAAGGCTTTTAATTTCCCACTGCTTCCGATGAGCTTGAACAAGGGTTGGCGTCTTGGGCATCAACGCTACGATAAGTATTTAAAGGAGCTGCAGTTGCATCGGACATGGTTGGACGACCTGCAATCTCCGGCTGATGACTCCACAGCGAGACAGACAAGTGGCACTCAGCTTTGGCCACCCAGCGAGGACGAGCTGCAGCAACCAGGCTCCGTCTACTCCCGCACCAGACAGAAGCAACAACGTAAACATAAACGTGAACCGTCCGAGCAGAAGGGTCCACGGTACAGGCCCTCCATCAGTGCTGGTGGGTAGCTGAAATGCCAGATGTGGAGGGCGCCACGTTTTGCTAAGTGCCACATTCTTTTCCAGGAGTCATGACCAATCTGGGCGACTTCTTCAACCAGCTGAAGGCGAACGTGCACTTTGCGGAGCATTCACAGCAGCTGGGCGAGGCGGAATCTCAGCTGCTCGAGGGCGTGCATCCGCATCCGCTGCAGAAGGACGACGACGACGACGACAAGGAAGAGCATGACGATTATGATTCCGGCCAGCCGCCTGATCGTAAGACATCCAAGCTGCTGCAATCCGTACGCAGCTATCGACCCTCGCAGAAGGTACGCTCGCTGGTATCACGCAATCCCAATGGATATCGTGGCTCCCAGTTCATTGATCCCAGCTACATGTGGCTGGGCCTGGGCAAATGACCATAAGCTGCCGCATCCACAGGTTACAACGATTGAGATCCATTTCCAGCTTGCCCGCTTCCCAACTTTTCAAATTCTTATCTGTGTGTACATATACATATATATATATATATAGATATATTTATATTTAAAGGCAAGCATTAAAAAATGCCCGGAAAAATAGCAAAAAAAATATTCGATGCTGTTACAACATATACGATTATTACGACAGTACGCGTGCACCCTGTGCACACATATATTCATATACATATATATATATGGGGTTTAACATGAAACATTCAATATGATTTTCGTTTCCAAGGATTCCCGATCGCTTCCCGGTCGGCAACATTCGCTTGTTCGTTATTAAGGAGTTTAGATTTTGGTATAGCTGGGATAACTGTTTCCCTGAGCGGGCACATCCGCGCCCTGAGACTGGTTAATCAGCGGCTGCTGCTGCTCTCGGGTAAGCTGAATCTGCTTGAACAGCGAATAGATGCCGCAGTAAATGTAGATATGCAAACCTAAAAGAGAACAAGCAATGCGCAGTTAGTACAGTATACGTGTATGTATGTGTGTATATACAATTTGATGTATAACAATAAGCGCACGATAAGCAGCGTCTGTAATACATATGTACACAGAGCCGGCAAAGCAGGCTATCAGTATGACAATTACGTATGAGTATGTGTGCACATCTGCACTTGGCTGTGTGAGTGCAAAATTAAGATTGCATTGAGTTCCCCACTGGGAAACAATATTGTGACTTACCTAGCCCAATGAATGTGACTATCAACACAGGAACAATACGATCGATCTGGCCACCGGTCAGCGCTAAGATCAATACGACGAAATGATATATAATGCTAAATATGAGTCCAACGCCAGAGTTGATCAGCCAGGGCAACAGCATCAAATGACGTTCCTGCATTAGAGTAAAAGAGACGGACATACAAATGCACAAGTAGGCAAATAGACAAAAAAAATAATATACATATATAATAGTATAACAGAACACATGTGCAGCATCTCTGCTTCACTCACCTTCATTGTGCCCAAGATAAGCATGCCCGATGCCAACAAATTTAGCACAAAAATGCCCAAGTAGACGCTGCACGACACGATTAAGCCTGCAAATATATGATTTAATGGGAGTTTTAATGCACTTTGCACTTGTCGGTTTTCCCTATAATGCACTTACCCATGTGAATTTCATCATATTTCACTGCGTCTTCAGTCATGTTACCCACAATGCTGCGAGCAATCACATCGGCGTTCCCCAATATGGTGGCCAACAGAATTGTCAGCACAAAAGAGGACACAACACCAATCCATCCGAGGACGACGCCGGCGGTGCTTAGGCGCATGCAGCACACCCTTTCCATCATTTTCAACGTTTGTTTATTACAAAATTTGAAATAAACTGAATTCAAAAAACAAAATCAGAAAATATGTAATGAATAATGAAATCAAATTCCAACGCAAACACATACAAGCACACATATACACATATACACTTACACAGAACTTCGGTCAGTAATTTGTAGTTGCTTCCTACACGTCGCAATTGAGAATGAATGCAGTATGAGAAATGCGCAGCAACGTTAACTGTAACTGGCAAGCTTTATAATGGGATGACACTGTCGAATCACAAGCAAAACATTGATGCTGTGCCTCTTGCGCAAACTGAGCACAGATGTGATGTGAACTATAAGTCGCGTACAAGATAATTGAATCATTTATTTTTATGCTTTACAATCGTATTCTTTGTTTGTAACGCGCTCCACCTAAATTCTAATGAAAATGCAATAAATTTAATAACTTTAAGTCACAACAATTCACTTTTATCAGCACAAAACAAATACATAATTATCACTAAATAGGAGGTTATTCACAGCTACATTTATCAGCGTGACTAAGCCGTGACTGTATTGCCAGACTGTTGCAAAAATGCTTTTGCTTGTTTAGCGAAATTTCAAAAAATGAATAACTGTTATATTTGTGTTATATGAACTGTGCATTTCACACATCAAATTGTTATAAACGCCTCTCAGGGGAACCGTAAACACGCTCATTTACTGTACTCCTGACTCATGACACACATATACATACATGCTAATGCACGCTATACACATCTCTATTGCCGGTTGGGGAGATGAATGTGGGGCGTAGCAGAATGTGGAGACGCGTCAGTTGTCAGTTGTTGTTCGCCTGTTGCGCGCTTCGCTTGTGTTTGAGTTGTGCGTCGCGATCCGATCCGTTCCGCTTCGATTCGGGAAAAACTGAAAACTTTGTCAACGTTGCCGCGCACATTATAAGCCAGGCCTGAAAATGAGATTCGAGCTAACCGTAGACCGTGGACCATGCGATACAGAGCTACGCAGCTGGTGTCTGGGCATAGCTATCTATACGTTAATTTCCATAGCACTAAATACGCTATTTGCGCCGTCGGGTGAGTGAGAATATACATATGTTAAGTTTTTGTGGCTTTTTATATGTAAATAAATATACATATATATGCTACAACATTCGTTTAAATTTTATGTTCACATGAATATGTTTTGGTTTCCAACCATTCTACACAAATACATATGTACATTTCCAACGGTCACACAGTCTACATATATATATATATGTGTGTATGTGTATATGTTTCAATACACACACACACACAGACACCTATATACGTAAATATAAAGTATGAGCTAATACTTCTCTATAGAAGGCGTTTCGAAACGTGTTCTCATGACAAGGGCGACTGTTTTATTTTGTTCGTTTAGTTTTTCGTTTGTTTTTTTCAAAATTACATAGATAGTTTGGAATTTAAACGACTGTGATGCCAAGTTTGAATAAAGTGATGATCACACAGAGATTAATTCTTATTTTCCAGCTCTGACTTTTATTGGATTCGCAATTGCGGTCATTGCCAATGTTTGCCTGCTTATTGGCTGCCTGCGGGTAAGTTAATGTTATTGAAGATAATTTTTTTAAAATATATAATATGTCGGGCTAATGCTTAAGCTTTGATATTTCCGGTCCAAGCAGTAGCAATTATTTGTACGCCTGATAAGCCATATCTAGAAGTTAAGATTGCTCTTAAAAATGTTCTACACTCTGCTGACTGTGCGAAGAAAAATTTGCACAACACACACACACACACATACATATACATTTCTGTTATTGAGAGCAACAAGTGTTAAATTTGCAGTTCTTGCAAAAAGTCAAAACGAAGAAGCCGTCTATATAATCTGTTCCCACAGGCAAAGCGGGCATATAGGTTTCGTGGAGTAGACATCTGTTCCTATGAATTGAATTTTATTCATTGCCCATAACACATTAAGTATAACAGTTGCGGTCACGCCTACCGACACACTCTGTTAGTTAACCTATAAAAATATAGGTATTTACATGCATACATATACATATATATATTTCCCAGTATTTAAGCGCTGCAGTTCGATGATATCAGAGAATTAGGCATTTTCGCAACTGTGATGTCACCCATTATTATTTTTGAAAAATTCGAATCAATCGTCGTGAGTTCACAAAGGTATTCCATTCAGAAATGGCAGCTAATATTCCCGAGAAATTCAAATTCTTCTACTATTCAAAATTTCTTAAGGAAATTTGATATTTTGAATGCCAACCGGTTAATACCCTGTTGTTTTCATGCCAGTTAACACATGTATCTTAACAATTGACTACTTATGATCTTAAAAGATTGGGTTAGAAAGACTCACAACCTGCAGCTAGTATTAAACTGACTACAGGGTATTTAGCAGTCGTGCCTACAAAATGTTTGCTCTTTGCATTAATTATACTAATTTGCTGATGATAATAAACTTTCTACATCTTCCAGCTGTAAACATATGTATATTAATAAATGAAGATCTATTCTTGATTCCCTTTATAGTATAACCATGTGCTGGTCGGCATCTGGCTGATCTACGCCCTCTTAATAGCCATCAACTTTCCGTTTGCCGTATTCGGTACGATCTTCCATTTTGGTGGATATCGCGAGGCGACGGGCTTTAACAATGTCATCTTGGCGCTGCTCTTTTACATTGTTGTGATGCGTAAGTAGCTCTTCGAACTCCTGATCTACATATATTATATGTATATATCTTCGTTTCAGTTATTTGCTTGTTCTGCGCACGCATCGTGTACTCGTACCACCTGCAGCTGAAGAATCGCCAGGGCAGTCCGCCGCAGCATTCGGTGGTTGTTTGAATCGACCAGGTGTTCGCATTTCGTGTGAATCTCTCCTCATTTTGGTTGCATTTGCCGGCAATTGTTTAATTTAAGAGTTTACCGTGTGCCTTCGTTTTATACATATTTATATATACAAAATAAATATTTGTAATTAAATACTGCTAGAGCTCTATTGAATTGCAATTTGTCGTTTACTTCGGCGCAGCTATCAACAGTTGAAATATACACATACATACATACAAGTTGCTACTAAGCTAAACATTTCATAGGACTTACTCAACAGTTAAAACATAATATTCATTAATACACATAGTCGGCTATATATATATATATACTATACTGCACTATCTAACTAGCTATCGTATCGCTCGGCTCACTCTCTAAACGTAAAATGGAAAGTTGGTCTTCTTGGTTGTCTGCATGAAGCTCGTCTCCGCGTTCTGGCTGCTCAGTTTCGCTTGAACCGCCGCAAAGATGCGCGCCGTCTGACCGTTGCCGCCCAGATTCAGCTCCAGCTCGAACTGTGTCAGGCTTCTCGTCTGGATGTGCGCCTGCGTCGTCTGCCTGTAGGCCGCGACCAGTTTTCATCTGGGCGTTGTGATGCTCGGCAATTTCTCAAGAAAATCTTGGGCCAAAACATCTTCAATCTCCTGCAGGCAACTGGCCACATTCTGCTCCGTGTCGGCATAGTTGCACGGATTGGGGCAGCTAATGCCTAGCGTGGAAAAGAATGGATATAGCTCCTGCAACGACTGCAGCTGCTGGAAGCCCAACATCAGGTGACGATTGCGCGCACGCTGCAAGAGCTGTCAGAGGCTTAATTTGTGACCCACAACTGACTCAACTGGGATGGCACTTACCGGCGACTGATTGGTATATTTCATGTCCATGAGGCGTGCCACGCGCCGCACATGCGGCACATACAGTGCATTGGGCAATGCGGCCAGATTCTCAATGCTGCCATTGGGCAGCGGCAACGGCACCACCTCCTCGTGCACATCGAACTCGGTGCCCACAAAAGCCCAGCGATACATTTGGAAATGCGGCAGCTTCGTGGCCGGCAGCACACAGCCCAGTTCCAGCAGCTTGCACGCCTCCAGCTGCACCGAACGCCAGTGCTGCATGGGCGTCTGGGGGTTGATGCCATTGCTGGCGCTCGAATTGGAAGACGACCAGGAGACATCAATGCCCGGCAGCAGGCGTGTTTGTTGACTGTAAGAACAGTTAGAGGGTATATATAAACATTAATATTGTTTTGCACCCATTTATCATCAATGGGAATGGATTCTCTATAAATCTCTCTTTAGGTTAAATACGATTTGAGCCCCTTAATGCTTTCACAATCTAAATAATCTACTTAGACGCACCTGCGCTCATCGCTCTCCGACTTGAGTTCCTGTTCCATTTGCAGGAACACCTGCACCATTTCGGCTATGATGATGGGCCACAGGGAGGTCACATGATCGGGTGACATGCGCAGCAGCAGCACACGGAAGCACAGGAACACGGCAGCCTGCACAGCGGGACCCAGCGGGACTAGACGCAAACTGTTGGCCAATTGCTCTGCAAGCAGTTGGAAAATATGATATTAAACACGTTCCACAAGTGCTGACACTATAATCCTACCCTGAATATCCGGCATGTACTTGTTGTGCTGATCGAATTCGCTGCAGTAGATAACAAAAGCGAGACGCTTGAGCAGCATGGCGCGCAGCTCGTACTCCTGATCGCGGGAGGCGAAGATGTTTAGGCTGCCCGCCTGGGAGAGGCTGACGCGCGTCATGAGCTCCCGGAATGTGGTATTGTCGTAGGTCATTAGGCTGTCCATGATCTGGCGCCAGAAGGGCAAGCATGAGATGTGCATTTGAAAGAAAGCGGTGTCCAGCAGCAGGTCGAGCATATCCTTGCGCCACGCCTTTCGCGTATACTGATAGCCACTGAGGCTGGCCAGCAGGGCGGAGCAGGCGTAAAAGAAGGGCACATTGCGTGCCGTGTGATTCTTCAGATACGGCGTTATATTGTAGAGCAGCGTCGTCACAATGGTCACCACCTTGTCCTTCTCCTGCGAGCCATAGGCTACGTCTAGCAGATTCGAGAGTATGCCGGCAAGCACGCTCTGCGCCTGGAGCGAATATTGTTGTATGCCGCCGCCCAGGCTGTTGTCCTTGGCATGGCCATCGGTGTCCTCCTTGACGGCCAGATTGCGACGCAGCCAGGTGGTCTGTTCCAGGCAGGCGCCGGCGACGCTAGACAGTGATTCCACCAGACGCGCCGTGACATCGTGCAGCTCACGCACCTCCTTCTTGTCGGGGAAGGGCATCTGGGGACAGCGCTGTACAAACTCATTGAGCAGCATCAGCAGCGCGAATTGCGCAGGCGGCGTCAGATTGAGTCCATCGCGGATGAGCACCAGCAGCGAGGCCCAAGCATCTGCCAGCTGTGGCGCGGGTGCGGACCTCATATAGAAATAGAAAAGCTCCAAGGCGCTAACCTCAATGCTTAGGTGAGCGGGCGGCCGGTGAATGGGCGGCGGCGACTTGACCACCTGATGCAGGGTCTGCACAAACGAATCCATGGGCATGACGCGTATGCTGGAAACCAGCGACACAAGGCTCAGCTGTGCCGCGCAAGCCTGCAGCGTAGAGTTGCGTTGAAACTGCTCCGAGATGCTTGTCGACGAGCTGGAACTGATGTTGTTAGAGTTGCTGCAGCCCCGTTGCTGCCAGGTGACAGCAATGGCAGTCAGGAAATTGCATCCATGATGCAGAGAAACGGGCGAAAGAAACTCCAGCAACTGCTGACGCACCGGACGCAACTGACCCAGTTCACTGTCCCAAATGGCCGCAACGCTGGTCATGATGCGCGGCAAATGCGAGAGGACCGCGTTGCGTGCCGCCTGCAGCTGAGGATTGCGTGGCGCCGTGGCCGTGGAACTGGATTCACTCGCCGAGAGAAATGAGTGCACAATGCTATTGAGCAATTGGCCCGTGCTGGAGCTTTGCGCCGCAACGCTCGTCTGCGGATAGGCCTGGTTGAACAGATGCGAGAGCGCTGTCTGCTGCGTATTGTCCAGCAGGCAATAGTGACAGAGTATGGTGAGCGCCTCCAGCTGGGACAGCACATAGTCGGGCGGAAAGTGGCGCTGCTGGAGCAGCGAGAGTCGCGCCAGACGATCCAGATTGTTGCAGAGCTGATGCACCACGCTGATGACAATGTTCGTGAGCGAGCCAAAGCTAAAGCAGTTGAGCGAACTGGTCACCAGATCCGTCCAGTTGCGATGCAAATGACGCAGCCGCTCCTGCTGCAGTGCGCCCAGCACGGCGGCCAGGAACATGGGCTGCTGACTGATCAGACAGTTGGGCAAATATTTGACATTGGCGGCGGCGCCCTCGGCCAGACGTGTGGGCGAGGCATTGCCCGAGGCATTGTTATCCTCAGCAGCGCCGGCGCTGGGCGTATCCTGGCGCAGCTGATGCACCTCATGCTCCAGCCTAATGACAGCCAGCAGCAGACGCAGCAGCTGCAGCTGAAAGCAATCCGCATGCAGTTGATCATCCTGCGGATCATTAAAGCTGAGCACCTGATCCGCATAGCTGCTGCTGCCGCCGGTTCTGCGCGCATAGCTGCACACGGAGCTGTTGAGGCAGTGCAGCATGACCTTCTGCAGCTTGGCGCGCGCCAGCAGATCAGCTATATAGCAGGCCAGGCCACGACCCATGCCCTTAACTATATCGATGAGCTCCGTGCAGATGAGCGCCAGCAGCTCAATGCTCTCCAGCTGAATTCGACGATTGTTAACCACGTCCTGCAGCGTTGGCGGCTGACGTTGTGCATCCAGTGACTCGCGCTGAAAGTAGCCGCGCGCATAGAACAACAACAACGTGACCAACAGCTCCAGCTGCATGCAGCCCCGATAGCCCTGGGCGTACTCCGAGTTGCTGATGCTGCCGGCAAAGCCCTTGCCCGAGATGCTCTTGCGATGTCTGATGAGCAGCTGCTTCAGACTGCCGCTGCTGAAGGATGTGGTTATGGACAGGCACAGGAACGTGCGCTTGTCACAGCAGATGATGTTGCGCAGCGTTTGCAGCGCGTAGAGCGTCTGTCGTGTGTCGTAGATGGCCAGATAGAGCAGCAAGTGGTTGTGATAGAGATTGGCTGCATCCGTTTGTCGCGAGGTTCCTATGCCCAAGGAGCTGTTGCTCTTCGTGGACGAGCGTATGCTTAGCTGTTCCTCTGCAGCCGCGGCCGCCGCCGCATTCTGTCGCAAAATTTCCACATTCTGTTTGCTCTTTTCGAGCGTCTTCTGCCAATCCGGCTGCAGCTTGCTGGTCTCCAGCGACAGACTGCGGCGCTTGTCCTCCACATTTATGGTGTTTTGTGTGTTCACTTCATTGCCCAGCTCAGCCTCCTCCTCGCTGTGCGTGGCCGCCACCTCTGTGTACAACTGCTCGGCCAGATTGCTGTTATTGCTGTCCGTCGAGGTCTTGGAGATGCAGCTGAGCCGCTTCTTCTCGTTGCTGGTCAGCAGCTTTTTGCGTTTGCGCAGCTCCTTGGCCAGCTTTTTGCCCACGGCCGCCTCGCTGAAATACTCATCCGCCGGCAATGCGTGTTCATTTTCCGGCGCTGGCGCCTGCTCCTCGGGCTCATTCAGGCTGGAACCGCCTGGCGTCTTCTCCCGCGTCAATCGATACATTTTGCGGCTCTTGATGCGCTCGTGCTGGGTTAGTGCCTCGGTGACGCGCTCGCAGTCGCCCACAAAACGCTTGACATCATCGCCTCCGCCGCCCGCCCCACTGGAGCTGATCGTAAGACTGTCCTCCTTTTCAATGCTTGTCTCGCGCAACTCTGAGTCCGACTCAAAATCGCTGCTTTCCGAGTGGTCGGTGATGTCCTGGTCGAAGTGCAGCGATGGCTCCGGCTCGGGTGCAGTCTGCAACTGCGTTGGCTCACTCTCATCCATTGCGCTGGCCAACTTCTGTTCCAGCGGTGTTTGAGGCGCATCTTTGCCAGCGTTATGCACCAGCTCAATGCGTGGCTCCTCCAGATCGGTTTCATCATCGAAATCATGCGCATTCTCCAGAGGATTTATGATCAGGCCAATGGTATTGATATCCTGCAATGCCTCGCTTGCCAGCGGTGTTTTATCGCTCACAAAATTGGATGTTTTATTGGTTTTGCCGCTGAGCGTTACCCCAAAGATCTTCTTCGGCAAATGCCTAATGGGGCTCTTCTTCTTGCCGCTTGTGCCAACGCCGCCGGCGGTGCTGCTAGCCGCCTCCATGTGATGATACTTGACGTTGCCCTGCTCCGAGCTAATGGCATAGACATCACGCTCAAAGGCCGGCGCCTGATGATCCTCATCGCAGGCCTGTTCCGTTTCCGCTGACTCGCGATACAGCTGCTGCATGTGCACAATGCCCACGCGCTTCGAGCTGGCGGAGAGCAGAATCTTGTACAGCGGCTTTGTCAGACGCGCCAAGTCGCCGCGCAGAAGCGAAGCCTGCAGCCAATTGGTCACGAATGTGCGCTCGGACATGTAGTGCGGCAACGCGAGCGTGTCGAGCACCTTGAGCAGCGTCTTCTCGAAACCACGTGACATCTGCTTCTCCCTGCCCAGATGCCAGAGTAGCTCGAACTTTTTGTAGCTGCGCGCCTGACTCTCGCGCAGACGCTCCAAACAGGCCGTGGGGCAGAGTAGCTGCGCATCTGCCACACGCTCCAGCTGGTAGCTACGCAATGCGTTGCCGGCACCGAGTCCAGTTTGGGCTTGTGCCTGAAGCAAATGTTGGGCATGCATCCGATTACCAATGACGGATTCGACTAGTCCTGACTCCAGGCAGCTGTGCAGCTGATGCAGCAGCGCTGATATTTGCGAGGGATCAATGCCCGGCGTGCCTAGGTAGTCCCACAATATGGAGGTGACTAGCTGAAAGACGCGTGTACGCTGCTCCATGTAATTGACGTGTCCAAATTTGAGAAGTGGCAGCATAACCACAAAGGTGACGCCTGGACTCGTCGTGTGCTCGATCTGTGAGCGCAACAGGCTGGAAAAAAAGAGCTGTTAAAGTTGGGAAAGGCATTGGCAGCGAGGTTATAGCTACCTGATAAGATCAAAGAGCGTGGTGATTGCAGCCACCTGCAGCTCCTTGTCACTCTGCGCAAAACAGGCCACCAGGCACAACACCTTTAGCCAATTGGGTAGCTCCGGCTCTGCAAAAGATAACAAAGGCTTAGTACAAGTAATTAGGGTACAATTAGGTTCCAGGCTCCAGTTACCATTCTTGTCCAGCACAATGTGCTTATTGCAATTGGGAAACGTTGACATCTCCACCAACAGGGTGGCGGCCAATTTGACGGCAGAGCGCAAAGCCGTGCTCAATTGCAGCTCGGAGAGCTGTTGCACACTGCGCTGTGTCTGCCCGTCGACTAACAACTTCTGGTGCGGCTCCTCGGTGGCATCACTATCGCTGCTCAGTTCGCTGGCGCTGACAGTGGGCAGTGAGAGATTAAGTAAACGCTGCAGCTGCTTGGAGCGCGGCACCAGATCCACGCGCAGCAGGCCAAACAGTCGCTCGATTTGTGACTCACGGGCCGGGCACTGATGCTCCAGCACCTGCTCCACCATAAACAGGCTAGAGCTGTGACTGGAGCTGCGCTGTAGCTGTACCTTGATTGCGCATTTATTGCTGCTCGAGCCTAAGTCGGAGCTGTCGGAGCTGGTTTCGATTTGCAGCAATTGGCGCGCCAAATAAACCTCAAAGAAGATCTCGTATTGTCGGATGCATTTCTCCAGAACGGAAAAGCCGCGCTTTTGTGTAGCTTTGGTCTGCTCATCGTCTAGCTGAAACTCTGCACAATGCTCCGGGGGTGCACTCTTGGGCGGCTCCTCACCCGCATCGTCAGCGACGTCAATGGGCGTCGGATTGCTGGGCGCAATTACAATATCCTTGGGTCGCGATTTCTTCGGGCTGTTGCGTGTAAATGGCATCTTGGCCTTCGCCTTGATCTTCTTAATGCTGCGCGGCGTGTCCAGATCTGAGGAGGACTGCTGACCCGTGTCCGAGGCGCTTATCTGCAATATTGACAGTCATATTAATAAATATCTTAGAATCGGGCTCAAAGACTTACATCCTTGTCTAGCTCGGAGAGTCGTGAAAAGGATTTCGCCTTCTTTTTGGGACTGTGCCGCACCACGCTCTGATTGGAGGCAGAGCGTCGGATAAGCTCTTCGTCCCCGGGCTCCGCACACTGAGAATGCTCACCAAATTGATTCAATCGGGAATCAGATTTACTTTTCTCCAGCGCATTGGCTTGTGTGGTAGACTCCAAAGTGTTGTTGCTGTTGCTGCTGCCGGTGGCATTCACGATCTTCTCATCTGAGCCGGAATTGCTCTGCTCCAGTAGCTTATTCAGCTTAATTGGGCTTCTGTGGGCACAATTGAAATAGTAAAGTTAGCAAAGGTGCATCATATTTATATTGAAACTCTTAGTTACTCACGTAATCATAGGCTGCACGCGGGACACAATCTTCATGCAAAGCTTTAGGGCGGCGGTGATCTCATCGCTGCTTAAGCAATCCATGTGCAGGGAGAGCAGCTGGGTAATGGCTAGAAACACTTTGGGTAAGTAGACGCGAGTGGTTTCCGTGTACATTTCAAGTGATATGGTCTCCAGTAGGAATTCGGTGAGCACGCATATTTCCAGCACACACGGATCTCCGGAGCCAACGATGCTGGCGAATTTGCCATCGCTATTGGACTGGACAGAGCTAGGCGCCTGCTGGCAGGCGCGCTCAAACATGTTGGTCATGTAGCTCCAGATGTAGGCCGGATCGAAGGTGGCAAAGAGCAGATTGGCCGACTTGAGCGCGTCCGCGTTGCTGCTAGAGATGTACATGGCGCGTATTATGTCATGCAGCACGAAGTCTAGCACGGCGCTGCCGATCTCCGCCTTGTCCAATAGTGAGAGCATAATGCGATACGGCTTCAGATCCATGGGCTGGCACTCCAAGCTTAAACGTAGCGTGCTGACCAGTGCGCTAATAAGTATGTGCCGGGAATGTGTGATAAAATATGGCTCCTCTTTTTGTCCGTCCACTGGTGCAGAGTCCAGCGAAAGCGTGTCATAGGTGGGCGAATTTTTGGTTACCTCGCTGGCCAGCAGCCAGGAGAAGAGTCGCCTATTTAGCGACATATCGCGCCGCAGTATTGTATTCAAGCCATTCGTGACCAACAACACCAGCTGGTCCTCGTCCAGCAGCTTGGTGTGCATGGGAAAGCCCAGCAGCAGGAACTCCAGCGTATTGCGCTGCACCAATATCACAGAATCGTTGAGGCAGGCGCACAGCGCCGACATCATGATCTCCCGATTGTGACCCATTATGTATATCTGTTTCTGCATGTCCAGGCGCTTGTTAAAGTGCTCCAGCAGGAAGGTAATTGCCGGCAGTCGTATAGCCGCATTATTAGCCACCGACTCCCACAGCACTGTATAAAAGTGCATGGGATTGACCGCTAGGCATACATTTTTAAGCAGCGCACTTATGCGCTCAAAATGATCCAGACCACAATCATAACCAGGCAGCACACCACTGAGGAAACCGCTCAGCGCCGGACGCAGCTTATCGCCCAGCGGCACAAAGTATGTCTCATAGATTGTTAACAGCGCCGGGCGCACATTCATGGCCGCGTAGCCGAGCAGTGGAAAGAGTCCAGCCCTACAATATGGATAAGAGTTTAAGTAAAAAGCTATCATACGTTGTCAAGGCTCCAAATATGCTCACCCATAAATAAACTCTGTGGCCAGACGTTCGGGTCCCGTCTTGCTGAATATCACCGAGTATGTTTCCAGCGCCTTCAAATGTACGCCCGAGGGCAGGGCGGGGTGCATGCACTGTGCCAGACGTTTGGCTATCTTCAGGCGTCTGGGTATGACCTGGTATTGCGTATTACTTGATATTGCCTATCGCAGAATCGGGTTCAAGAAGAGTTACAAATATTAATAAAGTTGAATGAAGTGCGAAATCTGAATATGAATTAATAAATATGTTAAAACTGCATTTTGCTGCCTTTCTGATATTGCATTTATATAAAGGAAATTAATTATTTTATATTACTTTTTTTGATTTTCATAACTCGAACTATATAGAGTATTCCCGATCAGATCTTGAGATATACTATGAAAATAAATAGAAAAATAGTTTTCAAATTCGTGCACATCATAAATCGTAAGATCTGACCGATTTTAGGCTTATTTATTCTATTAGTCGTATAGTGAAAAACTTGAAATACACTTCGGGCACAGTGAAAAATCCCAGAAATACGTTAACGAGAAAACAAAGGCGATAACGCTAGCTAAATAAGCGCATGAATCAGCATGAACCAGCGGGGCAAATGCTGGCTGGCTGGCTGGCGAGCTGGCGAGCTGGCGACTGTTATAGTTATCAGAGCTGGCAGATGGCGCGTGGCTGCGGCAAAATGTGTTTGGCTATTTGTGGGTCAGCAGCATACCTTGCTCAGTTTGCCCAGTGCAGCTATTAGGTCCGCCCACTCGCTGGAGTATTCGAAATTGCGCAGCGCTTTGTCAATGTTGGTCATATATTGGCGATACTTTGCCTCGGCCATGAGCTTCTGCTCCTCCAAGAGCGTGTCCGCAGACTCCATGGCGAGCTTTGTGACTGAGTCGATAGCTGAAAAGACGCACACAAAAAAAAAAAAGAAGAGAGCCCAATTGAAAACAACAATAAGAAAATCAATAACAATTAACAAACACTTGTTGCCGCCGACGTGTGTGTCCTTGGGCTTTTACTAGACGCTGGCCGTTTGTTTTAGCCGTAATGCATACATATTTAATGAGTGTGGCATCCAGCGCACACGCGTCCGCATCTGCGTCAGCTGCAGCTGCGGCCAACAACACTGCACAAAAGTGTTGAAATCACTAGCGAAAAATATGCTTGTGTGTGTGTGTCTATGTGTGTGTTCTTTGTTCACACATCTATTCGGCCGCAAATTGAATTTGTTTTTGCTTCATGTTGCATATATATTTCACATTTCACCTTATTAACCCCCTTCTTAGTGGGCAGCACAGTTCAGTTGTTGTTTTTGGTTTTTTTTTGTTTTTTATTATTCTGCTGCTGCTGCTGCTGTTTGCTCTCTCGCGCACGTCACACAATTAACTGCGAATGCAATTACTGTGACGACGACTCGAGACTCGCGAGACTCGCGACCAGCTGATGACGAATTTTTTTGCAGACAGACGACGACACAGTGTTTGAACTTTTGTTTATGATCTGCAAGTTACGTAGCAAGCTTGCTGTGCGACATTTTGTGTCGCATTTGTTCCCTGCACAAATATTTTAGTATTTATTATTGATTTACATTGCAAAAATATACGTTCTGGCAGAGCTAAAAAAATCACAATAACTAAAGCAGACTGTTGGTCGAGGTCTTATATTTTCTAATACATTTTTACATATATCGATAACGATATATCGATAGATTTGCTTAGCTATGGTGGAATGACACCACATTTTGCATTCTTTCGATATTTGACGGTTGCTAATATAATGCTTACAAATTGGCATCCACTTGACTTTGTACTTTTGCCTAGTATTTGGAATTTAAAAAAATAGACCAAACATGGTATTTAGGAGTTGTACTATGCTTACTACATTTGAGCAATATCTTATCTTAAACACTTGCCTGAAAGTGTAAATCTCTTTTTACGTGCTGATGATAACCGTTCTTTCATTTTCCTTTTGTAACAGCTGAATCTCTGGTAGTTTCCTATTACCGCTCTGCTTTGCTCTTTGATTTTGTCCGAAAGCGGAATGGCGGTGCAGCCCCAGGCGTTTTTTTGGGTGCGTCCAGTTGCATTTTCAGATAGAGCATGTATTTTGTACTAGACCTAGCCGGTTGCAATGGTTTTTGACATCCTGCATAGCTAAATCTGCTGCGGCTGCCTGTAGCGCACTTTCCTTCGATGAATTATAGAGTTGCGAAAGTACTCTAACATCGTATAAATATATCGATGCTCAAACAAATAAATTCGATACTGAGATATCGCACGAAGGTAGGCGCCAACTGTATTTAAAACCGTAAATTTAAAACACAAATCACAATCTTTGTTATTTTCAGTAATTTGTATAATGCAACCTACCAATTAAATATTTTTGAGTAATAAATTTGAAAGACTATTAGACGGGGAATTATATCCTAAATACGTAAATTTTAATACACAGTCCTGTATAGTCAATGCTTTAGTCATTTTTAACGTGCACATCAAAGGCTGCCATCTATCAAAACTTCGCTGCTACAAGTGTAGCTTTAATATTTCACGTTCAGCAGTTACCAAAAAATTATTTGTGAAAAATAAATGCATGGAATAGAAAGAACATTAATGAAAATAACAGATTCTCCAAACTGTTAGAGTACTCATAGCAAAAAGGCATAACGGACAATAGCTGTTAATTAACATTGTCAATTATGAACTATCGGTAACATTTAACTATCGATATTTCTGCAATTGCCAAGCTACATTGTCGCCTTGTCGTTTACTCTCAGGGTTGCCTCTCATTTGTCGGCTTGTCGCTCATTCTGTTTCCTGCTGTCGAACCGTGCGGACGCTCGTGCGTATAACGCGCTCTTGTCGTCGCTCTAGCTCGTTTAACGGTTGCTTTCAAACACGATCACAAGCGGCTGTGAATAAAATTGTAGCAAAACAAAACGCCGGTGTACGTCTAATACAAACGCCTAAATGTTCAATAGAGTTAACAAATAAATCGAAGTGCTGTGAAGAATATTACTAATAAAACCGAGCTTGTGACTTGTGCAAACGTCACAAAAGCAACAAAAGTGCCTTTTCTCTTGCTCTTGCCAACGTACACACATACCAGCACACGAACATACAAATTCGTATGTTGGTAACAAATACAAGTGCAAACAACAAACGACGCTCTTAAATACGACACATACATTCACACGCCTTGTGGTTGTGTGCGTGAAACCACTTTTTACCTGGATTTACCTGTTTGTGCGAGTGAAATAAGCCGAAGAGCGGCAAAAGCGAAGAGGTGAACAAAGCGAAGTTGGCAATCAAAATGAATACCAAAGCAAATGAGTGAATGATATTGTTAAGTTAAATGTGAATACTTTTGAATATACGCTAAGAATAAGCGAAAATTAATTAAATAAATTGCGTTTTATGGCCCTCTGCTGATTCAGTTCGATTTAATTTGTGCGTCGGTTGCCATGAAAATGCAGTCTAAACAAACGGCAAAGCGTACGAACACAAATAAACAAATGTGAGGGAGAGACAGAGAGAGAGAGAGAGTCGGAGAACGAGAACGAGAGCGAGTTTAGAGTTGGAGTTCAATAGAAAACGTCAATTGACGCAACGTGAATCTGTGATCACACACACACGTACACACACATACACAGATATATCAGCATAGAAAAATACTAAAAGAAATACTGGGTGATTCATGAAAAAGTGTATTGTTTTTTTGCCGCGATGATTTCAACTACTTAAATTCAACGAAACATCCCACCTTTACTCGTGCTCCCCTCCTTCCGACTGAGAATAAAATGCAATAAAATGTTGTTAAAATCACAAAGTAACGACAATATCGCGAATCCCGCTCAACAGCAGCCACATCATCAGCATAAGCGAAAATGTCGCTGTCAAGCAACAACAACAACAACAGCAAGAACAACTCGCTACAGTTACACCTGCCCGCGGCCACAGCCACGCCCACTGCACAGGCTGCTAACGATAGCGTTAGTTTTAATCATCTCCTCACACTGCACACCCGCCCTGTTCGTAGAAGCACTCCATGCCGGAACCGGCACCGGCACCGGCTCCAGCTCGAGTGCTTCCTCGTTCCAGATGGGGACGTTCGATAGCATTGCGGGCGACAATCGTAAGCCGGCTTTCAAGAACTGCGCCGGCTATGCGCCTTCCGTGAAGGAAGAGCAGCCGGAGAACACGTATGTGTTCACGGTGCAGGCGGTTGATCCGGATCCCAACCAGGATATACATTACAGCCTGGTACAGTCGGCCAGCGAACGGCCCAAGTTCTCCATCCATGAGTCCTCCGGCGTCATTATGACCTCGCACATCTTTGACCGCGACGAGCCCATTCACGAGAAATTCGTCTTTGTCACGGTCCAGGCCACGGACAACGGGCTGCCGCCCCTCGACGACGTCTGCACCTTCAACGTGACCATCGTGGACATCAACGACAATCCGCCCGTCTTCAACAAGGCACGCTACGACGAGTCCATGTCCGAGAATACCATGGTGAGTCGCCGCAAAAATCTTTTGCATCCGCTCCGTCAACCGGGTCAAACGCGTGGACCACGGATTACCGCCGTTTGACCTGCACGACCTATACCTAGCATCCTCTCCAGACTTTTTCGAGAATTCGATTCTCTTTTTTAACGACGAATTTGGATACGTTCAAGAAATAGGGGGATTTCAAAATTTTAGGCATGGGATATGGATAATCTAAAGGATAATGTAAAGGATGTCTGATTTTTAGTTAGATCCAAAAACAGCATCAGTTGAGATTGTGGCTTGAACATGTTGCCAACGGGAAATTTTATTAAATATTAACTTAACCTTAAACTCTTTAAATATTATATTTTGATGAGATCTTTTATTACAGTCTTTTTTTTTTTTAATAATAAAAAAAGTTGTCGCGGCTTAAAACAGGTTTTCTTTTAATGATTATTTCGAAAAGGTTTGCAGCGAAAATTCTCACGAAGTCATAAAGATCTGGCAGATGAATATTCTCAGATAAATAAGATACATAAGAGATAACTGTCGAATACCTGCTTACCTTATTAAGGGACAAATTTCGTGATAAACAAATATGATGCCCTGTTTGACTACGGAATAAGTTAGTTGGGGTATTCCCCTAATTGTTAGATTTTACTGTTAATCGGAACGATTGCTAAGTAACAGGGAAGGAGGAGGGGGGGATATTTAAGATAAATCTATAGATATTATTATGCACAAGCTAATAAAAAGGTAAATGGATTGTTTTTCTCGCAGAGTTTTCATTTGATATATATTTATATAAAGTAGTTTATACAAAAATCTTGGGCATTTATTTTACTTTGTCTGGATTTCTGGGTTTTATCTAATTTGGAATGTACCATATTGTCGTTAGACCCAGACCAAGAGCATATTTATAAAAGAGAATTGGCCTTGAACTAGTGTTATTCTTCCATATGTGCTGCGCACCTGCTATGTGCTGCTTTTGTTGGACAAGCACAAAAAACCGATCAATAATTAAATACAGTGGTCGCTCGATAAATGCAAATAAATCCGTTTGCCAGATTTCTTTAATACAAAATTTAAATGCCATATGCCAAATTTTGTGGAATGCAAAACAATTGCAAAGAAATATTACTAAAATTTAGTTTCAATTTTTTTTGCTAAGAGAAAAAGTATTAAAAATATGTGAATAATAAAATATAATAAATGTGTAAAAACTTCTTCTGCGAGAAACTTAGGCGGAAATATTCGTAGAGCAAATCTCATAAATTATCAAAAGACAGACAGCCAAACGCAGAGTTCCCAAGCTAATATGCCCCTAATATAGCCTCTTCTCATTTTAAGCATAGTAAAAAAACATTTTGGTTAGAATTCAAATTCAAGCTAGCAAAGGTCGCACATGGCGAATAGCCACTGTAGTTAAGGGCACACAATATGTGTGGGTTTTGCATTGGTCAGGTTTTCCGTTTCAGTTCAGGCTAAAGCTTTGAATGGGCTGGTGGGAAAATTGGCATAAAATAAGTTGAGGAAAATGTGCATAATTGTGTTCTGGCAGGTGGGCAAGTGTGCTGCAGGCGGGGCCTGGGGGAAACTGGTCTCTTGTATGGAACTTGAATCGAACTCGTTTCTCTTTTACTTTCAGCTTGACGCGGTGGTCATGTCGATCAGTGCCAGCGACTTTGACGATCGGAACAACAGCATCGTGGAGTACGAGATATTGCGGGAGCGCGACTTTCAGTACTTCAGAATTGACAAGGAGTCGGGCATCATCTATTTGAGTCGACCGATTGACAAGCGGCCCGGCCAAATGTACACGATTAACGTGCGTGCCTATAATATAGTGCCAGATCCGTTGCAGGAGGCGCGCATCGAGGTGCGCATACGCGTGGTGGAGTCATCGATAAAGTCGCCCTCGTTCGTCGATCCCATTGACGAGCCGATCTACCTGAAGGAGGATCTCAACAACTTCTCGCAGCCCATAGCCACACTGCGGGCCGTGTCCAATATGCCGGACAAGCCGGAGGTCATCTTCGAGCTGATCACCGGCCGCACCGAGCAGACTAACGGCAAGAACACGTTCGTGTTCAATCAGATCGGCAACGAGGTGACCATCAAGCTGGGCAAGAGTCTCGACTACGAGGGCATCACGGACTATACGCTGACGATGAGCGTGCGCAATACCTTTGAGCTGGCTGCCGAGCACCAGATCAAGATCAAGGTGGAGGACGTTAACGACAACATTCCATTCTTCACGGAGGTCAAGTCGGGCACGATACTGGAGAACGAGCCGCCTGGCACGCCGGTGATGCAGGTGCGCGCCTTCGACATGGACGGCACACCGGCCAACAATATCGTCTCTTTTGAGCTGGCCGACAACCAGGAGTTCTTTGCGATCGATCCGAACACGGGCAACATCACGGCGCTGACGACCTTCGATCGGGAGGAGCGCGACTTCTACAACGTGAAGGTCAGCGCCACAGATAACTCGCCGTCGAGCCTGTTCGATAACGGGGATCACAACCATGGCTACCAGGTGTTCCGGATCTCCATTGGTGATAAGAACGATCATCCGCCGCACTTCCAGAAGTCCATGTACCTGGCGGACAAGCTGCTCGAGGACGCCAACACCAACTTCGAGGTAATCGAGGTGAAGGCCGACGACGAGGACAACGCCTCGCAGATAGTCTACAGCATTGAGAGCGGCAACGTGGGTGACGCCTTCAAGATCGGCCTCAAGACTGGCAAAATCACAGTTAACCAGCGCCTCGACTACGAGACAATTACCGAATACGTGCTGATAGTGCGGGCCTTCGACGGTTTCTACGCCGACAATACAACGGTTGTGGTCAAAATTGAGGATGTCAACGACAATCCGCCCGTGTTCATGGAGGAGTACAGCAAGACCATTCCCGAGGGGCCCATTCTGTCGAACGATTGCATTCTGATCATCAAGGCATACGATCCGGACATCAAGGATCGCACTGCGGACCAGCACATCACGTACTCGATTGTTAAGGAGGATCACAAGAAGCTGCTGACCATCGACAATAGCGGCTGCTTGAGGCTCATCCATCCACTGGATCGCGACCCGCCCAATGGGCACAAGAGCTGGCAGGTGCTGATCTCGGCGAGCGACCAGGACGGCGTTGGCACATCCTTGAAATCGGTTAAGCCCGTGATCATCACACTGGAGGACATCAACGACAATGCGCCGTTCTTGATCAATCAGATGCCCGTCATCTGGCAGGAGAACCGTAATCCCGGCCAGGTGGTCCAGCTGCTGGCCAACGACTATGACGAGCCGCAAAACGGTCCGCCCTTCACGTTTGGCATCGACAGCGACGCCTCGCCCGACATCAAGACCAAGTTCAGCATCGACAACGACTACCTCTTTGCCAACGTGCAGTTCGATCGCGAGGTGCAGAAGGAGTACTTCATACCCATACGCATCAGCGATGCGGGCGTGCCCAAGCAGAGTTCCGTGAGCATTCTGCATCTGATAATTGGCGACGTGAATGACAACGCCATGTCGGAGGGCTCCTCCCGCATCTTCATGTACAACTACAAGGGCGAGGCGCCCGATACGGACATTGGCCGCGTCTTTGTGGACGATGAGGACGACTGGGATCTGGACGACAAGATGTTCGAGTGGAAGACTGGCATACCGCACGAGCAGTTCCGACTCAATCCGAGCACCGGCATGATCACCATGCTCGAGGGCACCAGCGAGGGCGAGTACCTGTTGGAGTTCAAGGTCACCGAGGAATCCATTCTGATAACCAGACACTGGGTCTACGCCGACGTGACGGTCATTGTGCGCGAGCTGCCGGAGGAGGCGGTGGACAAGAGCGGCAGCATACGCTTCTACAACATCACCAAGGAGGAGTTCATCAGTGTGCCGCGCGATGTGCAGGCGGACGATGTCTTCTCGCTGAAGGATCGCCTGCAGCACTCGCTGGCCAAGCTGTTCAACACCTCGGTATCCAACGTGGACGTCTTCACCGTGCTACAGAATGAGAACCGCACATTGGACGTGCGCTACTCCGCCCACGGCTCGCCCTATTACGCCCCCGAGAAGCTCAACGGCATGGTCGCGCAGAGCCAGCAGCACCTGGAGAACGAGCTCGATCTGCAGATGCTGATGGTGAACATAGACGAGTGCCTGATCGAGCGGCTCAAGTGCGAGAGCTCCTGCACTAACGAGCTGCACAAGAGCTCCGTGCCCTACATGATCTACTCGAACACCAGCTCCTTTGTCGGCGTCAATGCGTTTGTCCAGGCGCAGTGCGTCTGCGAGGCGCCGCCCTCATCCTCGCCCTGCCTCAACGGCGGCAGTCGCCGATACGGCGAGAACGACGCCTGCGACTGCATCGATGGCTTCACGGGTCCCCACTGCGAACTGGTATCGGTGGGCTTTTACGGCAACGGCTACGCCTTCTACGAGCCCATCTCCGCCTGCGACAATACGCGCATTAGCCTGGAGATTGCACCGCAGCACGAGCAGGGTCTCATCATGTACCTGGGCCCGCTCAACTACAATCCGCTGCTGCCGTTAACGGACTTCCTGTCCCTGGAGCTGGACAAGGGCTACCCGGTGCTGAGCGTGGACTACGGCTCTGGCATGGTGCGCATTAAGCATCAGCACATCCAACTGCAGGCGGGTCGCTCCTATCAGCTGGACATCATACTGCAGAGGGCCAGCATCGAGATGACCGTCGACAACTGCCGCCTGTCCACCTGCATGAGCCTGGGCGCCCCGCAGGGCCCCAACGAGTTCCTCAACGTGAACGCGCCCCTGCAGTTGGGCGGCACGCCGGTGGATCTGCTGCAGCTGGGTCGCCAGCTGAACTGGACGCATGTGCCCAACCAGCAGGGCTTCTTCGGCTGCGTCCGCAACCTGACCATCAATGAGCGCACCTACAACCTGGGCTTGCCCTCCCTCTCCCGCAACATCGACAGCGGCTGCCAGCGCGCCGTGGCTGTGGCCGTGAGCTTTGGCATTGATCGCAACTTCATTATTGCGATCATCACGTGCATTGCGCTGCTGCTGATCATCCTGCTGGCCGTGGTCGTGCAGAAGAAGCAGAAGAATGGCTGGCACGAGAAGGACATCGACGACATACGCGAGACGATCATCAACTACGAGGACGAGGGCGGCGGCGAGCGCGATACCGACTACGACTTGAACGTGCTGCGCACCCAGCCCCTGTACGAGGAGAAGCTCTACAAGGATCCGCATGCGCTGCAGTCGGGCATGCGGGATCCCAACGATATACCCGACATTGGTGACTTCCTCGGCGGGAAGAAGGAGAACTGTGACCGCGACACGGGCGCCAACACCGTGGACGATGTGCGGCACTACGCGTACGAGGGTGACGGCAACTCGGACGGCAGCCTGTCCAGCCTGGCGTCCTGCACCGACGACGGTGATCTCAATTTCGACTATTTGTCCAACTTTGGACCACGTTTCCGCAAGCTGGCCGACATGTACGGTGAGGAGCCCTCCGACACGGACTCCAACGTGGACGACGAGCAGGGCTGGCGCATTTGAGGAACCAGCACGTGAACTGGAACTGGAACTGGAACTGCAAGTGTTAGCGAGAACGAAATTGAAAAGACTTTTACGATAAGTTGTGTAGGGCGCCGGGACGCCGGCATAGCCGGACGGACCCAAGTCGGCCAAACGACGTGCCGTGCGCTCTTGAAGACATTGCAAATATATTATAGATTTTATAGTGGAGGAGCATTGCAAGGGCATAGGAACACGTTTTTTGTATGTAACCGCAGAAAGTGATCTTGATCTTACGTAAAAAAAAAAAGAAATCGAAACTTTAATTTAGCAAAGCATCCGAGAACAAAACATCTGCAGAATTGTTGTCTGTATTTTTCGACAAAATATAGAACTTAACATAATTATCATAAACTTTATATCGTACACACACACACACACATATATAGCATAAGTATATATAATATATATATAATTAAATCATTATGAAATGAAAATCAAAATTCAACAAAAATATTCCTACGAAAACAAATAATTAAAAAACGCATTGCATTTTCTTGCATATTCCCAACAATTTAAATCTAAGCTTAGGGCCTAATATTAATTTAATCTTTCATAAATATATATCGTATATTTATATATGTACAAGTACTACAAAAGGCATTATTCAATATTTTATGTTTAAAATACGCAGAAGAGAAAAAAAAGAAGCTCCAGATGTACAGACTTTGGAGACTCGTTAAATCTTCCGAATAAAAGTTATAATAACTCATATTTAAGACAAGTCGCGATATATCAAACAACTAATTTATATGCAAAAAAAAAAATTAAATAAAAACAAACGAAAAATCACGAAAAAAAACAACTCACTTTGAATATAAGCGCTTAAGTTTTCGTTGTATATTTCTGATGATATATGATGACATATATGCACACATGTAAAAATCAAATCTATTGGATTCAACAGTTTATAGTTAGACGCTGTAATTATGATAATGCAGTGATTTCTATGTTCCATATAGAAATCGAATTACTAAGTAGAAAACAAAGTTTTATGTGAAAAAATAAATTTAATAAATAAATGCTATATGTATTTTTATAAGTCGTTTTTCGTCGAGAGTCCTAAACTAAGCGAATTTTTTACATGCCAACGTAAATTTATTTATATGAAAATAATTTACAACACACACACACACAGCAATTGTGTAAAAATAAACAATACATTTAAAAGAAAAGTACATCATTTTTCATTTACGATTTCCGATTAGCAGCAACAAATGAACCCCAGACGTGACCCCAAGGGAGATAAGCCAAGGTGTAGGCATATGTAAATGTGTGTAAGTGAATAAGGAGATTCTTTAGTAAAAGTGAAATAAAGAATTGGCCAAGAGAGCGAGACTTGTGGATCAGCCTATTCACATGCCGTGCGTTCAGTTTCGGGACTCCTCTGTAAAAGGCATGGAAATATGTATAGTATTACACATGAAGACCATCCGAAACGTTCGATAAGCTTGCCAGAATTCTTTCTATAAATCAAAGTACACACACACACACACGCGTAGACTTTCCGACTTATGAAAGCTCCAAAATAAACGCAGACCGAAATCTAAACAAATGCAAACGTAGCACGAACCGAACGATTCCCAAACGCATCTTGTTTACACTTGGCCCCGTTGGGCGACTGGGAGGGGCAGGGGCAGGGGCAGGGGAGCAGCACACAGTGGAAGTCATTGACTGGCGTCGGAGGAAAAGCCCCATTATCTTATCAGTGGGTCGGCCTGGAAAGTAGGCCGCCATGTCGCCAGCTTCAATTGTGTGTGTGACTGTGAACAAATCGATTGCGGCACGAGCAAATGGATTACGCCTCGCACACATCGAACTGGGCCGGGCAGCTAACAGTTGAGATGTGCAGGTGCACATTAGCTCACCAAATCGATTGACTATGCACATGTATCTTAATCTCCATCCCGTACATGACTGTACAATTACACGGCTGGGCTATTGCTAGATCTTAGCAGCTGCCGCTTGGCGTGATCTTTCATTCGATTTGCCGCCCTTCAGAATTTTTGATCAGGCGCACAGCTTTTCGTTGCGTATTTTCCCCTTCATCAATTTTCCGGAAATTGCTTTTCAATTGCCTCTCGATAAATTTGTGGTGCTCAAGAAACATTTGGAAGACCTTCAGCTGAGCTCTGATGTCATTGCTAAGGCTTTCGTGGATTGCGGAAAGGCCCGGCATAAACGACAGATGCGTTTGTATCTCGGCCAAACTGTCGATAACAAAACACAACCAAAAACAAAGAAGAAACAACCAAAAAAAAAAAAAAGAAAATAAATGCAAAAATTCTGATGAACATGAGGACGTTTGGCTACGGCAGAACGTGAGCCCAGGTAGAGCTGTAGAGGAAGCGACCTAAACAAAAAAAAAAAATGGCTGTTGAATAATCAAATAACCTTTTGCTACCTGTCCAGAGAGCTGTGCGCAGCTGCAGCTGCCGCTCAGGTGTGTACGCGTATGGGCCGGAGCCTGGCACGGGATTGGGATTAACATAGTAGCGACGAGCCGAAAGAAGCGAAGAGCTGAGCAAAGCCAAGTCGAGAACTCGGCTCAGATACTACCTGGACACAGCTAAGGTAGCGGCAGCAGCATACGCATACACACACACACACACACACATGTGTGTTTGTATCTCGCGGATACACACAAGCCAACCAACACGCACACACATACACATATGTATATACACTATGGCCGTTAACGGAAAAATGAAAGCAAATCTTTGTAACGAACTTGGCCGCCTGCAGAAAACCAGTATTTTGAACTGCTTGACAGCGAGAGGTGTGTATCTGTTGAGCGCCGCCGCGCTGTGTCTTTTGTGTTCTTGAGTGAAGTTCGTCAGCGAACGGAGTTTGAGTGCATTCGGCTTTGCACTCGTATTCGTATACGCTGTTCCTGCTCATTCGCCAGCTGCCGCCTTCTTGGCACTTTCTGCTTCTTCGAGTTCTCTTTCTTTCTGCGCTTCGAGCACGTTCGCTCGCGCTCTCACTCTCCCTCTCTCTCTCTCGCTGTGAGCAGCAACAAGCTGAACATGTCACGCACGATGCCATTGTATTGATATTGATGGGCACGTCTTGGCATTTTACTACCTGTTGATGAGGATGCTGCTCGCTGTCGCTGTCGCTGTCGCTGCCGCCGTCGCTGCTGCCACTGTTGCTGCCTCTGCTGTTACCCATCTTTGTCTCCGCTCAGCACTGCAATTTTGCCCTGCCTACACACACATTCTTCTGCTCTTGATTAATAACAGCCAACTAGCTGACCATTAAGGAATGTGCCATGGACGTAATGCTCCCGGCAAATGTCGAGCTCCACGTCTAAAGTGCTCATTAACACTCTCCGACTATTCATCACAA
Organism: Drosophila novamexicana; assembly: GCF_003285875.2. NCBI lineage: Eukaryota > Metazoa > Arthropoda > Insecta > Diptera > Drosophilidae > Drosophila > Drosophila novamexicana. Next base: position 4,329,988 of record NW_020824765.1, on the reverse strand, counting down.
TATCAATTACCACGGCGAGCAGACGCTGACACTGCTCCACTCACAAGATCGCACAAAGGTCTTCCATTGTGCTCAGTTCTATTGATGCAGATATACTTTTTGTACGGACTGTAGTCAAATCTATTTTACTTGCATTTGAATTAAACAGTGCCGAAGTCCAGCGTAAACTAAAGGTAGTCTTACTTTTTTGCACCCACCTGTAAAATATTTCTAAGCTTTCAAAATGTTTAACAACTAATAACTAAAATCTTTTCTATCAACACTTAAATAGACAATTTCTTTATACGCTACTGTTAATTCTTTTAAGGTAAATTAATCGATAGAACAGGTTGATCAGCATTTTATTTGGCACTCCTCCACCGCTTCCACCTCCTTCGCCTCCTCCACCCACACACCTTTCGAGACGACACTAATAACTCTATGCAGCGGGCTACGTGGCTGGGCTATTAAGTCCCTTATTAGTTGGCCAACATGCCAACAGGTAGCTCTGGCCTGGCAGACGTCTAGAATCAATAATACAGATCGCTCATAAAGGGAAATTTTTAGCTTCAATTGCTGCCCGTAGTAGGCCTTTGTATTGGAGTCCAAATGCTGGCCAGCGGGACGTGCCGGCTCCAGGTTCTGGCGCAACAACTGTTTATTCATGCTCGGCACGTATAACACACACACACACACACACACACACGCACACACACACACACACCTATGTACATAGGTGCATATAAGTGCATATGGATGATATGCAGCTATCGCTCAGGTGAGCTTCAGCTGGCCATATTTTAATGGCCCTGGCACTGTAGGCCAGAATCGCTTTTAAACGTCAAAAATAATGTACCTCTTAAGCCGTATTTGGTTGCAGCATACAAAATTATCTATTCATATTTGGACAAATATGCCTTAGAGTAAAATTGATAGCCAGAATTGCATCCAAAGATATTACCTTTAAGAATATAATCTACAACACTTGATCTAGATATTAATTTAGGCTAAGCTCAACATCTCTTCATATTTGCCTGGTGCTGTACTCACAGTGGTGGCAAAAATATTGTATCTCCTAAGCCGCATTTGGCTACAGCATACAAAATTATATATTCATATTTGGACATATATTCATTAAAGAGAAATTCTAAACTCTTTTAGTCAGAATTGCATCTAAAGATATTACATTTAAAAAAATAATATTCAACATTTTGTTATTGTTAGGTTTTAATACATAACAATTGATCTAGATAGATTTAAGGCAAGCTCAACATGTCCTCATATTTGCCTGGCGCTGTAGTCACAGTGGTGGCAAAAATAGTGTGCACGATCTATTGAATGGCCGCTTCCCCGACAAAGCCGCATAGCCTTTTTTGTAGCTCCAAAATTGACGTTTAGAAATTGGTTTTACTTTAGACTTATGTTCGGTTTTAAGGGCATTTTGAAAGCTAAATACATATGTTCATAGCACGAAATATGTTTTGGCTTATATTGCATTTGTTTTTGTTGTTGTCGCCTTTTTGTTTAGTCTGTTTTGTTAGCTTTGTTTGCCAGCGTAAGCATTAGTTGCCACTCACAGGCCAGGCTGAAGGCGAAAACGTGGCAAAACTAGTTTAAGACCATATTTTCTGCTTCAATTGCAATGTTTCCAAGTGATTCAGTTTTCAGCTGCGACTCTTGCCGGGGCACACGGGCGCAGAGAGGTGCCCCGCAGCACTTTGGACTTGGGCTCGGTGACTGTGGCAGCGCGGCAGTCCCTCCCGCCTCATTTGCATTCTTAGAGTGTGAATTTTTTCACCTTTTTTGCATCGACTTACAAAGAATTTGGAATTCCAAGAATTGCTTTTGGTTTTAGCTGTACACTCGGTCCCTTTCCCAGCACCTGGCAGTTGGCCAATAATCTGCAGAATATCTAACAAAGCAGATATGACGTTAAGAGATGAATAATAATAAATACTGAATCGCAACAGAAAATATTTATATATAATATAAATATTTTGGAAATGCTGAAGTGAGATTGTAATTTGCGAGTCTCAGCAAAATGTAATCTTTAGCAAAATCCTAAGCATTCTGTTTGTAGCCTAATTAAGCGTGACATAATATCTGATATGACTGCAAATAAATGGAAATAGAAATCCATACGCCAGCTGTCAGAGTTTTTTTTTTTGTTATAAATGTGCGCCAACAAATGTCGATTATTAATAAAGGAAAAAAGGGAAACGCAGCCCAAAATACGTGAGGAGTCTGTCGAATATGCGGAAACCCACGAAATGCTTTTTGCACCCACCCTCGTGGAACGGGACGAGTCCCAAATAGCGCCCGGGACCGCAGGGTGGATCAATGCAGTCCAAAAATCGTGGCACTCACGAAAACGATGCACTCGCTTTAGTTTCGGTGGCTCGGCGACAACAATAAAATTAAAATGAAACTTCGCTGGAAACCCTACAAGTGAAATATGACCCTAATACAAATTAGAGTCCCCCCACAACACACAGATACACACACACACACACACAGATATACATGCGCAGCAGCAACCCTCGCCATAAACCATAATTTATGAACAATGCGAACCCAATATGGAATTTCCAAAAAGCGAAAGGGCTGAGCTAAAGAATCGCATTCGTCTTTATGATATCCAAATCGAAGCTTTGCGCATGAGCAACAGCCTCAAGGACTCAAGGATGTGTGCATGTTAGGTACCTTCCCGAGTAACCGCCTCCCGCCCCTGGGATAAATCTCTGGCCAGAAAGGTAGCGTAATGCCCTTTTCTGTGACCAATGTCGGCTTTTTGCCTCAATTGCTGGCAGTTGTGATAATTGATAAGAGCACCGGATATGTAGGTCGTTGGGTACACACACACACACACAAACACACGGCACACACACACATTGTTGACCTATGTATGTGATATGTATGTGAATGCGTGCCCGTGTTTCCCCTCTATCGTCATCGCATTGACAACTGCGAAAAGATATTGAAATTCCCAGCTAGTCCGTTTATCTAGATGTCGCCTGTTTGTTGTTGTTGTTGTTGTCCCTGTTGGCCTTATTGCCGCCTGAGTGCATAATAGATGCATCCACAGGCATGGATATGTGCGGTTGTGTATATGGAATGTGGAATGTGAATGAGTCTTTGACAGCTTTGATAAATGCCGCGTCGTGACAAGAGCTCCGCATGCGACGTGCTGCAGTTCGATAGCGGTAAATCGCAGGCTTGGAGAACCCTCAACCTCCAACCCTCAACCCTTTTTGTGAATACACATAACCTGGGCGCCCTCTAAACTGTAAGTCCAGGGATCATCGAAAGCTTTTGAATGTTAATTTGGCTTCAAATGAAGTAAACATATGGTAGATATGATGCAGATGCGATTGTTTGGCAAGAAATACAGAACGTTTCACCAATTCACATTATTTGTATTTCCTTTATAAGAGTTGAAGACTTGAGTCTGTTTCCCTTATGGGATGATGATATGTTCTCAAAACAAACGCAGCATGTTAAGTCGGTTAAACATGGCTTCAAAATGTGTGGCTGTCAAATAAGCTTCAGAGTTTCGTCAACGCTGCAGAAATTCAAATAGCAATGGCCAAAAAAAAAGACATTTAAAATACGACGACGCGAAGGTTTCACTGCAAAAAACTGCTAAGTCGAAATAAAAGAAACACGACATTTGAGAAACCTAAGTAGAAAATAAGAAATAAACAAAAAAAAAGTGACCAAAAACAGCGCAAAACAAATAGAGAAGTCGTCGAATTGGAGCACAAGCTGCCTTCGTTTCTGGACTTGGACTGGCCGCATGGTGTCCACGTTTCCAATAAACCAAAAAAGCAATGACACAAAAGATTCAGTTTACACAGCACAAAGCGGCCAAATGTGAACGCTTCTAAGGCTGCCCACAAACAAGGCCAAAGGTCGGCCAATCCACTGCACTACAGAATTGGCCTTCCAGTCAAAACTGGAGCTCATGTGCCACACTCGATTAAATGATGTTAATATTATTAACAATACAAGTATTATTATTATTACTATTATTAATAATATCATTGTTATTGATATTATTATTAATTTTACTATTATCATTATTATTATCATCATTATTATTATTAGTAGTATTACTATTATTAATCATTATCAATATTATTATTATTATCATCATTATTATTAATATTATCATCATCATCATTATTATTATTATTATTATTTTTATTATTATTATTATCATCATTATTATTATTATCATCATCATCACCATCATTATTATTAATATCATTGTTATTATTATTATTGCTCTAGTTATTTTTATTATATTTAATTTACGCATTGTAAGGATTCACGTCGGGATCTTTATTGTATGAATGCCAAGGAATAGTTTTTGAGTACTCAAAATAATAGATGAAAGTATATCTCACAAATTGTAAGCTTAAGCCCGAACTTTTAATATTTACAGACCACAAATTACTTCTACAAAAGACGCATCGCACAAGCATAGTTCTTCGGGAAGAGTTTTTGTATCTCCAAAGTTGTTCAACATTCTTGAAGAACATATTAGTGTGTAAACCCATTTCAATTACCACAGACCCGGTTTATGAGGTACTTAACCCTGGTGGGGCCACACAGCGCGAAATCTCGCACCAAATGGCGCTGGAACCGATCAACTTGAGTGCGTCGACAGTTCCCAAAGCGGTTGAAAGAAGACCCTTACACACACACACACACCCATATACATACAAATAGTCTCGTATGTTGCATGATTTAACAACTTTAAGAGTGTTAGATGAGACAGGAAAATCTTGGCATTGTTGGGTAATAATCCACCTCGAGCAGTAATGGACGCGGTCCAGGCATTTGACAAATTATTCGATCATTTGGGAATTTGAGACTGAGGAACGCACCTTCGAGCGACCAGTCTATTGTCATTTGAGGCCGAGAGAGAGCGAGAGAAAGAGGAAGGGGAAAGTGAGGCAAGAATCAGATCCGCTTAGTAGTTGCAACAAGCTGCACCGCCTCGCCCCCCGCCACTAAACACGCAAATTGCTTTTACAGCGGACTTTTTGTAAGCTCTTCTGGTATTTGCAGTCGTCGCTTTTTACTGACTGGGGATTCAAACATTAACAACGTTTGTAAATTTTTTAAGGAACCACTTGAATCTAATATTTTATTAGGTTTTCCAGATTGCGTCTATTCTCGTATAAGTAACTTTCGGAATCCACGCTCAACAGCTAAGCTGATTGTGAATGAGGCACATATAACCATCGTCTAATGAAAGAATCTTTTGTAATAGTTGTAGATTTTCATTACAGATATCACACCGGATTCCGCTAGAGGGCTTAGCCATATCCATTAACCTATCCATTATACAAATAGGAAGATCAAAACAAAACTCCCTTTATTTCAACATTTTGGCAGCTGCCCTTCCTTTGGTTACCTTCACTTATGCTTATCGTATCCTAAGACACACTTCTTGAATAAGGGACGAGCATATATTTCTGCGATAACCCTTCCAGGTACTATTTTAAAAATTTCAGGAGTCTCTGTCGTAACTGACATTCTGAGATTCTCCCTACTCGGTCTTCTCACGTAACTCAATCATAATCTATATAAATATTTATGTCTATATGTGTCTATTTATCGATAAGTCCCCAAAAAAAATCGAATCAAAGGATCTCTTTTTTTCCTTTGAAATAATTTCGAAATCCCATCCAAAATGTTAAGTATACATTATTACTCAAAAATCTTTGTGAAAGATTCACAGATTTCCCAAAATCTACTTAGACTGTAATTAGAGAGAAAATAAATAAGTTCTAAAATTACGAAAGATCTATGTAATGTGAGTGATACTATATATTGTTGTACATTATGGTATATTATAGTTTAGAATAGTAATAGTCAAGTATGGTATTAGATAGCATAGAATAGAATGGAATTTGGAAGGGTATTTGTTAATTTAATTTAACAAAGAATAGAGTATGTTTAATTCGGTAGTCAGATAAAGTATCTCTGACTTGTGCTTCTGCTGCGCTTCTCATTTGTTTCTCGTTCGGACTTTCGGCTTTTGTTTTCTGCGTAAATTGCATTTAACGCAGTGCTAAATCTAAGAATGAGGTCAGCTGCTTTTCTCGTTAACGTTGGACCCGAGCTTGGGTGTTTCTCTTGAGTCTTGCATCTAGCTGGAACGGAGGCTTCCGATGGCCGAGTGACAATAACTCTGAGTGCAATTGTCTATGTAAAAAGTATCTTTGAAGCGCTGCCATAAAAATATCTTTTCAAGTTTGCCGTTTGGATGTCTGTTAATTTGGTGCTGGACGTGCCGCACCAAAAGCCAAGCTGCTTGCCATGGACGGCGGCTTCAAAGAGAGCCGTTCCGAGCTCAGCTGACAGTGCACTTCCGTTTGCTGCAAGGGTGGGAAGGGGGAGCGGTAATAGGGGGGGGGGGGGGGGGGGGGCAGTGGAAGTGGAACTGGCGCGTGCGCACACACATTCCGGGACACATTTGGAGCCAACGCAGCGCGCATTTAAATGGGCTTTTTGGTTTAAAGAGCATTTAAGCAAATTAGACTCTATTGGAAGGCATTTGTTTTTGCTTTTGTGTTATTTATTGAACCGGAAATAACATACAAAACTGAAGCCCAAAAGCAAATGAAGCGCGAAATTCAAAACAATGCTCCAGAAATATTCACACGCACGATAGAAAAACAAACACAAACAAAGAGAACCGAAAAACCCAAGTGATTTTCGACTATTTCGAGTAAAGCAAATTCTTTAGTTCCAAATACAGATATTTTTATAATTAATTTTAACTATTTGGGATAGTTTTACATTTACGGGTCAATTGTTATTGCTCTCATTTGTATAGTTAAATATTTTAAGGTATTTTTAAAATTGTAAACAAGATAAAAATATAAAGCTTGATTCCTAGTCTGGTCAACAAATGCAAAAATGCAATAGTATGTTTTCCATTAAAGACGCATACACCTATAAATTTATATATATATATGTATGTGCATAGTTCGCATCTGGCGAGGATTCTAAACAAATCGTAAAAAATGGCCATAAGAATGAAGTAAACGAAATGATTTTTAATTTTAGCGCTTGCGAATTTCTCATAAACTAAACGCGAAGCACTTTTAAGTGCTGGCACAGCTAAATTCCCACCCAAATTGTTTACACAATTCTCAGCTCCAGTTGCCCCAAAAGGTGCCCCCATATGGTTGTGCCGGCGCTGCCAATGGATAAACAAATGCTGGATGTGTCTCTGTGTAAACTTGGGCTTATTTCAAAAACTTTTCACTGCTGAGTTGAGCAACCTTTTGTTATGCAAATCAAGCAGCGACATTCACGAAATAGCCATAAAATATATATATATATAATTGAATAGTAGCTCACACACACAATATGTGATGTGTATAAATGTTTATACACTTATGCACTTTGTTATTGTTGTGGGCGTGGTTGCGTTCGTATTGAAATTCCATTTTTGTTAGTTTTGGCCGTGCTGTGGAAATGTGACCGAAAAAGGTCAATTACGCGACTTCTCTTTAACAGTTTCCCAGGCCCAAAGGCAGCCAAGCGTAGCACCCCCTGCCACCTTCCCCTCGCACTGGCCACACCCCGCACATCCTCGGGCGACCTCAACTTCACTTTACACAGTCGAGTGCATTTGCCGCTGCAATTTTGTTGTAGTCCGCAGCACCTACAAATTTTCGGTGGCCAAGCAACGAGTTCTTGTGCCTGTCATTATCATGATAAACAACAATATATATATACACACACACGCACACCCGACACGTCACAGGTGTCATCCGCTTTGCCGTGTTTTTATAAAGCTCTGAACCTTTTACTGCTTCAGCTGCACCTGCTGGCCATCTGCCGATCGAGGTGGAATGAACCCATTTGGAAGATCATCAGGCTTGTTGCCAGCATTTGTTAGTTGATTTGTAATTTTATGATATTCTATTTAATTTGTAGCTCGAAAGTAGGCAGCACCATAATCGCGGCGATAACCAATCGAATTTCCCGACAATTGCACCCAATTGGGTTATTTGATACTTTTGGCTAAGCGACAACATTTTGCTGATTAATTTTTGAGAAAATTGCACAAACTTGGCAGTAAACGACAACAACAACAACAACTGTGAATTAACTTTTTTATGGTTGCATTGTTTATGTTTACACTCGAACTGTTGACGTGACTTCCAGCGAATAATTAAGAAATGAATTCGTTAACTTGAATATGAAGCCGCGGCAAGTCTCATCAACTGGCGCTGAATTTGAATAAAATGCAAATTAGTGAATCAACCAGAGCTGCGAGCCGCACTCTGCGAAATTTTAATTTCCATTTGGTTTTTGTTTTTGGACAGCGGACAGTGGACCGATCCCAACGGGTTTTTCACCAGCTTCTACCATGGGACAATTTCTTGGCGTCTTTTCACACGCTGCGCCCGCGCTATGTATATTATTTGTCATTTGTCACATTTGGCAGTTCCATTGTCTGCTATTAGACGCATTTGTATCTTGTTGCTCCCGTTTCTGAGCAGCGCGGCTCAAGAAAGCCCAATTGAGCCAAAATTATGGTACAGTCCGTCAAATTTAGTTGACTATTATAAAATTCCTAGTTAAAGCTTGGTTTTATATTTGTGCTACATATATATAGATAGATGATAGTCCAATGTTATACAAAATTACAATATAATCTATACGAAGTCGGTTTTAAATAAGACATCTGTGCTTTTGTATAGTAGAATTCAAGAAAATTTAGCTGACAATTATGAAATTGTTAGAAAAAGTGAATTTTATTAAAAAACCAAATTTAATAGATTCACTTTGTATATAAATAGATGTTATAGACGGTACTTTCTCAATATGATAAAAGATTTCATTATAATCTTCCAAAAAAAAACCTGAAGTCGGCTTTAAATGACCCATCTGTGAAATGGGGCCTGATCGTCGTAAAAATTCCGATCTTTTTCTGTAAACGTTGGGGTACTAAAGATAATATTTCAAGTATATCAGAATGTTGTTGCTATAAGTGGAATCAGAAGGTAAAACTAGCAGATTGGTATGAAGTTGTTGAGTTTTTGAGTAAACACAGATTGGCAACAGAATCTGGGAGTGAAAGAGAAAGAGACGGATGTTTGTATGCTCCGTGAGCAAACTTTGAATCATATCTTATCGAGCGCACTTTTATCTGAACAAGCAGAGTGATAAGGGCCCGACGTGAGCATAACATGGGCATGTGTATCTAGTCGCAGGCATTGTGTTCCAATAATATCCGCTGCACCCAACTGTGCAACTCTTTGTCAGTTCGTTCAACCCGTCCGTCCCCTGGCCAGGCACTAGAACTGAACTAAAGCGCAGGCTCAGTCCAAAAGCCAAACAATAATAAAACAAACAAAACTGGTTAAAACTGAAAAAAGCCCTAGAGGGGTAAATTCAAATGCAGAGGCCCGCAACGACAAGCCCGACAAACCGAAGCATTGGAAAAGCGTTGCAACAGGCGACAGTCCAGGTCAGGCTCGGGCCAGGCTATGGGGTCAGGCATTGTCCACGTGCAACATACATGTGCCTCACTCCCGTGTCGACTTCCGTTGCCAAGTCGCAAGCTCCAATGAGTCACGAACCGGAATACAAGCTGGACAAATCCCGATTGCTGAAAATTGAGACACAGCAATTAACCAGTCCATCCCTCCCTCTTTCTACGATCCAGATCCGATCGGCACATGGTTTGCAACTCTAGCCCCCGTTGGACTTTAATCGCAGCGTGCGGCGCATGCGCGACCTCCTTTGGCTTCGTGCCCCTCGAGTGCCGCTCGACTTGGACTCTTTTTGCGGCTGTTCCTGCTGCAGTTGCGCATAATTAGCCACAATAACAAGTCCAACTTTTTGGCTTTAGCTGATTTCGCAGTTCGTTCGGTGGCAGCTGTCGCCGCTGGCTGCAAAGCTCTGCAGTTTCTTTTAATACCCTGTACCTATTGGAAATAGTTACGGAAGGGTATGCTGGTTTTGTATAAGTACATTCTTGTTCAACGGATTGAGCTCGGCTTGGAATTACAGTGAAAACTCTTTTGGGCGGAGTGCGATAGAAGGGCAATATTGTTCTGTTCTAGGAAAGGAAATGTTTTGATTTGTAAATTATACATATGGAAAAATGGTTTGACAGAAAATATCCGAGGGGAACTGCTATTATTGTTATTCAATGTACAAAGAATCACAACCTGCGGTATCTTCTAGTCGAGCACTCCCCATCGGAGCACTCTCTTTTGTTTTTGTTACTTTCGCATTCTGTTTTGTTCCCGTTGCAGATTTATTTGTTGCACACTCCATTCTGCTTTGCTTCCCCCTTTTTTTCGACACTTCTCTGTATATAAATATTCGAATATACGCGCAGTGTATACACACTCATACAGACAAACATTTCAAATAGCAGCTGCTGCAGTCGAGCAATTGCAATTAGTCCCTTATCGTGGAAAGGGTTGGTCCTCAAAAGCAGAAAAAAAATAACATGCTTGAAAATTATTTCACCAGGATCTAGCCAAAGAAAACATTCATGACCAAAGCATTTGAAGAGTCCTTTCCGAGTTGTAAGCTAAATGTTTCCAAATATTGATATGTCTCGAATTCGAGTGCAAAATTAACATCGACTATCATCAGAACCTTAAACTAACTACCCTTAACCTAATTGATCAATTTTTTAGCAATGGTTTTGATTACAATAAAAGTATTTGTTAAACAAAATGTTCATTTACAAAACAAAAATATTCCGAATTGTCATAAATTTATTTGCTTAATGCCAAAATTGGGTAGGGAGCAAATTTCATGTACGTTTGGTATATGCGAATATTTACTGCTTGCAATATTTTAAATACATACATATAAACATACATACATATATACATACATACATACACACATGCATACAAACATACATACAGACATACATACACACATACATACCCACAAACCTACATACATAGGTCTCCTGCTCCGCCCACTTGGTGCTCCTCCTCCTAGTCCTCCTCGATGCTCCTCTGGTTCCTAAGCTTCCAGCGTTGAAGCCTCCTGCGACTAATTTATGGGTGAAGCCTGCAGGCCTTACTTACATTTTTGAGAATCGAGGAGGAGGGCAGCTACGTTTCCGTATATGAATTTGCCGCGCAACAAGATAAGTTGGTCGCCTATTGGTATAGAAGACAATTTACATACACACATACATACATACATACATACATACATACATACATATATACATACATACATACATACATACATACATACAAACCTACAAACATACCTACATACATACCTACATACATACCTACATACCTACATACATACCTACATACCTACATACATACCTACATACCTACATACTTACATACCTACATACATCCGCCTCCTGCTCCGCCCCCTTGGTGCTCCTCCTCCTAGTCCTCCGTGATGCTCCTCCGGCTCCTCAGCTTCCAGCGTTGAAGCCTCCTGCGACTAATTTATGGGTGAAGCCTGCAGGCCTTACTTACATTTTTGAGAATCGAGGAGGAGGGCAGCTACGTTTCCGTATATGAATTTGCCGCGCAACAAGATAAGTTGGTCGCCTATTGGTATAGAAGACAATTTACATACACACATACATACATACATACATACATACACACATACATACATACTTACATACATACATACATACATACATACATACATACATACACACATACATACTTACATACATACATACATACTTACTTACTTACTTACATACATACATACATACATACATACATACATACATACATACATACATACATACATACATACATACATACATACATACATACATACATACATACATACATACATACATACATACATACATACATACATACATACATACATACATACATACATACATACATACATACAAACCTACATACATACCTACATACATCCGCCTCCTGCTCCGCCCACTTGGTGCACCTCCTCCTGGTCCTCCGCGATGCTCCTCCGGCTCCTCAGCTTCCAGCGTTGAAGCCTCCTGCGACTAATTTATGGGTGAAGCCTGCAGGCCTTACTTACATTTTTGAGAATCGAGGAGGAGGGCAGCTTTAATAAATACGTTTTCTTATTTAAATTTGCCGCGCAACAAGACAAGTTGGTCTTCTATTGGTATAGAAGACAACTTACATGCATACAAACATACATACATACATATATACGCACATACATACATTCACATACGCACATACATTCACACACACATACATACACACATGCATACATATCAATTCAACCAATTTTGCATCTAAAGCTGGCAACATTATTCTTGTAATTAATAGAATATTAGAATAACTTTCAATATTGTTGATTTTTTCGATCATTATAAGATTGTTGTTGAATCATTTTAGTAAATCGGACTTTCCACAAAGAACTAACCAACTATTATGTCAATTAATTGAAGAAATTTAAATTTATTTTAATATTTTTAACCATGCACGTCTGACTTTCCTTAGACCCATGTCTATCCCATAAGTCTCGCGCCTTTATCCTATTATTTGATTTATTTTAAAGATGATTTAATGTACTGAGAATAAAGTGAGGTCTCTTGTAAAATCCCCTGAGACGAGAATTTCACACCTTCCCAACGTTCAAATGGCAATGACTTTCACCGTCGGGCGAATATTAGAATGCACAAAAATAGCCCTTGGATAGTTTTCCAACGACAAAGCAGATCTGGCCGGGGGCAGGTTTGTCAACTGGGGGATTTGGAGCTGCCCGTTAGCAACACTTCCAATTAAGCAAATGCGCATCTTCCGGCAAATCGGCAGACGCCAGGCCAGCGTCATCTAAATTAGCGCCAAAGTACGCATTTAAATTTTATGACAGTCGAGTAAACAAACTGAAAGATGCGCAAGTAGCGAGGGCAGACATGTTGCATGTGCCACGTTGCATGTGGCAGCCACAATCCGGCTGTTGCCGGCTCTCAGCATCCCCTGCCACTGGAATGAAAAGCGAAAGCAAGTGCTACCAGACGCCGCCGCCGGCGGCCGCTCCTCCTCCATTCTCCATCCGCCATCCTCCGTCATCAATGGCTACCGCTACTTTTAATGTTTTGATTCCTGGTGTCGCTTAATGGGCAACTGCCACCGTCTGCGCCGAGGGGAGCGAAGAGCGAGTGCAGCATGCGCAGACGCGGCCGCAAGATTTATGGGCAATTGTAAATCTCGTCGTGCGTGTGCGGATGAGGATACAGATGCGTCGCATGGCGAGGGAAGACGCACGGCAGTGCCATAAACTTTCATAAATATGCAAAGTTTATTATTAAAAAAAAACGCACAGCTCTTGATCGACAAATAAATTCGAAATTCGACTGGAGTGCACGGTATCCAAGCGGACTGCCCTCCCCCTCCCCCTCCTCCACCACCGCCTCCGCCTCTGGCAATTCTCGCAGGCCCATAAATAATATGGTCGCTCTTAATTAAAATCTTTGTATTAGCTTTGGTTGCCCATTTGTGTGAAATATTTTCCCGACACTTTGGTAAATGAATGCGCTTTGGCTTTTTGATAAATGCCCAGCACATTTTTGATAATTAATATGATTTTTATAGACATTCGGCGCGGGCCTGACCCCAAAACAGGCCCTGCCCCTCTCTCGGCAATCTGATTTGAATTGCGTTACAGAGCTATAGCTCCATATAGAAAATTATGTACAACAATTTCTAAACAATGACCCGCCATGCTGCGAGCTGTTCATAGACTGAGCGGAATTCCTAGAACCCAAACTCCTTTGGCACGCACTTACCCGCCCGACTGCTGTATGTCAATAGTGCCTGGCCAAGCCCCCTGTCAATCAGAGCGATCCGTAAGGGGCGAGTTTTAATTGAATTTGAAATAAAAATCGTGTATGCCACAGTTTGAAGACTGAATGCCGCCAGTCTGGTGCCTCGGTGCCTCAGCTTGACAGCTCAATGACGCTTCATCTGGCTTCAAAATTCAACTACGACACCGGAATCTCTGAGTGCCCCCTTCCCAGCCGAAAAACATTAATTTTTCTTATATTTACATCCTTCATTCGTCAATTGACTCTCTAGATCTTGCTGTTTTCTAGTATTACAAAGGTTCCACATCCTTAACATAAGATATATTCTTAACCCCAACTCGATACTCCAGCATTAGGCATAGTTTTGACTATTTATAAAGAATTTAATATATTGTTAAATTTAAGATTTTATTTCATTTCTCAATGTCTGCTGGAAATTTAAAAGTGTCAAATGGTTTGGTAAATGATCTCCAATTTCAATACGAATCATTTTAACATTATGACTTAAACATGAAACTGAAAAGATTTTTAATTGTGGCAACTTGATTTCATGTCATCCACCCAAGCCCGTTCCGCCCCTTTCACAACTTCAACATGATTAATTTGAACCAGACAGAAAACTTATATATGCCCATGGCAATGCCCGCATCTGTCGTTTGGATGCCTTATTTTTCGTGTATGTTCGTCTCGGATTTATAGCACAATCTTTAATTGGGGGTTTCTGGTATGGCATGGAAAAGGTGATGGAAAATTATCATAAATTATAAAAAGTATAATTACAATTGGGTGTGAAAGCTCCAATCTCATAACTTTATTTTAATGACGGTGTCGAGCTGTCTCAGTGGTAATGATGTGCTCCCAGTCATAGACACAGTCATAGCCGTGGGAGAGTTAATGAGCTTTAAATGTATAATGCTTAAGATCTACAAAGATATCAACATTTCAATTAGCCAAAAGTTGTTCTTTTCATTTGAATTGCAAGCCCATTCAATCATATCCAAACAAATATTCTTGATATATATATAAACAATAGCAAATATGGGAGATTCCAGAAATATCTTAACAAATACCGAGAGAATGGCATGTGTCTGAAGTGGCATTTAGCGTAGTCTGTAGCTGTCGGTTCGGCTGAATAAAAATAGATACTCAATGCAATCTGTGCTAATAATGTTAATGCACAATAAACTTAAGATGATAATTACAGTTAATTAGAAGTCTGCAAGAAACTCAATATGAATTGCCTTAACATACATTTACAAATATTTTATTACTATTATTTTAATTTATTACCTCCTCTATTCTCTGCTATTTCATGTATGCAGACTTAAACGTAAATTTACAGATCGCTAAAAACATATAAAAAAAATTGCTATTCATTTAAAGCTGGCTTACGCCACATTTCACTTTTTATCAAAGTAAGAAAACTTGTGAATCAGAAAAGTTGTGACTAGAATTCATGAGAATCGCGTAGAAGAGCGATATTGAAAATGCGTTTTTCTTAGTTTGTTTTTTACCGAAATTGCATTTGTCATGTACACACACGTACAATAAAATGCAGTAAGCTTGGTGTCCATACAGACGATATTACCTGGCCTTGCCCGGTCTAAATTTGAACATCACTTTTTTCACCCATATCCAACATAAGGAAAGTTAACATTTGCCTCGACCACTTTGGAAATGGATTTTCACAATCCGTAAATCACGTTTCACATAACATATTACTGCGATGTGTCAAAACGAGATTTGAATCGATTGCAATCAACAGCTTTCCTCGCTAATTTTTACGGCTCTTTCAAGTAAGTTTGAGTCTGAGGAGTAGGCATGATTAATATTTGTGTACTTAAATATATGTGCATGCATGTAGTATCTATTCGTATGAACGAATACTCGAGTGCCGTGCTCAACTTTGACCCCTTTTGCGAGTGCCAAGCCTCATTTGATTGCCAGCGTTTATGTTTATGCTTGTGCTTGACTCTTTTCCGTTTTCTGCATTTTTCAAGTCTGCAAAACCGGTCTTCGCCTCCTCTCACTCTCTCTCGATATCTGCCCTCTCTCTCTCTCTCCTTCCCTCCTTGCAGACAGTTACCAGTTTTCAAGTTTACGAACCGTTTGCAGTTGTTGGCCAGCATGAAAGCCCCAGCAGCAACTCGGCTTACTAGCTAACCAGCTCGACCAACTGCCTGCGAATGACTCTGTGCAGTTTAACACCCTCACAAAGGGTATACTGACTCTTACCTTAACTTTAGTACAACTAATTAAGTATTTCATTCTAGCTCTAATTAAAACAAAATTCTTGCTTTGGCTGAGTGAAGCTTACACTAATTATTTAAATTGATGAAGAGTTTTAAGTGCTATTAAGAAAATTGCTTTGGGAGAGGGTATCTAGACGCGACTCTCGTATATAAATTCTCTGCTTATTTACCTTGCACCTTGTTTATACATAAAAATATTTTCAAGCTTGCACTTTTGAAGCGTTTCTTCTGTCTTCCTTTGAGCCTGCGATTATAATTTGATGTGTGCGCTTTAATAAAAATAACTTCGTTATCAGAATGGCTTTTGGGCGGACAAAAGAATTCCACAATCTTACCACAAAGATCTTAAGTAATCTTTGTTTAGAGAAAAAAAGAACTCCAAGCTAAAACTAAACATTTCTCTAGATATCTTCAATTTTTCGCCTTTCTTTTGGCTTGGTTTATATAATAATGAAAGGACTGATAAACTATGCACAGAGATATTATTATTTTTAATTATAAGCTATCTCTAGCAGATTTGCAATGAATCTTTTAGGGCGAATAGGGAAAGCCTAAGCACCTTTTACCCCTTTTTCTTTAATAGCTTTTCACACTCTAAACATCTGTTACTCCGATCGGCCTCTCGACTTTCTCAGCGCACTGGGAATTGTTTTGGCGCGTGTTTTTCGTGTTGAACATGTTTTCCATGGCATTTTTCCTGCACGATCGGCGGCAATTCATTGCCATTTATATGCTGCTCCAATGCTGTGTGCCCATAAACAGTTTTCACATTTTCCTTTTGCGCTGGCGTGCGTCGATCCATTAGCACTGGACATGGCCAATTTACACTTAAGGGCCTCGGCTTGACCGGGGCTTGTTTCACTGCCGCCAGCCGACCCGAAGATTGGTCCAGACAACACGTACCAAATCCGTTAAGACACCTTCCTCCGATGCAAATGCCAACACCAACCTCTTGAGTCCCATGCTCAGTCTATAGTTTTCTTTATTAAAACACATATGTATGTGCCTTTTAGAGCAACTAGATGACTTCATATTCGGTCCAAGAGACCTAAAAAGCCAAAAGACTTTGATTTTTGAATAAATTTTGATTCGCTCAAATCATGAGCAAATCAAGCTTAGCTTTCTTCATAGACTACTCCATGATTAAAAATCGATAATTATCGATTTATCTATGAGATCATAAGACAACAAACTTGGTATGTAGGTTCATGTAGAGCATATCCTACAAAAAGTCTATTTCACGTCTTACACCCAGAAAAAGCGACCTAATATTATCTAAAATTTTAATCAGATAAGCCCCAATTTGCATCCTAGGAGAAATCGTAGGCAAATGTAGGCTAAAGGAGTCTGTTTCGTAAGCAACAATTGGACTGAAGTTAAGTATTATTTTATGATCTTGGAACCTGTGCGACCTTAAAAATAGACCATGGTTAACAAAATTTCCTATAATTTTAATATTTCTACAATAATTTTAACAAATATATAACAAAATGCAAATACATTAGCTATTAGCTATTCCTTTTGCTGCATTTACCTATTCCAACTTATCGTCTACCGTCTTCGATTTCCACGTGTAACCATCATCAGCTAATTGACTTTCGATCAGAGGAGAAAGCCAAGCGATATACATTTGCTGGCCAAAAATATTTTTTAAATTGTAGTTGACTCCACAATTGTATTTGTGCGGCGACTTGCACTCAGTACAGACCCGACCCCGTAACATGTGGGGCACATTATTGACCAAAGTAACGGACGTTAGGACGAATAGCAGCACATTGAGAGAAAGCAAATGCTTGTGTAGCATTCCCCATGGTTCGGTCCAGAAATGAAAAATAGTCAATAGACTGAAAAAGTTCTTCAAATGAATCGAATTATAAGCTAGCAGATGGGCCGATAAAACGAACAGGTAGAACACGAAGCACACGAAATATCGATAATTTAGATGCCCAATGCAGCATCCCGTGAACATACAATGATGATCGCGTTTCAATATGCAAACGCCACACGCCTTGCAGTGCCAGGATCTGGGAGGTGCCAGCTTATCGCAGATCGCACAGTGTCGCCAATTGAGAGGTTCCACATCCCCACTGGAGTACAGCACGACACGCTCTTCTAAAGGCGAAAGGAAGTCACATAGTTCCAGCTCCGGGTCGATCAATACTCACGGTCGACGCTTGTGTCAACTATCATGCAGGCAATCAGGTTTGCGATTCCGTTGAGGAACATGAATATAACTGTAAGGACCGTGAAAGCATATGCATATCCTCCAGGCTGATGGTATGCCGGCAACACAAATATGAAGTCATAGAGAATCCCAAGGGGTATCACAACGACTATCGTTAGGAAACATAGGACGTCTACGAGTCGTCGGGGCAATGGATTGCGCCGGAACTTCATTTGCGGGTATACGGGTTTTTCAGACAAACAACACCGGAATTTAAAGTCAAATGATAATGTTTTGATCTTAGATGAGTTTCGATTTGAATTTGTTTTCTATACTGGTCAAAATATTTGCTTATTCACTAAGCTCACTAAGGTTTTATCTGACGAGAAAAGTAGGCTTCAGTATGTTTTACGTTCAATGTATTGATTCTTTACATTCAACAAAGAGAAATACCTCACTACTTCACTTTTACCTTTCCTCATTTCCCCCAAATTTGGAAATAACCTATTTTAACGCTTAATCCCCATGAAGCCTCTACAAATTTCATAGTCTTCATCTTCCATGCGTGCATGTGTGTGAGTGTCTGTAAATGTTTGTGAAGGGTGTTTGCTAGTCGGGCACTCCTGCTTGTATTTATAAACGGCTTAATAGAACTCAAAATGACGATTAGTTAGTTTAACCAGATTTGAACTTATTTATATTAATGTAGATTTTAAGAAAATATAGTAGTAAAAAACAATATAGGATACGAATAGAATGGCATACAGTCGAATAACATTTGCTGATGGCAAAGATTTAACATAATCTGTTAACAGTTGTAGGTATGTGGGTTGGATTGGTAAAACAATTTTATTTATGCACAAATAAAAGTGTTGATTATATTATAGGCACATACATATATAGCCATAAGATGCCACGAAATATGTATTCTTAAAGTAAATGTTCACTATTCACAATAATTATTCATTCAGATGGTACTTGTAGCAATGCTGCATTGTAATTGTTTTCTCGACAGTCAATACATATGAATGTATGTATGTATGCATGTATGTTAATACATACATACATATACTGTCATAACTGCTTCCCCCACTTCACATTGACACTGAATATTGTTTGAGATGCCATTTTTGCTACGTATGTATTTAGTTTGCGTGCGACCCACACTTGCAAGTTGTTGCTGTTCGTCGTTCGGTAATTAAGTTTACGAGTTTTTGAATGAATTTCAATTGTTCTGCGCTCCGGCGACCGATCTTTGTGTGAAAAGACTACGCCATTGGTCATCTCTGTTCGATATTATCTCTCTCTCTATTTCTGTTTCTCTTCATGCTCTTCAAGCTTAAATGCATTACGCAAGCTTTGTTTATATTTAACTGTTCTTGAAAAACAATTATGAGAAAAACAGTATGTGGAAAAATAAAGTACATAGCAGTTAGACATCTGTGTAGTTCTCTGTGTATGTGTGTGTTGGTGTGTGTGTGTGTGTGTCTGACTTTTGTATGGTTTATTCGCAATATCACACCCAAAGCTCTTTCAGATCTCGTTCAAAGCAACAGCTACAGACTGACGCATGCATATTACTGGAAGTCTGCACACAACATAAATACATATGCATGTATGTATGTATGTACACATGCACGTATATTTATTAAGGTGCTCATATATGTATGCATGTATAAACGTAACTTTTCATTTATCAGTTTCAACAGCAACGGCAACAAAGGTGTGATTCAGTCAAGCCCCAGATTCGGCTGTCAGATTCGAGCTTTCAGTTCGGTCTTGGAAATGCATTTGGCATTTTGGCATACGTTTATACGTTTACATAATTATGTACATACATACAACATGCAAATATGTATATGCATGCTTGTACTTATGTATGTTCGTGATAATTTTCCTAGAAAGCAGAGCAAATCGTGAGGAAGCTCGCATTATAAAGAAAGAAAAAGTATGAAAAACGAATTCAACTGAAGTCAGAGCTGATAGCAATAAATAGCAAACGTACGCACACACATGACCATTGCGAATGCGACATTGAAGAGTGTCACAAGAAACAACCCTAGAATTGCCTTTGCATGTCGTTTTTCAACACTCCCCTTGCAGTTGGGTCTGGCTTGTGTCGGGGCGCGAGAGCGATCATAAATAAATGTCATAATGCAATAAAAGAGAAAAGTGTCACACTCACTAACACACGGACACGGCCAGGCGAACCCCATGCCAAATGCACTCACACATGCACGCACACTCACACCCACACATGCAACACCACGAAATCCAGTTTCATTTCAAGACATTTGCGGCACCTCCGCAACAGAGTTGCGTGTAAAATGCAAAAGATGATGATAAAATGTGAACTTACAACGGCAGATAAAGCTTATATGTATATGCATGTGCATATATTCAGACATACATAAAAGTGCCGAAAGGCATCTTGAGAATTTGAGTAGGTGGGCTTGCTTAAAATTTAAATAACAAATACTGCGTTAAGGAGGTGTGTGGGCAGATAAATTGTAATAAACATATATTTATAAAGTGTGGGAAAACAATTGCAAGTTGATATTAGGCTTCTAATAAAATGTTCTTGTGTATCAGGAAAATTTAAATAGAAAATTATTGTTAATTACTGACGAAATCTTGTTTTAAAGAAATGGAACCCAGATAATAATATCAGATATTTTGTCTATGGGTACTTAATAATAAGTTAGACACAAGACAAACTTTTATCTATGTATTTTATTCTGGATTAGATGAATAAAGAACACAATCCATGTTCGAAATGATATAAGAATTTGCAGATACCAAGGTTATTCGTTCGGGTTTCATATAATGGTACTTGCTCGAATTAGAACCTTACCCGAAAAGAGCAAAACCTATGCGTCACACCGAATGCCCAATGTCTCCGTAAAGCTCCCAAATTTACATACTACGCGCTTTGACAATTTTAGCTTGTTGTCGAAGTCAGGTTTTGGGCACCCACGCGAATGTCTGCGTCGAGGAGAATTGAAATTCTGGTTTCTGCACGCAAAAGACGCTCAACTGCAACGATATATCCAGGAACCAAGACTACCGGAGGGGGCATTATGTTATCCGACCTATTTGACATGTGACTTTTGTGCCAACATTTCGCATAAAATGGCAAACTGTCTTTTTGGCCCCTCGACAATTTGTTGGCCAGATTAACGCGCGACGCGAGCAGTTGTTCTGGTTTGGGAGCATGGTCGGGCTCGAGAGTTATACGAAATGTATATAGTACATAAAAGTATATATCTATATATCTTATACATATATACATACATGTGTGCTCGCTTTCTTTTTCAGCCAACAGACCCGCAAGAGTTCAGTCTTTCCGGTCAGTGATTCTTTTTACTGGCCGCGTGTTGGGTGAAAATTATAGTTTATGATTATAATTAATACGGGTTAATGCCGACGACTAGCTAACGCGTTGTTTACTTTCGCTTTTGTTTTTCATTCAATTAAAGAATAACACAACTTTTCTAATTGGACACATTCAACTTTTCTAATTGGACCTAGACACTTGGGTTCTTTAAATGTAATTTCTCCCGCAAGCTCACTTTGCAAATCTTTTCATAACTAGCCTCGGCTTAAAATTTATACACAAATATTTTTTGTAGACATTTATAAAGATATGTTTGTTATGTTAACAACTCTTGTATGTAGTTAGTTTCAACAAACATTCTTTTTTCTATTCCAGATAAGCATACATACGATCTATTTAAACATTAATTTATTTTAAAATTGAACTGTAATTTCATAATAAACCAATGTACTTCCATGATTTCCATGTTTCGAGTATTTAATATAGTATATTTGAGAAGTCCAAGAACTTAGAAGAAAAAGTTTGAATCAACGTTTTTCGTACAATATCAGAATATAACCTTTGACCAAAGTTTTTATCTAAAAGGGCTACATTTTGGGAAAAATATTCAACACATCTAAACAAAATTCTTACTAAGATTATTTAAAATAAATTTGCATCCGATCGAAAAGTAAACAAAAAAGTTGCCCTCAACCGTTTTCCGCCAATTTTCCACATGAACGAATGAAATTTGTTAATTCGCTGGAAACGTACTCAAAAGGTCTGAATTGTAGAAGAGTTTACAATTTCAACTCCTCCCACTAAAACTTTTACTGGTATGTTTCATGCATGGGGGTGGATTGTGCGAAATGTGTGAAACCCTTTCTTAATTAATGCCTTGACTTCTGTTTTTTTTTTGTTTGTTATTAAAGCTGCAATTCATTTGTTTATTATAGCCGTTATATATATAAAGTTACGAGCCTTTTGAATAATGGCAAATTTTTTCGAAATTTTCACCCACCTGTTTTTCCATATAGCTTTTGGTTCGTGGAAGTTGAGTAAGCCAGAGATTTGGTGCATATTTCACGCTGCCAGCTGTATAAAGCTAAACCTGAAATAAGAGCCGAATAATGTTAATTAGTAAATATGGGTGACATAAACTATATGGCAGTTATTTATATTATTCATAAACTGCGCACAGTGGGACAAAAGTAACTCTTGCAAGCACAAAATTCTAAATAAAGTCTGTTAAATTTAAAATTCATTAAAGTGTATTTTCTCAGCGATTTCTTGTTTGTTTATTTAAAAAACAAACATATAAAATATGAAGAGAAACAAAGCTAAGCCCCATCGAAAGCAAAGTTATTAAAAGAAAGCCGAACGAAGGCAATAAATATCCCGAAGACAGTTTTGGAAGGCCCTTTTGTCCCGAGGGTTGTATTTGTTTACGTTTGACTTACCAGAGGACTTAACTGCTGATAAGCGCCGTCTTTAGAGACCACCAAATGCACGTTCATGGACAAGGGGCTCATAAAACGGGGACGGGAAGTCATCAGGGGTTGTCACAACAAGGGCAAGGCGTGGCCTGGCACCCGGATTTCGGTGCAGTCAGCATAAACATGAGGCGAAGTAATGAAATCAGCAAGCTTAACCGAGCACCAGGAGCTGATCCAGCTGGTCTGCGCCCACGCCAAATACCAGTCCAATATCAGCCCTTTCGGTGCTGCAGTAGCTGCCGTGTGCTCCGGGGGTAAGTTGCACGTTCCTTCCATTTTGCGAGACGCGTGCGGCCATCACATTACTCAACAGGCTGCGCCGCAGGATGCCCGCAGCTATGTCCTTTTACCGTGCCGGTAATTCCATTTATTTTGCTTTCTTTTCGTCGCGGGGTTTCCCTTTTTAGCGTCATCCTGGCCCAGCTCCACTGTACTCAAAAATTGATGCAACGCAAATAGAAAGTGGGTGCCAGACAGAAAGCGAAACAAAGTTGGGGGATTTGGTAACTTGCGAGAGTTTAGAATAAACAGCGTATGTTTACATTTTTTGGTCATGTTTATCAGACAGAAGGCCAGATTCACCCAGCTCCCCTCCCTGGAGTACGAGTGTCATATGCACTCGCGAGTTTACTTTAGTTTGTTATTGTGACAGCCTCCTTCCTTCCAGCTTGTTGGTTAACAGTCCGCCGGGGTGGGTTGCGTTACAAATTGCTCAAGTGATTCAATTTCGATAATGTTTCTGACATGGGCACAAAGGCTCTAACTGCAGTACGACTCCAGCTCTGACTAGGTACAGGCCGTACTGTGTCTTTGCCCCGGCGGGTGCTTGTTGTGGCATGTGCGATGTCCATAAATTTCACAATGCGACACTCCATAAACAGGGAAATGGAAATAAATATATGCACAAGCTCGCATAGTAAAAGGCACATTAGTCCTGATTTAGTGCAATTTGATTTCTTTGACTGGGCTCTATAAAATTTTGATTGCAGTTTTATCACAGGCATTTAATGGACATTCAAAACGGCAATCAAATTTTTCAATACATAAAAAATGTAAAGTTAAGTATGTACAAGTGGAGTTTAAAGACTTAAGAAATATTACTACCAGGGCTGAAAAACAAATCCCTTCCTTCGGTTTTTGGCTCTTTTAAGTTGTTTTGTTTTTTTTTTTTATATTGATGGTTTGGGTATATTTAAGTTCTCCCTTTAAAAGTTATCTATTTGGAACCAAAGAATTGTTGGTTCACGAACTGGAACTGGTTCGGCTCAAAGCCCGTTTGAAGCCCTATTCAAAGTTGGGTACATGAAAATACAGCTTGGTTCTTCGTGTTCCATATATTACAAATAAAATCTAGCTTTATTCCGTACTCAAGTGCAACGCCCACCCATTGCCACCGAATCAATTTTTTTGTAAAAGAACTTTCCTCTTAAATTGCCACTAAAATGAAGAAAAAAACATGCCACCGCCCCCGGACGACAAGATGCACCGTTTTTATGTGCGATGTGCGTGATGGTCGTAATTACCACGGCTGCGACTTTCCGGGAGTTCCACATGTTGCGAGTTGTCAGCGACAAATCTTCGATGCTGGCCATAAAGTCAAAAGCATGTCGAAAAGTGTGCTGAGAATCTCTATTACCGGGAGCAGAACAACAGCAACAGCAGCGGCAGCAACTGTAAATTGGAGATGAATACCCTGTAGAAATGGAAATTGTCACGAATTGCTGCGCGCAGTTGACCAAGCGAGTGAGGAGAGAGGCATGGAAGCGAGACAATACCGAAATGCGTATTCTCCATGTGCGAGTCTCTATACACAGTCAACAATCAGGCAACCCACCTGCACCCACCCACCTGCACCCACTCAAATGTCCACAGTGCGTCCAATAAGTAGCGCACCCAAAGATAATAAAAACGATACAATGCGATCAAGAGTAAACAGTCGAACAAAACGAAATTGGCGCACAAAAGCGAGAATAAAACTAGCGAATTCACAACTTTCGATATACCTCGTAAATGACAAGCACTACAGAGAGAGAAAAAAGGTTAAATCGGGTATATTCCGGTTCTACTGGCTGCTAATATAATATCCAGAAAACTATCTAGAAGGCAGACGGTACACATAATCTAAAACTGGACTAAATCGGGATTCTGTTATTGGACTAATGCCTTCTATTCTATTATTATTATTAATAATTCCATTTTATTATAAAAAACAAACATGATCAAATACGTTAAATTATAATGTATTTAATACATACATATGTACATACAATACTTGATGACAGAATGTTACAAGCATTTATATTCGTTTACCAACACTGTTCTCATTAATTTCAAACCAATCAATCTTAACACTTGTTTGTTGACTTAAGAGTGAGTCGTGCTTATGTAAAACTTGACTTAACCTTCTTCCAATTCTGACTCCGATTATCTATTTTGTGTACGATTTTTCCTTACAACAAAGATCTTTCCATATCTAGGATTATATCTGTTTCCTTCTTCTAAGCACAGCATGGATAAAAGAGGATAGATTTGTCAGATCCTCAATACCTTTTAAACAGCCCCGATCACCTCCGACTATACCTGACACTCGGCTGAGCCTGTAAGATATCCTAGCCTAAGACTCGAGCCCGGATCCAGGCTGTAAAAGGATACCTATTAACCCCTTGTGCCACAAGTACTGGGTACAAATAGCAGAGCACAAAACGGAAGCTAGCCGAAATTAAAGTAACTGACGACAGATACGACAAAATAAACGACAGACAACGACAATTAAAGCGTGACACAGTGAAAAAGTAGACAGAGCTAAATGTGTTCAATAGATAACTGCGGAGCAGCTCATAGCTCACCCAAAGGGGACCCAAGGGGGACCCAAAGAAGCACCGCAAATTGAACGCTGTCTCGATGTCTGTCCATGTGTCTAAGTGGGTCTCGACAATAGACCCAACCACAAAGTAAAAGTCGCGCAGACAAAACAATCGAAGTCGCACTCGCCCTCGCCCTGGCCCCAATTGTGGCGATAGATGGAAATGGACTCGCCCCCAAAGCGTCAGAGATGCCGGAACCCGATATAGCTATGAATAAAACTCGATGTATGCACATTTTCCAGAAGCACCCGACGCCTGTTTCTTGATTGAAAAATTGCCCAGCTCAGCGCATACTAAAATTCCATTCGAAATTCAACTTATGGATAATGGGCCTTTAAAGGCAAGTTAATGTACAAAATACAGTAGCTCCTATTAACTGAGAATAATTGTATGTCTGGAAGAAACTGTTTAAATGCAATATACTTTATGCATATAGGCTAATATAAGATACTTGGAGAATAATGAGACACATTTAGGTTAAAAAATATCTTACATAAACTTTCTAAAACTTATCCCTAATTGTTTAACAGTCTAAGAATAACTACTTATAGAAATCTCTGTATTTAAAAATAGTCGAATGCTCAAGAATTTTACATTTTGGTTTAATTTTTCTCTCAGTGCATACACAGTTAGTAGTTTATATGTATGTGCATACAATTAGAGATTCTGTATTATCAGAAATACAACTTTTTTGTATAACATTTTTAACATTTTAACAAACTGTAAAATTTACTTCCCCAATCGATTATAACCTATTGCTCCCTAGCGTATAATATATATTTCGTTTCTATAAATGTGCAGAAGTTTTATTTTTTGTAGTTTCTAATAAAGATTAAGCGGACACGTGGTAATCAATCAAAAAGTTAACTCTGTTCATAGGGGGGAATTGTTTTTAAATCTTGTCTATAAGCGCTTAATTCACAAAATCAAGAGACGATCGAGTCCAAGTTCCGACTTCATGGGGCCGAACAATTGAAATTCTCGTGAGATTTGATCAAACGAAAATTATGATTTGCTCTGCATAATTGAATCAATTAAGTGACGGCCGAACAAACCCAAAAATGATTAAGTTACTCGAATGTTTTCATTAAATAGACCAAAAGAATACCCTGTAAACAAGAGAGCGAAGAATATTCAAAAACATTTTAACTTTCATCTATATTTTAAGTATATATTGACTCTATAACTGAAAAGTTGATTTTTAATGTGGACCTTATTCTGCCGCATACAACTCATATGTGTAGTCGTGTATACCCCTCGCTTCGTGGTGTTCAGCATTCATAATTAATGGAAATTCGGCGAACAAAATGCATTGTAAATGGAATTGGGAACAATGCGTTGCAGAGATTTTTTCGTTGCCAGCATAAAAGAGCAAATGAGTGGCATGAAATGCAGTCCATAAATAAGGGGAAGCAGCAGCCCAGGGGGAAGGGGGCCTCAAGTAGCCATCGTAGCAGTAGCTGGCAATTGAAAGCTTCCAATGTTGCTGAGATTTCAAGTTGCGGCAATTGATGGAGAATGGGGAATAGGGAATGGGGCATGAGGCATGGGGTAAGCTGCGCCTGCGCCTGGATCTGGGCGATCGCAGCACTTGCGTATGGATCGATGTCAATCGACTGCCATTAGGGGCACTTAACGGAGGCGATGCAGCCGGAATTGGTTTTAAATGCCAGGCAATAAAAAGTTCAACTCGTGTGCTTCAAGTTTGATTTCATATGAGCTGAGCGTTGCCTCGGCGAAGGTTGCAGTTGCCGTTGCAGTTCACATGAGTCACGACGCCTTCGCCCACACCACGCCCAGCCGAAGATTTACTGTGCGACCAGCCGCAAACGGAAGCCACTCGAAAGAAAGGCCAAGGCATGGGGCACAGCGGCAGCCCAAGAATGCCACTCGAGGAGCCAGCGACGCCACCAAGTATTCATCTCTGTATTCATATTCGCATTCAAATCACAACTGTGTGCGAGTGTGTGTGAGTATGTGCGTATGTGTGTGGAATGGGATCGAGGAACGAAGACACCCAACAAAGAAAATTAGCAGCTGCCACAAGTCTCATAATTGAATATGCTGCAAGTTGGCAGAGAGTATGAAGAGTGTCTGCCATGCCACGCCCCGTTAAGGAGCTGCAGCAATATGCCGCAGTTCATTTGCAACAAATGTTGCCTGTCTCTTGCCAGATCGGGAAATCTGGGAGTCGCTTGTGACGAATTTAAACTTGATTTATGCATTTGCGCCACAATTCCACGCACTTTATGGCCAAATCAGAAACAATTCATTGCAACATAAACATTTCCATCTGCAACATGTTTGCCATTAGGGTGGCTCCAAACGGGAAGCCCATTCAGGCTGTGGAACCTAGACGACATTTCCAATTGTTGTAAATAGTGAGGCACCCGGACGATCGTCGAAGTGCTGTTGAAGTTCTTGGTGTTGCAACAGTTTATTGTCAACGACAATGCCCTCGGTCCATTGAAAGATGTCAATCAAAACAACTGGAGCATGGGCAGGCATTCCACGACATAACATATGTATGTTCATATATGGAAGAGTATATAGTGGAGAGCATATTGAAATATGTCAGCTTGTAGGAACTTGAGCAGCAAAAGTGCTGCCACAATTGATGGATGCGAAAAGGAAACGAAAAAGAAATCAATCTGTCGCTGGCGACCGGTTTTGACTCTTGTTTGTTGTTATCCAACTTGAGATGCAGAGACATCAGCCACAACAACAACTAAAATGATCGCGAGGAGACCCCCAAAGCGTGCTATTGTCGCTGGAACACCAATAGCTTACAGCTCGCCCGGTTCCCCATTCACAATCTTCCCCCCTCGGCTCACACAGCTGCCAAATGCATTCAATCACTTTATTTGTTACGTCTTGGACCCGGCATCATCTTCGTCGTCGGCTTCTTGCCTAACTCAGAAATATATTTTATTTACTCTGCACTTATGACCCCCATGCCGGCGCGGGCTGTCGCCGATCGGGTTAAGTGAATCCGATAAGGACTCTGCTCCGCGTGCATTTGTTGCCGTTGCCGTTGCATTTGCATCTCGAAAGCGAGGCTGTTGTCTGTTGTCTGTTTGCCGGCGGCTACTCAGAATGTCAAGCAATGAATACTCTCTCTCCCTCTCTCTCTGTCTTTCCCCTTCCCCCTTTTGACCATAGCCCCCGCACCGCAGCCAAGCTGCAGCTGCGCAATGCTTTAGCTGTGTGCACTGATGGATTGTGTCCCTGGCCCCATATGTGTATCTACTTAGGCAGTAGCAAAATCATCTGATGTGCGCACAGGCACAGTGGTTCACTAGCTATTTGAATCATCGAAAAAAACTTCTAAGAAAATTAGTTTGAAACCGACCGGACGAAAAACAAAATATATATGTAGCCATCGCTATTTCCAGGACTAAACTTAAACTCGCTCAGTTGGATGGATTTAACAAAAAAGTGTGAAATAAGTCTTAAATAAATTTTTCATAAAGATTCTGGGAAATTAATTTGAGCCCCGAACTATGCCCATCTTTTACACCCATTTTCCACCACGTAGGGCTGAATTTGGCGAAAGCGTGAAACATCTCAAAACTGAGTTTTCACAAATATCTTAAAAAATAAATTTGGGGCAGATTGGTAAATAAACATAAACAAATATTATGCAACCTTTTCTTCACCAATCACTCAGTGGAATTGTTGTACAACTTTTACAACTGAGATGAATTACTACTCTAACACATTTAACTATATGATATTATTCCCATCCTTTTAGGGTTTCGAAACACAATTGATATTGACCCACTGTGCGCGGCGAAGTCGTTGGAGTTGACACCGATTCAATGACAACAAATGTGTATAGTATGTTAGTTGCAGATGCAGATACACACAGCTGCACACGTATCTATGCTTGTGTGTGTGTGTGTGTGTGTGTGTGTGTGTGTGCGAGTGTATCTTCTTTTGCGCTGTGCGCTGCCTTGTCGCCGATCTTTAATTGCAGAATTGTGTTGCCGACCCATAGATGAGGATGAATGTGCATTGTGACTCGGCGGAGCGACCATCTACCCATCTACCCATACGCCTCCGTGTCCGTTGCGATCTTGGTGATTAATTGACGCTGGTGTCGCGTGAGTTGCGCGGGTTTATTAAAAGGATTACAAGACGTGAATGTGCGACATCCGATGGACCAGCAATTCCATAAACGCCAGCTAGACTCTGGCGTCGGGGAGGGTATATGTGGGCAACTGCAGTCGTAATAAGATTAATTACGAACGCCTCTCCCAAGACCCAAGACACACACACACACATACACACACACAGACACGCTGCGGAACAATGTTGTGACATGACAATTACAAACTGAAGTCTTCCATTGTGTTTTCAAGTGTCTCATTAATTTAAAAGCTTTAAGATCTTTCCATAAACTTCAAATACTTTGCGAGCTATCCCCAGAGACCTTTGCTGTAATCCTTGCTTGACATTTGCATATTTAGTTTTTGTATCCTGTTGACACGCGAGCCCACGGGAGAAGGACCAGGGCCCGAGTAGCAGGATAAGTGTCATCAGGGGCGCAAATAATTGACATTTAACAGAGGGTCGGGCTCGGCAGCGTTCCGCCAATTAGTAAAAAGTGTCATTAAGAGTCGCTTAACCATATTTAAATGTTCCATACTTACGTGTGTGCTCGTGAGTGTGTGTGTCTCTTCCATAGCTATTCCCGATATTATGAGGCATGTATGATGCATGGGACTGTTAAGCGTCTTGTTGCACAGCGTTTCCGTCCGATTTGATATTCCTTGTCAACGCGAAAGTGGGATCCGCAAATGTTTCGTATAAATATGCGATTTGTTTTACTTGCGATGGATGAATTTTTGCCAATGATGATGTCATCCCCAAGGCAACCAAGCAAATGCGCACTGCTACACAAAAGCATCCCATAAATCACGGCCCGATCGCGGAGTTTATGCTCATGCTCATGTCTGACAGCTGGAGACCCGGCTGCGGCTGCGACGGCGGCTGCACGCCAAGCGGCAGACAGCGAAGTGGAGCAGCTGCCAGAGATTAGTCAGTCTTAGTGACTGCCGGCACTGGCGCACTTCAATTCTCTCGGGGCAAGCTGCTCAACTGGTTTGCGCGCCTGCAAAGGGGAGCAGCAGTTGCGGGGAGCTGCTCCGTGGAACGTACACAAAGATCAAGGTGAATATATAACTAATATATTGTTTAAAACCGTATAATGCCAATCAAATTGAATCACATAACTATCGAAAACTTTCGCAAGTGTGCACATTCGTTGGAAACGGTTTCTTACCATTAAACGCATTTCCAAGGATCTGTGGCGATTTGGCAACACAGAAATTGATAAATTTAAAGTTTTTTGTCTTTGGTAAGTTTGGTTACACTAATTGGGAATTTCACAATACTACAAAATGTATGTACCGCTTCTTTAAGCTGGATTTCTAAAGCCTTCGGCATCTGCGCAAATTAATATTTATATATTTGGTGTACAATAAATAAAGTAACTACTACTAAAATCGAAATATTTTACTTGTGTTAGTGTAACTATATAAATAAATGAAATACTATATAAAAAAGATTCATCAACAAGCCCTTGAGCAAATGAGCATCATCTTACGCAATGCAAGTTTAACGGTTCCCAGCTTAGAGGTCAGTCACAGAACAAAACTTTATTCCATCAAAAAAGAAAAGAGCACGACGCCACAATGAAACCGCAAAATTTATGAAACACTAAAAACGAAGAGGTCTTAACCCTCATGCTTTCTCAGACTCATTCGCATTCTCACATGGTTAGCGCTTCGCTCCGCTCAGCTCAGCTCCGCTCAGCTCAGCTCAGCTAAACGAACCGCAGCCGCGATTGTTCGTGTTTAAGACAGAAGATCTTGATTTTCAGCAGTTGCTGGCGTTGCAATTTCCATGTTGAGCTCAGCCCAGAATTGGCAAAGGTTAAGAAAGCGAAGTGCAGCAAAACAGCAGCTAGCACCAACAAGAAACGCACAACAATAAAAAATAATAAAAATGAGAAACTTTCGAACTGGTAACAGGAAACGCAGCGTTAGCAATGGTCGTAACAGTAGCTCCAGCCTACCAATTCTCGGCAATTCGACGGAATTTCCTGTAAGTGTGCATGAAGAATAGTTGCTTATGTGTGAACCGAAACAGATTTTCCCTAGCTTTAAGTTTTGCCTAAAACCTGTTCTCTATAGATAGACTGCGATCGCTAGCTGCTCATTACAAACTGATAATGTTTACTTAGTAACACGTTAGCAGCTAATTTGCTCAAATGTAAAGCATCTAAACCATGTGCACTCACCCATTCCATGTGCAAGTTTATTGTATCTTGCTGGCCAGAGCTTTATGATTGCTATGCGTGTGCTGTCCACATATACATATAGACATACTACATAGGTAGATACATGCCGCATGACTCACGGTCACGCTTAAGAAAGGTAAAAAGGCATAAGAGAAAAGACCCAAGTGACTAAGTGCACATTCATGGCTTTTAAAATGGGCACCCGAAGAACCCAAAAACTGTTGGCTTAACTGTGAGCGTGACTGGATTCCAAATATTGTCTCTTATTGTTGTTGTTGTTATTGTTGACTGTTATGTGATCGCTGGCTCTTTGGCATCAATAATTCGCGCGCCCAAGCGCTGAAAAGCTTTTTGTGACATCTTGTAATTCATACTTTAGCATATCTGCGCGATTGGCTCGCTTTCTTCTCGGCTCAGCTGCCTCTTTAAGCGAACATATGCTTTAGGTATCACTTCTCAGTTGGCATTTATTCGTTTACATTCGTTTGTAAGCTACACAATTGCCGGTTTTCCTTCGGTACATTAATAACTAAAAACACGAAAGAGCTTATAACCATGTTCAGTGATTGGCTCTTTACTTCTTTTCCGTGGTCCAGTTTTTGGGACGTTCGGCCATAATAGTGTAATCGTTCTTGGCAATATTCACGCCACCATACTGACGCATGGGAGGGTCGGGCAAGAATTCCCAGCCCTGTTCAATGGACATCTTTTTGATGACACCGGCAATGCCTAGCAGTAAAATAAAACGTTTAGCCACAATTGTTATATCGAGCCTAGATCGACTTACCCAGGAATAGACCAGCACACAGGCCTGCTACATGATTGTGCTTCCATGCGCCAAAGACGCCGCCAGCAGCAAAGCCTCCAATCAGGTAGTTAATTCTGCAAGTGATGGCATTTGTATAAATAAGAATTGGAAAGCTCAAACCAGTTAACACTCACTTATCATCCTTGCCGCGGGCGTTTGTGGCAGCGAGCGTAGTTAGCGTAAATGCTGTAGCCATGCCCATAAGCGGGCCCGTGTTGTAGGCAAACCTTCCGAGAGTGGGTATGTAGCCCTGTGGCTTGGTGAGGGTTAACACGTCGAATGCGGACCACGCCATACCGGCGACGAAGGCATATTTGTTTGTGGCCACAATCTTTCCAAAGGCATCTTCGCCATCAGGATGGTCGTAGTATTTGGAGCGTAAGATCGACATATTTGCCTAGATACCATAAAAAACATATGTATGCAAGTAAATAATAATCACAGAAATATTCAAACTAATCTGTCTACCGCTCATTGGCCAAGTGTTTTTACAGTGCGCTTTGGGCATTGCAGAATATTGTTAACATTTCCCTGGTCCATTATCATTTGATGAGACAATTAATTCAACGATAAATGCTTTAAACTATCCATTAATTTACTAACCTGCCGAATTTACGTAATTATTCCCAAACGCAAAATAGTTTGACAAAACAGCTGTTGACCAGTGTGTACCAACCAGAGAAAAATACAACCATTAAAATACTTAAAAAATACTAACAACATGCCATTTTGAGTTTAACATGCTGTAAAGTAAAAAGTAGCGCCTTTTCCTAACATTTTTCAAATTAATAAACTGTAATGTCTATTTTGAAAATACTGTTAGCAATCTATTTTTTAGTCAAGTTAAAAAGAAAAGAAATCCAAGTTTTCTTAAATCATGATTAAAATGTTTTTTTTTTACACGTATTCTTTTTATTCTAAATTCACAAACACTGTGGCACTAACATTAATTAATGTTTGATCATGAGGTGCAATCGAACATTATTGTATGGGTTCTATGGAGGATGTAATTTATTTGAAAAATTATCGTTTAAAATTAAAAATGATTCTTTTGATTTCAAATGTGAATACGTTTAGTTCTTAAATGATGGTAGACTAGTTTTTTGCCTTTCAACTAACAATATACACGTAAAATCTTGCACTTTTAATAAGGAGGCATGGATATCCATTTAATGAATTTTTTTGGCATACATTTAGAAGTTCAGTTGACCGAACAGGTGCAGATACAAAGCAAAAACTATATGATTTCGAGAACAAAATCGATAAAACACACAATACATATATATATATAGAAATACATACATATATGGGCATAATTATATACATATCAAATGACAAATTACGAACAGGATCTATGTTTGTTTAATCAGTCATAACATTCGTGATGAATCTGGTAAAGTTCACTCATATCTTCCAATCATGTGATGCCTGTTTTCAAATAAACTTGAAAGTAGCAAGTTAGGCAAAGCGATGCGATAGGGTTCGATGTTTGCATTATGATTGCGACAAACATACATATGAATATATAGTTTGCATTATATAAAAGTAGTAGACATTTTAGTGTTCGTCGTGTCCAATTATTTCAATATCATCAGCCAAGGGACTCTCAATTTCCTGTTGGTTTTCGCTACCATTTTGTTGATTTGCATCCAAATTAATTAATGATAACGTCATCTTGCTGCTGAGTATGACCTGCGATAAGAAAG
The DNA here is from genome assembly GCF_003285875.2 of Drosophila novamexicana. Taxonomy (NCBI): domain Eukaryota; kingdom Metazoa; phylum Arthropoda; class Insecta; order Diptera; family Drosophilidae; genus Drosophila; species Drosophila novamexicana. The sequence goes on along the minus strand of NW_020824765.1, from coordinate 4,295,289 downwards.
AAAATTCGTTGTACTCTTTGTGATTTAAGAAGTTTGTTTTATTTACTGCCGGTTCCTCAGATGATCCATTCAGCTCAGAATCGTAGACCTCTTCACGTTTCGTCTGTGAATCGGCCACCAAAATCTGCGAGTCGTGTGCCAATGCGCCCTCCAAGTAAATGGACTGCGGCTCGGGTAGATTTTCTTCCAATTTGGACTGAAATGAAAGCACACCAATTGTCAGTCATATGGCAGACACTATTTTCATAAGCACTAGATATTTTTCAAAGTGTTTCGCTTTTTGGAAATTTCTTTGACTATGGCAGGATTCGCTTGATCGTAATAAGGTGCAGCAGAGGCACTTACATGTTCACTATTTGCGCGGAAGACAGGCGTTGGAGGGCGTCCAGTCCATCTTTGACCGCCCTCGCAACTGGCTGTTACCTCCATGCCAAGAACCTGCACCCCATCAATGTATGTATACAATTTTATACACATATCATGCCAGTATATACAAAAACAATATAATAGTATAACTGTACAAATCAGAGTTGCAATTAATATTTAATTTTACCGTCATTTCACGCTCTGCGCTGATGTCGCGTCGCTTCCTTTGCTGCTGCTGTTGTTGTGTTGTGTTAGTCGCATCCTTTATACCCTGTGTTTTATTCTGCTCCTGATCGTTAGTTGTATGCCCATTGGAAATGTTCTGGTTTTCTACAGTTGTCAAATTCGTTTTTTCGTTGTCGTCGTGATGCTGTTTGAAAATTATTTTCGGATCATTAATTTTGGCATAACATTGAAATATTTAAAGTTAACAAAAGAACTGAGCATTTTTAAAGTTGGTTGGCTCAACAAAAGTAAAAAAAAAAAGAAAGACAAAAATAATTGAAATTAATTTGTAATGTACTAAATTAATTAGAATAATTAAACAATATTTACTTTTAATATTTACTTAATTGTTGTTAAGAAACGCAACGAAAAAAGTGCATTAATTGGGGTTTCTCAGTTACTTGGCTGGTTAATAAACAAAACAAAAATGTTAACAAACTTTCAACGATTGCTGCGGCGGGCCCGTCGTCGACGCTAACCTTATTCAAATCAGATTCAGATTCAGTTTCAGTTTCGCTCCTCGCCCCGTGCACGTCTCGACCGTTCAATTGCTCGTCGGCAGCGTCTATAAGACCTTGTATAGCCGTTACAACTACTCGATTTCATTTATATATGTATAGATTTTTTCGACAATATACAAGATGGGAGAGACATATATATATATATATATATATATATTTGTACATGTGTTACATGGAAACGAAGAAACGACAGAATGTAAGTAGATTTAATAAACATTTTGCATTGGCAATAGGCAATTGGCTTTGCTTTTGACTAAGGCTCAACTTTTCGATGTAAGTTCGTATGAATTGTGAATTGGCATGAGTTTTGGCAAAAGGTAAACTATGAATCGAAAAGTTTCTAAGCACATACATAAATATCATATGTATGTATGTATGATTAATTTCCAGTCTCTTTGTTTTGGTTTCTAAAATATGTCCCCCATCATAAGTATTGATATAGTAATAGAGAGCTACAGACACAATTACGTATAAACATACATACTTAGTAGTATTTAGTATTTGTGGATAGTTAGTTAGTATGGCTACAGTTTCGCATGCCGATCGCAGACGAGCACAGTTAGAAAGAAAGACGGCAAATAGTTTAGTAAGAGTGCAACAAAGAATGACAGAGAGAAAGGGGAAGAGAGTTCAGTCCATATCGAGGCCCACACATGCAACAGGCTGAAGCGTGAGCATAACAAGGAGAGAAACAGAGAGAAAGGTCATAGATAAATGGGATACTGAGCGGGCCACAGAAGCGATATTATAAAGCCGCGCTCCAGCATGCAAATCAGGAGCTGACGGACTTGTACAACACTGGTTTAAGAATCTGTGGCTTTACACAAACAGAATGTCAAACTTTTCGAGGACTAGGGTATAGTACATGTACGGGTATAGATAAAACTCGGTAATATCTAGAAATCAAAAGTAGAAACGAACTTATGACTTGTACTTAGTTTGGTCTATATCTGTGATTTCGTATTATATATGCGGTAAATAAATGTTGGTTGCATTAGAAATTTGGCTGCCGCTTGAGAAACTTCATAGCAATCATCTTGAAAATGAGAATACAAAAATATAGCATATTAATAAATGAGATCAAACGCCGATGAAAACTGCGCGCGTCAACCAAAAATGTATACATACAGATGTACGAGTGTACATTAAATTTGTGCGAAAATCTAAATGGTTTCATATGGTTTAAATGGATATGTGTGTCATGGACAATGGCGCTACCATTTCCACGAGATGACGTGGAGGACAGCAGCGCACACTTGTGCATGAATGCGGCTAGCTACGTTTGGATGGATGCTAACCTTTGCCTCATACTGATCGGTGTTCATTTCGGCAATTAATTTTGCCATCTCTCGCTCCGTGTCCTCGAGTTTCTTGCGCAACTTTTCAATTTCCATCAACTGCTCCGTTTCCTTATTGAACAGCGACTTCTCCACCTCGGCCAGCGTCTTAGGGGCTAGTGCCTGGGCGTGGCACTGTTGCTGGTGCGCCTTCAGCGTGCTGGACAAATTGGTGGCCATTTCCGTGGCCGACAAGGTGGCTTTGTAGAGCTCCTTGTCGTTGCGCCTGCCGTTCGCTGCGCTCGTCGCAGTTCCTAAAAAGTGTTCGTAGGATTTGCTTTAACTAACAATTATGTTGAGGCAAGGACAACGAAACAGCTAGCATAGTCATTTATATACAGCAACAAAATATAATTGTAATAGTTAACGATAATAAGGTAAGAGAACGGGAACGGTGTGAAATCGTATTTTATCACTACGATATGTATGACAAAAATTCTCTAACTACTCCAATGTGGTTTTGGTTTGGCTTGGTTATGGCTTGTGAATTAGTAGACACTTAAATACATACATACAAACAAACAAGTACAACATTTATATAAAAAATCTAAAAATTAAACAGAACACATCAAAGGCTTGAGCCCTCGATGCTCTTGGTTAACTACACCAAATGAGGAGGACATATTTTAAAACTGAACCAGAGCGATCAGAGATCTCGCATCTTCTCACACAACATCGACTATTCAATGCGTACAAAGACTCAAACTCAAGAATTTAAAAAAATAACAAAATCTTTTCTAGCTTACTTGTCTGATGCTCGCGCCAACCTTTTCGCAAATGGCAATGCAGAAAATTCAAAAAACAGATGAACGATTTGGTTAGTAATTGATTATGAGTTAAGTACTTGTGCTAGTGTCTGTGTATCTGTGTGTGTGTGTGTGTGTGTGTGTGTGTTTGTGTTTATTGTATATAAGGATGCAGTATGTGCAACTACAAAAAGTCGTTATCGTAAAGCTAGAAGTCTCTATCATCATCTATATATATTTCAGCATGGAGCTCAACTCACCCAATTTGGTGCCGCCTAAATCCTCCACCTGGCTGTGATTCTGTTGGCCAAAAACTTCTTGGCGGAAGCTTGGATCCGCTGGAACAGGTCCATACGGTGCATTTGGTACTTGCTTCTTAAATACAATCTATAACATGTGAGTATGTATATAAGTAAATAATGGTTCAAGGAATAAGTAAATCCAAGTTTCTTCCACCTTCATAATAGTATAGCCGAAGAACACCACGATGCCAATGGTATAGAGCGGCATCAGGAAGCCCATGCTGCTGCCGGCTCGCTGCTGAGGCTGATGAAAGGCACCCGCTCCCATTGGCGGTCGCATGCCAGGTATGGGTCCAGGCTTAAAATAAAAATCAAAATTTAAGTTCTAAATGTGAATAATATCAGCCCCTCTATATATAGAATGAGGCAACTTAATAACGAGGATATGTCGTCTAATCCTACCTATAACAATATCCTCCACTGTTAATCTTAAGAAATCTATGTAGCATAATTGACTGTCAATTGGACAGGAATTAGCTGATGTCGGACTTTGTAGCTGCTATAAAGACTTCTTGTGTCCGCATACACTTCTTTATATCTTCTATAGTTTCCCAATCTATATTTCGTCATAGGAAATACCTCAAAAATCCGATCAATATCTACATATAGAAAGACCTCCTGATTAGACAACCAAATAACGAGGGGTCGACGGGTCTTAATCCCTGGCCTACGAATGTAATATTGTCTTATAACAATATGCTCGACTATAAATATAAACTAATTACCTGATATCGGCTTCAGACCCTGCTCTAAAGAGTTCCTCTGCATATGTATGTGTTAGAGGTCGGAACCGCACACACTTCCACTTCCATATACCGTGTGTAGTTTCCTAGCACAACAAATGGATGCGCGGGCAGGTGGCGCATTGGATTTGGCACAAGTTCAACATGAACAATATTTTTTTTGTATTTTCTTTTTTTTTTTTTTTGTTTGCTCATCCCACTCTTCCTTTACGGTTGCTTTTGTATATATTTTCTTTCGGCTGTCTTTTGCCTTCAATTTGCGTGCAGTGTCATAAAAACAAAACCCAAATCCAAATAAAATAAACGCATCTATTTATAGGACTGGCCCGATGTCTCATCCCCAGCGTCCCCAACGAAGACCATGCGAATGAGATGACGCGTCACTTCGTCGTCAATGGAAAATGAGCTGCAAATCGAAGTCGGAACTCACCCGGCCGTCAACGATGCGGGGCGGTGGGTTACTTGGCGAACTCTTGCGCTCGACTATCGGAACGGTGGGCGTGGCTGGTATTGCGCGGCCCCGCTCACGCATCGCCTGATATATGGACTCCGGATGCAGGTGGGCTGGCCGTTCCTGACGCAGACCTGTGCGAAATAAACATATGGCAAACAATTAAACGTGTACAGAGAGTTAGGAAAACAATCAACATGTTTGTAGATCGGTGAGTGAAGCGATTAAATATGTGAGTATTTATCAGATAGATGCAGAGAAAGGCCGTTAGATTGGTTAGAATCAAGACAATCGTGCCGTTAGTCAAGCTGAAGATTAGTTAACGAAAGGGGGAGAAAACGCTTCACGGATTGCACCTACTTATTTCGCCCGTGTACAAGTTGATCTGTTTGCGATACAAATGAGGCCCGAACGGCTCGAGGCCCGGCTTTGAGGCGTTCATGAACTGCTCCCTGTCAAGCACGACATCACAACAACCTGGTCAGAGCAGGACAACACCAAAACACACACACACGCACACGTACAATATTCAATAATTAAAGAAATTAATCAAATTAAAATAATACGATTAGATTAGATTATGTGAAGATCGAAACTCACCGCCAGGTGCGCCGCGCTGGGGCTGATCCTTAAAGCTTGGCTTGGGCGGCGCTCCGCCAAACATCATGGGATGGAATACTTTTGGCCATAATATGGCAATGCAGCCAACCACGGTCACAATCGCAATGATGCCCATTTTCTTGGGCGACATGCTCTCCTCCGTGGCTGAGCGATGCTTCTGCTTTTGCTGCTGCTGCGACGATGCTGTGGACATGTTGACTTGATCGCAGGCGTTCCTTTTAAAGCTCAAATCGTAAGGCAACTCTCCGTGTCTGCTCGTGCTCCAGTTGAGAATTCTTTGGTGTTTTACCTGATGCTCTTATTGTTGTGTTCGGCGTTCGAATATTTTTTGAGGTTAACTTTGGCGTTGGCTCATTTTTGTTACGTTTGTTAATGCAGTTTTCCTATTTATTTAGCTGCCTTGTTATTGCATTATCTGAAAAATACGCACATACAATTTTCAATCTATATGCATAGACTATATGTATTTGGGCACAAAGGTTCACATTGAACCCATCTTTGCGCCTGCTCGCAATTACAGAGTATTTGAATTCTGATGTTTTTGGGCACAAAAAATTTTATTACATAAATAGCAGTCCCGATTATTTTATTTTTAGCGCTCACACTTTTCAGTCTTTTCAGTCTTTTTGGCTGTCTAATAATTCTTGCCGTGAACCATAAATATTGCATTCAAAACTGAAACGATCGCACATTTCAACAAATACACAAAACAAAATCAAAATCAACAATATAATAGCAACAACAATAACAACAAGAGCAATAATTAAAATTTATTGATCTAAGAGTTCCATTCAATGGCGCTGCCAACGACGACGAATGCTTACGCAAAGCTCCAATGTTGTTGCCGAACTGGCCAAGCAAAATTTTTCAAACTATTAGCGAATTTTTAAAAACAGCTCAGCGACGACGACGCGTCGCGTCGCTGCTCGCGTCGCGAGCCCAGTCAGCCAGCCCGCCAGTCGGCCATAATTTGGGCGTTTGTCTGTTATATTTGTGCCGCCGAAACTAAAATATAATGAATACGACAAAATAATTTGCAACATGCACGCCCTCGCCCGCACTCGCCGCGCGCGTTTTGACAGTCCCGCGCACCACACAAGCGCACGCGCTGATCGGCCGCATAACGGAATTTGCATACCAATACATAAGTATTTACATTCGTTGTTTGTTTTCATATTTACTATCATTTCCACGGCACACGCTCTTTTGACTGTAAACATGCATACATACATATATATATATATTGTAAATACTAATGTTTTTTGCCGGGACCAGACAGTAGCGTCTCTCTAACAATTTTCATTTCGCTTTCGAGCTCATTGACTAGCGAAAGTGTTGCATGTGCACACATACATACATACATTCATACTCCAATTAACAAGTCGCATGGCACAGCTAAGTATCTCTAAATGCTTGTGCCTTCGTTATTTTGTTGGTATGGTCAAGATCTGACATTCGCCGTCCATGTCCAGTGCTCCTCGCTTTGGTTATTTATAGAGTCACGGGCATTGTAAGAAGTCAATGTCGCACAGTTCACAAATGTTTTCATAACTTATTTATAAATAAATATACCGATTTGTAACGCTCGAATTGTGACAGTTTTGACGCAATTATATTGATGCACACATTCCAATTTTTCTTCACAATTTCTGCTGAACACAAGCTAATCCATACCATACCAATCCATTTACCTTAATTTAAATTAAGTATTCAAAAACTCTTAAATGCTAAATTCAAACTATATGTTTGTCGTTATGAAGTGTGGTCGGAAAATCAATATACGTCTGGCCAACTTATTGGTCCACCACCACAAATTATCGATAGTAAAATCAGCAGTGCTGTAAAACGTTTAGACAAATTAATATAATATAATCAACAGTTAGGCGCCAATTATTTCCATTTCTATCCGCTTTTTAAGATTTATTCTTTGTTTGTCAGCCCTGTATAACACAAGTTATTCGACATTCTGCGAACATCAACAACAACCTTTATAATAATTTCATAGTTTTTAGCCGGCTTGAAACGATTATCTCTCTATAAATACCATGGCAAAAAATGGCAACTATATTCTTATTAGATTGAGCAGAGTTGGAAAATTCGCCTGTGTCGGCAAAGCAGGTTGTGTAAAGTGCTTTTGTTATACGGAAGGGTTCTGCTGGGTGTTCGTGCCTTGAGCAAAAACGCAACCCTGGCATATATACTCTCCCGGCTTAAATGTCAACGCGTATTACGGTTTATTATGTAGCAAAATAATGGTTAAATTAAACAGACACTAATCGAAATAAGCTCCAGCATCATTTACTTAAACCAACAGCACAGGGTAAGTTGAATTTCTGAGGTGATACACGTATGCATACATATTTTGCGTTTGTGTCGTGCTTCATAGCATGAACAGCTGCTCCGCGCACCAGAGTTGTCATCCAGCGATACGGAAAATAAAGGGCTTAAATGAGCTGCAGTGCAACTCTGGTAGTGATGGTGCTCTTCTTTGTGTTATTATTGTAGACAAAGCCAAAATAAAATTGAGATTTGCCAAATAAATACATATTGGTACACTGAACGTGGAGTGAAAAGCGGATTTGCGTCGCAGTAAATAGCGTGTGAAACGTCGTAAATTGTATTTGGCTAAAAACCTAATGCGCGCTGTTGATTGGCGTCGCTCCAAATTAACCAAATTTATTGCTGAGCCACAGACGGAGTTCGACATAATGGACGACGAGGCATGCTTGACCGTTGAGAAAGAGCTCGACCGCGTTGTGAGCAAGTTGGAGCAACTGCACGAGATCGCTTCGGTCGAAATTGGAGACGTTGCGTCCCTTATGTCAGAGCTGGTCAACGTTTTGGGCAATGCGGAGCAGATGCTGGTTACCACGCTCAATGCTGGTACGCAAGTGAATGCGCCAGGCACGAGCAGCACAGACGATCCCATGGGCGATGGTGTGAACATGCAGGTGGAGACAGAGCCAGCAGCTCCACAACGTCTCACCGATAGCCAAATGGAAATAATCAGAGAAGCGATCTTAAAGTGCAATGATCGCGTGCAGAAGCTGTCGACGGAACATCGTGACTCGCATGGTTCCGTTTCGAAGATTGGGAAGGCCATCGATCGCAACTTTAGCTCGGACTTCAGCTCGACAATGCGCGTGGACGCGCTGCAGGACGAGGACAATCTAATGCTGCTAAACAAGGCCATCGCCAAACATTACTGCCGTCAGGGCATGGACGAGGTTGCCCGCACGCTAATCAAGGAATGTAAAATGAGCGAGAACGATGCCCAAGATGTGTTCGATTCGGAGCGCGAGTTCGCCGAAATCTACAGCATCTGGATACAGATACAGAAGCGCGAGCTGTCTGAAGCCCTCAAGTGGGCCATACGGCACTCGAGCCAGCTGATGGAGCGGCATTCGCTCATCGAGTTTCGGCTGCATCGTATGCGATTCATGCAGCTGGTTTCGTATGGCCTGGAGTCACAGCACGAAGCCATCGTGTACGCCAGGACCAACTTTCAAAAGTTTGCCGTGCGTTACGAGCATGAGATTGCCAACTTGATGGCCAGCTTTATATATCTGCCCGGTGGCCTTGAGAAAACGCCGTACAAGATCTTTCTAGCCCAGGAAATGTGGACCGAGCTATCGTTCACATTCCTCAAGGACGCTTGCCAGCTGTTGGGCATCAGCAAAAACTCGGCCCTCTCGGTGGTCGTAAACGCTGGCTGCACCGCGCTGCCTGCGCTGCTAAACATCAAGCAGGTAATGCAGTCGCGCCAGGTGCTTGGCATGTGGAATGGCTGCGACGAGCTGCCCATTGAGATCGATTTGCAGCCAGAGTTTCGGTTTCACTCTATCTTCGCCTGCCCGATTCTCAGGCAGCAAACAACTGAGGACAATCCACCGAAGAAGCTGACATGCGGCCATGTCATCTCGAACGACGCCCTGCACAAGCTGAGCAATGGGCACATCCTAAAGTGCCCCTACTGTCCCGTCGAACAGAATGCCGAGGAGGCCGTTCGTATTTACTTTTAAATGTAGACCCTAATAACAATTAATCATAATATCACATATACTATGTAATAAAATGTGAGCCTGCCTGTTGGTGCGCTTAAAGCAGTTCGAGCGTGGATCTGGAGCAGAAAGACGACAAAATAATTGGCTGACCGTGGGCGGATTAAGGTCTAGATTTTCGGCAGCTTTTCCTTAAATGTTATTTGCAATTGAGCGCGCATCTAGATTGTTTAGATAAATTTGCTAGGCCGAAGCGAACTACTTGAGCCGCAAGTCCATCAAAAAAAATATCCCATTAGTTCTTAATTACATGCATAATAAATAAACATTTGTCTCGAATACTTGTCTTTCACTATTTTCCATTTGCACATCGCTTGATTTCTACTCCAATGTCTGTCACTAGGCGCAGCCAAGAAAATTATTATATTGCGTCGCAAATTTCAGCCAAATCAAAAAAAAAAGGTATCTTTCGGTTGGGTTTTTGTTGTTGCTTTTAACCACTGTGCACTCAGGCGACAATTCGTGAGCAGCGTCCACTGTGCAGTCGGCCCGGCCGCTTCTGTCGAACCGGTTTCGGGTATTGTCGTGCCAGAGTCTCGAATTTTCATCGTGTCTGGCGTTTTGCCTGCAGTCAATTTTAGAGTTCGGTCGCAGACAGCTGATCTGTGGAAACGGTTAAGATAAACATATTAAAGTGGTCTGAATCTCTGTCTCTTTGCTGTTTAGTGGCAACGAACCCGAATTCGGCTCGCAGAACCGTCATTTAAGCTAATTCGAGTATACGATTCGTGATATATTGCGGCTAATAAAATGAAAAACGTTTTGGATGTCATGTCATTGCAGCAGCACGTGGAGACAAGCAAAGCACAAAACATGAAGCCCATTGATTATCGGTGAGTCAGTTGTGCAATTCGCGCTCCAATTTCCGACATACAACTCCATCCTTATCCTCGTATAAATATTCCAGCAAATCCACCAAACCAGGTCTCGTTCCGCTTTACATCTTCGAGTGTGCTGCCAAGCTGAAGATGAAGCCGCTGACAGCCGCATGCGCCGCCATTGTCTATCATCGCTTCTTCAAGGAGGTCAAGCCCAGCGACTACGACGAGTTCGTGAGTATCAGGTTGCCCCGCCATGGCGCACATACTCAAAATGTTTGTTTACAGCTGATAGCCGCCTCCTCGCTTTACTTGGCTGGGAAAATCAAAGATGACGACACGGTTAAAATCCGCGACGTCATCAACGTGGCATACAGCACACTGAACCGCGGTAGTGCTCCATTGGATCTGAACGATGAGTACTGGGCCATGCGCGACGCAATTGTCCAGGCCGAGCTGTTGATAACGCGTACCTTAAGCTTTGACCTGAACATTGAACTTGCGCACAAGGTAACACTTGCAATTCTTTGGCGCGCCAGTTAATCCATGCAATTTCTCTTTTTCCGCTTGCGCAGTATTTGCTTTACTACATGAAGACACTGCAGGATTGGGTGGGATCGGATGTGTGGAACTCTGTACCGATTGCCAAGACGGCCGCCTCGTACCTGCAGGACTTTCACCACAGTCCAAATATACTAAAGTACAAGCCCACGCACGTTGCCATTGGATGCCTGTCTCTGGCACTGCAAACGTATGGCGTGCAGGTGCCTCTGACCGACGAATCAGACGAGGCTTCGATGTGGTACAAGCCATTGGTCAAAGACTTTACCAGAGAGAATCAGTGGGAAATCATCGAGGATGTCATTGAAGTCTACAAGCACGAGGCGTCTCTTAAGGCCAACTGAACCAACCACGACCGCAACGCATCATTGTTATCAACAATTGGCAATTTTTGACCTACTCGCCATTCCTGCATGATTTTATTTATTCTCAGTCCAAACCAAAAATCATTTGTTCGAGACCTTTGGCTGCTCACTGAATTACTGAATATATAAACTTATTACAAGAAAATTCTGAACACATTAATGGCGATGTTTGTGCTTCTGCTTTTCCGACCGGTGGCGTCCTGGGGACACGCTGGTGCGTCGATTCGAACGTGAGCTGTAGGATGACGTTGCTGGCGACGGGGATTTGCGAGAGGTGCGACCTGAGCGCTCCGAGTGGCGCTTGGGCGAGTCCGACTGACTTCGTGACCGATTTCGCTTGGTAGACTTGCCACTGCGACTGCTCTCGCCACCGCTAAACGGCGAATGGGATCGCTTGCGACTGGCGCGTAAGCTGGGGCTGGAGCGGGAGCTGCTGCTGTAGTGAGCGCTAAGTGCATGCCTGGTGTCAGGACTCTCGCTGCGCTGTGAACTTCTCGATTTCGAGTGCATGTAGCTCAACGGTGAGTCTACAGAATCCGAAGGGGAATTCTGTGGGTGAAGCAGTTTAAATTAAGTAAGTTTGACTAACCTAAGGTTGTAGTAAGTGCTTGCACGATGACTTACCCGCTTGAGCAATCGTTTACGATAGTATGCCACTTGCTCGGAAAGTGTCCAGCCCGGTTCCAGGCGTCTCTTTCCGGACTCCAGTTCATCTTGATACTGCACGACTTTCACTTCAATTTCGCGCAGTTTTTGGCGACTCTCGTCGCTGAATTTTTGTGAGCTGTCGTCATCGCTATCATCATCCGAACTATAGAACTTTGGTGGATCTGGGGGATCCAACGTGTCCCACTTGCTTGTTGTTATGGCTTGGGCCTCAACCTGTTGTGGGTCAACCGTTTCCCATTTAGATGGAATAAAACCGGGCATTTTAGCCTGTGACTTGGAATCTGTTGGTCTTTGCACTTGCTCCATCGGCACACCATCCAAATCCTCATCCACTGAAAGTATTAATTACATATACAATCAACACTAACATATTTCTCAATACAAAGGCTTACAGGGCACGCCATCGATTTCGTCAAAATATTGTTCCCGCTTGGGTGTATCTCGTTGTTGCATGGCCACCGTTGACTCTGGTAGGACAAGCTTTAGAGCGCTCTTTAGCAGTGCAGCACCGTCGAGTGGCACACCATCCAAATCCTCGTCGTCTTTTTCCTCCCCAGAAAGTGGCGCACCGTCTATGTCCTCATCTAGAGCTTCCTCTGAGCGCGACTCATCTGCTTGGACCGGTGAGGTAGACTGCACTGCAAACTATTTACCCGCTATGAATATTATCTTGTCAACATATACATCGCTATACATACCTGTCGACCCAAGAATATAGCGTGCAATTGGGATAAGAAATCCTTTGGGTAAATTGTCCACTCCTCCCATGTGCGTATCACGTTACACACTCTAGTCTTGAAGCCCTCAGCTTTCAGTCGGCTCTCAATAGCCAAATAATAAGTGTGAAGGCTCTCAAATATGTCCACCAATTGCTTTTCCACGCTGTAAGCAAGCCAATCAGTGAAGGCTACAGATGAACTCACATAAACTTACGATTTACGAAAGAAAGATGCGTTTGACACCTTCACAGTGCAGTTGTGCAATATATCGGAGACAAGATATAGCCGCGCAATCTTCTTTGAAGCCAGCGTCTTTGGATTTGCCAACGACTCGGCAATGCACTCGCAAATCTCATCGGCGGCATCAGCATGCTCAATGCAAAATATCATTGCGTCACCGATGCGTGCGCGCTCTGGTGTCAAAGCCCGTATCAGGTCTTCCAGTCGATCACGTTGCCTGCCATTCAAGATACGATTTATAAATAAACAAGTTTGTGGATATAAACAAAATGATTTACGCGTTCGATAAGGCGCCTTTATGGACCACAGGTGCATCTGGGTCGACGACCAACTCATCAGGCATGCCTTGGGTGTAGAAATTAGCCACAGGAGGTTTCCAGACAGGCCCGTCCTTAAACATGCGAAACTGTTGCTCCCGCCACTCGCTCGGTGTGTCGCCCTGCAACAGCGAGAAGAGCTTCCAGCGGTAATATATATGCGCTGGACTTTCGTTGTCGAAGAGAAACGAAAAAATGGGATTTTCCATTTCGCGACTCATGATCAGCGCTTCGAACATAGGACCCTCTCGTATTACGAACTCGATCATGCGATGTATGATATTCAGAACAGATCTAAAATGCAGACATACATATGTGAACCAATCTAATTAAATGCATTCCAAGAAACCATACTTCTCCGTTGGTATAAAGACTTTTACAATGGATTTGCTCAGAACCTACAAATTAAACACATTAAATATATTAATGCTCTTGTGGATAAGATGGGTGACTCACTCTTTCCATATTCTCCTTGTCCTCAATAGAATCGTAATCCTTGTAGTTCTTCTTGGGCAATGTATTTGCCTCGCTAGGCGGCGGCTGAGCATTAAAAGGCAGACCCGAGGGAGGTGGCGGCAATGTTAGTTCTAACAGGGCTTGCGGTGCGAAAATTGGTGTATTCATGATGGGTACCGTTTTACCCCAGCCCAAACGCATTTCATAGCCCATTATATAGCGTCCGTTTAGAGTGCGTAGCGCCCGCTCGGCGTCCTTGCGGCTCATGTATGCTACAAAGCCACAATTTCGGCCACGTTGCTTCTCTTCCTCAGAACGTGGCCACATGATCTTGATGCTGGCTAGCGGACCATAGCGACCAAAGATTTCCATTAACTGCTGCTCGGAAATCTTGGGATTTAAATTGCCCAAATACAGGTTCGTTGTGTTCGGATCGCCAGTGTCAAATGAACCCCCAGCATCTCGAGCGTTGCTCGCCTGCTGTGAAGTGCTCGGAGCTTGTGGCTCTGGCTTTTGCTGCTGTGAAACTGGAGCACTCGCTACTGCCATATGCTTGTACTTGTGTCGCTCTTCACGTTCTTCTTGTATTCTATAAATATATGAAGGACACGTTACACACACAGGTGGTAATTTAATGAAATTGCCACTGTCTTACTGTCTCAATTCCTCCTTGAACAGCTCCAAGTTGCTCTTCTTTTTCTCCTGATTCTTCTTTTTCAGCGGTGTTGGATCTTTCTTAAGATCAGAGGCCAACAGCTTAGCATAGTCCTCCGCCTTCTCGGAGGCACTCTTATCAAGCTTGGAGCCCGGCTTGTACAGTTTGCCCTTTTCGCTTTTGTCCTCTCGCCTGGAGCCCGCATCGTATGTGCCAGCCTTCACCCACACTTTCGAAGAGGCTGTGGGCGTTTCTTGAAACGTCTCAACAAACTCTTTAAACGCCTGAACATAATAAATGCATAGTTATTACAAAACGAATCAAATATAATGCGTTATTAAACTCACATGTGCCGCCGCGGCCTCATCCTCCTTCTTCTTCTGCTCCTCTAATTCTTTTTTGGACTAAAACAATTGTTATTGTTTATTCTAAGGCATAATATTTATATTCTAAGAACTCACCAATTGCCGCTTGGAAAATGTGCCGACCGTAAAGGCCTCCAGCTTTTTTTCGCTAATGCGCTAAATAGATAAACGTATAATACTCGCTCGCAATTTGTTTATTTATCAGTTTTACCTTCATGCTGTTATGCTGTGTGCTTTTTAATTTTTAACATTTATGTTCTTATTTTTAGAAATACAATTTTCTTCTCGGAAATTTTATCGATATCGCCTGCAAACATATATCGATAACTCTGATATTGTTTGCATTTCATTCATGCGCATCATGCATAAGACGAAAGTCGACGTTGCATGAAACGACTTTTGATGTATTTCAAATCTTTTTTCTCAATAGAAAGTATCCACAATCCAAAGTATTCCAAATCTAAATTAACTTAAGTAATCAACACAATGTGCTTTAATTTCAATAAATATTAGAAAACAAAGGAACCCCATCAATAGGAACTCAAAACTTAGTATACCAACTGAGCTTATATGATAATATTATATCATTATAATAATATAATAGAATAGTTAATTCGCTATATATATAAATAAAGTTTTCTGCATATTAGCAATTATTTAAATTTAATTCAAATACTCTTATAGCAACAAACGAATAACTGAGAGTATCGATATCGTCGTTATCACACATTTGATGACAATATCGTAAATTCTGATGTGAAATATCGATATATTGATATGAAGTCAACATCCCTAATCACAATTAAGTTAATAATTTTTGTACAACAAAATAGACTGTGGTCGCTAACTGCCAGTCCACGCAGACAGATCTCATTTGCTGGGCAAGGCGTTAAGAGCCTTTGAATAAGCTGCTAAAATGGAACCACAAATTTGTCGGCTATGCTTGCGTGGTTGTGGCTCCCAGATGTGTCTTCAAATCTTTAGCAGCGATGCAGGTGCAGAAGGTAACGTGCCAAATGTTGCGGAAGTTCTGCGCCAGCATTTTTGGTTTGAGGTGAGCCAAGTGATAAACGCACACATTGACATTTATTCACATACTCGATCATTCTTCTTGCAGGTATTACCGAACGATGCAATATCGAAAGTTGTGTGCAATGTGTGCTGGACGCAGGTGTCTGAGTTTCATCAGTTCTACGTGTCCATACAAGAGGCTCAGGTGATTTATGCCAATGCGCCGAAGTTCAAACAGGATCCTGATCCGGATATGATGAGCTCGTCGTGGCCAGAGGAGGTAATGATGCCGGCCGAAGAGCTCACAGTGGATGGCGGCACAAATAACGATTATACCAGCACACAACTTAGCGTAAATCCCTTAGATGAACTAGACCTGGAAATGTCAACATATGCGCATGTTAATCCCGAAAGCAAACTAGACATTAAACTAGAGAGACTCACGCCAGACGAGTTCGTCAACCAATTGGACGATGTTGATATTATCGTTACACGAAGCGGGCGCAAGCGGAAACGTGACACCGAAACGAGTGATAAGTTGAGGACAGTCAAAGTGAAAAAGGTCGGACAAGCCAAAGGGCATGAGAAGCGGAAATCCACGACAAAAAGGACATTCAGGAAACAGCAATGGCCCCCATTTTGTAAACAGGACGAGGACTTAATAAAACGTTATATTGTAATGGGCTGTGAACTGTGCATTTTCCTGGCAGATGATTTCGACGGCATTCGAGATCATTTTAAGGACAAACACCCAAACGAGCGCCCCTACGTCAAATGTTGCGGTCGCAAGTTGAATAAACGCTGCCTAATTGTCGAGCATGCAAGGCGTCACGAGAATCCGGAATACATCAAGTAAATTGATGCATATCAAATGTACCAACATATTTATATGTCCTACTTATATGTTTGGTTTTCAGATGCAACGACTGCGGAAAGGTGTTTGCCAATTCGAGCGTATTACGCGCGCATTGGCTGGTGCACCATGTGCCTGACGAGGAATGTGATTTCCAGTGCGAAGAGTGCGGCAAGCGTTTCTCCCGGCGCAATCTCCTGGAATTGCACAAGGGTTCGCATGTGCCAGCCAGCGAGCGGAAGTTCGTCTGTCCAGAGTGTCCCAAACATAATGCGTGCGTAACCGGCTATATTACTAAAGAAAAGCTCCAAATAAAACACACATCTATTTCCAGATTTGCCACCGAGTACCACATGCAGGTTCACATAAGTATGCAGCACCGCAAGGCAGCCAACGTGTGCCATGTGTGCGGAAAAGAAATCAAGGATAAGGCTGTCTTCGAGAAGCACGTCCGGCTGCATTTTGAAGAAAGCGGGCCGCGCATCAAATGCCCTCGACCAGACTGCGAGAGCTGGCTCAAAGATGAGGATAATTTGAAACAGCATTTAAGGCGCCATAACGACGAGGGTAAATCGTTCATTTGCTCAGAATGTGGCAAGAGCTGTAAGAACTCGCGCGCCCTCATAGGACACAAGCGCTATTCGCACTCGAATACGATATACACATGCGAACAGTGCGGTAAAACTTTCAAAAAGGATATTAGCCTTAAGGTTTTATATTTCAATTACCTGCGTATATATGCATATATTAATAATATCTACATTTCAGGAGCACATGGCTCAGCATACTGGCGAACCGCTTTATAAATGCCCCTTTTGCCCGCGGACCTTTAACTCAAATGCTAATATGCACTCCCACAAAAAGCGTATGCATCCAAATGAGTGGGATCACTGGCGTAAAACAAAAACGGGTAGCTCCCAAAAGGTGCTACCCAGTGCCCAGGTGTCGCAAATGTTCAGAGAAGATTCTGAAACGTTCGCGATTCCGAATATTTCAAATGTATTTTAATGCACCTAGTTACCTTCCCCTACCTAATGTATATATATTTTCCCTAAGTGTAGAAATATATGTACGTATGTATAATTGTTTACAAAACCAATGAATATAATTGAGATTCGAGATTCCTTGTGAAACTAAATAATGGAATACAAATACAATACAAGGGGAAGCCCAGAGAGCAAAAGCACTGAAATATTTTACATAAATTCTTTCTACAAATTATGGACATTCTACATAAAATACATTGTGCTACGATAATTATGGAACGCATCCTCTATAGTCTAATAAATGAATTTATTTATTTTTGTTTTTATTTGAAATTCAAAAATATCGATTCGATTTGTGCACATATCGATAGGTCCACTTGTGACGTAGGCGCTGCGCAAATTAATATTCGAACTATCGTGCACAACCTCATAGCGCTTGTAACTCTTAAAACAAACAGCTACGTCAACAACGTTAAAATGAATGTAAGTTTTATTAATTACATCGCAAAATTGCTAATTGCTTAAATATTGGGCGCTACAATTATATAACTTTTACATGTTTCTTTTGACTCACCTGTTCATGTTTAAAATCAGGAATCGGAGATACCAATTGACATCCATACGCTAAAGCTTCAGGATTGGCTTATAAGCAGACGTATTGTTCCAAAGAATGTTCAGGCTCCGATCAAGGATATCCATTCAAAAATCAGCAACGCTCTACATGATATGCCCGCCAATGATCAATTAATTAAATTGTTATCTGGTTCCAGTAGGTTTCCAGATTGGTATACAAGTTTCCTTCGCAACTAATCGTCGTAACTTTATTGCAGATATAAACTATCTGCATGTTAAGGAGATAATCGAAATACTTAAGCAAACGGAAAAGGACACGAAGAGCGTCTTTGGCACCTATGGCAGTCAGCGCATGAAAGACTGGCAGGAAGTCTGCCGCCTGTACGAGAAGAATGCCACATACCTCGCGGAGACGGCGCAAATATTCGTGCGCAATGTGAACTATGAAATTCCCGGAGTGCGGAAGCAAATGATCAAACTGGAACAGCAAACGGATGATTGCTTAAAGCGAGCCCACGACCTGCACAAACCAGAGGCACAGCTTCTGTCCGAGCACGCCGCCTTGTTGGAGCAGCTGGGCGTTAAAGGTGATAACCTACATGCTGAATTCATAGAAGTGCTGGCAGGTCTGCCAGACCTGTACGCAAAGTCCTTGCGAAACATTGGAAGAGTGCAAGCTGGTATTGATTTATACGCTGAATTTAGCGGACAGCAGCAATGTTTGCCTATTCTGCGCCATTTAGTGGAGCACGGAAACACAACAGTTTATCAGTACATCCACAAAGAAGCCCCTCTTGCTATTGAGGAGCCGGAGGTGCGGCTTAACTTTAGCGGCTCCAGCACGAGTAAAGAAAACGATGGCAATGAAATAGACTTTGGCACGGATGACAACGGCGGCACATCCTCGACAGTCTCCGCAGAGATTATTGACTACGGAGACTTTCAGGAAACGGATGGCGGCAACATAGACTGGGGCATTGAAAGCGCGCCCACAGATGCGGTTGAGATTAATTTTGATATACCCGTCGAAGAGTACGGCATTGTAGTCGAGGGCACTGGCATGGACGGTGGAACTGCCAAAGGTCTGCATTCAGAATAATGTGTTGTTCCCTTTTTTAAAATATGGATTGCATCTTTCAGGTGATCAGGCCTATACGCTACTAGATTCGCCCAATTATCGCGAGCGTTTTCTGGACGAAATACACGAGTTGGAGGCATTTTTGCAAATGCGTCTCTATGAGCTCAATCATTTGGAGTCGTCCAATAATATCATGTTCTCACTGATGGACAACATTTCTACGCATGACAGCGAGAGTATTGGCAAAATATTGGCCGACGTTGTGAAGATCATTCAGCAGACCTCCGATGAGCAGACGAGTCATCTTTTCCAACTTAAACATTCGCCAAAGTACGCCGACCTGCTGACCAGCAAGCTGCAGCAGATGACAAAGGCTGTGGACAAGCTGCGCACAACACGGGAGGTGCTGAAAAAGCGTGCCGTGGAATTACGGGAGGAGCGTCAAAAATTGAATCCCGTTTTAGATGAGCTGATTGAGCAAACCCGGACCCTGCAAGCATTTATTGAAAAGGATATTTCAAAACGTTACAAGAATCGCGTTGTAAATCTTATCGGCGGCGTAAACTAGATAAATATATCTAAATTTTTATTCAAATAGATACGTTTGGGAATGTATGAAAAGTGCAAATAAATTGTTGAAATTTCAATATGGACTTTCTATATATAACGCTAGCAAGTAAAGTTGAATTATTTTAAAATCAGGTATCCTTTTATTTTCCTCCATGAAGTTTGATTAGCTTGACTTTTGTACAAATTTCCATTAGACTTACAAAATGGTATTGCTAGTCTAAGATTTTGTGATCGATTGGAATAACATTGTTCAAAAGTATTTTTTTAAAAGAATTTTATTTATTTTTATTTTGCTATTTTTATTAAATATACAAATTTTATTTATATTTTTTGTGTGTGTTTTAATTTGTTTTTATTTATTTTTTTGTTGTTTGTTTTGTTTTTTGTTTGTTTCTTATTTTTGTATCCAGAATACAAATCTAATTTAATGTAGTTGTTGGTTGCTTTTTTGTTCATAAAAGTAGCCTTACACTTGTATCGTTTTAAACTTTCACTTATGTAATGTTTCTTAGCTGAATTGAATACACAATTTGTAAACAAGAACAACGCTATAATTAATATGATTAACTTAGGGGGGCGGGGGGGTCTGAAAAAATATTAAGGAAATACATACATACCAATAAACATGTTTTAGTTGCGTTTGGAAGCGAAGGAAGTAAGGAGATTTGGATGTGTGCTTACAATTTATACAAACAAAGTTGTATTCAATAGTTTGCGCCCAAAAGATTTGAACAAATACATTTGCATATGCAACTATTGACGGGGAGATAGAGGGGCATACAGCATATAGTAGTATGCACTTTTAATTTAATTATATAATTACACAAGTTTTGGGTGTAAAAAGCCACAAAATGGATATACATTTAGACTTAGGCACTAATCTAACAAAAATGTGGGCTCAATCGCATTTTAGGTCATGTTAATCAAATTTATGCATATGTTTCTGCATGCAATAAATGTATGTATGTATATAATCATTGATTGTTCAACTAAATAGAAAATAACAAGCACTATCGAAATTAAAATTATTATTTATATATAATATATAATTATTTGACGGCAAAGGGCCTCGTGATATGGTAAGAACAACTCTCACGTTGTCCGGTTCGCGATCTTGCCTCCTATGGTGTGATGCCAGGCCCCAAGCGTTAATTCAATCAAATAAATCTACAATCTGTTTTATCGTGTTTTTTTTTAAGGGTCTGTCTGTTGCGACTCATATGGGATACGTATGCTTTGATTATACATATATCAACGTACGTATTTGTGTTAAGCATAAAATATTTTGCAAAATTTGTTCGAAAGTTTGTTGTTGCTGTGGTCTGCCGTTATTGTTGATACATGCTTACAGGCTACATCATGTTACAACATTTACGTAATTATGTTTAGTGTTTATTACTCTTTGTTTGTTGTTGTTTTCCTTACTCGCTACTATGTATAGATGTCTGTAGTCATGTTCATGTTCATATTTTTGCCATTGCATTTGATTTTGTGTCTGTCTGTCTGTATTATTATAATTATAATTCAGTTTATTGTATACAATACACGTGCCTCATAGGGTCGGTCGGATTAGATATACTGAGCATCGCAGCTCCAATCTTCAAGTTATTGCTCTATATTCCATAACATGCCAGTGTTAATGTTTGTTATTGTTAACCTTATCTAGTTAGAATCATCTTTGTTATCTACACAAGTGCTACGAATCGCTCCCGATCCGGATCTCGCACACTTTAACGTACAGACTTAAACAAATGTTTATTGTTAATGTTTTTCAATGAAAAACATCGCCTCTCTTGGCGCCTAAAGTTGCTGCTGGTGCTGGCCACCAGCGCGTTAGATTATGATTATGATTATGATTATGCGCGTAGTGGTGGTGCTGGTGGTGCCCTGGGACACCACCCAGCGCCGGCTACTTTGGTTGTCAATCGTTCTTCACTGGATAGTAGATTAGATCTGGCTGCTGCTGCTGCATATGATGCATATAGTCGTTGATTGGCGGCAGCACTGACTTCGTATCATCGCCCAGCATCGGATAGCCCACACCTACGCCGACACCCACGGGCGGCGCCGTGCGCTCATAGACGCTGCCGTGCGGCGGCGGCGGAGGCAACAGGTGCGTGGCGCCCGCCAGCGAGTGCAGCGGCTGCTGCAGGCCGTGCGCATGCGCGTGGGCATGGTATGGCTGAAAGCTGTTATGCTTCTGCTGCTCGCTGACCAGCTGCTCGCTCAGCGCGCTGTGATTGTAATGTTGCTCGTAAACATTGCCGGCGCCCGCATGCCGCATTAGACCACTGCCATAGGCGCCGCCGGCGTTGTGATGTTGCTGTGCCGCCTGCTGCTGTTGCTGCGGCTGTTGTGATTGTTGCTGCTGCTGCTGTTGCTGCTGTTGGGGCGGCGGCTGTGGCATTAGATCAAAGTTGTACTCCAGAGGCGTGGGATTCGTGTCGATGAGATTCGTGAGAATGCTGCCAATGTTGTTATAGTTGTGAGCATCTCCCGGTCCGACTTGGTTCGCCTGTGGCTGTGCCGTAGGGGGCTGCTGCTGCTGCTGTGGCTGTTGTTGTTGCTGTTGCTGCTGCTGCTGAGGCTGCACCTGTTGTGGCCACATGTGCTGGAAGCCCAATAGTTCGCCAGTCAACGCTGGGTCTTGTGGCTGCTGCTGCTGTTGCTGCTGTGGTGGTGGTTGCTGCTGCTGTTGCTGTGCCTTGTTGACACCGACAGCTGCTTGCTGTTGCTGCTGCTGAGTGGACGGCGCTGGGGCACCGACGTTCATTGGAAGCCCGAGAAACTCGGTTGAGTCGACAATGTAGAACTTGTTGTCCTTGAGCTCGACTGGCTGGTTGTTTGGTGCCCCGCCAAAGCCCATGTTGCCCCAGGAGTCAGTTGCCTGTTGCTGCTGCTGCTGCTGCATAAATTGCTGCTGCGTTGCGGACGCAGCGGCTGACGGCGACGGCTGCGGCTGCGGCGATTGCAATCGCGAGTGCTGATGCTGGGGCGAATGGGTGTGACGATGCTGTTGTAGAATTAACTGATGCTGGTGATGCATTGGGGGCATGTGGTGCGGCGAGGTGAAATGTTGCTGCTGTTGCATCTGCTGCGCCTGATGCGGATGGGGATGCGGATGTGGGCTCTGGGGCGTGTGGCTGCGCATATGTTGTTGTTGCTGCTGCTGTGGCGGTTGCGGCTGCTGCGCTTGCTGTTGTTGATATTGACTTATCATCTGGTGCTGCTGATAGCCGCCCGCCGTATTGCCAGTGGGCTCAAAGTGGAACTGGCTCTCCTGGCCACCAAAACTGTTCATCCGTTGCATATGCAGCTCTGGCGTGCTATTATTGGGCGTATGGGGTGTATGGGGTGTATGGGGCGTATGGCGATGGTGCGGCTGCGGTTGCTGCTGAGGCGGTGGCACCGCTTGCTGCTGCGTTGGCGGCGGCGTCGCTGCAGCATGCTGTTGCTGTTGTTGTTGCTGATGCTGATGTAGCGCATTTTGCTGTTGCTGCTGCTGTTGCGTCGGCGGCGGCTGTTGTTGCTGCTGCTGCTGTTGTAGCTTGTCTGCACTAAAGCTCTGATTGTACATGGAATTCTGCTGAGATTCGCTCGTGGAGACCGAGTGCTGCGACGTTGACGCCGTTGAGGACTGCGAGCTATTGCTGCTTACAATGGCGGCATTGAATTGCTCCTGCTGTGAACAGCCCGGCGTTGTAGACAATGGCGGCGGCGGTGTGGGCGTTGCCCCCACGCTAGCTCCCTTGCCTGCGCCCTGCTGCATCTGTTGCTGTTGTGCCGCGGCTGCAGCTGCCGCTCCTGCCTGTGACTTTGCCTTGCTGACTGCGGACTTTTTGCTAGCTTTAACCGGCGGTGGTCCTGGCATATCAGGCAGTGGCGCCATTTCTGAGAGAAAGAAAGCGGTTAAGTAAATTGTCAACAGTCACCGGATAAGCATGCACTTACCTTCATCATTCGATTTGGGAAAACGCTGTTTACCCTTTTTAGGAGGCGGCGGCTGATTCCCATGCATTGTTTGCTTGTGGCGGACCAAATGTGTTTTCCATTTGAAGGTCTACAGAGATGAAAAGCTGAGTTTAATGCACACATAATAATATGAGTAAATAAACATACCTGATCGCAGTGGTTGCAGCAGTGCGGCCGTTCCTCCGAGTGTGATGGCAAATGGCGCTGCAACGATTTGGCGGAGCCAAAGCGCTTTCCGCAAAGCGTGCACTTGCACTCGGATACATCGACGTGGGCGTTGCTGTAGTGCTCCTTGAGCGCAGGATATGTAAAGTACGAGGAGCCGCACAGGTCGCACACGTAGGTGCGCTTGACCTCAGTGTGCAGCTGCACGTGCCGCTCCAGATTGGCCTTGAGAGTGAAGCGATTATGGCAAATGTGGCACTCAAAGAAGTTGTCTCGCTTGTGCACGCGAATAATGTGCTGATATAGGGCGTTCTTTGAGGGAAACTCGGCGCCGCACACCTCGCAGATGGCGCCGTCGGCCTTGTGACCTGTCTCCTCGAAGTGCTGCTGCATCTTCTTCTGCGACAGTTTCAGGCCGCACTCACCGCACGGAAAGACTGCAAACAACAATTGAACAACGATATTAATTAAAAGCTTCGCTTTAACGATAGATATACAAGATAAAATGCCTCGACCAGGCTTTACTGGGCACCGGCGGCTTTGGTGAAATTTACATTCACGTCGACTCACTTTTGAAATCCTTCTTGTGCGACTCGACGTGCGCGTGGAACTGCTGCCGACGCGAGTAGGATTCGCCGCAGGTCTCGCATACAAACGGAAACTCCTTCACGTGCATCGTGCGATTGTGCTGAATTATTTCCTGCAATAACATTATCATCAATAAGTACTTTATCTGTTTTAATAATAATGTAAAGGAAGTCTCGTAAAAGTCTTTTGTCTATTGTCTTGACCGACCTCCTTCATGAAGGGGTGCACAACTCTTATTGAAGAAACTCTGCTCTGAGTCCTCTATCCCAAATAATGGCTAGCCTATAACATGGCCTATCAACACAGGTATTCCTACTAACTATCCACCAATATACGACATACAGAAGGATTACCTACTTCTATATATCTATCTGATAAACAAATTTGCATCCAACAAATTTTCACCCAGTTTTCTGAAGAGGCTCCAAATTGGGCTTAATCGTAAACGGCTTGGACCAAAAAATGGTCATTGTTCCTCTAATCTTAACTAAAGGTAAAAACATGGGAATCCAATAAATATTGAAAGCAATGAATGAATGAATGAAAACCTGGAATGCAAATGATAAATCATGTAAATTCCTAGATGAATGACCGACAATATTTAACACTTAAGGTTTCTACGAACTGTCGATATCAACAATATCCATTACATGCGACTAGGAATATAATTGTAATCCATTTCGGTATTTCTGATACTAATGCATAAGTTTGCTGAACCGCAGCAGCAATATGACATTAAAGAACGATCAACCAATGCTTGGTAAGCGGATCTTGGGTAATAAGAGTAAATATTTTAATATTTATCTTTTTGGTCTAAAGCATATGAATGGTTCGCGTTCGTACCTCCAGCGTGTTGCCATTGGGCTGACCGCAGTCGTGACAGTAGCCGGGATGCAGCTTGTAGTGGTCCAGCAGGGACTTGCGCTTCCGATAGGACTTGGGGCACAGCAAGCAATTATAGCTGGGCTTGTCCTTCTTGCTGCCAGGCGTTTGACTGCCGCCGAGCTGGGAGGGCGGCGCCTGCAGGGAGGTGCTGCTGCTGCTGCCGCCATCAATGAGCTGCTGCTTGGCAGCGTCCAGCTCGTCCATCTCATTGTCCAGCTCGTCATCTTCCTCCTCGCCCGACAGCTCGTTATCATCCAACTCCAGCGAGGAGTTCAGCTGCGGACACGCATTCGATCCGACTCCAGATGGAGCCAGATGCGGCGGCTGCGACTGCTGATGTGGATGCGGATGCAGATGCGATTGACGATTATTGATCATTTGCGCATGCTGATGCTGTGGAAAGGGGCTCTGCTGTTGTTGCATTTGCATTTGCATCATCTGCTCAATGATGGGCGGCATTGAGATTGGGTTATTGCTTGAATTATAGTGGTTCTGGTTGTGGCTCTGGTTCTGATTCTCATTCTGCAGCTGAATCTCACTCCCAGACATTAGCTGCGTCGTCGCCGACATGGCGACACCCTCAAGTCCATACGCAGTCCTCATGGGCATTGCCAGATGCTGCGACTGCGTCTGCATCTGTCCTTGCGACGCCGACTGCTTGGCGGCATGCTCCGCTCCCAGCTGCTGGGACAGCGCATTGTCGCTCTTGTTACAATTGATGTTGTTGTTAATATTGCTTGACGATGTAAGGCCATTGATCACAAGATTCGCACCGCTGCTGCTGCTGCTATTGCTGCAAAATAAAATGAGAGAAAACAAAATTTAATTCTCGAGTGCAAATGAAACTAAAAGTAAGCACTAGTCCAGTGTGCTCGACTAGTAGATATCCTGTACCCAGGCCTAAGACCGTGGCCTAAATGTTTAAGTTATTCCATCTTTAAAGAGAGGATAGATATATAACATTTCCATTCAATTTAACTTTGGTTGTATTGAATTTTCGTTGCTTGACGCTTACAATTCTCAACAAGTTAAAGCATTGAATGAATGGAAAGGTGCTTGCAAAATCAACTCATAATTGTGTGTATGTGAATATGAATCTATGTCTGGGTACACGGTATCTGCTAGTCGAGCATTGTGGAATTTATTTTGGGATTAGTTGACTTACAGATGGGTAGAATGAATCTGCGTCCCATGGCTGGTGTCCATGAGAAGGGAGGCAATGCCGTTGTCATGGACGGCGCTGCTGTTACTGTTGCTGTTCCCGCTGCCGGTGCCAGCTACGCTGTCCAATCCGCTGCCTACACCAGCCAGCATTTCGTCAATCTCAGGCTCCATTTCCAGCCCATCGATGAGACGACCTGCGCCTACACCATCGTCAATGAACTCCTCGAACTTCATAATCTCCTGAGCCGACGATAGCTGCGACTCTGTCTCGGACTCTAGCTCAGAGTCGCCAAACGAAATGGATCTGAGCTGGCGCTGCTCTTGGCTCTCCAGCTGCAGCGGCACTTCGAGATGTTGGTCCACTTGTTGGCTTTGCTTTTGCTTTTGCTCTTGCTCCTGTTCCTGCTCCTGGCCCAGCAACCTGGCAGCGGCAGCAGCATCAGCAGCAGCTGCTGCAGCATCGGCGGCGGCCTTCGCAAGCTGTCTGCGCTCGCGTTGTCGTCGCCATTCGTCCAACCGTTGCTCGCGCAGCTCCTTCAGCACGCGTGTCGAAGGCGTTGTGCCCAGCAGCCGGCCAGTGATCACAAAGTTGTCGTAGAACTGCTTAAGGAAGGGCTTGTGATGTTGGCTCAGCGCCAGACGTAGCAGCACCCGAAACTGCGCCCTGAAAGCGCGCTCACTGAACTCCCCGCTGCTGTGGTGATAGCGTAGCGTGTACTGGTTGTCCTCGTGGAACACATAGCCCTCGCCCAGGCGCGAGCGTATGGCCGGCGCCATAACGTCCAGGCTGGCCACGTGGCTGTTGTTGGTACGCTTTCGCTTGACCAACGACGTGGAGCCGATAAGCCTTTGTTGCCGGCGCATCAAGAGCTCTTCGCAGTTGTTACTATTGCTGCCATTGTCATAGTCATCGCCGTTCTCATAGTCCTCCTCCGCCTCCTCGTCGAACGTCGCTGCATATTTGCGCTTCACCAAGCCACTGGCCGCTGCTGCCGTATGTATCAGATCGAGGGGATCGCCGGAGAGGATGGGTCCCGCTCCGGTAATCGTATCCACATTGTTGCTGACACTGGCGCTCGCGCTGATGGCGCGATGAAAGTGCAGACGCTTGCTCATGGAAGACGAGTTCTCGGTATCGGCGTCATCATCGAGGAAGTCATCCTCCTCGTCGAGGCACATAAACTCCTCCTTGCAGAGAATCTTCTCAAAGTTTTGATTTAAATCGATAGCGGCTGCCTCATCCTCGCTCTCCCGTTTTATCTTAACGCCCGGCTCCGTTTTCTCCTTCTTGGTGGCAAGCAGCAGCTGCAACTGTTCGCTCTTCGCTAGCTGCGTTGCGTCCGTCCCGGCGCCATTATCATTCGGATTGTGACTGAACAGATTCCTGACGACTCTGTCGCAGGCCTCTGGATATTTGCACTTAAGCGTTTGCAGCAGAAATTTGATCGCATCGCACCGCGACGCCGCATTCAGACTATCCAGTAGATTCACAGACTGATCCACCTGTAAAATGCAAAATAAAAAAAATATATAAGCATTAGGGATAACGTAAAAAATAGCAACAAGGAACAACAAAAGTTGTTCTGAAGGCTCGGAGACGTCTCCTAGGAAGGAGCGATATACATTTCGATTAAATAGACTCCCAGGAAATGAAATTGGCTTCCACTTTGATTGAATATATAATATATACTTCTTGATTCCACTGTAATTTCATATTTAAAGTAGTCGCTATTGTTGGTGTTGGCCAGCTCCATTAATAGCTTATTCAATATTTATTAAAGTGACGCGTAAAAATGGCCAACTTCCGTTAGGTGCGCGGCCCACACAATAATGTGTGGCAGTGTTGTCACGTGCTCCCAGAATGGTATAATTAATGAAATTCTCAATTAAATCAATTATGTATGCACTGTAAGTACGAGTGTATGTGTGTGTTTTTACTCCAATTAAGTTGAATAGAGCCAACACTCACACGTGCACTCAAAAACTGTCATCAAATGCAATTACTGATTATGATTTTCCAAACAATTTAATGCAATTAGAGCGCCAAGAGCGCGCGCGCTCAGCTCAGCTCAGCCAGCGTCGACGTCGACGTCGTCGTCAATGAGAAGACCGTCAGCAGACAGCGCGGCGACAGCGACAGTAACTGCGCTGCCGACGCGAACGATTAGCGCACAGCATAGCGAAGATGGCAGGCAAAAGGCAAAAGTGTATAAAAAATAGCAGGAAAAATAAAAATGCTATGTCTATGTATACATACATATGTATATGCACATATACAACAATAATGAAAATAAAAAATAAAAAAAAAAAAAGAAAGAAGCGTGCTGCCAGCGACGATGTCGGCTAAAGGGGGGACAAAGAAATTAAAACAGCGCACAGTTTGTGCTACTTTTTCCCCATTCCACAATGTTGCCATCTCTATATATATATAATGTTAATGTACATGTGTGTGTGTGTGTGCGCGCGCGGCTATATTTATGTGTGTGCGAGAGTTAAAGCAGCGAGTCAACAAATTATTGTAGTTGTAGTTGTAGTTGTAAAAACATGATGGCGCTCTCTAAATTGCTCTCCCACAACCCACCCACTGGCTGGCATTTGTTTAGAGAGCGAGAGAGGTTAACAAATATATAGACATGTATATTCTCTTATATATGTATATATATATATATATATCGAAGGAGCTAGAGGGAGCGAGAGTGTGTGAACGGCAACTGTAAGGAACGGGTTGGGGGCAACGGCACTGTACAACAAAACTATGGACATGCTAGCCAGTTTTTAAATATTCTTTTAGCACGAGCATAAATTTAATAAGATGTTTATCGAGTTGAGAAAATTACTTATTACGGCAAAACAATAACTGGTTACTTAATATATTTTATATATATAT
Organism: Drosophila novamexicana; assembly: GCF_003285875.2. NCBI lineage: Eukaryota > Metazoa > Arthropoda > Insecta > Diptera > Drosophilidae > Drosophila > Drosophila novamexicana. The sequence goes on along the minus strand of NW_020824765.1, from coordinate 4,266,019 downwards.
TTATATTAATAAATTACTAATTCACTATATATTTAGATGGAAATCTCTTTGGGCTGGCGCAGCAGCTGCAGATCACATTAGAGTTTTTTTTACTTTATGTGTACTCTGCATTTAATGTATTTAATGTCGCCACATTAAAATGTAATCATTTGTATTTAACAAAACTTAAAAAAAAAAGCATAGGGTTATTTGATAGCGTTGAAAAAAAGATTATAAAAACATCATAATTATGAGTTAACTTTAGAGACTTTAGACTTTAGAGACCCACTTTGATAATATTGTTGCATAACAAATGTGTATTATTTATGTGTAAAAAAACGCGAATTAATTTGTTGTATTATAAAAACTGTTTTTAAATAATAATTATTATTCCAAATACTATTTTGCATAGTTTGGAAGCTTATTTGTGTCTATTTTGAATAACTGCGAATTGCTTTTCACTAATAATACTTTTATATTTATGACATCGAAACCAGATTTTGCATCAAATTTACATAAACATACCAGGTAAAAAAAAAAGGTGTATCTCTTTAATTTGAATTGAAACTATGGGTTTTCAATGTTCAATGGAAATGAACTAAAAACTAAATTATTTGTATTTCTATTTTCGAAGTACTAAAACAATCGCATCACAAAGTTAGAACCCTAAAAAGTTATGCAAATGCATTTTAAGATAGCAAAAAATGCAATATAGAAAATATAGAATGATTCTTTTCTTTTTTTAAAAATCTGGAATGCCAAGCAAAACCTTTAATATCTAACGGGAAACGTGCCAGCATCAGGAAATTATAAATAATTACGGCCCGAAGCATTCTAATTATGGTGTAAAATTTATTGACGGTGGCAACTCTTTTTGCTTGCGTTCTTCTCGAAATTGACAGTTAACATTGTTGCAGGCTTAAATTGAAGAAGAAGAGAGCACGGGGAAGAGCACGGGGCAGCGCACAAAACTGAAAGCCCACGTGCGTTTGTGTGCGTGCAGCAATACTTATGTGTGTGTCCATGTACAGCTGTAAGAGAGTGCGTGTGTACTACATACATACATGTACATAAAGACGTGTGTGTGTGTGTGTGCCTGTTGCAAAGCTTGAGCGCAAGCAAGGTAAAGGAAAAACAAATTACGATTTTAATTACATAAATATGAACACACTCACGAGTATGCCTGTGTGTGTGAGTGTGTGTGTGTGTGCACAGCTACATGTATATGCTTTGTACTATATACTTCATTAGTTCAGATTCTTGACTTAATTCCCTAAATATCTAAATATACCTTTGCATTACCGACTCCAGAAGATGTCTTTTTATTTTAGTAATAAATATTGCTAACATTTATTGCTTTATACACATTTTGCACATTTAGATAATGTTATCAAGCCTGTTTAATTAGAATCTTCTTTCGTCGAGAATCGTATTAAGCGGTATCTAGAGGTACGAAGGATCTTCAGTTCTGGCCTGGAATATCACGAGCTTGAGGGGAGTTAAATTATCCAAGCGCATAGAAAATCCCAATGGCATTTGCCTAACTCTTGGATAATCTAATATAAAACAGGCTAGTTAGTAATTAAAATGCGAGATTATTTTTGGCAATTTTGTTCTATTAAGTTCCAGTGATTATGCAGAAAGCACAGATTAAAATATTAGTTCGCTTGACACAATAATAAATAAATAAATATAAATTGATACAAATCCCGACTAAAAGCATTTGTCAGCTTCATTTGCATTAGGTTTATTTTACTTTAAAAACGAAAAAGTTTTCGTTTGCGAGCAGGAAATTAAGCTGCCGGTTTAATATCTTATAAATACATAGATACTTTGGGCAAAGAAAACCTGATAAATAAGGTAAAATTGTATCTAACAGATATATATAAATAAATATGCATGTAAAAGTGCCTGAAATATCTATAAAACTAAATTGAGCACAGCAACTAGTACATAAATAAGTAATGCGTGCGTGTATATATATCTTATAGATACATATATATCTTACAGATACATTTACGCATGCATATAGTATTTACACATATATGTGAGCATTAAGCACAAAGGCTCAAGTTCTCTTTGGCGCAACATGCGAGAAATTCTTGTTTCTTTTGTTTCACTTCAAATTTATGGTTCATTTAGATTAGATTCCTTTATTGTATTTATGTAAATCTAAGTTTTAGCTTTAACGGGAAATGCTCTGCCTCACATTAATCGAGATACCGAATAAATTATGGGTTTAATAGTGCCCATTTACACGCAATCGACATGTATAAGACTCTCAGTTTCTGCATGAAATTGAATATACTTATCAGAAGGGAGTTAAGACAAATTTAAGGCGTTAGTCGCATGACTTAAGAAATAAATTATTTGAAATTTTCTTTCTTCTAACTTTGTGTCCTCTATATCAAAGGATCGTTAGCCGAACTATTAAATTAACATTCAATTGACAGGCAAAATGTTAAACCGAAAGAATTGAAATCTTTACATTAAAATGCATCCTCAGGGAATCATATAAACATTGAGATTTTTCTCATAAAAACTTATTTTACTCAATTAAACTCAACTATTATAGAATTGATAAAGCTCTTTAGCAAGATGTTAAGTGTTCTATTTTGTTTGTTTCGTTATTTGCAGCTGTTCAGCATTAAAAGCAATTAACATGTACGTATTCGTATATCTATGTAACTGTTTATTTATTGTAGCAGTTATTGTCCGGTTTTGCCCGTGCTACGTATGCTTCTTATTCATTTTGATATATTTATAGCAATCCCGCACTTGGGAAAATCAATATTAACCCGTAATCCATTTAAATTCGATCGAATGCTATACCCTTAATTTGTACAGAATTTGTTTCCACTTATTTTCCACACATAAGAGCGGAATTTCAAATATTCTGTCGGTTTTATAAGTAATTACCATAAACTTCTCTTGTCTGAACCTGATTCGGTTACAAACTACATAAAAGAACTCAAAAAGGGCAAGGAATGTTTTAAGATTGGTAAAAAGAAGTAAAGCAAAAGGTTAATGAATAAAAAAGGGAATAAATCGTGAGTGTGAAATAACATTAAAGTTCCTGGTATGAACATAACATGTGTGTCTCAGACCTGGACTAAACAAACCTAAATTCATATGTAAGGAACCTCAAATCGGTTCTAGAAGTGTAATGAATATGGAACTATTTTTTGTTTTTCCAATTAAAGCACGAATTACTTTTTATTTCACACAGCAAATCGCACAGAACTTGTGAAAGTCAAATGTGGAACAGTTTTAGCGGGCTTTCAAATATTTGATACAAGAAAGTTCATAGAACATGCGAATAACTATCTTCTCGACAAGTCTGATTTCTAGAAGTTCTATATAACTATCTTCTAGACAAGTCTGTTTCCTGGAAGTTCCAAGTCTGTGGCTTCCTCTGTGCTTTATAAAGTTAATGGTATAATAGACCGGGGAGTATTCGATAAACGATTGCCTATGTACACATGTATTTGAAATACAAATGCAATTTGTCTTGATTTATTGGATTTGGCTGCTTCTTTTTTGGGCTGCTTCGTTTTGATATTGTTATGTACCTGTTCGGCACGCACAAGCACAGCGATAAAGCAACAGGGGAAGAGATGAGAAGAAAGAGAGTGAGAGCACACACACACACACACACAAGCAGACGTGGACATACATATATACATGTTTCGAGGTATTTGTTTACATACAAAGCACATATTTAGGTTGCCAAACTGTAAACGTTGCTGTTGCAGTTGCAGCTGTAGCTGAAGTGGGGCAAGAATCGCGGCTGCATTTTTAGCAAACTTATGTTTTACATTTTGAGCGCATGCAACGTGTACGTTGTGCACACATGCACAGCCACACACACACACACACACACACACGCACATGCACTATGCACATACATTTGTGTGTGTGTGTGTGTAGTTTTACTAATCAAATAAAAATAGCATTTACGTTGTCCTTCTTTATTAATGAAATTGGCACAAAGCGAAACAAAACTAGCTACACATGCATACACATATACATACACACAAACATATACAGACATGAATTTGCGTACAGTGGCTCAACATTTATCAAATACTCGACGTACATTATTTAAGCTTTAATTTGAATGCACAAAACTTAAGCCTGTATTTTCAAATATTGTTTGTATATCATCATTCCCCCCTTTCAAATTCACAGTGTACTCTTGTTGTTGTAGCTTTTAATTAAATTAAATGAATCAGCAGCGATAAAATGTTTAATTGAAACACTTTAAGCTCATTTATAAACGCAACATTCAAGTACAATTAGACAATATCTATCCGATCTTAGTTCTATGGTTTTCGAATGGCACCAATTGGCTTTAGCATCTTTCTCTTATTCGAATTCTAACAAGAACACAATCGAGAAATTTATGAAAAATTGCCTGCAACCTTTTATTTTACCACTGTGCACGCTGTTTACAATTCTTCACTTGTGCTTTGCTCGTCCATTCGTTCTCCCCCTCACACGAGCACGAACACAAACACACAAGCATACAAACACACAAACACAAATACAATCAAATTCATGCTCTCTCGCTCTCTCGTTGTTGCCAGTGTTGGCGCTCTTGTTGTTTTTATTGTATATGTAGTCAGAGTGGCGCGCACAAGTTGGATTTCGTAGTATTTGTAGTATTTATGCACATACATACAAACATATTAAGCTATGTAAATACGCTTGTTCATAAGTGTTTTCGTATGGATGTGTGCGTGTGTGCATTCAAGTAATGTAATGTTGTTATAAACTAATAAAAATAAAAATAAATATTTTCTCAAAACGACGAAGAAAACAAAACAAAAGTGAATAATAGCCAGCCCCACAACTACGGCAATGAGAAAATGGGTCGAAAGTGGGAGAAGTAAAACTGACTGACTGACTGGCTTGTGGGCTAAAGAGGGGAAAAGGGTAAAGGGGAAAGAAAAACAAAACTACAATTCATTTTAGAAAAGAAAAAATAAAAGAGAAGAGAATAATGCTTTTATGTGGCACTGGCATGGGAAATGAGGAAAGGGAGTGCTACGGGTTAGTAGGTGGGGGAGAGCTTAGGAGGTAGAAGGTGATGTTAATGGTACGGGTTGGGGTAGGGGTGGGGCAAGGGCACACAACTACACTGCGGAAGTTCATGCACAGACACAAGCACAAAATATCCATGTTGCGTGTGTGTGAATGTGTGTGTGTGCTTAAGCGCGCGGATATTGTGCAAGAACTGATTGTGGGGCGGGCAAAACGGAAGGGGCAGGTTAAACGAACGAAGCTTTTAAATAATAAAACAAGCAGCTGCCTGCACCACCCCAAAAGCAGAGCTATAATATAATGATGAATATTGATTACAGATCATGTACCTAAGGGATCATAATAAATACTTAACATATATGTGTGCGCGCAATTTCTTGTTTTACTTTTTTTTCGAAGGTTTAAAAAATACTCATTTTTTTTAATGATACTCGGCACATTTTTATAATAAAAGATGACAACAAAAACAACAGCTGAAATTAAACTGTTAGTGCACACTGTACTTCACTTCATTTGTTATCTCTTTCGCTCTCTCTCTCTCTTTTGCTTCTCCATGCGACTCTGCCGCTCTCTTCTTTGCCTACGCATTACACGTTGTTTTGCCACTCTCATTTGATAGTCGCACGGAATGTAGACTTACATATACATATGTACATATACGCATGCATGCTTGTGTGTATGCATGTGAGCATGAATGTACACATTTATGTATTTAGTTAAATGCGAGGGGGCTGGGACAGGCAGGGTATTTTATAGAAAACATTATTTAATTACCAGTAATTTAAAATCCAACTGTGTAGTTTTGTTATCCATTTTGTTGTTGGTTTCTGCATTTGGCTGAATTTTATTTATACGTTTCACTTACACACACACACATACACTTACACACTTGCACTGCGCATACAAGCACAATTTTATGATACACACACATACATACAGTACGTACGTATGTATTTTATTATTTCGATTTTTCTTTACTTGTGTGTTTCGCGTTTCTTCTACTTGCTCGCAACAGCGCAGCTCTTTTTTTTGTGTTATTTCATTTTCATCATTTTTCTTTTGCCCTTTTATACGTTAACGTTGACGGCTACTGCGGATGTCGCTGTTGCGGCTGCTTCTACACAACTTTTTTCTGTATTGACAACATTGAGATATTGCCATTGGTTTCACATTTTATTGCATAAATTAACAATATCAAATGCTTAACGAATATTTGTACACTTTAACAATTGCTGCTGCCTGATTGCCACTTTCTGTGGCACGCACACACAGACACACACTCACACCGACGCGCGCTCAATGATGATCTGCTGCGTAGGAAAAATTTCCTAATGTTTGCTTTTATTTCTATACCGATGCGCGCAATATATTTTAGTAATTTTCCATCAATGGAAACCGATTATTTACTATTTTTACAAATTTAGTTTAGTTTCTTAGGAGCAAAAACTGCAAAAAGCGACGGAATTTCCACAAAATGTTTTGTACGGTATTTTTTTAGTGCATACGAAAAAACAGGTCATTTTTAGGCAATTTCTGACGATGACTGCCAACTCGCTTGAATTGTCAGAGTTGCCACATCGCATACTTATCGTCATCGCTATCGCCAATCAATTTCATTTCCTAAACCCATAATTTTGAAATTTTATTTCATATACAAAATTAACTTTTTCCATTCTAATTACAAGTTATTCATGTACCATCTCATGCAACACAGACTGCTTAGGATTTCGACTGTTGCTGAGCTTGCTTCTCTTTCTTAGCGGCTTCTGCTTCAGCCTCCAACTTGTTGTATTTCTCAATTAACTTCTCCACATCGGGCTTTTCCAGAACGCTGTACACCGTTGTGTTGTTAATGCGCTGCAAAGTGGCCATTTCGACCTTCTCTGTGGTCAGCTTTGTTGTGTCCAAAGTCTTGCTCAGAACCTTGATGGCCAAATCCTTGGCCTCATCCAACTTAATGTTGTCCTTGTCGGCCAGCTCCTGCTTTAGCATAGAAATCGCGGCACCAAAGTTGTTGCCAATGCAAGTGGCCTTCCAGCCTCCATAATTGCCACTGGGATCGGACTGATATAGCTGATAGCCATACTTGCTATCCCAGCCCATGTAGAGCAACGACACGCCGAAGGGGCGCTTGCCGCCGTATTGAGTGTACGCCTGCTTGATGTCGCACAAGTGGGAGACGAGCTGCTCGCATGGAATCACCTCGCCATAGCTGAACTGATAGCGCTGGGCGATCAAACGCAGCTCGGAGGTCAACACATTTGCATCGGACGTAATGCCCGCCACGGAGCAGACCATATTTCTAAAAATTACATTTTGAATTTACTATTTAATTCATTGGTGTACATTTTTGTAGCTTACTCATTCAGCCGGTAAATCTTTTCGGATGGAATAGCGTTGTCTAGCAACTTGTTTGTGCTGCGGCATTCGGCTGCAAGCACAATACCGTCCTCTGCCAGAATGCCCAGGCATGTGCCGGCATGGGATATGGCCTCCATGGCGTACTCCACTTGGTAGAGGCGACCCTCGGGCGAAAAGATAGTTGTGCGGGAATCATAGCGACGCGCCTGGAAAAGTCGGCGAAAAAGAATTATAAAGGTGATTAGGCAAATTGCACATGCATGTGCAAGCCGACGAGCTTGTGTCTGTTAAACTCTATGCTTACATCAGATTAGCTTAATTGTGGATGGTGCATAAAATGTACTTACCATTTTATATTAATTTGAAAGTATAGACAATTTTTTGTATGAAATTAAGCAAATATGCGGCGTCGAGTATTGTTTCTGCCAAATTATACTTGTCATCGCCGAACAGAGTTGTCGCCTTACTTTAGTTTGGTATTCAATAAGGGAACAAATATATCGATAGTTTTCTATATTAGGATTTGGACCGAATGTGTAGAAGCTATAGAATAAAGAAGCTTTTTAATTAAAATTTCATTGTGGCTAATACTTAAAATATGGAGTGTTTGTTTTAATATTAAAAACATTATTTTTAATCGACTTAATCAATACATCGATAATAATGCAAACTATCGATTTCCAAGAAACCAACGATATGTCCAGTGTTTCCACTGATTGATGCACGTTTAAGCAACTGCTCATTTTGAAATTTAAAATTATGATGTTGCTACTTTATACAAGCGGCAGACATTTTTTCTAAAACATATTGCAAATAATGTTTTGTAATGGTGAAATTTATTAACCCTACTTATTTTTTTAGCTATTTGCTATTTTTACATCCTATTAAACGATAAAAAAAAATGGGTCTTAGCATCGATACTTATTGTATATTTATATTAAATACTAGAAGGAATCACAAATTAATTTCGTCCTGTAAGCTGGTAACACGTAAAAAAACAACGAAAAGATTCAAATGCATTGCAAGCGTGTAGATAATTGACGTTTATAAACTCTTGAATATCAAAAATAAATGAACATAGAAAATATGAAATGTGCAACTGTGAAATTTACGATTTTAATGCATAGCACAATCATAAAAGTCATGTTAATTAAAATCTTATCACATGCTTTACACTGGAAGCATTATACTGAATATGATCAATAAAAAGCTGAAGTTTATTTGCCAAGATTAGGATAAAATGCACTGTGTTAGGATATGGTAGAGATTTTTCTACAGAAATAATCATCCATTTTCGAAAAATGCTTCGATTTTTTAGATAGTTTTAGAAAAATTAACAATCACAAGCTTCACAGTTCTCCTGGCAAATCTGCACAGTACCTAGCAGTTTGTAGATTTTCGTATAGTATTAACAAATCGAAACTATATAGCTTTTTGGATACTACCCTCCAATCTGCCTATAACTGTAAGAAACTCAATTTTAAAGGAGGATCCTTCAAGAAGGAAGCACAGAAAATAACATAAATTCTGGACTTTAAGGGTAAGGCTAACTTGTTTTTAATACATTCTTTATATACAATTTAACTTAACTTACAACAATATTCCTGTTCAGGTAATATCCTAATATGTTGCTTCCATATATATTCTAAATATATTTTAGTAAAGTATATATATTATATTATGCGCATGTTTATGATTAATTTATGATTAAGTATCGACAGTAAAGCAAGAGACAACAATGCCAGGCAGACTAGGCGGGAATTCAACATGCACTGGGCCATAAACTCAGCTCAAGCAGACACGATTATAGCTCGCTGGCGAATGGCATGGGCCAAATCCTACCCACACCCCGTAGCAAGAGACGCAGAGACGCATTAATTGTTGGCGGCACGCGACACGGTTTTATTAGACTGTTGCTCCTCTGGCTGGCAAACACTTTAAATTCAAATGGAGCACGCTCGGAAGGCAACAAGTGAAAGCAGACGCAGTGTAAGGAAAACAATTATGTCCTTATTTTTATTTTTTTGCAGCAGCAGCAGCAGCCCCAAAGTTGCCCCAGAGTCTGTGCCGCTGACATTGCCGCTGACATTGCTCGCCTAACCTTAGACATTCGCAATTCAATTGACACGATGCCGGCTCCGGATTCGGCTCCACGAGGCGCCATCTCACCCACAGGCGAATGCCTGCCATTGGCTGGGTCGCTCGTGCCCGATGCCATCCACTTCGCGTCCGGGTTGGAGGCGTCCTGTTTGCCGAGCAGCGTCCTGCCTATATAAAAGGTCCAGGCTTTGCATCTGGCTCATTCGATAGACGCGACTTCCTAAGTTCGGCCAAAGTATATCTCGGAACAAATCTAACTCTTGTATTCAACAAAATTTAAATATTTGTTAGTGGTTTTTTTCCAATATTGAATTTAAAGTGAAAGCTAAATTAAAATTAAAGCTAACCCGTTTTAGAATACTTTGTTAAAGTCTCAAAACTTTTGGCAACATTTAAAGGCAACAACTCACAATAATTATTTGCGCCTCATTATCTTTTGTAAGTGTGATTTGAATTAATTTCCCATTTCTATGTTGCCAGCGCGAAAGAAAGTAAATTAGTGGATAAATATGAAATGCTTTAAATTTAGAATAATTTTGATATTGTTTCGTTCAATCAATTCTGTAATTCTTAAAGTTGTCATAAGCGCGGATATACGACTAGTCCAAAATTGAAGCTCTTCAGCTTGATGGGGCTTTATTATATGGGAAAGGATCCTATCTCTGCACATAAAACTGTTCGTGCTGAGTGATTGACTGATTGACTAATTGATTGACTGATTGATGATCAAAGCACGGCACAAGCCATATGAGATGGAAAGCTTTATTTTGTGGATTTTACCTTATGGGATTTAAGTGCACGCTAGCAGGGATTTTTTTTTGGGGGAATTTCACCCGCAATTGTGGAAAATTGACGGAAAATGGTCTTGAACTTATTTGCAGAGGCGTTTCTTTGATAGGGATGGGGGGTCAAAGTTGAATTTTAGGCTTTTTTCTTATTTTCAGTGTCGGGAAATATAGAATATGCTGCTTATTGCCAACCTAATTACGTCTCTGGGCTTGCTGATGCCCGCATTTGGGATTGGATTGCATCAGGTCGAGTCTCGGGAGGGCAGGGAACGTGCTGTTGATGGCATTACGCACCTGGCAAGATCCAGCAATGGTAACTTCAATGGCCACTTGAATGAAAGCATCGACATCAATGTGTTCGAGCGTATAAGAGAGTCCAAAAATCAGACTGGGGCATTCAACGAGAGTGACATCAGCAAGATGCGTGTCTACAATGTTGGCGTTCTAATGGCCTCCCATTTGGGTAAGTGGACTGGGCGGGCTGGGGGCAGCAGCATAAAGTCAAACTCATGTAACCTGCCTTAGATTCACCTTTTGACCTGGAACGCTGCGGCCCGGCTGTGGACTTGGCCCTGGATCAGATTAACAAGCGCTTCCTCAGCCCGCACAACATCCGGCTGGTCAAGAAGAAGGCCAGGTATGTCCTGATTTGCCCAACTTGTTTCCCAATTGCCTCCTAAGTTTAAGTTCTGCCCGGCCAAGACTATCGCATTTGTTGCGTGTTGCACGAGTCAGTTAATTACTCGAATTTCATGGCCGCACTCTTGAGCTCTCCGGGCCTGATCCACCACATCCCATTCCCATTTCCATGCCCCTTCGGCTTTCCATGCAATGCATTTCGAGAATGTTTTGCACAAATTATTTGTCTATGCCTTAATCCTCCTGTGCCGCCCACCCATTCCAGTTACCCGTCGTGCTCGGGCGCCCGGGCGCCGGGATTGGCGGCGGATATGCATTTCAAGGACGATGTCATCGCGTTCATAGGACCCGCGTGCGCTTTCGCTCTGGAGCCGGTTGCCCGTTTGGCCGCTTACTGGAACACCCCCATTATAACGGGAATGGGTGATCAGGTGAGTGAGACATCTGTCCGTGCCCTTCTCAACGCGTATCCGCCATGTCTGCCGCGGCACAGCAAGTGGCTTTCAATTATATGCTCGGCTTGGTGCATAATAGCCAACTAATCCCTCGCACCACACAGCTCCAGGCAGTCACATTCCACCCCCCACACCTTGCCTGGCATTAACAATTAAACGGGATTTTTAAGCAATTCCACGAAAGCCAATTGGAACTGAATCATTGTACAAACTAGTTGCTTGGACAATGTTTAGACGTGGCACAGATTCAATAAACGCATTTCCATTTTCTTTCTTCCACAAAGCCGCCCTCATCCGAGGGCGAACTGACCGTAACCTCCGGCATTCTGGGCAGAATACACAAGTGGAAAAACGAGAGTACGGTAAGTGAATCATCCCAAAGTTTAATTACAAAAAAATAAAAACAATTAAATAAGATATGCTCGACGAGCAGATACCCTGAACCCTTTAACTTTGGTTTTTATAGGCCCATCCCAATGAAATATTCCGAGCTTAAGTATGATAGCGCAGGAGAAATACTTTTCCAGGAATATGTTCCATATATAACATCTAATAATAATATAAAATATATATTATATATCCATATATAATAACTCGTGATCGCCGGACTTAAATGACAATCCAATTGTACCGAAATTGTTTGGTTCAATTCGCGCTACTTGCGAAAATAGGAGATTTGAACTTGCATCTTCTCGCTTGCTAGTCCGACGCGCAGGCAACCCTTGTGTATGATGTATGATGTATTTCATACAAGCTTTGACCCTCATTTTTCCGTACTTGGATGTCGAATTGGGTCAGTCAGTCGTTTAGTCAGTCAGGACAAACTCTTATATATAAAAAGTAGACTAAAATAAGGGAAGATTTAAAATTTGATTGTTAACGCTTCTAATAAGTCTTTCTTTCAAGTTGTTGTGATAGACTTAACATTCATCTGCAAGAGGTTCAGATACTTTTTCGTAGTACTGTGTGGCTGCAACGAGACTTTTGTTACAGGGCATGTTCAAGGACAAGTCGAAGTATCCGACGCTGACGCGAATGTCCTATTGCCAGTGTCGCCTCAAGCTGGTCTTCGCCAGCGTCTTTCGTCAGTTCAACTGGAAGCATGTGGCGCTCTTGGTGGATCGTTCGGAACTATTCTCGTTGACGGTTGGCAAGAATCTGGAGTACGGACTGCGTCAGGAGGGACTGTTGAGTTTCGTGCGCGAGCTGAACGGCAACGAGGAGGAGATATACGAGAACTATCTCAGGGACGCGAGCATGTATGCGCGGGGTAAGGCTCACAACTCAATCTGACAGATTTGAATGTTAAAAATTGGACACATGTGTCTCTGTGCTCCGATCCTAGTGGTCATCCTGTCTGTGCGCGGTGTTCTCGTGCGCAAGTTTATGCTGGCCGCGCACAGTCTGGGCATGACGAACGGCGAGTGGGTGTTCCTCGATGTGGAGATATTCCAGAGCGCCTACTGGGGCGATAAGGACTGGGAGCTGGGCGACGAGAACGATATGCGTGCCCGCAAAGCGTACGAGGCTCTGCTGCGCGTCTCACTGCTGCAACCGACCAGCCCCACCTTCCAGGACTTTGCGGACAATGTGCGCGAGAATGCCCTCTCCGAGTATAACTACACTTTTGGCGAGGGCGAGGAGGTTAACTTCTTCATCGGGGCTTTCTACGATGGGGTCTACTTGCTGGGCATGGCCCTGAATGAAACGCTGACCGAGGGCGGGGACATTCGAGACGGTGTCAATATCACGCGCCGCATGTGGAATCGCACATTTCACGGGATTACGGGACACGTTCGCATAGACGATAACGGGGACCGCGATGCCGACTACTCTATACTTGATCTGGATCCCATCAATGGCAAATTCTCAGTGGTGGCACATTATTACGGCCTGCACAGGTGTGTGTATCCTTGGCCTGTTTGCCGAAGGCTTTCTTTAACTGCGTTTTATTCCAGGAAATATGCGGCTGCGCATGGCAAGAAGATCCATTGGCCCGGTGGCCGGGAGGAACCTCCACCGGATATTCCACCCTGCGGTTTTCTGGGCAACTCACCCGACTGTCACGGAAACGGTTAGCTCATAATCCATTCTCTGACTTCACTTGATTCAATTTTGATCCCCTTCCAGAAACCACAATCATGTATTCCGTATTCGGACTGGCGTTGTTTTTGGCACTTGTGTTTTTGGTCATCTGTCTGCTGCAAAGGTAAGTAAAGACAGACAAGGAAGAACACGTAAGATCAAAGATCAGCCGAAGATTAAATATTCTTGCAGATGTAATACATGTTTTCGAGACTTTAATGAACTCTTGGAGGCATAAATTTAAGAAGCAAGTAAGAGCAGCTCCTGCTTGATTCTGTACTGGGAATTGAATTCTCGAAAAGCTTCGGTGCTTATAGTCCGATTATAATGAAATAATAGCGCAATATTCAGTACTATACTATACCATATACCTACATACGAAGTTTGGTGTATCCTGTTCTTATCATTTTATTCAATTTTGGAAAGGAAGGAAGAAATTAAAAAATGGACTTATTCTGCGTATTATATACTAGAACATATGTATTTCATATTTCAAATCTTTAGCTCTGATTATTTTCGAGTTTCGAGTTTGACTCTATCGTTGTCCAGACCAAGAATGAAGTTTCTTGGAAATGAAGATTCTTCTTTCTTTCTTCTTTACATGGCCAGAACCACGCTAAAATTTTAGACATTTTCAATGGATTTGGGTTATAAGGTAGATCTCTATGATCCAATATTATCCTTCGGCCTATTTAGCAAAGCATCTAATCCAAAGTATCTCTATAAAGATACTTGCGACAATTCAAGGATCTCTCCTTATGTAGTTTTGTTGAAGACAGGTATTCAGTATAACTATGTGGACAACTTTATCTACTCAATAAATAATAAAGGGATTTAGTTGCTTGTACTATACTAGCCATAAATGAACCTACTAATGTTCAGTCGCGCCTCTGTCTCCAGGCAAATGAAGCTCAGCAAGGAGCTGCACAATATGTCTTGGCGCGTGCGACCCGAAGATGTGCTGATAGAAATGGGCGGCATGTTCGGCTCCAAGGGTGGACTGCAGCGCCTGGACGTGGAGAACATTTCGCTGCAACAGTTCGGCATACATTCTGGACGAGCTTCGATTGCCAGCTTCGCCTCGTTGCCGCCGCAGGTGTACACGACAATTGGGCAGTTCAAGGGCGAGCGGGTGGCTATCAAGAAGGTGAACGTGAAGAAGGTGGAGGTGACCTCGACGCTGCTGTGGGAGATCAAGCAGGCGCGCGACGTGAGCCATGAGAATACGGTAAGGTTCGTGGGCGCCTGCATCGATTTGCCGCGACCGACTGTGCTCATCCTGACGGAATACTGCTCGCGCGGCAGTCTCAAGGATGTGCTGGAGAACGAGGCCATCGAGCTGGACTGGAACTTCCGCATGTCCCTCATACACGACATTGTCAAGGGCATGAGCTATCTGCACAACTGCGATGTCGTCGCGCACGGCAAGCTGCGCTCGTGCAATTGCCTGATCGACGGACGCTTCGTGCTGAAGATTTCCGACTTTGGCCTGAGCACGCTGACCACGCCCTCCGACTTTGTGCGCGACCAGAACTACTATACCAGTAAGAAAGTGGCGTCTTGGAATACATGTGTTGGCATTTGCTGTTGTTGCTAACCAAGTTGATTTTCCAGAGTTGCTGTGGATTGCGCCGGAGCTGTTGCCGATGACATCGATACCCGGCTGCCCGGCAACGCAGCGCGGCGACGTTTATTCCTTTGGCATTATTCTCGAGGAGATTGTCAACCGCGGTGGGCCCTACCAGGAGGCACGGCAACAGGGCATGGACGTGCACACGATTTTGCACAAGGTGCGCCAGTGCGAGTATCCACCCTTCCGGCCTCTGATTCGCGAGCGAGAGTGCCCGCCGGATCTGCTGGTACTCATGGAGAAGTGCTGGGCCGACAATCAGGAGGAGCGTCCCGCATTCTCGACGATCAGGAGCAACATACGCACGATCATGAAGTGAGTAGAGAGTCTCAGATTTTCCATTAATTCTCATATGCACTTGGGTTTGTCAGAGGATTTTGCGAGAATCTTATGGACGATCTGCTGAATCGCATGGAGCACTATGCCAACAACTTGGAGAGCCTCGTCGAGGAGAAAACCAGGCAGCTGAGCTTGGAGAAACAACGCACCGAGGAGCTATTGTATCAAATCCTGCCACGCCCCGTCGCCCAGCAACTGATGGCCGGCGATCTCGTGGAGCCCGAGGAGTTCAGCAGCGTGACCATCTACTTTAGCGACATTGTGGGCTTCACCGAGCTCTGCGCGCGCAGCACACCCATGGACGTGGTGAACTTCCTCAATGATCTGTACAGTACATTCGATCGCATCATCGGCTTCTACGATGTGTACAAGGTAAGTTCACAACCCGATAGATTACAAACCTGATTTGTCGCTCTACAGGTGGAAACAATTGGCGATGCATACCTGGTGGTCTCTGGTCTGCCGGAGCCGAATGGCGACAAGCATGCCCGGGAAATTGCCCTGATGGCCCTGGACATACTCCAGGCTGTCTGCTCGTTCAACCTCAGGCACAAGCCCGACTACAAGATCCAGATTCGCATCGGCATGCACTCGGGCTCCGTCTGTGCCGGCGTCGTGGGCAAGAAGATGCCTCATTACTGTCTCTTTGGCGACACCGTGAACACTGCCTCACGTTTGGAGACCACGGGCATGCGTATGTGGCCATCGACCTTTTAAAGGCTTTTCATATTCTAATATCGTTCAATTTGCAGCTGGAAAGATTCATGTTTCGTCGGCCACCAAGGCCATCCTGGACAAGTTTGGCACATTCGAGCTGGAGCACAGGGGCGATGTGGAGCTCAAGGGCAAAGGCACCGTTACCACCTACTGGCTAAATAGCACCACCGAGGCTGAGGCGCGTGCTCCCACTCCGCCGCTCCTAAACACTGACGAGGTGCCTTTTCCCCTGCTCTTCGCCGGCATGGGAAAGTGAGCCAACGCAGAGTATCCATTACCCAACATCTCAAGTACAAATCTAGCCGGCAATTAATCTAAAAAGAAAGTTAACCATTTGGCGCAAAAATACTTAATTGCTTTAAAAAATAATTGTTGTTCAATTGTTTATACCCTGCTCGTAACGTAAAAGAGATTATGTTAGTACCTGTGAGTTAACGGTCGACTTTTTTAAACAATTCGTGGAAGGCTTTTTTCAACCATGCGGAAAAATCTATACAAATGGAAATAGAGCCTGAGCTTCAACTGAGTAGAGTATTGCGCGGTCGGCTACAGCCAAAATAAAATTCTTTACTGAACCAAAAAATAGTAAAAAAACTAAATGTTACCTGACAGAGAATAGTATTCGAAATATTGTGTGATATTAATATGAAAGCTAAGCGCAAGCTCTCAAGAAATTGTATACCACAAAATTGATGGATGTAATTGTCAGTTAAAAAATTTCGTAGTGCCAAAAACAAAAGATTGCATTTTTATAATTGATAATACAGATTTGTGTAATCCGATGAAGATAGCTTTACCCCAAGATCTGGGACTATATATTCGATGCTTGAATTTCCCTAATAAATGTTATGTTTGTCTACATGTATAAATAAATTATTATAGCAAATGTTGTTGTTAAATGCCAAATAATTATGTGCGGCATAAAATGTAGTGTATGTGCTTCGCAACTTCAAACAAGATTTAATATAATCAAAATAAAATATATTTGTTGTAATCAACGAATAAATATTTGCACATTTATTTTGAATTATTGTATGGATACTGTTAGGTTTTTGCTCATGTTTGAGAAACATAGTGAAACTAATATGTGCCGATATTTTGCAAGACAAGAAAGTTGTTCAAATGAAAGCTGTAGGATATCGTGTTTTGATCCGGTTGGGTGTGGGGTCTAGCCTAGGCAAGGCTGCTAACGATAGCTTTCTGACCGACGAATATCCATAAAAGCAGACATGGACCATATATTGACTCGTCTGTTGGTATTCATCAAGTGTATTTTTTACAGTCTGCTAAATTTGTTTATTATATGTTTTATTAGTTAAGCCCGCCATCAATATCGGCTATAACAGGACAGGTAGGGTAAATTTAAAAAGTTATCATTGACAAGGCTTAAACATAAGGAATACAAGGTGGAAAATGCCTCCTGCTATGTGTTACATAGTCCTTATCAAATTATAATAACTCTCTAGAAAATATATCTTGCATTGGTGTTTTTTTTAAATTTCCTTCCAATTTGTGAGCGAGTACCCGCGTTAAGGGTATGTTTCGACTCGTCCGTTTCTCGGCACAAAGCTCATCGGAAGCTTTCGCAGGATGTGCTTGGCGACATTTTAGCTCGTTGCCAAACCAGCTGCTCCTTGCTGGAAACAATCAGCTGTTGGGATTGTGAAAAGCTTTCGGGGCGAAAAGTATTCTCGGAAAGCTGACTGAAAAGGAAACTGAACAAAAACAAAAGTGACAAATTATTAAATAAAATGTGTTTGCACTGCAAACGAACACATGCTAATGTGAACTCGAGCCGGCTGCCGCATCATTGATGGGATACACGGCCAGTGGAAGTGTCATCCGTAGAGTTCATAGTTGCATTCGCACCCGCAAGGATAATCTGTTTAGCAGCCATTGAGCACACGCTTCCCCGAGCAGGCTCAGCATCATGAAGATATTCAGACTTCGCCTGGTCAAATTGCTGCTGTTTGGCTTTATTATCGCCAACCTGGTGTTCTTCTATTACACCTGGAACACGCTGCTCTGGCGGCGCATCAGCAGCGCGCTATCGGGCGAGGCCGGCGAGGCGAGGCCAAAGAGCGATGGCATGCGCGCGAAGCTCTCGCCAAAGGACAAGGCGCGCAACGCCAACAAACATATACGCAAGTCCATAACAATCGTATTCTATGGCCACTACAACTTCGAACAGGATCTGCGGCCCAGCATCGAAAGGTGAGTTTACTACGTGCACGTGCTTACAACTGGGATTGATTCACTCGTTGTGTCCCTAGCATACTGGAGGTTGTGCCCAATATACCCATCCTGGTGCTGCAGGAGGGCGCCGCCGATTATGCTTACCCGCCGGTTAGCTTTGAACGGAACCTGACCAGCGGCGAGGAGCAGACGGTTCACTTTATGAGTCTGGCCTTCGATGTGCGCCGGACTCGCGAGCAACTGAACCCACTCGCCGCAATACACACCAAATATGCGCTCCTTATGCCGGACAGCGTGCGCCTGAGCAGCAAGAATCTGTTGCAGAAGATTCTGCGCGAGATGAACACGAAGTCCGGCTCGCGGGAGCCTAGCAAAGCGCAGCAGCGGGTGACCGTCGCGCCGGAGGAGACTGTGCGTCGTCTGGTACTCGTGCCGTTCGCGGGCAACCAGAAATCCTTCAGCAGTTGCGCCAAGCTGAACCTGGACCTGCCCAATTGGACTATGGAATTGGATGCACGCAATGATAGTACGCATTGCGACCTGGTAAATGAAGATGAAGTCCATATGATATAGACATAAAATGTACTCTGCTTTCCAGTTCCTGCAGAAGCATGCGATTCTCATTGACGTGGCAACACTTGGTTCTATGCCGGAGCCATTCGCTTTGCCCTTCCCGGAGATGCTCTACGTGCAGGCCAAGATTGCCAACCTAACGGTAACATAAAGTCTTATAGTACTTACCCTGAGCTCGCTTTTATATCGAAGTATTCCATTCGCATAGACGACCGTATTTCCTCAATCCTTTCTGGAGGGGCGTCGGCTTTTTGCCTCCTTCCACACGAAGCAGCGACGCATGGATCTGCGTCGCCGGCAGTTCCGTGAGATGTATAAGAAGCTGCAGATCAAGCGCCTGGTGCGACGAACCCATCGAGTCGGCGGCAAGTCCACAGCACGTGAAGGCAACTGGCAGCCGCACAGCCCCGTGCTGGATGCACAGTTCTCGTCGTCCAACTTCTCGCTGCCGCTTGTTACGGACATTGATCTGTTTGGCTGCGAGAGAACGACCAAGTCGTGCATCGGCACCGTCTACAACAATCGTCCCTTCTACCACTATCTGGGCAAGCACACGCCCCCGTGCTGCCTGGACAAGCTGAAGACCACCTTCAACCATGTGCTCGAGGAGTTCGAGAACGTGGGCATACGCTACTGGCTGGACAACTATGCTCTGAAAAGCGCCATCGAGACCAATCAGCTCTCGCCGGATGCCTACGACATTGACATCAGCTTCAATGTGCAGGACCTGGAGCGGTCGAACGCCATGAAGAAGTCGCAGAGCAAGCCCCACGTGGACGGCGAGGGCTTCTACTGGATAAAGGCAACCGATGGCCACTACTTCCGTGTGCAGTTCTCCAAGGTTAATCAGGTGGGCGTCAATCTGTTACCCTACGAGATTAGCGGCAACGAGGTCCGGGCCAGCGGCTTCTTCGGCTGGAAAGCATCCACCTTCGCTTCCGACTACTTGCATCCCATGTCGACCGTGTTGTTTCTGGGCAAGAGTGTCATGTGCCCCAACAATGTGTTGGAGTTCCTCGAAGGCAAAAACATCAAGGTCAGCTCGGATGATGCCGCCGAAGATTAGATGATACTTAGCACCACCTTAGCATCAATTGTGTTTAGCTCTTAGCATAAGTTTCCATTTAAAGATCGTTAAGGAAAAGTTGTATGTACTATATGATCGTTGTGCTAAGCTCTATTTGTAAGATTAAGGTTATGTGTTCCTTTCTGTGCTCGCCATATTTATGTTGATAGCTAGCTCGCATCTGTCTATAGATATAGCTACATTAGTAAGCGATTATTCCTCAAGCCAAGGTTCTCGGACCTACTCGTCTACAGTCCATTCAATAAAGATCTCGTGTACTATTCGTACTTATTTAATACGGCAACTTATCAAAATATAATACATTATTATCGTAATAGCTGGCTTCTAAGTCCGCACAGTGGTAGCTGCATCCGGCACCGGTGAGCCCTCCGGCAACTCCCTTACCAAGGACAATAGCTTCTCCAGCTTTGCGTTCTGCAGCGTCAGCTGGTCGAGATAGAGCTGCTTCTTCGGTGGCTTGACCATGACGCGAAGGTTGGGCGACAGTTTTAAGGAGGTGGTAACTCCCCTGGAAAAGATAAGCTTGCATTTATCCCGTGTGGAGCATACAAATATTCCCGTGATACTCACTTCTCATCGCCCACCACAATGAAGGGCAGCTTCTCATTGAAGGCCAGCCGGGTCAGCTTATTTTTGCGCTTGGGCACCACAGCCTGCACGCATATGGGCTTGTATTTGTTCACATTCAGGTCGAACACATGCACCTTGCCCTCGGTGGTGACCGCTGCGAATACGGTGCTCGAGTAGGGCGCCCACTTGACATCGCCTACGGCGGAGCCGAGGTCAAATATGAAAAGCGGATCGGCTCGCATGTCCTCCCAGACCTTGACACGCCAATCTCCGCTACAGGACACAAATATATTCGAATCAAAGCGATTGTAGTCGATGCGATAGACGGACATATTGTGTGCATAGTAGGTCATCAGATACTTGGAGCTAAACGCAGTGCTGCACTTGTAGATCAGACCGCATTCGGTGCCGACAAGAAAGACGGATGTATCTGAGGGATGGAACTGGACACAGGAGCCGCCACTTTTGAGTGTGACTTTGGTGCCATCCGGCCCATCCGCAATGCCGTTCTCTAGATAGAGGGTAATTATGGTGGTTACCCACAGCTTGTTCTGCATGAGAATCCAACTGAAGACGCAGCCGTCGGAGGACACAGAGTAGAAGTTGATCTCGCCGTCGACCATATCGGGTCCCCATTTGATCTGCCAAACGCATTCGGCGTGCTTACATTTAACTCCCCTAGAGATGTACATGGGCTCCTTGCAGCCATCGCGCAGATCATAGACGGCCACATTGCCATCGTACAGACCGACGACCACAAGGAACGGATAGTGTGGATGGATATCACAGCACATGACGCCGCAATCCGTTTGAACTAGAGTAGAAAAACATTTAGGGCTGAGGTCTGACGTGGAGCCCTATCAAACTCACTTATGTAGTCCGGGTACGAGGGGTTCTTCACGGTGAACAGGCACAGATAGCCCTCATTGGGCTGTTTTAGGAAATCATCTGCAAGGAATCGAATATCAGCAGGTGGGGAATTCCCAACAACAGCGGGTTTACTTACGTGAACCAAAGCACACGGCGAATAGATCGTAGTAGCACGGATTAAACGTAATATCGGTAACGTTCATTTTCTTGGTCTTTTCGTATTGGAACTTCCAAAGTGGCAGCAGGTTGCCCTCTCCTTCGCGATACTCATCGGCCGGATCCTCCCAATAGCGGTAGTCGTTGCCAATATCGTCGTATATATTCTGGTTTATCATACGCTCCAGAATCTGCCAGCATCTGACATACTTGCGGTTGAGCTGCTCCGCCAAGGCGGTTTTCTTTTTGAAGCTCTTTTTGGTCGAGCGTCTTCTGTTATCGCCATGGATGTGGCCCGTTCTCTGCTGCTCCTCGAAGTCCTCCATATAGGTGTCATAGATGACCCACTGCAGCACGTTGGCGCCGAACTGGGAACGAGGCGGCGGAATGGTTTGGGTGTCCACATTCTAGAAACACGTTACGGATTGTATTTAGAAATGATTCGATGGTTATTATGGTTCTACTTACACGCTTGGGATTGACATAGGTTAGAGTAGCTCGTTCACAATAGTTGAATTGATTGATCAGTTTACGCTTTTTGCCTGGAGCAGAAACTGCTTGCTGTACTCCGCCCTGCTCCTCGTCCTCGCCGGCAGCCTCGGTCTCGGTGGCGGCTTCGCCCTCTGTTGCCTTACCCTCCTCGTCCTCTTCTTCCTCGGCTTCCTCTTCCTCGGCGGCGATATGACCGTGTTTGCTACCCACATCGCTTTTCTCGTCCTCTTCGCCTTCGCCTTCCTCTTCGCCCTCCATTACAGTTTCCCGCTGCTCGACCACCGAATAGTTCGGCATGGGCAATGGGTAACCGATTTCATCGGATTCCTCAACCTGGATGCGCGCCTCTTCGGAGTCCACGTGCAGCGAATTTCCCGGAAAGCTTATTAAAGTCACAGTATTGCCCGGCATGGGTGCCGACACATATTCGCCTTCCTTGAAACTGAACACAACCAAATTACGTAGCACATTTGTATTTGTGGGCGTTAGCACCTTGGTGACCTCCTCCCCGAGCTCGGCCTCTGTCAGATCCAGTTGGTCATCCGGCTTGATCAATTGGCGCGATTTCATCCAAGCATCAAAGTCATCGGCATCGCCTCCGCCGCCGCCACCTTCTCCCTTGCTCTTGGATCCTCTGATCTATTATTTTTTAATAAAATAAATAATGGGTTAAGGTATGAATGGATCAAACGAAGTTAGCACGGCAAAGAGTCCAGTGTGAAGTGTGTGGGCATCATTATTGGAAGTGCGATAATGGTTAGCTTATCTGGGAGCGGGACATATGGAAAACCGGTCAAAGACTTACCTTCGATGACATAGGATACTTTACAGGAATCTAACATCAATTGTTCGAATTAAGGGTGCATCGATTTTAAGCTACGTGATTCGTGGGTTCGATATATCTACAATATAATCAAAATCCCACGGCATGCATATATTTCAGTTTTCAAATCGAAGCTACTTCAATACTTGCCAATTTACTCTTTCCAAAAGTCTACAACAACATTAATCTAAAGCTTATGTATAAGGAATTCAGAATTGATTTTATGGC
The DNA here is from genome assembly GCF_003285875.2 of Drosophila novamexicana. Lineage (NCBI taxonomy): Eukaryota > Metazoa > Arthropoda > Insecta > Diptera > Drosophilidae > Drosophila > Drosophila novamexicana. The sequence goes on along the minus strand of NW_020824765.1, from coordinate 4,242,885 downwards.
TGTGCGAGGGAGATAATAAGATTCTTTATAATATTTGCGGTTGAGGATCGGACTCAGATATTACGTTTGATAATCTTGACTATTTGTTATTCTCATAAAAACTTAATTTACTTTGAACATGGTACATTTTGTTCAAAAAGGGTCCATCACAATAATTATATTATTTTTAACTTTTATTTATTCCATGAGTTATTTTGGAAAGGGCATTTGTGTTCGGCGAGCCGAGCTCTCGACTGGCTGGCGTGACATTTGCAGTTACCTCCTCGAGTAGCTGTTGCTCCTTCATGGTCTGTTCATCCTGGTCTTCCGGTAGACCCGCGGCACCGGTATCTGACATATTTGACGAGTAGTTACTTGTACAGTTGTACAAGCTAAACACTAATGGATCAGGTGCGAAGTAGACAGGTAATCTACGTAAAGATGCTATGCACTTATATACAGTATATGCAGCTGTCGATCAGTACGCACAATTTGACATACTGACAAACTGACTGACTGACTGACTGAATGAGAAGATCTACATACATAGTTGGAAAATAAGATTTGTATTTACAGAATTGTAGTCTAAGATTGTATTTACATTTTGTTTGGCTTGTTGCTGTTGCTGTACAACTAAACACAAAAAATATATATATTTACACACACACACACAATTTGCACTACTTGCGATAAAAGCAACTTGCATAAGGTCTAGTACAAAACTGCTCAGATACAGATAGATATATGGTTACAGATACAGATACAGATACAGATACTGATCGCTACGATTGAATACTCAAATACCGCCATGGCCTTGTTGGCAAGCTTCCACATCTCGGCAATCTGTACGGTCGGAGCACTAGTAGGAAATATCAAGGCACGAGACGTGCGAGGCCTGAACCTTTTGGAGGGCGCAACACGACTGAGACTTGGCCTGGGCCAACCTCGAGGCAGCCAGCTCCTGCGAAAGGTGACTGGAAACGAAGCTGATGACGTTCGCGAAACTTTCGACTTTCGACGCGCAGCCAAAAGTTGCCACGCTGACGTCTACGGCACGTCATCGTCCTGGGCAAGGATGCGATTGGAGCCGAGAGGGTGTTGACATTTCCGGCTGGGCGCGTAAATAAAAGGCAAATTGCACACAGCCCGATTAAAGTGGATCCCGACGTACTGTTGGGTGGACTTGGCGTCGCTTTCACTTAGCTATTTATTTTTATGTCGAGTCTAGAGTCGTATCAATGTCTGATTTATTGACTCTTTTTATTGCGTTGAGGCAGGGAGCTGACTTGACTTTGATTGCCAGCGACACTCAATCGTAGCGGGAGTACTCGGCTAGAAATTCTTGGATACAGTTGCATTTCTGCACTGATCTACCGTGCTGGAAAGCTGGTAGCGCCATCTCTTTTGGCGGCACGCACATGCCAACAGCCCACCTGACCTGCCAGCTCCAATCCCCCCGGCCTGACCCGCCCTGCGCCTGGGCCAAATTGCAAATTATGTTTCGTGACAAAGTTCCATCAGAGCGCCAATAACTTTTGCTGCGCTACGTTTCAGCGAACTTATTAAAAAGTAATTGCGAATTTTTAAATACGAAAATAGACTCCTGGTAACGAAGGACGACGGAATGCGCGACGCTGACAAGGATTTGCCCCAAGCCCAATCACAATGTTGACAGCTCGCAAAGTGTTCGCATGCACAGAGACCGGATGGACTCGGACCCGGACTCGTATGGAATTGTGCAAAGTGTTGTTTTTTTTTTGTTGGAATATTGGAATAATTGTTTACCTTCTTCTGCTTGCCCTCCTTGGGCTTAGCCACCTGCATGATGGAGCAGTATTCGTTTCCGGGTTACTCGGCTTTGATGTGGCTTGTGGATAGTTTTGTTTTTTTTGCGAAAAGTTTCTTCTAAACGTGTTTCTCTTTGTACTTATACACACTCATGTGGAGGCACTAATGTTTTCCTGACATTAACTGAACAAATTTTTCGTTTTTCACAGTCTAAACTTTACGTAATTGTGAAATAGAACAATGGAATTCGCCGCTTGCTTTTCCTTTGCCAGCGTCAACGTCTTTGTTTACTCGAGTTACTATAGAAATTTGCTAATGCTCCCAGCTCTACCAGCTCCCAGGCATTAGCTGCCATTTGCATATCGATTTGGCTGCGTAAAGCTATTCCTATTCTCTAACCTTTACTTGGGATACACAGCTCGTACGACTAATTTGACAGTCAACATTCATTCAGCAGAGCGAGACTAAGTGAAAAGCCAGGAAAAGCTCTTTAACTCACACAGGGGCTTGACATTGGGTCCAAGTTTATTTATAAAGTCATGTTGACAGTCTAGAGTGAAACACAATAATGATAATCGTTCCTTGCAAAGGTAATCGAAGAAGTAAGGGGTGTTTCCTATATAGTTAATCGACATGCCAAAATGTTAGCAAGGTGGATTGGCACTTATCTACCTAGAAGAAAGCTCAAGCCACGTAAATCCAGCTTACCCTGGAGGTATTTATAATTATTTGAATCTAGCCCGATCTAAAATATGGTTAATTTTTTCAATATTGTAAGCAGCTTACCTGTAGTTAGAGACATTCTGCATGCCATTATTTGAGCTCTTCTTGGCTTGATATATGTTTATAAGCCTTGGTTTTTAATTTCAACTTAATCTTTAAATAAAGAAACTAGATGAAGAGCCTGGATTCTTATACTTATTCACGCGTTAAGTAATCCCCATATAATATATTTATACGCAGCGAGCTGTGTCGAGAGAGTTCAATGTTCGCTTATAGAAGGCCATGGCTGGGGTCAGACAAACGAGAACTTTGGACGGGCAAGCCTCTCACCGGATCGCAGACACGAGCTGGGCTTAACCTTGAAGTTAAGATTCAAGAGAAGTTGAGTTTTGCATATAACACATCAATGATTTTATTGTAAAGAATGCTTTGTTATATTGTTTATACGAGTACATCAATATCAGTATAAATTGTATATTCTATGTGCTAGTAGGTGTGTATATTTATAAACAATTAAGTAGGGTGTAAAAGATCTATGTTTGCTGTCTCAGGCTCTTCACATATCGCACTGGCACTTCGGGCAGATAAACGCAGACGAAGAACATCATGGGTCCAAAGAGGAACATGCAGATCAGCCAATAAATCAAGCCAAAAGCTGTTAACGCGTCCATAAACACCGGAAAATGTGAGCCAGTCTCGATCAGACAACGTGAGTTTACAAATCGATTACAAATAAATAACTAATATCACTAAACAACGGGCTTGGAGATTGTGCAACAGGGCAAAACACGTCTGTCGCAGCGCCGATGTCTCTTTAATTAGATGTAGGTCACTTTAGACTAAATCCTAATCCTTATGGCTCCTTTGCTGTTGGGATTCCTTTAGGCTCGCCACCTGGAAGCAATATGGAGAGAAAGAGAGATTAGTTGGATCTGGATAAAATGAAGGCCCTCCCTCAAGCAGAATGAGTCAACATTTGGCTGATCTTGAAACTTACGCGCTGCACGTAATCCTGCCCGTTGGCCAACTGGTACTGCTCCAGCTGCCGTGCTGAATCATTCACTTTATACTTGGCTACCCAGCTGCTACCCAGGTGAGTTTATTTTTGGGTTATAACCCGCCTTCGACAAGCTATTCAAGCAACGCCTCACGCTCGTCGCAGCTAATTCTTAACTGAAGTGGAAATGAGTACGACGTAAAGCCCCTAAGCAATCCCCCCCCTCCCGCTGCTTTGCCCCTCTATGCGATTGTTTAGATGCCAAGTTCTCTAGTGTGTACGTCAGAAAAGCTTTTGCCACCGATTTGGAATTGTTCGTGCCGAAAGTTGGTTTTATAAACACGATACTGGTATTTTTCAATGACAACGACCAGATCGAAAAACTGGTTTACAAAAAGTGCTAGAGAACGTTTGCGGCTCGGTCCAATTAAATTGTTAAGTATTTGCTGTTTACGCTCTGATAACAAGTGTTAATTATAACTTAAAAGCGAGCTGATAAAAGTGAACCGAAATCAGAAATTTATTGCACAGTTATTTTATAAATTCTATCGATAAGCAAGTCAAGGCTGCACTCAATCTGTTGCCCCGTATTATTTGGACTATATCTAGAACTTACATGATATAGAAGTAATTATCGCTATCCTTGCGCTTGGCATCGCCGCGGTTCGGGTCTCTCCTGGCCGCATTCACCGAACCCGGATCCGAGTGTGCCTGCATGTTGCCGTTCCAGGTGGCCCAACGACGCGTAACGCCATTTTGCTGATTGGCCAGATTATTCTCTTTGTTTGGGTTGGCGAAAAACGACTTGACGCTATCCATGGCTATATAAATTGGAGGGGGAAGAGAGCACAAATGTCGAGCCTCCCGTAAGAAAACAAATTGATAAAGCTAAAAATATATCAAAAACGATTTGTTTTTTTTGTGAATTCGGGTTTTTGGTGGACTCGAGTGTTATGTATATTATATATGTATATTATGTATATATTATGTATGTATTATGTGTGCACATTGTTTTTTATGTTCCTTTCTTGTTTCCAAGTGTTTTGTGTTTTATTCTTTTTTGTGTGATAATGGCCTCGTATGATTGCTTTGAAGTGACTCAATTTGTGATAAAGTTTTGCAGCGTTTCGAAACGAATAACAAATCATAGGAAGGTAAATGAGTTGCAAATAATATTATATTGAGGCTCAAACTTTTGTGTAGGTAACTTTTTGATATGGAAGCGATAAGTATGCAATTTATGAATTTCGCTTCGCAGAGAAAATAAAATGCGTCTTAGTTTCAGCATGACAATTTTGAAGATTAGCGCTTCTATATATACTATATAGTCGATGTCGATTCATACATATTATCAATTAGCACTCGGGCGCTTAACAAGTTCAAAGCAGTTCACTTCGCACCACTGATAACAGTTTGACTACAAAAATCAGCGCCGAGCACGCGCCGCAATATTCAACAGCTATTTGATTTGTTAACAACAAAGCCAAAACGGACAACGTGGCACGATAAGATGGTCCTTAAGACGACGTTGCACTGTTGCTGATAAGGTCAGCTTTGGAGGGCGTCGTTCCACTAGGGCTTACACTAGTTGGAAATAACACAGAGGCCAAACGCGACCTACCTCAAGGCTGCCACGAGTTGTGCTGCGTTGTAATTGGTTGAAATGATTGATGGCCACTATTCATGGGGTGGGGGTAACGCCCTTTTCAACGCTTACAAATTGGCCTGACACAGTTCCAGCGCAGCTACTCGCGCACTTCCAATTTCAATTCCAATATCAATTTCAATTTCAATTCCAATTCCAATTCCAGCGTTCAGCTCGGAGCCTATGCGAACCGTTTTGCACAATGTCTGCGATCGCACTGAACGCAGCGCCGACAGCGCTGCTCGATGGTCGATGCCGGGCGCGCTCCGTAGGTTTAATCAATTGCGAAGGCGTCACAAACACAGCATTGAGTTTGTATATATACGTACGCACATACATGGGCATGTGCATACATATGTATATACAAGTGTGTGCGTTTGTGTGTGTGTGTGCACTAGCTGTACATTGCTGTAGATGCTCGAAGCGATTACATTATGTTTTGAATGCACATGGGTTTCTTCGACTCGCTGGCGACATCTGGCGTTGATGTTGTTGTTGTTGTTGTCTTTCGTTTATCTGCCTGGTCGAGGCAGTTTTTCTTGTTTGTTTTGATCGTTGTTTCTCACTGTTACACATACACACTCCATGGACACTTGCATACATATAAACAGGGTGTGTTTCGAGGCACAAATTGGAACAGTTTTAATGCGATGCGTTATACCAAAAAATGTGTTTCTTAATGTTACAGTCTTTTCAATTAAAAGTTTATTTTGAGAACCTGAACAATTCGCAAGGTAAAAGTTAAGCGAAGTCATTTCTGCAACAATGCATAAAATACAGTTAACCACGTTTTTTAGAAATCGATCGACTTAAATCGAAAGAAAGTATGACAATTAAACCAGCCCCTCTATTCATATACATATTCATATAACTACCTTAAAACTCACCTATGTAAATATTCATTATTATTCACAGTACAGTTTTACTTATGTATGGATTCTTTTGTTCGGCTATAGCTTAAGTTTAAATACAAAAGAGAATTGCAATTTTAAGTGTTTATCCATTTTTGTATGCATACGCGCATGTAATTACCTGTCACTTTGCCAGCTACGTACTTTGCTCCCACTTCCGCACTGCGAGTCTCTTTCTTTTCGCATTTGTTGTGCTCCGGCGTTCCGCGTGCCATTGATAAGGCGAATGCAATTTTACAACTAGCCGCAGCCACTCGTCGAGTGTTTGGACTTTGTACTTTACACTTTTTCTCATGCAAACGTACACATGTATTGGTGTATAAATAGTTGTGCTGATAAACGTGCGTGTGTATTGAACAAATGATGCATACTAATTTATGTAAGTATGTAAATAAAGTGTGTGTGTGTGTGTGTAAGTAAATAGCTGAACAGCACACATTAATAGAATTAAGTAGCCTTAAGTAAATAGCTCTTAAGCAACTAGTTTGAGTGTTATCGACTATAGATACCTTTTACCCATAACTGAAGTACCCTTCAGCTCAAACACACACACACACACACACACACACATACACACACATTTGTGTACACACTTTCAAGCAGCGGTTGCTTTATACAAAATGGCTTCTTGTCTTTGGGATGCCCTTCAGGGCAAGTTAACTAAATTACTTCTAGAACTTATTTATCTATCTGATCTGAATAACGTGAAGCAATCAAGCTTAGCATACTTAATTTTATAAAGTGAACGTGGTTCAAGTTGTTATAAGATATTTTTGTACAAAAACCTTGAATGTAATATAATATAGCAATCCGATTTCAGCGTCTTAAATCAAGAAGAGTCTAAATAAAACATAGGGCCAAAGTTGCTTGGAATCCATTAATTAACCTGACTACACTACACTTTATGCGGCCGAAGATGTCTTCTTCACTGTGTCACTCATTATGCGAAAGAATAAAATACTAAAAAAAAATATATATAGAGAATTATATAACAAATCTACTATACGCTTGATAGAGTATTCAATCTTCTTTCTTGATGTTTATATGGAAAAATGAATTGAATAAAATAGATTTGCATATGATATGAAGTTATGTATCCTAAAATCTCTGTTTAAGAAAATCCAAAAGCGCAAAAGAAGGGAACTTAAGGCCTAAAATAGGCGTAGTTCCCTAAATATTAAAATCTATAGGGAAACAATTATAAAGTTAATTATTATGTAAAATGTCACAAATAGCGAAATGAGTCTCTGAGCGTAACTAGCCCATAAATGTTAGGGCATGCATAGAAATAGACATATTGCATTGCATACTTCTAGGCTGACTAATAATATTTGACAAATCCCATTCTCATAGTTCGGCTTAGTTATTTTTACCAATTCGAAAAGCACGTGTAAATATACAATATAAGTTTAAATAAAACATCCAATTGTTACTAAAGGTTTTAAACAATTGTTTATTTATTACAATGTTCGCATTTCTCTTTTACAAATACTGCAAACGATTTTGCAGGACGCAGGACCTCCAACGCCGACTCTGTGATAAACTGTTGCAGCTTCTTCTGGAATCATCCGGCTCCTGCCCAGACCTCTTTGTCGGCTTTTCGGCTCCGATTCTGCGCAGCAGCAGAGCAGGAAACTGAGCGGAACCGCTTCGCCTTCCTCCAGAGTCTGTGGCAGATTCCTGCCACGCGTCTCGGGCAGAAAGAGACTGGCGAAGCCACCGACAATCAGCAGGGCGCCCATCACAATCAGGGGCAGCACCAGCATCTGCTGGCCCTGCACGCAGAATGGATTATTGCGTTAGCTTAAGAAGAGTACCATTTAGCTAATCTCAGTGAGCTCACCATGTGATTAATTACCGGTATAATAATGGGCCCCGTCATGGCCACCACGGAGCTGAAGCTCATGCCCAGGCCACGCACCACGGTCGGGTACAGCTCGGAGGCGAGCAGGGGCAACACGACGAATGCCGATGAGATGCCCATTTTGCCAATGCAGTACAGGAGCAGCATCACCTCCGCCTGTTGCTGGTACAGCACGGTGGCCACACAGGCCACTCCGCCGACCAGCATGGAAATGAAGAGAATCCAACGGCGTCCGAAGTAGCTAAGGCCAGGCCAGAGCAGCAGGTACGTGGGCAGCTCCACCGCGCCGGCCAGAAAGAAATTCCAGATCTCGTCGCCACCCAGAGCCGGAGCATAGTAGCTGAGGCCCACGTAGACGCTGGTGTTGGCGAACCAGATCAGGGTCACAATCAGCGTCTTGCGTCGCATATTTGTGCCACGGAAGAGGTCCAGAATGCCATAGTGCGTTGTTTCCCCGGGCTGCGTCCGGCTGAGTCGCTGCTGCAGCCGCTCCGCAAAGTCCCGAGAGACATGCATTCCGTTGACACGAGCCATGACCTTGAGGATTCTCACTGCCCGCTTCGTCTGGCCCACGGCTATCAGCCAACGTGGTGACTCGGGCAGCACGAAAAAGCAGGAGAAGAGCATTAGCAGCGGCAGCGATACGGCCAGGGTCAGATATCGCCAGTCACGCACCAAGTAGACCACGCCCTTTGAATACATAAATCTTAAATCTTCAATCTTCTCGCTAAGCGAGATTGTACCTACCGCGAGCAGGACCAGGCCCAGGGAATAGGCAATGTTGGAGACAATTGTGCAGAATACCCGACGCTCCGGTCCCACCAGTTCGATTGCCAGGACGTAGGGACTGGCCAATATGGCTGGCACGGTGAGGCCCACAACAAAGCGAAGACCCAGCCAGGAGTAGTAGTTCCAGGCAAAGGCGCTGGCCGCACAAGCCACTATTTCGAGCAGGAGATAGGCGTAGAAGGAGGGACGTCGACCCCACAGATCGACCAGATAGCCAAACACATAGTTTCCAATCAGACCACCCACGCCGAAGAGGACTAAAGCTAGGGTCACGTAGAAGCTCCTATCGCAGACCAGGTTCCACTACAAGCAAAAGAAGATTAACTAAGTTCTATCAGGGAGCATCTCGTACCTCTTGGACGACGGTGCTGGGATACATGGATCTATCGTAATGCCAGCCATGCTGACAGGCCACAACAGACTCCTCATCCACCTTTAACAACTTTGACGCCTGCTCCTTTTGCAGCTCATACGGCGTACGGTACTCCAGATAACGCACCTGCAATAAAGGTAAACATATCCAATCAAAAATATAAATACTCTTAATAAAGCAATGATATATGCTTATAAAGTGGCTTTACGAACTATCTAAACGGGGTATACTGCTTGTGCACTGCTTGATTTCACATTTCAACTGCTTTCACTTGAGATGTTCATAGCATACGCAAACGAGCATTTATGTATGCAAACTGATGTAAGCAGTGAATGTAAGTGATGTAAGCAGTGGATACATACTAGATTTATAGGCATTCATTATAAAGCTCTCTCATTTGTTTAATATTTCATCAAAAGATTAGACCGTCGCAAATACCTCGTAACATATATACACAAATCAATATATTATCATTTACAATCAAAACTGGAATAAAAGAGTCTCTCAAAAAGATATTGATTTCAGCTATCTGTCGACCATCGAATTATATTCTTAAGTAGGAAGTGTCCATTATCAAAGTTAAAAAATTCCTAATAATTGGAATAGTTGAGTTTTTAATATGTAAAAATTGTTACTTAACGAGTTACTAGGCTATCAATTTGGTTGGAAAGTCTATAAACTAAATTTGACCACTTTTTCACTGTAGAATATTCTCGTCAGTTTCTTTCAGGATCTCCTGATTTGTAAGGATTGGGTAATTATAATGCAAATGCATATGTACTTGTTATTTATGAAAATAGAAAAGATGAAGATTAATTCACGCACTATTTCACTGTAGTTGCGGACGAACATGGCACACTCAGCGTAGGCGCCGTGTCCGTCCCGTGGAATACTTAGGTTCTTGACGAGCTGTATGTAGTCCTGTGTCCATGGCTCCAGCTCCGGGATGCGGCACCAGTGCTTCGGCGTGGCTGCAATAAACAACTGACTGCAAGGCCATAAGGGTATTAGAAAAGGGGCTAATCCGGTCTAGAGACTTGTGGGCGTGGTCAGACCAACCTGTAGGCGTGAAAGGCGCACGGCAGCGCCGCCGGCAGCAGCACCGAGCATATGATAATCTTCTGATACAGACCGAATGCGCCCACCTCCTTAAGTACTTCATCGAAATCCATCGCGCCGTCCGAACCGAATCCGAATCAAATGCGCGCACAACTGATCGCGGGGCCTTGCGCATTTCCAGCCCAGATTTTGCCCAAGCGCTAAGCCATGGGCTCTACCGCCACGCGGCCAAATCTCAATTGGACATAATTACATTACGGCCTTTCGTGTGTTTTAATTAATTGGACACCGCTGCGTGAGACAGGGTCGCAGCCCAACTGGCAGAATGCAGCTGGCAGACTGCAGCTGGCGCGGCACAAGCAACAGTCGCTGGAACAGTCGCAAATCGCACAAATATAAATTGTTATTGTAACTGTATTTCTTGAACAATTCCGACACATAATCTCAGTTAGGTAATAAAGTAATAAATAGTTCTAGATAGCGCACAGCCCGGTCGGGCTCACTTAGTTGCGCGCCAGGCCGATGATGGTGAGAATGTACATGAAGATGTTGATTATGTCCAGGTAGAGGTTCAGAGCGGCAAAGATGTACTCCTCGGGACTGATCGCGTACCTATGATTGCCGCCCAGCATGAGCTGGGTGTCGTAGACCAGATACACGGAGAACAGGAGCGCGCCAAGCGAGGCGTAGACCAGTCCAATGATTTGGCCGGGAATGAAGATCGCAATGATTCCGAATATAAGGAACACCACCAGGCAGGCGACCAGCACTCCGCCGCACATGGTGAAGTCGTATTTCGTTTGGAGCGCAAAGATCGTAAGTCCAAGGCTGACGGCTGCCGTGATGCCCACAGCCATGAGCACCTCGTCCGCCTGGTACTGGCCGGCAACGATGCCCAGGAGGAACGACTCGGCCAGCGTGAACAGGAACAGAAAGATGAAGTTGAGCGGCGTCTTGCGGCGCACGCTCTCGCAGCAGGCCATGCAGATCATCGTCACAAGCAGCACAGCCTACAACATGGATAAATATAGAGATACTCCGTTTTCGCTTTGCCCAAAGCAACTTCAACTTCAACTTACCAGCGCAATCCAGAAGAGCGCGGGATTGTGCATTGCCCACTCCTGGGTCGCTTTCGAGAAGGTGAACACGCTGACAAAGCCAAACGTGATCAGCAGTTGCACCTGTCAAAGGATCGTTTAATGGGCGTCTGTCAACATCCCAATCCGGATGCACTTACCATCAGTATCAGGTAGACCTTGCGTATGAAGCCCTTGCGTATGGTCTGGTCATCGAATGCGAAACTCTTGTCCGCCTCCGCATCCGCGTAGACGCCATTGTTATCGCCTGTTGGGTACCAGAGAAAGAGAGGGTTGAGAAAATGCGGAATGGAAACAACCTGTGCCATAGCTTAACCGTATTGAAAATGGGTACTGCTCATGGTTATATGTATATATGTATATTCGTATCTGATGCTTGATTTAGCTCCGAATGCGTCTGTGCCGTTCGGCTAATGGATATTGCCTGACACCTTTTTCGCTTGTCCATATGCCAGATAGCAGAAGATTAGCCGCCGACACAAACACATCGAAAGCCTTAGATAACAGCCAAAGCGAGCAGACGAAGTACATATTCCCTGGAGCCCGCACTGGTATTGGTAAGTGCTGATAACGCGTCACTCGCCAGTCTCGTATCGATATGACACACCTGGGCTCCATTTATTTACCTGTTGATTGGTAAATTATGTACAACTCGCCGTGAATCACCAAACCTTATCAAATGCATTTGATAAGGAAAGAGTGCCGCACTGAAACTACTTTCTTGAGTGGAATTTGTAATGTGAGCTTGCGACAAGAATCGAGAAAGTTTCGCATTCTGCGGTTAACCCTTGTGTGGTTCGATATGCCATGTACACAGCCGGAATATCTAATCTTTAGCACTTTTTCGCAATTTGTTTTTCACATATTTGTTCTGACTACTTGCCTGCCTGGTAATGATACATTTTATGGTATGTATTGGAACTTTCAGATATCTCGATGACTCTCTGGGGCCGTCGTTGCCGTCGCCGTAAATCACACGCACTGCTGGAAGCTTCCGAATAAAACTGGCCGACCCGGGCGCAACTATGTTTGGCGGCGAAGGTAGCACAAGTTTTTAATATTTGGTTGTCTCACACTTATCGCCCCAGATAAGAAAATAACCTAAATATGATATTGTTTATGTGGGCGAATGTCGAAACTGACTAATCCATTCGCAGGCAACGCCAACTGGCAACTGCCGCCAGTTGACTGCGGCATTAACTACACTTGCAAGTGCATTGGTTGCCACGCCCTAAAAAGCTATGGGGAAGACCTACAAGTCTCGCACAATGCCCTGTCTTAGAGTTCGCCTCAGTATACAGACAACATTGGCGATTGGGTGTTTTGTTATTTGTTTTACATTCGTTTTAATAAATAAATAGATTCACATTATTGTTGATTTGTTGACCACTGTGTGTCGTTGCACAGAATAGAATATTTGGGGCGAATGTATTAGGTTTTATACGATTAACAACTGCAAGCGACGCTGCATATATGTACATACATACGTATGCATATTTAAATATAGGTATGTACATAGCTATTTGTATGTGATTACATATACGACTATTTATTGTTTTTATGAGACATTATTTGGTTTGGATAATCAATCAATATCAGGTATGCAGAGTCTTTAGATAATTTTGAAATACATATCAAGCAAGTAAACGACATAAACATCAGTGCATTTTTATGCATAACAACATACGAATTTTCCATACATTTTAGCTTAAGCTTAATACAATATATAAAGGAAATTGGCAACTTAACAAAGCGTGTAATATTTCCGCAACCAAACAGCTCAAAATAATAATATTCGAACGCTTTCGTTTCTGTGACTGGTAAATGAGATTATGCGGTTATTAGAAATATAACTTTAGTAAGGACAATACAATTAAGTTTTTGACATTGCCTGTTAACATTAAATCAAAGTTTGCCGAATGCAAGTTAATTGGGCGCATGGTTCTAGTCCCGCGAGGCGCCAATAATGGTTAGAATATAAATGAAAATGTTGACAATGTCCAAGTACAGATTCAGAGCAGCAAAGATGTACTCCTCGGGACTTATAGAGTACTTATGATCTCCGCCCATCATCAGCTGAGTGTCGTATATCAGATATACCGAGAAGAGGAGCGCACCAAAGGACGCATAGACCAGCGTTATGATTTTGCCCTTGAAAAATATGGCCACGATGCCAAATATCATAAAGACCACCAAGCAAGCGAGTAATACGCCGCCCATCATGGTAAAGTCCACTTTCGTTTGCATGGCAAATATTGTGAGTGCCAGACAAACAGCAGCCGTTATGCCCACCGCCATTAAAACCTGCAGAATCAAGGAAATCAATTGGAGTTGACATTACATTTGCAAACAGTACTCACCTCTGTCTGACCGTAGGTGCTGGCTGATACACCCAAGAGGAATGATTGCGCCACTGTAAATATTCCCAAGAATATAAAGTTTGTCGGAGTCTGGCGGCGCACGCTTTCGCAGCAGGCCATGGCCAACATGGTGACGACCAAAACGCCTAGAGCTACCCAAAACAGCCACCTATTGCTATGTACAAAATTCTTAGTGCCATTGTGGAAGGAAAACAGTGCTACAGCTCCGAAGGTGACCAAGAGTTGACCCTGCAATAAAACCCAAAATTCAATTATAGTCTTAGTTATAAAAATTGGGAACGTATGCTATTAGAAGCAAGCTGCTTACCATTAGAATAATGTAAACTTTGCGTATGAATCCGCGACGGATGCTCTGGTCGTCAAATGAAAAGTTCTTGGGCTGACCCTCCGGATCATCGTAGGAGCCGTAGCCATCAGAAGGTGGTTGAACAAAGCCAGGCTGAGGCGCATATCCTCCCGGTGGCGGATATGGTTGAGCGCCGCCCTGGGCGTAAGGGGGATATCCTTGCGGCGGATAACCTCCCTGCGGCGGATAACCTCCTTGCGGCGGATAACCTCCTTGCGGCGGATAACCGCCCTGTGGCGGTCCCTGGGGATAACCACCGCCATAGCCACCCTGTGGCGGGTAGCCACCACCATAGTTGTATTGCTGATTGGGATCTGTGGGAAGAGTAATATGTGAATCTATTCTATATAAGGATTCGCTCATGCAATCCGAACAGAACAGAAATGTGCCTTTTATGGTGAGCTCGACCTGTTGATGAGCACTCAAAAAATAATCTTAACATCTACCACTTATTACGAAATCCTAAAAATATATTCCAATTAAGAATCTAGTGCACAGCTTAAGGAAAACCAAAGAAAGATAACATTGGGTTTTAAAAACCAAACGATCGCAAATATATTGCTAAATAAATGCATTTATGTCTAGTCTGTAATGTCGAGCTTAAGCTCAAGCGTGAAACATATCTTGTAAAGTGAAATGTTGAATTGAGGATTAGTCATGGAATGCAGAAGCTAAGTCATTTTCACAATTGACAGAATAACAATGGATACAATCATTCCAAGTATTTCGCGCTCAGATTTCGAAGAGTCATTGTGAATCACGAGTATGAGGAGAACGTACTTCTCTATGCAAAAGTACGTTATGTAATTAAGTCTATAAAAGTATTTTCTCTTTAGAAAAAGAAGAAGAAAAGAAGAAGTTAGTAAGTTACTAAGTAACCCTCATTCAGGCGCATAGATAAGAAAGCACTTAGTAATAACGCACCGCACGATAATTCCCATATGTTTTGTTATCTTAAGATGTGTATCAGTCCGAATGGAGAACCATGAAGGAATATATAAATAAAGAAAAGTATATATATAATGTGCAAATATTTAATTTGTTCAGTAAGAACAGGGAAAAGGAAATTGTCGCAAACCCAAACCAAATTGCATTCTGGGTATTCAACAAAATTATTGATTATCACAAATTTCTGGTAAAAGATGAAGTATCAGAAAAGCTGTTTACATTTACATTTAAAATGAATGACATGTACTTCGATGCTTGACAGCACTCGAATACGACAATAAACCATCCAACCAAGGCGTAATGTACTCTAAAATGGACCAGAGCTACAAATGGCTAGCAGGCCTTATAAATATGTAAGTAATGGCAGAAAATGAAACGCAACAAAAGCATGCGACGGGTAACGAAACAGAAAGCATATCAAATCATATCAATTAACCAACAAATGAAAAGTACAAATAAGTTAAACCTTGGTATTGAGGATATTGAGGGACACTTTGCCACGACATTGCTGTAACGTTTGTCGCGCTTGTGGGCTCAACTGAACTGAACGATCTGCTCCTACAGATAGCTACTAGGGACCACTATACCGAGTGTTCACTGCAAAGTAAACCCAAGAAACCGTTAGTTCCAGTTTGTATATAAGAACTCACCCTGCATTTCGCTGATCTTATCGCTGTGACAGCTCGATACTTTCAATGGATGTCGCTTTACCTGCAAAATAAAAGAAATGAATAATAACTTGATGAATTTATTATTTGTTGTGTTACTACCTTGGATAATTGGGTGTAAGTGCATCAAGTTTTTCTTTGAAATCAAGTTTTAAAAGCAAAATCAAATATTGAAATGCATAATAAAGTAAATCTATAATAAATAGATTTTTTAGACCCACGTTTCTGGAATTTTCCCAAGGTCTTTGTGGCAATACGAATTGGGGTATTGTCCTAATGAAAAATGCAACGTCCCCCATTGTTCGATTAATGAACGTAATTAATTAAGTAATTTTGAAATTTAATTTATATAATTACTTTGTTGAAAAATTTACACTTTCCTTATTTGCTTTATCATTACGAAATGTTTTTGTTTAGACATTACTTTTTGCCTATTAAAAGCATCTCTTGTTTTAACTGTACTTAGAATAATGAGTAAAGGATAATCCATAGGCAAAATACAAATAATATAAAAGCCTTTGCATACAAAAACAAATATATCACATATATTAAAAAGAGAGAAAGAGAAACGCGCATGTAACTATTTCCCTAAAGTATTTAAACTAATAGACCCAGATAAATTTCCAGTCAGATTTCTTACGATTTAGCTGGCTTTGAGGGAATTTTCTAACTAGGGGAATTTCGGGAGCAATGGAAAATGGCCCGACCTAAAATACGTGGTTTGTTGTGGAATAAAGTAAACATGACGTGTGAACCTTCTGCAGATGCCTATTAATACGTAAAATTGTCGCTATAGGCATTTGCATATGCTTGCATATACTAAGTGTGCAGTTGTTAATCAAAAGGTTTAGCCAGATATGTGGCCACTGTACTTGTGCGAGATGATTAAATTTTCCCCGCATTTCTGCTTAAAGTAAGGCAAAGCAGTTATATAGTGGCTGGTGAGTCACTCGCACGACCACTTAAGTGATTATTTGGGGTGAAAACGACGAAAAAAAACTAAAAAACACTTGTTTCTATATGTTTAGCAAAGAATGTTTGTTCTTAAAATAGCCATCGGCGATATTTACCTTATTAAATACGCACAGAAATGTGGCACAACAAATTAAACAAACTTCCACTTGAGTGTTTTTTCAGAAAACTGCGTTTCTTAGGGATGAACATAATATCGATATAGCATGGTTCCAAATATATCGATACGGAATGTTGAGCTTAGTACGGAGTGCATTTCCAATGTTGGTAAAATGCTATCGCTAGCTATCAGCAAGTTTTTGAATCAACTGTAAATTTTGATATGACCATCATATAAAGTAAAATTTGCAGAGCGTTAAATATTTATTATTTCTTGTATTTGTAAGTGGATTTTCATTTTATTATTCAAAATGTTTACCGGTTAATGCATCATTAAAATATATCGATAATACAGTTTACGTCAACCATCGATAACAGGCCAGAAACAACCTAAATATTACCAACTGCACAACGGCCGAGCATGCTGCAATAGCTCCCGACACTCGTGTAATCTATTCGTTTGTGTATTAAAAGGCTAGGAAAGATCTGGTAAGCGTCTTGCAAGTGCAACCAAAATCAATAAATGAAGGCCACAAATGGTGAAATTTGTCGTCCAAGTGCTGTATGTTTAGGTTATGTGTGAGTGCGGCACGAAACAAAGAGAAGGTTGGCTCGCTTTCCATATGTGGTGGGCAATTGATGCGTGGGGTTGACTGAACTGCAGAATGTAACCGGCAGCAGCGGCTTTCAATTGCAGTGCATATGCAAATTAGTGCACGCTACATTCGCTGCTATTTTTATAGAGAACGCATGCACTCACACAAATACATACATATGTGTATATGTATGTGTGTGACGCAATAGTTGAGTGCCGAATTCGTGCCGCCTCTCGCCTGTTGCTTATCGCAACCATTGCGGTTGATGTGTCTGTAAAACTATAAAAATTGTCGCAATTTTCAGCCGTCTTTGTTGCATTCCAAAATGGTCGAGGAAAAGGAGAATACAGCCAGTGCAAACGCCGCTGCTGGGCAGGAGCCGGTCTCCAAGAAGGGAGCAAAGAAGCAAGCGAAAGCGGCCAAGGTAAGCTGCGCCTGGCGACGTGGCATAAGTCTCAGCTCATATACCGCTGATAACATTGATTAGTGCCGTTATTGCTCATTAATTCTTCTACTTTATCTCTCCACAGAAAGCTGAGCAGAAAGCCGGCACTGCCGCTGCCCTCGCCGCGGAAGATGCGGCCGGTGACAATGCAGCGGATCATGCTTCAGCTCGCTACGGTCTCTCCGAGATGATACAGTCGAAAGATAAGCGCAGCGAGCGCGAGTTTGTGTCTGTGCCCGAACTGAATGCGCATGTGGGCAAGAGTCTGGTCTGGGTACGTGGCCGCGTGCATACGTCGCGCTCAAAGGGCAAACAGTGCTTCCTTATTCTGCGCCAGCAGAGCAGCACGGTTCAATGCATTCTGGCCGTGGGCGACATCATCTCCAAGCAGATGGTCAAATTTGCCGGAAAGTAAGCGTAACGATATTTCGATTGAGTTGTATGCGTAATTGATTGATTGATGTACTGATTGATTGCAGCATACCGAAGGAGAGCATTATCGACATCCAAGCGAAGCCAGTGTCTGTGCCCACCAGAATTGAGTCTTGTACGGAACAGTTGTTGGAGCTGTGCGTGGAGCAGATTTTCGTCATTTCGCAGGCAAAGGCACAGCTGCCACTGCAAATTGAGGACGCATCTCGACCTGAAAACGCAGACGATGCCGAGGGACTTAACATACGCGTCAACCAGGACACCAGACTAGATAACCGCGTACTCGACTTGAGAACACCAGCAAATCAGGCCATTTTTCGCCTGGAGGCTGGCGTATGTCGTTTGTTCCGCGATATTCTGACCGAGAAGGGATTCACCGAAATCCACACGCCCAAGATCATTTCCGCTGCCAGCGAAGGTGGCGCTAATGTCTTTACCGTCAGTTACTTCAAGGGTAAGTTTTTTGAGAGACAATTCTTTCCGATGCGATTTAATTTTTGGCTTTTCCAGATTCTGCATATCTGGCGCAGTCTCCGCAGCTGTACAAGCAAATGGCAATCGCTGCCGATTTTGACAAGGTGTACACTGTTGGCGCAGTGTTCCGCGCAGAGGACTCAAACACGCACAGGCACTTGACCGAGTTCGTTGGACTCGATTTGGAAATGGCATTCAAATACCACTACCACGAAGTGTTGCATACGATTGGCAATACGTTTACAGCCATCTTCAAGGGTCTGCGCGACAAGTACAGCCGAGAGATCGAAGCCGTTGGCCAGCAGTATAAGGTGGAGCCATTCAAGTTTCTGGAGCCGCCGCTTATACTGCAGTTCGCGGAGGGCGTGGCTATGCTGCGCGAAGCTGGCATCGAGACGGGGGACGAAGAGGATTTGTCAACGCCAAATGAAAAGTTGTTGGGTCGCCTGGTGAAAGCCAAATACGACACTGACTTCTACATCCTCGACAAGTTTCCGCTGTCGATACGTCCGTTCTACACGATGCCCGACCCCAACAACCCGATCTATTCCAACTCGTATGACATGTTCATGCGCGGTGAAGAGATCCTGTCGGGCGCGCAACGTATACACGATCCCGAGTACTTAATTGAGCGTGCCAAGCACCACGGCATTGGTAGGTGTTACTATTATTGCTACCAGGCAGTATAAAGCTTATCCTTTGCATGCACATTCTTGCAGATACCACGAAAATCGCTGCTTACATTGAATCCTTCCGTTACGGATGTCCACCGCACGCTGGCGGCGGCATTGGCATGGAGCGTGTCGTTATGTTGTATCTTGGCTTGGATAACATTAGAAAGACGTCAATGTTCCCACGTGATCCCAAACGGTTAACGCCTTAAACGTGATCGATTCAAAAACAATAACTTATATTTTATTGAATTAAATTCGCTACAATCTTTTATTTCCCTCTAACTTTCCAATCTGTGAACCTTCGCCAACTCTCAACATTTTTTTATTTTAGTAGACGCCTGCTACTCCCTAAGTCTATATCCTCTTTTAAGAAATTGCATACTGCAAAGTTGTCTGACAACAAAATTTGTAAAGACTGTTTAGGTCAAAGTGTTTAAAACCATACGAAATAAATCTTTGCAAGTGTGTTTGGTAATTTCTATGTGCATTGTTTCGTTAAGCAAATGCAACTTCTGTTAGAGGAAAAAGAGGACGATTTTTGCTTATTATGGGAGACACTGCTAACACACAAGCTAACAAAGCGAAACCCATTTAATTAATTGTTACGGGTACCTCATTCAATATATCCATGAAATGAAAACCATTTAGATAATTGCCAAGAAAATTGCATTCAATGTTTATTTGAAGAGGGACCTACAGTTCGTCGTAAAATGTGAAATGTGTAGACGAAGACATGTCCGACTCTTAAAAACTATTTAAATTCTGGATCAGTACCAACAGACGAGCTGATATAACCATGTCGTCTATCTGCTGAAGTCTCTCAGCCTTAAAGCTTTCGACATGTCCGTCTTTTCGTTATAGGCAGAACATATTGTATTTCAGATCTAATCAGATTGGACCACTATGTCGCATAGCTGCCAAAGGAACGATCGGTTAGAGCTTAAGTTTATGGAAAAAGGAAATTGTTTGTTGAAATAGCTTGGACAATCCCGAAATTTGTTAGTTTACTATGCTTTTTGCATATATGGAGACGCATGATGAACATTGTGCGACATTCAATATAATATCGCCCTATATGCCTGTGTACTGACAATGTCACCCACCTCGGGGTGGTCCCTGGCTCTGTTCAGCAAGGACAAAGCCGGGATCTTAAGCCCAGGGAGTGGGTCCACTCGAAAGGCCAAGTTAAGGTTCCTTAGAGCAACGTTGTTTTTAAAAAGTTTCATGTTTCTTTTCTCATAACATATTGCTGAGAATGGAGGTTGACGGACAACTTTCATGTTGATCAGGTGTCAACAAAGGGACACAGCGACCCAGCCAGGTAACCTTATCCTTATAAAACGGATGTCTTTTAAAGGCACACGTTTTGGTGCAATTTATATGCCCTTATATGATGCCATTATATCGGACTGATCGGACAGAAACGCAGCTTTTTTCAAAGAATATTTACCAAAATGCAGCACAGAGGGGAAATAACTGCAAACGCGATGTGAAAAGTGCGCAGCTTGCGGTGATTTGGAGTACAGGTATCTGCTGATCGGATCATCTCGACTACAGCTTTTTATCATATTGATAAGGCACATCTAAGGGTCAAACACTTGGATAACGATGCGTTTTTGTGCTAATGTCTGCAAGAGCTGTGCTGCGAATGAAGATTACTTTACTAGTTTGGGATAGATGGACATATCAAGTCGTGATAAATGATCTACGATAAATACTTATGGAAATGTCTCCTTCTATGCATTTCACAAATTATAATTAAAAAACTATAATAACCTCTAGAAGGCTATACAAATATTATATACTATCACAAATTTATGAAAATATATTGCCTTCGATCTTCTAAGTTTCCAGTATGTCGGCGATTGGATGGGGTCTCCCAAAAAAGATACATTGTAATTGATAAAACACTAGACAAATTGTTATAATCATTGCTGACATCCATTTATTTCATTGTTCTTGTTTTGGTTTTTAATTTATGTTCAGTTTGAGCAATAATATATTAACTAGAAATATATAGAATTTTGAAAATTGCTGCTGGATTTGAGCCAGCGATCTGCTGCTTGTTAGTCAGTTAACGTCACTAGTTCATACCTATATATATATATATATGCTAGCTGATATTTCCAGGCCTTGCCGGGCCGAGTTTTTTGCTTCAAATTTTAGACAGTTTTCCCGTCTTTGGAAAATTCAAATCTTCCCGTAGAAGAAAATGTCATAAACATTTTTGCAACCAAAACTTCGTCTTTATAGCTATTTCACTTCCAAGAGGGCTGGATTTTACGAAAAAATAAGAAACACTCATTAAATGAATTTTCTCAAAGATCTTTAAAATGTTTGTTGAAGCCGGAAGATCGGATTGCAAACAAAAAACTATCGTATCGTATATTTAATCTGTCGGATCTTAGAGACAACTGAAATTACGCGCTTATTGAAAAACATGTAGAATTCCAATTGTAAGATTTAGTTTATATGATAACAAGAAATAAAGCTGTTTTTTAATAATAATAACAGGTCTGTTTTTAAAGTAAATTACCTAAATAAAGCTGATTAAAGATCAAATAGTTCTCAGTGAATAATATCTGTGAAGAATCTATCTTCTTTCTACGGGAGTACTGTCAATATTTCAGAGAGTTTGCCTAAAGTCAAAAAAAGATGGATTGCATATACCTTTTGTTTTATATTATTTTATTAAATTCCCAACTTAACAACATTCTTAATATAAATATATTTTCTTGACCAACGAAATCAATTTCACATAAAAAAAGCAAACTTTAGTTCGATATTTTTACTTTTTTATTATCAAAAAAACCTCTCTAACTCTTTTAAATTTAAATTCGAATTTTTGCTGCCAATATTTAAGCTTTATTTATATTTTCATACAATTGGAATTGAAGATGTTTTTCTATAAGTGTGTAAGTGTGTTGGAAGAGAGAGTTAGCACAAACAGCTCATCGAGAATCTTTTTATTTCAATTTAATATTTATGCTTGTAAATATGACAAGCAATTATTATGTTGATTGATTTAATTAAAATTCGTACTTTGTGCTTAAAACAATTGATTCTGTCACTGTCAGCCACTGATTAAGAGTTCATTATGAAGCCGTCAGGATAATGCAACAGCCATGAGCATGATGAAGATACACTGAGAACCGTTGACATACTATTGAACTTATCGGACAAGTGTTCGCTGTGCACACCTTGTCAACGAGGAAAGCACAATAAATTTTATTCAGTCTCAATCAGATTATTATCAGTACGCAAGTACGTATACGTCACGTTGTGTCCAACTGGAACACTGTTGACACAGTTGGCAAATACTTTTCGGTCAAACAAAAGGACGAATACAAATTCCTTTCAATCTGTGTGCGTGTACGTGTTGCACAGCAACTGTGCGTGGCTTCTGCTATCGGCAAACGAACTTTAAAATCAGACAACAGAGCGACAGACGCAGTAGAGAGCCGACCATAACAGAACAGAACAGTGGAAAAGAGAGGAGAACAGGGCAGGAGCAAATATTTGCTGCTGCACGAGTACGAGTCCGTCTACTTCAAGACACAATTGAGACGCACTCCATTTTATTTTCACACCGCGGCATCGTTTGTTCAGACACCGTGCACCAATACTAACAACAACAACAGCAACAACAACAACAACCAATGCACGTAAATGGCACAGGAACGAACACACACACACATTGCCAAAGTGGGCGGTGCTGAGTGCTGGCGCACAGCACACAGCAGTTGTCTCGCTCTAGCCCGTTCTTTCGACGGCAGCGCAAAGAGAGACGGCAATTGGTTGAAATGCCATTTTGTTTGCGCTTCTGCTGCGCCGCTGCTGCTGTCGCGACTGCATCCATCGAACGAACGCCAGCAGCAGGCAGCCAGTTTGTTTTCTCCCTTCCAATCGAGCGGCAGCGGCGGTTCCGCATCGCCTTACGCTCGCGTACTTCTACGCGCCCTCTCAGACCCAGTCAATGTGAGCGATCGCAGCAAATGCAGTTCAATTTGAGTGCAATTAAAAGATATATTCGCCGTCGCCGTCGGCGTTGTCGATGCGCTTCCACCTTCACTTTAAGCTCAACTGATGCTGTATACATAACGTAAACTAATGTGCATGTGAGCATCGGTCGTCTCCGTCTCCGTCTCCGTCACCGTCTCAGTTGCGGTTTCCGTCACCGACGCCGTCGCCGTCGCCGTTGTTGTCATCGCCGCCGCCTTTGCCGCGCTGCCAACTCGCAAGAATTTATGGAATTTGGCATTTGTGGATTTAGCGAAAATATTTTCATTGAGTGCGCGAGCAAATGTTTTTGTGTACGCTTCGCTTTCAGATCTCGCCCGCGTTCCCGTTAACGTTCCCGCAACCCGCGCACTCATAAAAGCCGCGTTAAAATCTTAAAAATTCACGTGTAAATTCCGGTGCTTATAAATTTAATTACTATTTAAATTAACTGCTAGCAATACGCAAAACGCGAGTTTTTACGACGGCATTAATCCGTCACTGTCTGTGGAAATTTACCCATACCCATATGTGAATCACAAAGCCAAGTGTTTTCTTATACAGTACCCATACAAATTAAAGTCTATATGCTTATGGATAAAGTGCATAAATCAGATCAAAACTCACACCAATTCAGAGAGCAGAACATTTTGGAACAGCAGAATATTGGATTATAAAATTTCACTTTTTGACGCGTAAGTATATAAAAAATCTATATATAGCTTATGATAAAGGCGTTTTTATCTCAATCAATGTTTTAGCTGAGAAAGATACAAATAATAAGGATGGGATACAAATCATCTATATGTAAATCTTAGAAATTTTCGAACTTTTTCTACTTCCATATTTCCCAGATAGTATTTCCCCGTGTAACCCGCAAACTGCCAATAGCTTTCTGCTTTAAAGTCATGTAACTTAAAGTTTCCCTTCTAAAAGTAGTTTGGATAACTGACTATTAAGAGAACAGTCTATTATGATGACTATGACTAACATGGGATTTTTGTAAGTCCCTATTAGCTTAAGAATTATTTCCAGTTTGGTTGATATTGAAATACCCAACCCCAAGGTTGCGAAAGTTTAGTTTCTACGATTCAAAGGTTTAAATTGCGTCTATAAGAAGATATACAATTTTAGATAATCCAGGGCGGGAAAGAAGTGAAAACGAATAAAGAAAATGAAAAACAAAGCAAGTTATTCTTATCGAGTAGAAAGCGCTTTAATTCCTAATGTTTTATAATCATACAGAATAACATTTCGCCAAATTTTTATATGGAGTCCAATTCTAAATAAATTCTATTTTCATATAAACATAGAAAAAACTTATTTATTAAAATAATAGTTCAGTCTTTGAAATTGCAACTTGCAATTCAGTTTAAATTAGGAAACTTTAGGCAATAATTAAGTATAATTTCGTTTCCATTTAATATGGTTTAATAATTAATAGTCGATTGCATTCATAAAGAACGGACATTGGGTAAAATATCTATTGTATTGTATTATGTTGCAAATGCCGGCGGGCCGGCGGAAAATTCATAAAAGCATCTCTTGGACTCTTCTGAATCAATAAATATATATTTATAGGAACTATAGCTTTTTACTTACAAATACCATAAATGCGCATAAATAATTATAGTTAAAGTATATAAAAATGGTAGTTTTTAACTTGTTTTGTTAGTCGCGCTTTCTGGGTTATCTGCTGCGTACCAATTTATTAAATAATAAATAATGGACTTAAGACGACGCAGCAAGAAAATCAGTTCAAGAATTCGACCTAAAGAAATTCGACTATTAATTGTGCTTATTTATTTTTCATTTGGGTTTCATAACCTACTTTTGCACAAGTAAAATTGATAAATAACGAGGCGTAGACAATTTTATTTCATATCAAGTCTGACACTACACTTTTTAAAATTTACGCATTATTATATTAATGCTATTGTTATTATTCAATTCAATTTTGCTTTTACAATAGACAATTTGACGGTCTATAAACTAGCATTGAGGAAGCCAAAGAATATTTTTTATTATGTCAAATACCAAAAGAAGAAATAAGAATAAATATCCTTGCATATTTGCCGATTGGTACGGATTACAAATATATTCTTATTTCAAATTGTCGAAAATGTAGCCTATAATACTGTCTGCAAGGATATTTATTCATATTGCAATGTACTATGATAAACGTTGAACATGAAGATATATTCCCATATGTTTCCCTGGATTTATGTAGGTGTATATGCAGATCCGTTATAGATGGAAGATTTTCCTTGGAGAGCTGTGATGCACCATTAAGATAACTAATTATGTGTAGGAACTCGTATTTTGACGCAAGCAACAATTTTAATGCCTTTCATTGCCTTGTCTTTTCCACAGCTTGCAATTTTTCAACGGAAACTCGGACAAGGGAACGGCCCCATAATGGCTGCCAGGCAAGCAACAACAATGATAACAATAGCAACTACCAACAACAACAACAACAACAACAACAACAACTAACAGCAGTCAACAATGTGGAAATGATAATTGCAATCGCCTGCGCATAGAAGCAAAGCAAAGCGGCTGAGGAAAGTTAAAGAAAAAAAAGCAAGGAAATTTATAGAAAGCAGCAAAGAAAAAACAAAAAAAAAGAAAAAACGCTAAGGAAAAACAACGCACAGCAACTTAAACAACAACGAAAAGAAGAAAAAAAAAACCCAAACAAAAACATATGGACGAAAAGTAATTAAAGCTCTTGATACAAACGCGATGGTGTTTTACAATATGTAAATATAATTAGCCGAGCGGAGTTTTCATTCCTGGAATTCGCCATTGCCAACGAAGTCAGCGGCAAATACACAAACACAGACCCGACCACAAGCACGCTACTGCAACTTCAGTCTGAGCCGGTTTTATAATTACTCCACTTTACTACACTGGCCGGCACTTGAGTTTAGCCACGTTTTTTTTTTTCAATTTCTTTATATATATACGTTATTTTTGTCGGCCCAGAGCCAGGCCCAGGCCGGGGCTGAGGCCTAGGCGCAGGCGCAGGCGCGGCCATTGCTGCGATTCCGAAAACGGAAAACAGAAAACTGAGAACTGAAAACGGAAAACTGAAAAACTGAATACGGCCAACGGCAATTGGGATAGCCAATTGGCTGTCGAACACTGCAAATTTGTGGAAAAGCTCACGGAAAACTGTGATTACTGTGATTATTGTACGCGCGCGCGCGCGTGTGTGTGTGTGTGTGTGCGTGTGTTACAGTCGCGTTATAATACATCGAAGTGCACAAATTTCAATCGACAGATCGGGATTTGAGTGGGACTACAACTGCAACTGCGACGATGGCAGTGTCCTGCCCAGAAGTAATGTACGGTGCCTATTATCCATATCTGTATGGGCGCGCAGGACCTAGTCGTTCATTTTATCAATATGAGAGGGTAAGTTTCCATTACGCCTACATCCATGATCCTGGCCTTAAGAATCAATAATTGTGACTACCTTGAAGGACTAAAAAAAAAAGAAAAACCCAAAATTCTCTGAAAGTAGTTTTCTATTAATATTATTGATTTTCCCTGAAAATGTTCTTAAATTAGAATCAATTTTCATTTTGTGTCATTTAGGGAACATTTTTTTCCACATTTTTCGTCAACATCTTCTTCTTCTACCTATGATAATATTCACTTATTTTAACGTTGTTTAATATTCTTGTTGCTGCTTTAGTTTAAAGCGCCTTGCCTTCAGATTTTGTTCACGAACTAGGTATTCCGCATGCCTAAACTTTGAGTCACCATTTTTTTTTTTAAATATATCTCAATATCTGAAATACAGCAAGAAAGCATACCTAACTGTGTTTTCTATGAAAGTTCACTTTGCGAACGATTGGTCCTAGGGAGCTATAAGATATAGTAGTATAATATTAATATGATTTTTCCCGAGAGCTAGTAATTGCTTGATAGATGAAAATAGTCTAGTTATAAACTTACGCCTACTTAAAGACATATGCTTTGCTTTCAATATAAAAGGTCGGGATCTATCTGCAGTGTAAGATCCTATTTCCATAGAAATAGACAGACAGAAGAGGACATCTATCTAAATCGACTCAGATGGTTGTCCGGGTGAAGAATATATATATATATATATGATAGGATTAGAATGTCGATCTCAATATTATACGAGTCAGAATTGAATAGTTCATTGAAAGTCATATCCTTGCGTGCTTTAAATAAAGACGCATAAAATCCTCTAGCGATTTCTAAGGTTAGCCAATATACATATTCTGTGCCAATTGGTTACACTAAAGTCTTGTATTATTATTTTAGTTCATATTTTAAACCTCTCACTAGATAATATATATGGGTCTGCCCTTTTTTAAAATATTCTTTTTTAAATATGCTATCGTCGTTTCTTAACCTTGGATGTTTTCTTTGGCAACGGTTCAGTAGAGACTTCGCTTTATGGCATAGCAAAGATTGACATCGCTAACAAATTCTGGTTCGAATATAAACCTGTTTGCAATCTTGGCCTTATTAATATAAAGTGTCACCAATCTGAGTTTTTAGGCATTCGGTAAAATGTTGTCGTAAGTCTTCCGAAAATAGAAAAATCTGAAAAATAAATGTACTCTAGAATAAGGGCTAGGCATTTCTAAAATATTCAACAATATTTCTTTTGCGCTGCAAATTCAGCCTAAGCCGAAGTTAATCAAGTTAAAATATTGCTAGCATCCCGATAAAAGGTTAAAGGTACTATCCAAACGAAATAATTGCCTTTGGATTGTGAGTTTTAGTTAATTATTGTTAATTGAATGTGCACAAACATAATAATTATAAGCACGCACAATTCGAGTGGCAATTTGTTCGCCTTGGGCCAGGGCATAATTAAATCCGCCAAACAAATCATAAGAATTCACGCAAAACGCAAATCGTTTTCCAATGTGGACGCAGTCCTCAAGATTCAAGGAATTCCGCCAGCAAATGTCGCTTTGTTTGCGTTTTTTGCTAACATTGATTTCGAAGATATCTGTGATTTTTTGTGACAAGTACAGAAAAGTTCTCACGATGCCAAAAGCGCTTCACAGTTGCCCAAAAGGGTCCCTGGCTGGGTCTGGGCCTTAGACTGAGACTGAGACTGAGGCGAGGCTGGGGCCCGGGCCTCCGTCTCCGTCTACATTTCGGTGTTTGAAGCTTGTCGCTGTGGCACAAAGAAATTCTTGTGTCGCAAGTTCCAATTATACAAGGCCGCGGCACCAAATCGAAATTGGCCTTTTATGTAAGTAACCGATACGACACGATTCTGATTCTATGCTTTTGCATGACCATAAAGAGGCCCAGATAAACCCAGGATCGCCGCACGACGCTCCACCGAGCCGCCAGCCATACGCACGTCCCGGCTTAGGGTTAGGGTTAGGGTTCGGTGTTGGACTCGGCTCGGCCGGCCGGCCAATCGCAGATTGAGTCAGCAGCCAGCCTGGTGACCGGTGACCGGTGACCGGTTTATTTGCCCATGGTCTGTGGCTCTGGCCAAGTTGCGCACAGTTTTGTCGTCCCGTCGACACTTTGCTTTTTTGGCGGGCCCCTGCATAGAGGCTTGTGTGCCCGTGCCCGTTCCCTTTCTCTTAATTTATTGTGTGTATCGCCATTAGTTCTTGCCGAGCACATCAAAACGGCGAGCGAGCCCGAGCTGCGATCAGATAACCCCGTCGCAGCAAAACCTGCAGAAGAACAGGAGAGAACAAAGTTTGGACTGGAAGATGTCGCAGGTTCGTCTGCCCTGGCCGGGTGATTTATGCCGTGTGAGCTTCGAGCTGACCGCTCAGCATAATCGAAATATCGCTGCAGCTAATAACAGCGACAACGACTGCAGCTGCAATCGCGGCCCTTGCAGATACTTTTGTATCTGCGCATTGTTCGCACGTCGGCTACTGCACTTGGCACTTGGCCGGGCCACTTTTGGCTGGAGCTGGGCAGCGATCGTGTCGCCCGATAAGCGGCAGCGGCAACATATTGATTATGTGCTTAAACCGATTGACGGCCAAAGATACAGATGCAGATAGAGCTACAGACACAGATACAGATACATTTGATGTTGTCATAGACGGCGTGTCCTGCGCCCGCCATGACTTGGCACTATGCTCTTATCTAATTAGGTCGTCTAGCACTTGGGGGAACAAATTAAGACTTTGTAAACAAGCCGCAGCGGAAAGTGAGATGCCGAAGCGTCTGTGTCAGCTGCTGCTGCTGCTGCGGCTGTGGAATGTATCTACGAGATACTTGCCGCACACACCCACGCCCACGCCAGGCGGCGCATTGTTGCTGCACATAAATCATGGCCGGGCCACGAGCTGTCGATGCCCGCTGCACTTTTCAAATGGATCGTGCTGGTTAACCCATTATTAACCCCTGGCAGCCTCATAATTGGCGTGCGCCTTCGCGTGGGCGGGGGCGGGAGCGGGGACCAAGGGGCCCCGGGCTGGTGCGGGGCTGGTTTAAATTTAGAAGCGCCTGCTCGCAAATGTGCCGAAACGACATCGGGTTATCGGCCACTTATAGAACGCTTGCGCTAATGGGCTCATTAAAGAGCAAGACGCGCACCCGGAGAAGGTGCACCGCTGGAGCAGCAGTCGTAAGGGGGATGGGGAGCGGGTAGGGGGTGGGGTAGAAGGTGTTGCGCTGCGCTCGTAAATTGTCTCGAGCGCCGCATTATGTTTGACACGTCGCCAAGCCGGGGAGATTGCGGCGTGATTATCGCCCTGTGAACGAACGGCTTTGGGCTGTGACCTCCTCCCCAATGGGTTAGTTGCCCCTGCCCCAATTTCGGTGGCAACTGCGTGACAATATGCGAACGCTCGTAAATTTAATGGCCTCGCTGCATTTCCCATCAACATAAATTCTCGTATTGTGTCATTTTCAATTTGCACCAACGCGCCCATAACTCATCTTCCCCAACCGCCTACACTGGCGCATGCACTCGCAACTAATGCAATCTTCTGTGTTTGTCTTGCAGTTCAACCAGGATCTGTACTCGTCCTCGGGCGTGCAGCTGGCCGCCTCCTCGAGCGCCTCGGGCAGCTCTCATTCGCCCTGCAGCCCCATCCTGCCGCCCTCGGTGAGCGCCAATGCAGCCGCAGCGGCCGTTGCCGCCGCCCATAACTCAGCCGCCGCAGCCGTTGCGGCGGTGGCCAATCAAGCCTCCTCCTCCGGCCTGCAGCTCGGCCCAGTGGGCGGCGGCGTTGGCGGCGGCCCTGCCAGCGGATTACTTGGCTCCAATCTGCCCATTGGCAGCAGCGCCGCCAGCGCCGGCCTGGGCATGAGTCCCGTGCTAAGCGCCGGACCCGGCCACGGCATCCACAGCCGGACACATCAAACCAAAGAAGAAGATCTCATCGTGCCGCGCAGCGAAGCTGAAGGTAAGTGAGAAAAGTAACTATTTTGAGAAACTAGAACATGGTTCCCACGAGGACTGGCAGCAGAAAATGTGTCTTAAGGAATTGGTAAATTTCTTAAATATTCAGTAGGAGACACATTACTAGCACGAGAAAAACTAGACAGAGATAGAGTGAGAGAGATATCAAGCGAGCCAAAATATCCACCTACAAGTGTGAAAAAATAGTGAAAAACGTGTGTAACAAAATATTTTTAACATAAACTTAATTAAAGCTAGATCGGAGTTAATATTGGTCGAGATATTTATGAAACTTTATTGTTTACTTTCCGATTGTCGCCAAACTCAGTTTTTAAACATGTTTGTTACAATTAATTTGAGACGTGTTTCACGTTTTTCGCAAAATCCACTCCTTCGTGAATTGGTACATATTCACGCTTTCGCAAAATCCACCACGCTTGGTTGGAAAACGGGGTCAAAGTTAAAAGTTTAATTCTAAATAAATGTAAATTATCAACAAATGAATTCGTGTTTGCACGATTTTTGATTTGACTTTGCTGTTTTTCATCCGATTGACTCTAAACTTATTTTCAATTATCTATGTAAATTATATTAAATTGCTCGCGAGGAATAAACGGAATAGTTATGTCTACAATTTTAAGAAAAAGCAACTAGCCAAGGCTGATAATATGCGTTAGTTTTAAATATAAGAGATCCGTATCAACAACAAAAAATCTCGAAATATTTAAGAAGAGTTTTTTTTCGTACAATATGACAGGCAAGAAAATTGTTTCTTATAATAAGATAGGGAAATAATGTTTAGCTTGATGTATCAATATAAATAAATTTAAATAAATATAAATTATAGATAACTAGATCAGCTGGACTTGGCTAAATATTCACGTACTGCAAAATGAGGCTGCATATTGCAAGCTTAAAAGCAGAAAATTTAGTTTTCTTGACAGCGCAAGACAAACATGCTACGATTTATTTTTATGTGTGCACAGATATGTTTATATATGTATGTTTTTTTTTTATATCCACCTTAGTAAGAGATAAATCCAATAAAAATAAGCATTTATAATCACATTTCTGCTGTCAGCGTCGAAGATCGATTGCTCGCAATGGTTGGAATGTGCTGCCGTTTAAATGTACTCAAGAACGGCATGGAGAGGGAGAGAGAGAGAGAGAGATATATATATATAGAAAGAGATAGATGCGAGAGAGAGAGAGAGAGAGAGAGAGAGAGCCGCAAGCAGGCTAATTAATTTACACATTTTTGAGATTGTTCGCCGACATTCCGATGAGCTAACATTTAATAATTTATATCATATTTTATTACGGAAATGCAACTTAGAACATGCAACAATGCGGTTCGCTTCACACCTCTCTCTCTCTGTCTCCCTCTCTCCCACATTCTTTCACTCTGTCCTGTTTACTGATTTGTCCATAATGTAATGCATTTGCACTTGACTTCGTTGCAGCGCGTCTGGTGGGCTCCCAACAGCATCATCACAATGAATCATCCTGCTCCTCTGGCCCAGACTCGCCGCGGCATCCGCACGCGCACCCGCATTCGCTGCACGGAACGGGGGGAGGCTCCTCGGCGGGCGTCGGCCCAGCCACGGGCGCCATGTCCAAGGAGCTGCCACTGGACACCAGCAGCAGCAGCGGCGGCGTCGCCGGCGGCGGCGGCGGCAGCCAAGGGCGCGCTCAGTATCTGTCGGCCACCTGCGTTGTATTCACCAACTACTCGGGCGATACGGCCAGCGTTGTGGACGAGCATTTCTCTCGGGCTCTCAATTACAGCAATAAGGAAGCTAAAGGTAGGTAATCCTTCGCCACAGCAAATCTGCCATGTCATCCGCGTGACTACGCTACAGCCTCTCGGCCCGCCCCTCGGCCCACACTCAACATTTACATGTTGATCAAAAGACCCGCGCATGTCATGTACTTGTCCCAGCTGTCAGTTTGCGTGTTGGCGTTCACAATTACCCAGAATCACAGCCAGAACCAGGGCCAGTGAGAGAACCAAACCAGAACCGCAGCCGGAGAATAGGGCACAAAATCTCATAATTAGGCAAGAATCAGAGCGAGTTATTAAAATGTCGCGTGCAATTGGTAATGAAAGTGGAACTGGCAACGAGGAAGGGGAAGGGCACGTTCTCTCATATACAGGGCTGTATAATAAATAAATAAGAGTGGGAAACCGATTTCGTAACCCTTCCCTTAGATATTAAACTATATTCGCAATCTTAATTTTAATAGACTCTGTTTTAACGATCCGATATTATTCAAGTCATTCCCTCAGCTATTGCTTTAGGGAAACTTTTCAAATGACTCTCGCAAATGCTGATTATAACAAGAGCTGCCTTTAAGCAGACAATGCAGTCTTGGGCGCTTGCAGTACGTATTCCTCCCGAAGGCCCCGATGCCGTCCCGTTTTCCCCCCGTTGTCCAACGTTGGATGCCATTGCGTCGCACAATAAACCAAATAAATCAAGTTGCCACTTGCCACTCGGTTGTTCTTTCGATTTCAAAATTAATTACCTCCTTTAATGAAGATAAACGTTTTGTTTGTTCATGCCTGTCGCTCTGCTCGCCCCCTGCCCCGCCTTCCCGCTACCCTTCCACCTAACACAATGTCTGTGCGCACACATCTCTTGCATCTTTTGGCGACTGTCGCACAAATACTTTTTCATATTCGTTTTATTTTCAAAGTGTATAAAATCATTGTCTTTGCATCTTCCAAGATCACAGAACAATCTGCCCAGCTATTGTGTGCCTTGCGGGTTAGTAGCTAGTTAAATTGAATGAAAATTAAGTTCAAATTTATTTCTAACCATAAGCTGATCCTCAAACCAAACCAGCTAATCCCAAGCAAACAGTCAGGTTCAACAGGTTAAAGATATAAGACATTGGCGACACACCCAAGCCCATGGAAACACTTCCTTCGAGTAAACCAGGAAGGTATATATTAAAAATTAAATTGTTTCCATAAAAATAAAGAAACAAATCTAAAGACAGATTGTTTTTGAATTAGACCAATTGCTGAGCTGCTCAATCAATCAATTATCACGACGCACACATTTGCATGCTAAGCAGGTAACGCCGCCAGGTACGCTAATGTCCCGTACGTGTCCTTCAGCTGAGCTGAGCTGAGCTCAGCTTCTCCGGCCACAAATTCGGCCAATCAACGAGCACTCGAACATTTTGTGGCTTATTTCTTTTTACCGCTAATCGGAAGTGAGAGAGTCGCGTTTAATGCTCAGCTGGCTTTTATTGAGTTTCTGTGGCTGCCATTTAGCGGGGAGGGTGGAGGGGGGGAGACGGGAGTCGGAAGGGCGTTTCGGGGTGGTTGTTGTCTACCGTGTCTATGGCTCACGGGACTTCCGCTTTGATTGTGCAATTTCGTCAAATTTCATTCGACACGCGTTAATTGCAAATTCACGTTTATGTTGGCCGTATAAATCCAATCAGCTGCAATCAGTTTTCCAATTGGAAAACAGATTGTTTGTGCCATCCCTATAGTTTGTATAATCATGAGAGAGAATGATTGTAAGCAATTTATAATTAGTTTACAATATTCTCATGGAATAGTAGTATAGAATGGAATACATCCATACGAATACTTAAATATTTCAGATAGTTTCTGTCAAGCTCGTTAATAATATACAGACTTAGGCTCTAGCTCCTTGAGCTTAGCAGAGCTTCATTATGTTTCTCTATATCTAGATGTAGAACGCAGACATTTTCTATATCAACTTGAAAGTAGGTAATACTTCCGTAAAGAAGAGAGAAAGTAAGGATATATTTGGCACGCCAAAGAGTTAATTCGCTTGTAGACAATTGTGAAGCTCATAAATGCTGAGTTTGGTAAAAATAACACTTTTTGCCATACAAGAACCTAATTTTTGACAGATTGTCAGCTATATGATATAGTTCTTCGATCCGGTTTCGACATATAGTACTGCCTGCAACAGAAAGACAGAGCTATGCAAAGCTTAAGGCCGATAACAGTGAGATATATTAGGCTGTTATATTGTATATTAATTATTATACAATATATTATATATATATATATATATTAACGAGGCAGTTGCTGCCGATCTATGCCATAAATTCTTTGCCTAATGAAATAAATATGGTATTTTGATTCAGAAGAAACTTTCTAAATGCATTCTCAATTTAAATGTGAACGTCTTCGCTTGAAAGTAAAACAAAGTAAATTATACAATGCCTTAATTAAATTACAATTTTGTTTTTTTTTTTTTTGTTTATTCAAAATTGTGTTTGTTGTTAATATGAGGCTTTAATTACAGACGTTGTTGTTGTAGTTGTTGTTGTTCAAGTCGCGAAACTTGCGCAATTCAAGCAAAAAAAAAAACAACAAAAATAAATAAATAAATATAAATACTTTGTTCACGTTTTCATTTATTTTTGTTTTGCTTTATTGTGACGCTACTTAATGGTATTTAAAGTTCATTTTGGCCATTTGTCTATTTGAGTGGTTAACACACACACACACACACACACACATGCACACAGGCACCAACACAGTCACACACACATTTTTGCATTTGTGTACGTACTTTAAAAACTATTCAGTATTTATATAGATTTTTCTCTTTATCTCGATGTGCAGTTACACACATATACACACGCACATACATTTCGTATATATGAATAGATATGTATATATATATATATATATATGCATGAGGTGTGTGTCTCTGTGTGTGTGTGTGTATATATATATCTAGTTGGAATGTGCTATAAAATGTCGCCGGAATGCGATGTGGTCGATGTTGTTGTTGTTGCAGTTGCTGCTACTGCTGCTGCTGTTTGTTATTTCTTTTGTTGTTGTTGTTGTTGTGCGGTTCGTCTGGCGGTGCCAATGCCGAATGCCGCATAGATTCCTCATTACGGTTTTAAAATGCATTTCAATTAACTGCTCACTCGAGATACACTCACAACGCATTGTATGGTACACACACACTCACACACACTCACACACACACAGGCTGAGTGGCACGCTTGCACTTTCAGTTGTTGTGGCTTCTGTTCTGGCTCTTAAAATATCGTCGACATCGCCCTAAAGATGTGGCTGGCCCGAGACGACGTCCTCAGCTGCAGCCTTCAGTTGTGCCTCGTTGCCTGTTTTCGGTTTTGTGGCACTTTCATATGATATTCGAATGCTACGAGTATTTAATTAGATGCTCGAAGAATTCGATTTAAAATTCCTTGGCACCCGCCGCTGGCGCAGATGCAAGACCCGCGCACTCGCCCGAACCCTAAACAGCACTAAATTCAACTTGCCTGCCGCTCGCTCCCATTTGGGTAACGCGCTATCCTATTGCAGATGTGGATGGACTTGTGGTCTGGTCTAAAAGGACACTGGCAGTGACAGTGGACACGGTCAGTGTGTGGCCAGGGTCGTGGGATCGGCGCTTATCAGCATCGCAGTCAATTCAGGTGCAACTTCATTAGGCCGGCCGGCAAGATCAGGTGAAAGGTTAGCGGCCACCAGGTAGCTGCAGCAGCAGCAGCAGCAGCAGCAGCAAGTGCAGCCTTTGCGGCTTTCGCTTTGAATTCCGAGTGCCAGCATGAAAGTGAAAACCGTGTAGGCGACGCGGGAGGGCAGAGAAGCGTCGCCAAATCTTTGCCAGCGCTGGCTGAAAACTGCAACTGGTGCTTGATGCTTGGTGCTTGTTTGCACATTAATGGGAATTCCTGGCCGCCAGTTGAGCGAGTGAGTGAATGACTATGACGCTGAAGATGGCGACGATGATGATGACGACTTTTTGCCAGGCTTCGCAGCTGAATGGGGCACGCGGCATCGCTAACCAACCAACCAAGTCACAAGCCAGTCAGCCACATCATCAGCATTCAAGGCACACTCACAACGTGCCGGGCAACTCGCGACTCGCGACTTGCAACTTGCGACTCGCGACAGCACATCCTCGAAGCTAAAGCTACCCTCAGTAACTGCCTCCTCCGCCTTCTCGTCCCTATCGCATTGGCTCTATTCCCAATGCCACACCCCACCCGCCCAGAAGCACAGCAGCGGATGGGCTGCAGTTGTTGTATATTTTTCTCTTGAATTGAGTTTGGAATGTTGTCAACGCAAATGCGCCTATGTCCCAGTGCCAGTGCCAGTCCCCAGTACCCAGTACCCAGTACCCAGTCCCCAGTTGCAGTCCTTGGCACATGTGCATGCCACAGACGCCAGCGAGGCAGCCAACCAAAAGTTGTTGCTATTTTCGGCAACAATTTTCAAGCGGCAGAGCTCCATTACACTCGCCCCAAGTGCTGGTGCCGCCGCTGCCAGTTGCCACGTAATGGAGATGTCTGCGTGTTCGTCTTTGCGATTTCATAAACGCGTAGATTTACAACCATTTAATACAAGTGATGATCCCGAACACGGCAGCGACAACCACAACGACAACGACAACGACAACAAACATTCCGCTCAGTTATTTGCAACAAGCCATGGCGCCGACGACAACTAAGTACGTGGCCATGGCTGTTCCCTCAGCTCCCATTTGTGTGTCCCCGGCAGCAGATGCTCAGTTTATCATTATGCACTTGAATTGCAATTGCCAATGCTGTTGGCACTCCCCAATCGGGCGGGGAATTCAAATGCAAGACTATTGCAGCTAACACTGGCTGGCCATGTGGATTAACGATATTCTTTGGTTTCGACTCTTTCAGATAGCAGCAGCCCCATGTCGAGTCGCAATTTCCCACCATCGTTCTGGAACAGCAATTACGTGCATCCCATACCCGCCCCCACACATCCACAGGTAAGTGTCGGCTGCAAAACAATGCCACGGCCACGAAAACGATTAACTGCAATACGTGCCGCAATTACGAGTCCACCTCGAGCAGGTTCAGGTCCCAGGTCCAGACGCACTCGCACTCGCACTCGCACACACGCATTTTAAATAAGTTGTAATTCGGGCTTTGCTGACCGTCAATATCTCTTTCTGCAATCTCTGTCCATATCCAGGTTAGCGACTTGTACGGCACAGCGACAGACACTGGCTACGCCGCAGATCCCTGGGTGCCGCATGCGGCAGCCGCGCACTATGGTTCCTACGCGCATGCGGCGCATGCGCATGCAGCCCACGCGCATGCCTACCACCACAACATGGCCCAGTACGGCAGCCTGCTGCGCCTGCCCCAGCAGTACAGCCACGGCACAAGGTAAGCAAATCCCCAAGCACCCCAAATAGACAAAATAAATATTGTATTCAATTGTTGAAAACAATTTTTATTACTCTATTATCTCAATTATGCTAAATGAAGCCTTTTAATACTGTCAGCCCACAAATATGTTGTTTGTTCCTGTACAATTAATTAATTGATTAAAAACGAATCGTTTTTTGGTCAACAACTCTTGTTAACCCATCGATTTTTAATTTTGAAGTTTGAATGCCAATTGATAGTAGGGCTCCATACAAACTCAAAAATAACATTCCAAAATCAGACAATATTTACCTGAGATATTAAAAAAAATCATCAAAAGAGTTTTGATTATCGAACGACCTCGACCCTTTGACAAAATACATGTTACATTACCCTTGCTTTTTGGTCGATTTGGGTCAAAATTTTGATTTTCTTGTTTTTGATGCCAATCAATGGTACTGATCCTTACAAGTCCAAAATGGTATAAAATTACAAAATCGGACGATATTTACCCGAGATAGTCAGAAAAAATCATCAAAAGAGTTTTGATTATTGAAACGACCCCGATTTGAGAAAAAAACGTTATGTGAACCCTTGATTTTTTTGTCGATTTGGGTCAAAATGTAGTTTGTATTAATATTATTTTTTATAATACTATACATTAAAGAAAAATTCTTGAATTTAAGCATGAAAAGAATATGTCAATTGAATTGAGACTTAAAATTTGCACATGCTATAATGAAAATAAAAAAACCTTTTTCTTTGTCACATTGCAGACTACACCACGACCAGCAGACGGCGCATGCCTTGGAGAGTGCGGCAGCCTACTCGAGCTACCCAACAATGGCAGGTGCGTACTCGACTCCGGCTTTGAGGACTTGTGGCATTTGTCCATTTGTGTGCTATTGTCATGGCGATGGTGCGGCTCAAAGCGCTTGACCTGTGCCGAGATGTGTTTTTTAATGAAATGTGTGTTTGTTTGTTCGGTTTGTTTTTTTTAAACTTGTTTACAAAAGGTCTGGAAGCTCAAGTGCAGGAATCGTCAAAGGATTTGTACTGGTTCTAGAAGCGCTCGACGGCCAGAGGTATCTCTTCTAGTGTTATCCCACGACGCCAGCAGGTGTGAGGGGAATTCTCGTTGATGTATAAAAAAAAAAAAAAAAAAGAAAAAAGAAAGTGACACTCAACAAATAATGCAACTAAATCACAACCAAGCAAAGGAAACCCAACAACAAACAATAAACGGACGCTCCGCTAATATTAAGTAAAATATATTTAAATGTGCAAACTTATGTTAAACACAGATAGAGATGAGCCCCCTTTCCCCGCTGCCACTACCACCCCCTCCGCGTATTGCAACCAGATTAGATTGAATATCCTCTGTTGAACGTTGCTGAAATTTGAATAATTATGAAATTTGTTTGTAATTAAAGTGAGTCTGTGAGGTTTAAATATACTTTTACTCTTAAATTGTAAACAATTCGCGTATTAAAATTGTGTAATTTTTGTATTGTATTGTACGACCCATAATTTTAGCATCCCATATCAGCAAGTTAGACACGCATAAATATTAATTAAAAATATACATATATATATATATATACACACAAGTACATATAAACTTAAATATATATACATATATATATATATATATACAGATATATAAATATATATATATATGTATTCTTATGCATTATCTGCGTTAGAGTTTTTTGGTAACAATTTACTACGACGATAATAAAACTAACGATAATAATCAACATTTCTTGTATAGTTAACGACTTGGACATAAACTTTGAAAGCTAGAATTTATTTTGTTTAATATCTTCAATTTTGAATTTCACAAATTAGGTTATACAAATTGAAATGCAACAAAAACAAAACATGACTAAAATAAAAACAATTTGAATACAATCAAAATGCCGAATTCTGTTTTCTTTTCTTATTGGGAATGAAATACTGGAACTATGTGTGTGTCTTCAGAGATAAGATTTGCCATATTCTACAGATGTATTCCAAGCACAAGAAGGATATGTCAAAGTATTCGACTTTTTAGTCTAATAATAGAAAGAAATCAAAGAACGTTACAGACAATATCAGTTTTGGCCTGCGAAGATGTATTTGAAAGCCCTTTCAGATACCTTACTGGAGTAAGGTATTTAAGAGTTCATAAATTTAAAGATAAAAGGAGAATCCTTTCATCTTACCTTCGACTTACTGGCTCCCTGTCAATCGCTGCGATAAGCATCAATGTTACATAACATAATCAAAACGTTGCTTAACCCATTCGAATGATTCCTTCTGGTCGGGTCTCATCCTGCTAAGCAGCAAGCGCAGTCATAATTTATGCTAATGATTCGAACAAACGTGAGCTTCCAGCCAGAGCCCGATACGAATCAAAAAAAAAAAAATTTAATAATCGTTAATTTCACATGTGCATGTTTGCCACGCCATTTAGCCAGGCGCCTTATTAATCTCGGGCTATTTATCATCGACCGAGGGTGCCCAGCTAAGAAGATGCATAATTAATGAAAAACAAATCTCAGATAGTCGCCGGCACAGTTCGAGTCATAAATAAGACACAAATAAGACACAAATTTGTGACCGTGACTGTGACCGCGATCGTTGCTGGAAGCTACTGCATCGATACTCACACACACAAAGGTACACAGCTATAGATACAGATACAAGTTGAGATACAGATACAAGAGCAGGCACTTCCTGAGTTGGGGCGACGTTCTTATTGTTATTGCTATTATACAATGCGATGAAAGGCGCGTAACATATTATTGACTTTCAATGACTTATCGCGCAGTTGGTCAACTTTGCGCGCCTCATCGAATCTAAACAGTTGGCCGGCCAGCCAGATCGGCAGCCCGGCAGCCCGGCAGCCGTTCTCCAGGAGATCCTCTGCTCCGCTGCTCATGAATTAAAGAAACGGACAAACGCGCGACATGCTCCCGTGTGCGTATTTACATCAAGTCTTTTTGCCACTGCCAACTCTACCAACTGCCAGACGGGTTCCAGCTCAGCTCTCGCTCTGGCTCTGTCTCTGGCTCTGACTCGGGCTCTGTCCGGCTTGGGGGTAGACTGAGAGATGGCTGTGGTAGTTGTGGCAGCCGTGCTCACATTATTTTAGCATAAGAATTCCATAACTCGAAACAACTTCGCGGAGCTAACTGGGCCGCCGCCCCGGTCGCCAAGGTGTTCAACAATTCGCCAATGCGTTTGCGCTGGGTTTATCGCTTTTTAATAACTGCACGGCCAGTGTTTAAATTCGTTTTTTTTGGTTTCGTCTGCTCCTCGCCCTGCACCTTTTTTTGCGACGTTGTCACTCAACTCGGAGACGCGACAGATGGTTCCGTTTTTGGCGGCACTTCCTCCTTCCGTTTTGGCCAACACGAAATAAGACAGCACCCGAACTGAAGCAGCCTCAGTCTACATCACAAGTTTATTGTCGCATTGTGTGGTAATCAGTTGGTTTAGCATGGAAAGCCGAACCCTCTATGGGAATCGAGGCTCCTTGTCTTTACCTAGTTTCCCTTCTGGATACAACTTTGTGAATTGGGTCGGAATCTTAAAAGCTGCAATAAATTTGTGTCTATGTGCTCTTGAGCTTTCACGTTTCTATACATAGCTCCATATTCAAGAATTATGTCAATAGGAACACAAATAATATAAATACAATAAATATGCATCGCTAAGAGAAGAAACTAAGTGTAGAACCGGTTAGAGTAAGACCTGGAGAAAGAAAAGATAAGGTAAGAGGTATAAAATTAGATAGAGTGCAAGTAACAGAGGAAATAAAATTGATGAGATTGCCAACCCAACTTGTGTAAGTTGATTCTGTGAGAATCGCTTAGAAGGGCGATAGATAAACATATGTAAGCTGGGTCTGCACCTAGAACACATTCATACAAAAAGTTCCTTTAAAACTATCTATTTTTTATCAACATTATCGTTTTTATTTAAAATCTACCCGCTTTTTGAGCAATAGTTTATGCAGTAGACCGGGGTTCCATATAGCATTAAATAGGGTTCTACACATTAAATAGTTCATTTCGTTTTAAATAAAATATATTGCCAGAATTTAGTGTAAACCAGCCTTTACTAAATATCTTATTTAGTTATACAACTCAAGTAAAATGTAAAATTAAAATAATTCAAATAGAATTAGGGAAAATGCTGAAACTGTTATTTGCTAAATATTTTACTTAAGTGTTTAATGTTAAATAGATTCCCGAATTAATACTGTGTTGCTTAATTTATGTTTATATAAGTTCTCAAATTCTATGTTCAAAAGTCTGGATTTGCATACTCAATAGGTGAGTTAGGCAAATGAAAACTTTTTCAAATTGAATGAAAATTAATTTTGGTGCAGATAAACAAGAACTCGGAGATGTCAACGGGAACAAATTGCCTGACGTGTTAAATTACGTCAAAAGAGGAGCCAAAGTTGATAATAAATAAGATGGAAAAACAATAATAAAAACACAAAAACAACAAGACGGATATTTTTGGGCACATTTGGGTCGAGTGTGAACTATCGGAACTCTGACATCCGAACGGAACACTGACGCACTTTATGGCCACCGAATGTGCTCGGGATTGTTATGGATTTGTGCGTGCTCGTGCCTATCCCCATTCCCATTTCCATTCCGATTCCCATTCCGATTCCCATTCCGATTCCCATTACCTTTCTCTGGCCACAAACGCAAACATAAATAAACAACATTTCCAGCGGGAGTCGATTGTTGTCTTTGGGGCATTTCACGGCGTTCCGGGCAGAGTTTATGGCTACTCCGTGGCACGTAGCCGGTAGCTGGTAGCCGTGCTCCTGCCCGTGCCGGCTCTTAAATACTTAATGGCCAATCGTAAATTCGATCAAACTGAATTGCCTGCTAATTGGGGGGGAGGTGGGCTTTGGCTGAGCTATAGCTCAAGTTAGGGCTCCAGCTAAGGTGCATTGGCATTTCACATGCGAGCTCAAATGTCCTGGCTGCTCAAAGCCGCGAACTGAGACAGAAATCAATTTAAAATTAACGTAGAATTAACACATTTCGACCACATGTTTGCTCATTTGGTCCACGTCCGTCCATTGATCCCACATGCAGCGCTGATTACGGCCAGCCAAGCAGCCAGTCATCCAGCCAGTCATCCAATCATCCAGCCGGCTACTGATGCGGCTTCTGCTTCTGCTGTGGTTCGCTTGCCGCAGCCGCATCCGCATCCATGTGGCGTTTCCAGCTCCGTTGCCGTCGCCGGCTCCTGCGATTGCGATTGCGCAGACTATCAGCAGCGTTAAAAAAGCAATACATCATTTTCCTGGGCCTGAGCTCGTCTCTCATTTCGGGTTCATTTGTGCGCCGGCCTGCGGTTGCACTCGATGTGCATATGTGTGTGTGTGTGTGCCTGTGTGTGTGCGGTTTTTGTAGGTTGGCCGGTCACGTCAGGAGCTGGCGTTATTGTGATTTATTTGTCTGATCTCTCGCCATCTGAAAGGCGATTCCCAGCTTCTGCTGCAGCTTCTGTTTCTGCTTCTGCTTGTGTGTAAGGTGGCGCAATTGACATTTCCTGTAGAACAATATCGGAAAAGAAACATGCCCCATTGATATTCTAATTAATGTGTGCTCAAAACACATGCCTGTTTGTATATACATACATAATTATACAGATATCTTGTACTTTGCGTACTTCGAGCCAAGGAATGACATTGTCAGTTATTTAGTAATTTACACGTTACACAACTGAGGGAAAATTATGGAAAATGCGCATAAAAACAAACGCTTCAAAGCGGGAATTTCAAGTGTCTGCCAGCTGCTCCAGCCCATTTACCCCATTTCCCTACCCACAAACAGACTCACATTGAGCACCTTGGCAAACTTTTGAAATTCAGACCGCGTTAAAATACTTTTCCCCTTTGTTCTTTACAATTTGCCTAACAAAGGCGGCAAACGGCAACGGGAAAACTTTTCACCGTTTCGACATGACAAGCCAGCGCGACGGGACAACAAGACAACAGGACGAAGTCTTGCCTTAGCGCACCTTCTAGTCCTTATTCTGATGCCAGGTTGGGGGTCGAGTCATTCCATCTTAGCCCCAAGGCAGCCAAGACTAAAGCCGGCTCGCGTCGGGTTGTGCTTTCCTTCAGCCCGCCGCCCGGAACCCGATGTGTGCCGTTTACTTTCGCCTGAGTGGAAACTCCTTTGCAGCCCGTTGCTAAGACGCTCCACAATAAACCTAATCTGTTCATAATGGGAAAATAATTCACAAAAATGTTCCGTTTCGAGCTCCAGTTGTAGCTGCATTTGCACTTGGCCAGCACAGCTGGGTAAATTTGTGGAGCCAACCTACCGCTCCACCTCGGCCAAGATATTCGCTTTAAACAGCAATTAGAGGCGCGCGACTCAAACAAGAAGACAAAGAGTCCATAAAAGCGGACGAGGATGCGGATGCGAATGCGGATGTGGGCAAATTTAACCGAAGAAAAAAAGGCGAGTTTATTAGTTTTGCCCGGCCTAAGACAGACCATCTGCTCATACTCCTTCGTCCTTCTGTTAAGACATTAGGAAATACTCATTTTTGATTATAAACT
Organism: Drosophila novamexicana; assembly: GCF_003285875.2. NCBI lineage: Eukaryota > Metazoa > Arthropoda > Insecta > Diptera > Drosophilidae > Drosophila > Drosophila novamexicana. The sequence goes on along the minus strand of NW_020824765.1, from coordinate 4,198,477 downwards.
CAATGGGGAAATATTGCGGCACATTTTACTTAATGAAACTTAACTTCTTTTGCATCCCTTTATTTGGTCACAAGTTTCCCGATGCTAGAGTGTTTGTTTATCTATGGAGAACAAGTCCTTTACAATTTGTTGTACTTATCATATGTAGAAAGCGAACCTAAAACATATTTATACAAAATCTCCCAACCTCTCAAGCTCTCTCTTACAGAAAGAAATTCGAGTAGCATATAACATTTGCAACAAATAACAAATAAGATTCGTCGTCTAAAAACGGCCTGTACTTTGATCCTTTTCACATTTGACTAGTAAAAGAGCAGTTCTTTCCCTTCCTTTAAGCAAAACGGGTTTTAGTTCAATATCCAAGTGTTCTATATAAAAGAAATGAGAAGCATATACAAATTTTATCCAATTCAACGTAATTAGTTTGAATCGTCTTTGAGATGATGCTTTCAAGTAAGTCCAGACTGACTGACTCGACATATCTAAGAATGATTTTAGTATTCCATTATTATTGACTCGATTACATTACATGGAATATGCTGCTCTATAGGAAAGCAATTTTTTTTTAATTGTAGCCAATTACCATCTTTTTCATATTAATATTTTAATTTTTTTTAAATTCAAGACATCAAATTACATTTGGAATACATGAGCTTAAGGGCAAGGCAGTTTCAAAACCAAGATCATGGAGTTATCAGTGTAGGGTACATGTTAATCAGAAATGAAACTGACAATGGGCAATTTGTCAGTATTAAGTAAACAGAACCGTTCTGCCAAGGATATATATGGTGTATTATTCATTAGGATACAAATTAGAGATAAAAAGAAGCAGAAAATAGTTTGTTTGTGTTCATACAATATCTACGCCATCTTAAAGTCAAGTACTTTCATTAAAATTTAAAATCGTAAAATAAAGAAAAAAAAGAAAAAACAGCGAATATTGTTGCCACGCCCATCTCTGTCATAAGAAGCCTTTTCTGCACTTAACCTCATGCTAAGAGTAGGCTTTTTCTAGGGTATCATTAGACATCACCTATATATATATATAACTGTTCTCTGGTCTGATCTGGTCACAATACCTTTATATTAAAATAACTTTTTGCAGCGTGACGTGATTGCCAAATTATCCCATTTCGTGACCAGAAAGAAGGAAAGAGAAAAACTTCAAATAAGTTTGTCGAAATCTGTTAATTAAAACATGCATCGGATATTTGATAGCTTTCCGTGCATGACTTGCATGTTTTCTCAATTATTTTATGCTATCATATTAAGCGGCAAAACAGAACCAAAAGCTGATTACCGCAGCAGAGAGAGAGTAAAACATATATGAAATATGTCCGGATCAGAGAAAAAAGTGGTAAATGGCATGAAATTGAGTTAATTAAAAGGGAATCCGTTGCGCCCACGACCCACACGAAGGCCCAAATAGACGAGTCGAATGCCATGAAATGCGGAGCGAAAAAACAAAAAAAAAAACAAATAAAAGAGAGACAGACGCAGAGATGAATATAAAATATTTGGTTAATAATGCACACGCATAAACACACACACACACACACGGAAACACGCGCGCGCATACAGATATGTATATGCACTTCATAACGCCAAATGCCTCGTGGATGCGAACAGAAATTGTTGAAATCGCTGAAATTCGGTAAAAATAAAATAAACAACAACAACAAATAAATAAAAAAAAAGAAGGAAACAGCAAAAAATATGCGCCCGAGCTGCTTTAAAATGCATTCAAGTGCAAGTGCCGCAAATGCAGTTCACTTCGTTGGATCGATTTTAATATTAAAACAAACGGGCGCAAAAGAAACGAACGAACCGACACACCTCATACAGCAGCAACAACAACAGCAACAACAACAATAACAACAGGAGCAGCAGCAGTTGCAACATTTGCCAAACTTTGGCCAAGCAACACATTTTGGTTATGGCTTCAGCCCCAACTACAGCTCCAGCTCCAGCTCCAGCTCCAGTTCCAGTTTTAGTTTCATTCCACCTCTATGCCCAAGCCGAGTGGCGTGCGTGCGAGCGGGACGACCATAGTGTGCGTAACAGCAGCGCCTGGTGTGATGTATTCGCATGGCAAGCTAACAATTCATTTCATGCAACATATCAGCAACAACAAGCTGCCGTCGTTGGACCGAGGGGGCTGTGGCGGCAGCTTCGGGTTTCGGCTTATTGCCATCAGATAAGAGCAAGTAAAAAGGCAACAACAACAACGGCGGCAGCAGCAGAGAAGTCTCCGCCCCATGCAAGCGCACAGCGTGAACCCCTTGGCCGTGTCTGTGTGTGAGTATACAAACCAGTTTGCCGTCATTGTGAGTGTGCGTGTGTGTGTGTGTGCGCGCGCGTTTGTGTGTGTGTGTGTGAGCAGCAAGCAGAGCAAGCAGACATCTTTGCCAAGGGTTGGACTTGGGCAGCAACAACAACAGTTACCTCTGGGGGAATTGCACACACACACACACACACACACACACACGCTTATACACAATAATGGCGAAAGGACACAGACAGGGACACTCGCGTATTTTGATAAACTCCATGCACCACTCAAACTCGGACTCTGCTGCTGCGCTGCTCCTGGTGCTGCTGCTGCTACTGCTGCTGACCTTATGCGCAAATTGGCCCATTGGCAAGGGCCTGGCCCATAACGGGCAATAGCTGCATGCAAAATGGCATCGGGCAACGGCAACAGCATACGCGGCGTATGAGCAGAGCTGCTAATTGCCGCACACCGAAAATACTTTGGTAACTATGCGACGTTGTCATAATTCTTGTTCTGCCGCTGGCGTCGGCGCCCCTGCCAAAATATAAAATATGCACAGTGTTATTGCTAATACGCATTCCAGCTGCAGTTTAGCAGCAGCGGGATTGGCTAGGGGGAAGCGACCGCCCAGCTGGAACTGGTGCTGGCGGTGCTCCCTCACAGCGGAATGCCACTGTCGCTGCCGGCATGTCAAAGTGAATAACTCAATAGCCATATTGGGTGTCCACCTGTCTGTCTCAGTAGCTGCAGCAGGAAGACAGCCGCTAGCAATTCCACGTAAATCCGCCAACAGAGCTGCGAGTTGCAAGTTGCCAGTTGCCAGTTGCAACTTTTGTGTACGACTCAACATGATTTCGTTGACGTTTGTTGTTGTTGTTGTCGTAGTTGTCGTTGTTGCTCACTGCGCACACAAATGGCCGTTAAAATTCTTAGACCCGATATGGAAATGATAATTTCGCACATTGAGCCGCAATTTACACTTCTGCGGAATAAAAGAAACGCAAACAGTCGCTCGAGACTGGCCGATTGCCATTTTGGAGCATTCAGGCTTCTAATGTCTAACCCGTTTGGCCAGCTTGCAGCTGCTCGCCCATGCCACCCATCCCACCCAGCTGGCGAGCGATCCGCGGAATGCCGGGGACACGCGCTGCGCATAATCTCCAATTAGCGGCCCCAAAAAGGCAGCCACAAATATGCAAAATATGACGCAGATGCAATAACAGTAATTTGTGACAGTAACAGAACGCAAAGCGGACCCTCGAGGGCGATCGTCACATTATTTCCATTTCGCATGCAGGCACTCGAAAAACGCATTTAAAATAACTTGGCCAGCAGCACAAACACGGACACGGACACGGACCCAACGTGGTGCAGGTCAGTAGCAATTAAGATAAGCCGCTTACAAGTGTGCCGATAATGTCCTGTCAATGTGTCGTCGATAGCAGGACGCGCCCGGTGGCCGGCTAAATCAGCGCCCAAACGTTGCCTGAGAACGGCAATGGGAAGGGGCATGGAGTATGGTTATGGGTATGGGAACGAGAACGAGAACGAGCTGCGGCCAGGCACTCAAGCGGCTGCTGGTAGCTGGTTCAGCCGGTAGCCGTGTTCGAATGCCGCTGATAAGGAACGACGGATGCGTCTAAGTGACCAGTGGAGCGACGGAAATGCCTTGGAGTTGGCAAACCTGGAGCACATACACTGTGTTTGCATAATGCATTAATTTGACATCGCCGCCTATCGAAACCCGTTGCCTCATCATTGTCATCTGCGTCTGGCCGGGTCTCGCCAGGCTGCTTTCTAATGCGGCAGCCTGGCCTTTCATTTGGCCCGCAACATCGGGTTACCATTCTCACTCCCATTCCCATTCCTGCTCGCACTATTAATTAGAATGTATGCGAGTCGGCATTTGGCATTTTGGAGTTAACGGCACGCGACATTTTAAATATGCTGCCGCCTTCGGCTTGGGTTTCCTCAGGCATTTCGTGGCATTCCACAAATATTATTGTTCAAATATTTGAAACTTGATTTGCATTTTTAAGGCAGTAGCATCAGCAGCAACAACAACAACAATAACAAGAACACCCGCTGTTGACACTCATTTGGTTTCATATCCCGCCACACATACATGCATGTGCACATATATATGCCCATATGAATGAAAGTTATGCATGTATGACGCTATATTTCTTACATTTGTATGCGTTCGAGCAGCTGTTTAAAATTTCAATTTAAAATTCATGTCATCAAATAGTCCTTGCCACACTAAATAATGATATCCGAGCTTGACAAGAAGAACCATATGTTCCCTCCCATATACACATAAATAAACACCATTGAGGCTTAAACTTTGTCCTGACTGATTGACTGACTGACTGACTGATTGACTGACAGATTGTAAGGTTAGTTTATGTAGAGTAAGTGACCGATAAGCTAGGGTTTTGGAAGACCCATCCGAATAGCTTCGAGATCTTTATGAAAATTCACTTAAGACATGTTTCCCCAATAGATTATGAGAAGCAATATTTGTGCTGTTGATACATTCGATCGGCAATTAATTTGCAAAATCCACCTCTAGAAGTTGAGGGTCCACCTACAAAACCTACCCATAGCCATATTTGGGCCCTAAAAATTAAATAAAGACATGATATAAAACAACGAAACTAATCAAGTATGTATTTCAAATACAGAGTGTGCGGAGAAGAGAAGAAACGGCGCAAAGGTGCGTAAACTAACGTGTTTGAAAAAATGGGCAAAAAGGGTATAATTTGTGCAAATGTATGTAACAGGCATATCTAGTCATGTCCGTCGGTCTGTCCGTACGTCTATCCGTCTGTCCGTATGTATGAACTCATTCATATAGGAACGTAGGTCCTGCTAGTTCATGCGCAGATAATCGATAGCTTGCTCCGTTTCCAAGCGATCGATAAGGATCGATATCCAAATATTGTAGCGGCAGGTTGTCCATCTCCTAGCCGGCTACTCCGGGCCAATAGCTGGGTTGTCGGTGGATCCTTCTCAAATATCTACTGCTGCTTTTGGCGATCTCATCACTGACCCATGAGAACTTCAGAACGCTGCGGATGGAAGCATTATCGTGGTAGATATATGCATTGGAGACAACGTGTCGTGCCTTGTTTTCAAACGTTTGGATCAGTCTTCGATTACTTCGGCTGGCAGTTCCCCATAGTTGGATGCCGTAAGCCTAGATTGTTTTGTTAATAGACTTGCTGTAAAAGGTTTTCCGCAACTAGAATATACTTAAGCAAATGTGAACATAAAGAAATCCAACTGCCGCCCATTTCGCAGCAGATCTCCAGATTGAGCAGCCAGCTCAAAATAGTCCATAAAATCCAAGCCTTAAGTAATAATTTCTAAAAGAGCATTTTATTATTTAATTTCATGTGGTTAGTTTTAAATTGAATAAGATGCATGGGATCAAGCCTAGTTATAGCCCTGCCATTAATAAAAAATCATATCGTAATTGGAAATATCAAGGCCCGATCACAGAATTTACTGATTTGACGCATAAATATATAAATTGTGCTGCTTTTGAAACTATGGACAACAAAATGTATTTCAAAATTTTGCAAATTTAATATGATATAATTTAGTATAATATACATATAATATATCTTTGGGTAGACAAGTTTTGAATGTGTTAGGCCATGTTAGGCAACTCAACAACAGGGATTAGGGATTGCATCCCCAGAGATGGATATGAATAGATTCATTTATATCAAGGTGGTTCCAATGATTCGTGAACCTGATTTCCCAGTAAGATTAGTCGCATTATTGTAGCAAGAGCTATTTAATAAAATGACTTCTAATGAAAGTAACACTTCCTTATGAGTAACACTTCCCATCCAGATCCACATAAAAATAGGTTAAATATATATTAAGTGCTTCAATGAAAACCGAACTCTTACAAAAATCATTTGTTAATTGCAATTGTAATTGTAAATAACAAGAATACGCAAGCTGTCCTATTGGATTGTCTATCCCAGTGCTCGGACCATTTATGTTCACCCAATTCTCCCACTGCTCGCAAGGTCATGCGCGGTCTCAACGGTTGAGGAAGTGCTCAAGATGCTTCGATAAGCTTTCAATGGAACACAAATTAAATAAAAATCGAGCGGCGGAGGGCGAACCATTTGATGAACTGCCATCTCCATTGCCATGGGAGCGGGCGCAACTTTGGGCTCATTACCCGCTGGGATGCCGCGTGCGCACGCTGCCAACCCCAGACCTGGCCAAATCTTGCGCAGCGCCAAGTAATGAATAGAGATGGAGAGCCCAGGAGGCGTAATCAGGCAGCCATCGAGCCGGCGAATCAACGAACCAAAGAAGCAGCCAGAACGACTCCAAGATGACGACGACAAATTGACGTAATGAAAATGTTTTCGAGATGTTTACTTTGAGGTAATCGCGAATGACTTGGCCAATACACACAGAGTGTGTGTGTGTGTACAAGGATAAATAGGGGCGTGAAAGTCGCGCGCTCAAAAGTATGCTATGAAAGTGCAAGAGTTGCAAATTGTATTGCGAGTATCCGGGAAATATGAACGCCCATCAAGATGTGGCATCAACACGCGTCGACTGCGGCACCTATTTGGGCAGAGCTCCTTGTGCTCGTCCTCGTCCTCATCCTCCACCTTATGATGCAGCGCATCTTTCTATCGCAATGCGAAATGTTTCAATATGTTTTTATGTTTTTCAACAGCATGTTGAATGCTTCCAAATCGCTGATAAACGCTGCAAAATAAAGCAACAACTGCGAGCTGCCCCCAGCTGGGAGAGCAGAGGCGAGAGAGGCAGCAGAGAGACCGGGAGCAGCAGCCTCCGATTCCGACTGCGACTCCGACTCCGACTGGCAGCAACAACAAGAAACAATACAAAACGACAGACCAAACGACAAACCCACGAACGACGACGAATTTCGGTGTCTTTGAACAGCGGCTCGTCCATGGAGTCATGGGAACCAACTTTTCACATTCCGCGCGTGCTTCTGTTTTGCAGTCTTCGCTTTGACTTGATATTCTGTGCGTTTTTGCTGCCACCGTTCCCCTACCCTGGAGCTCGCTGGCCCTGGTCCAGCACGGGGCCCAGTTGGTCGGACAACCATTTGTTCTCGGCGGCACTGGCAAAGACAAAGCCCAACACGGCCAACAGCAACAGCAGCAGCAGCAGCTCCGATGGGCAATCGCAGCAGGACGAAATTCTAAGCGCAGTTTTCGATATCGAACACGATCGCTTTTGTGCTCGTCATGGCCAGTCTCGTGTCCCGACTCCCGACTCCCGACTCCCGACTGCCGAGTCCCATTGCCGGTTTCAGACACTGATAAGGCATGCGCTTACAATACCTGGAAATGAAGCCGGCTACGGCCGGATAATCAAATTGTTGCTTTTCTAGTTTTCCCAATTGGTCGTCGCTGCGGCAGCAATCGCAAATTTCTTATCTGCGTCGGCAAATGGCCAAACAAACGGCCGACGCTCGTCAGCATTAAATTGCCAGCGACTGCGACTGCGACTGCGTCCGCTTTCGCGTCTCGGCCTGGCCCGCAGACCCACAACCTCGGCCCAAAGATGATGAAGTCCACGAAGCGGCGGCAACGGCGGCGGCTCAACTGCAAAATGCTTTCAAGTCGTTTTTGTTTTGCTCGCTGGCAACGTTGCGTTTTCAGCTCAAGTCGAATGCAGTTGTTACCAGCACACAAATGACCCCGCCCCACCCCAAGCCGCCTCCACTCCATCATACTCCACCATGCGATTCGTCGATCGAGCATTCGAAGCCAGCAAGCAGCAAACGAGTAGCAACCAAATTTGTTTCATGATGACGGCAACTACACAAAATTCACAAATACACATTTATAGCCCATATATGTATTTGCACACGCACACACACACAGACGCACACACATGCAGACGCACACACATGACGCACGATCCCAATGAGAGGCTTGAGAAACTTTTTAGTCATGGACGGTTTGTTGTTGTTCCCATCGCTGCAGTTGCAGAGCAGTTGAGCTGGGACTGAGACTGGGGCAGGGACGCAGTTGCATGCCTCCCGTGTACGCGCGGGCATGCAACACGGTGTGTTTGTTGCTTTTGGGCCTCGCCCCGCCGTCTTGCCACGATTGACGTTTGAGACGTCGTTGTCGATGACGATGAGGATGACCGTGTGACAGGGGCAACTAATACTAATGGCCCATAGTTCGATCCGTATCCACGTGGGCGCAGGCCAAAGTGAAAGTCAAGAGCTTTTCTACGATCCAAAATGTTAAGCAAAGTAAATTGCAATTTTCCCGAAATGAATCATTTATCTCTTTTCGAGCTCTACTTTTACTACTCTGAATACTTGCCAGTAAATAACTCACCTTCTATATAGCTTGTTAAGCTCTAGCAGAGGGCATTATAATTTTAGCCCGGAAGCATGCCACGCCCGGCTGTCCGTCGTTAATTTTCTATGCAAATAAGTCTCCGAGCTGTCAGTCAATCAATGATCGGGCCACTTTTTCAAAAAGATGTCATGTTAACTAAAAGTGAGTTGTTCAACAAAATGCTTCCAAACATATCGAAAATTCAAGCCTTCTTTTATACATTCCCAATTAAAACCAACTCATATATTGCAGCGACTGTGCTTCGCATACCCTCTATATAGGCAATATATATTCTTCTTTTACTTCGGAGTACGATCCTTATGAGATTTTCAAGTCTCAAATATAGGTTCTAAAAGTGTGCACATACCAAGGCACAAGCCTCGACCTTTCAACTTCAGAAGAAATGGGTGAGCTCTTCAAAGAGTGAAACAATCAAATACTGTATACACAGGAACCTGCACACCAAATTTGAAGTATCTAGCTCTTGTTTTAATTTTGGCATGTAGGATAGTTTAGTTAAAAGTATAGCTAACCGGCGAACAAATTCCCAAGGAAAGTGAATATATAGTTTAAAAGTTTAGATGGAAAGAAAAAGGTGCAAGTTTTGTATATGATGGGAATATTTAAAGAGGGTGATAGATCTCGATCATATTATATCAATATCACGTGAAAACATCGATATTGAAGATATTGAAGAACAAATTATAAACTCCTTATCAAATTTCAATCAATTTCATGTAGCTTGTATAGATTCCGAGCAAAGCACGTGCAAACAGGCGGACAAATACCCCTTATATATAATATATACCCCTTTTTCCACTTTCGATGCTCTACTTAGCTTTTAGTTTACTTTAATCTATAAACTAAAAGCTAAGTAGCTTCTCTCAGCAATTATATACTACGTGGATCGAATTTAATTGATCAGTTATTTGTATTATTTATCAAAGACTTGTTGAAAATATTTATACATGTTTTCAATGAACAATGGAATGCCAGCTCTCTTTCTTTCTCTCTCGCTCTCTCTCTTTCTCTCGCTCTGCTTATATTTTATTTTCTCGCTCTTTCAAAAATTGGAATGGAATTTATATTGTTGAGATGTTATTTTTCTCAATTTCGGATTAAGTAAGATACGTATATTTCAAACAATAAAAACAATTTACTTTTTAACAGAATTACAATATGTATATAGGCTAATATAACAATAACTTTTCTTAATTATGATATTAACTTTAAGCAATTATTTCAACAATTTGTCATTTAATTTTCCAATGCTTTTATTCTGAGAAGCTGACGTCCTTAGCCTTAATTATATATAGTATATTATATTTTGCCGAGTACATTTTTTGGGACAAATATAGAAATGATTCTATGGTCTTTAATGTGCTCCATTGAATTCTTGTATATGGCACGAAACCTTGAATCATCTTTCATTTCGCCAACACCAGAGCTGGGTTGCAGTCCCTTCGCTTATCGGGGCGCTGTCATCTGCCAGGCCTCCGGCCTCCAGTTGGCCAACTGCTGCTCCCGCTGCTCCCCGCTCCCCTTGCCTGTTCATGGTCTTATGATGATTTTCTGTCATCTGCGGGGAACAACGTCAATGAGTAGATCAATCAAAAGCGCCGTCAGCGGAGCAGCATTAAATGCCAGGCAATAATGACCAATCGGAAGAATCTTAAATGCATCATCACGTTTAGCGCAGTATCCGGTCGTTCGGTTTGTGGGCTCGGACCTGGAATTGGACTCGAAGCGTCCCAATGTGGCCAGCGCGATAAGAGAAACAGAAATTAATTTCGAAAAATTTCATGTTCGGCATTTGCTTGGGTTTTTTTTTTTTTCTCCCCCATCCAGCTCCTTACTTGTCCGCTTCGCAGAAGCCAAAGCCAGTCGCAGTCGGAGTCGCAGTCGCACCGCTCGGTAGCCATTCCGCGGAGCTGTGCGGGACATCGAGGGGCCATAACCCGTCGTCGCAATCGCATCCAATTGGCTTGTGCCCGCTCATTGAGCCGTTTGCGGTTGATATGCGTTATTAGCCTCAAGTATGGCCCATTCGCATTGCACAGCATTTGCTAGGCTTGCATCATAGCTGCACTTGGCCGGGGTCAGCAGAAAGTGTATGCCGATATCTCCAACCCGAAAGTGTATGGCAAATTTAATTAAAATTTCATTGCCCATGGGCCGCTAATGGCCAGAGCAATCGCACACACTCATTTCGGTGGACTAAGCCCAATATTATGCCCAAGCTACCGCACCCACCTCCGCGTTCCACTCCCTGTCGCCCCCTTGATGCCATGACGATTAGATTTTATTAAAAAGCCAAATATGCACAATTATTATGCTACGCCAACCACTTGACAGTCATGAGTCCATGAGCCCTAATATATACGCGAAGTGTTATTGTTCCTCTTGTCGTTGTTGTTGTTGTTGTTGTTGTTGTTGTTGTTGTTGCTGTGCCGCGCCCTGCCCAGCTGGCCGTCACATTCAGATCCACCACCACGGACAACACCACCACCACCACCACCCGACCATTAAGAATGCCCCGGCTGCCGCTGTCTGCGGCGTCCTGGCACATCGTTCATGGAGCGCACAATTCGCTTATTTGCTTTTTAATAAAACAGGTGCTCGACCTTCAACGTTGACGGCGCGGCGCGTAAATGAAGGGCGGGCCCGCCCCCCGCCCCCCGCCACGCCCGTCAGGGGCGAAACATACGCTTTGTGTGCGTGTGTCCTTGCTATCTTTTATCATTTAATTTCGCATTCAAACGTTTCGCACCCTCAGCATCAAAAGGATGCAAAAGGGATCACGCACCCAGTCAAAGTCAGGCTCCCCTCTATTCCGGGCCCGGAAAATGCGTGCGGTCGTCAGTCGACCCTGGCAATGTTGTCATTTTTCATTTTGCGCAGTGCCCCCCCCGAAATTTGTATATGTCGAAAAGTCCAACATTCCGTGCAGGACCAGAACCATCACCATTATCATTGTCATCAACTTCATCATCGGGTTCAGCATCAGCATCAGCATCAGCATCTTGATGCTGCTGATCCGGCAATTAGGCCAAGCGGAAAGCGTGCGCAACTATTAAAGAGGGCGCCGTGGCCAGAACCAAGGACCAAGACATTGATGATTTGGCTGACAAGGGCCGGGTGACAGGGGGTTGTTGGTTGTTGCTTGGTTGGTTGGTTGGTTGGCTGTGCGTGTATTTCAAATCGTTTTGTGATTGCTAAAAGCTGTCGTTGGACTTTATTGGTTTCTTGCCACGAGATTTCATCTACACTGACAGAAAAATACTTCAGCTTTAGATATGATATTACTCAAATGGTTAAAAAGCACCCACATCTGTGTTTTACTATGAAATAGCTGAAATTTCAAAGTCAAACTTGCCTTTTTATTAAATCTATAAAAGATACTGGACTGATAATGCATAAGTATATAAATTGTGTGTGAGTTGCGTTCCCATAACAATATAAGAAATATTCAAATTTTAAATTAGTTAAATGGTTACTTTTACATTAATTTCAAATATTTCCATGCATTAAGATAGAAATCTTTAAGTTTTATGATCGGGCCCAGGCGTTGGGTTTTAAGCATTAAACGAGGGTCGGAAGATTACGGAACTGAGATTTGAAGCGTCTTATGTCAAATAAAATTAATATTATATCAGAGATCTAACATAAAGCTATAAGCACCTTTTAATATCTCGGGTAAATCGTCAAAATGCGATTTCTACGTAAGGTCAACCTTTTTTGATGATTTTTTGAAAGATCTCGGCCAAATGAAGTCCGATTTTGTAATTTTATACCATTTTGGACTCGCAAGGATCAGCTTAATCGATTGGCATTAAAAAAGTGAAAATCCAAAAATTTTGATGATTATTTTTGAATATCTCAGGTAAATATTGTCTGATTTTGAAATGTTATAACTTTTTGAATTTGTACGGATCCCGACTAACAATTGGCATTCAAATCGATGGGTTAAAAAAGGTTGTTGACAAAAATATTGTGCGATTTTGCAATGATATATCATTCATATTAGCTCAAAACCCTTTTTAAACTAAAAAAATATATATATAATGTAATTTCAGCAAAATAATTTATTTTGAATTCAATTTTAGTAAGCAATGTTGGATTTTGATCGACTGCATCTGTTTATTTCGCATTTGAATACAATTGGCCAATTTTGTGCAGTGCATCGGCAAATATTGTGCCAGTATTTTTTGGACTATCATTTCTATTATCAAAAGTCATTGACACCCTTTTATTTATTTTTACATTTATTGTTTTTCTCCTTCATACATTTATCTGGGCGATAATCGCTTACATGCCACTTGTGCGGCACGGAGGGTGAAGCTTCCGCCAGGAGCAGGAGCAGGAGCAGAAGCACGGCATGGGGAACGGGAATGGGAATGGGAACAATGCCGTGAAATAAGGATTAATGGTGTACACGATTATTTGTGCCTGGCGACAGACAGTCGGACAGACAGACAAACATATTAAAAAATACAATACGAAAACTGTCGCGAGGGCGGCTGAAGCATAAGTAGGAACAGGAATGGGAACTGGAACAGGACGAGGTTGGGCATAAGGATGAGAACGTGAGCACTGGCAGCGCTCGCATATTCATGGCATGGCGTAGGTCGAATTTAATAAAAGTCCCTGCGCGGCAACATCTCGAGTGCGAGTGTGCCCTTGCCGGAGTCTGGGGGAAAGCACGGCTGTTGTGTGGGTGCCGAGTTGAATGGTGGAGGGAGGATGTGGAGGGGGGTGGCTGGGCTTGGCTGGTTTGTTGTTGCCGGGATTTCGCCACGCTTCTGGTTGGCTGAGTGTTTTCGGGTGTGCTGCGCACAATTGTTTTTGCAGCTTGGGGTTTTCCTTTATTTGGATGATGAAGAATTTATTTGAAAATTAAGAAGACAAATTATTTAATTTCGACTTTATGAGCTTTACCCTGCCCGCGCCGCAACCCTCGGCAGTGCCAGCAGCTGCGATTCTGCTTTTGGCAAGTGCTTTAATTCCCCCCACCCCTCTCCCCCACCCCGCTCGTCATCCTTTCGCAGCGACCACTTCTCGGACCATTTCGGACGGCTCGCGTTCTTGGAAAAGGGTTCGCACTCGAATGGGCGGCGACGGCGACGGCAACGGCCATTTTGTGCCATTTGATAGGACTAAGAATTGGACGCGTTTTGCATTTTATGCCCGTCGTGGTAATAAACACGCAGCGGACGCGAACGCGAAGGCGAACGCTCCTCGGAAGGGTTGCGGGGAGCTGGGCCTCTTGGACTCTTGGAACGAGCACGTCAGAAACTTAATTTCGTTTAGTTTTATGTACATTTCATTAAGCAAAAAATTTCTAGCGACGCGACAGACCACGGACCACGCCAATGCCACTGGCGCTGGCATACAATGTATGCCACGTTTGCGTTCCCGCGACCCCAGATCCTGCGCGGCGAGCAGGAGGACTTGGACTTGAGCGAAGGGACAATCAAGATAAATAGCAAGCGGAATTTTTATTGCCGAAAGGATACGAATGAAAACAAAACAAAAAAAAAAACAAATGCAACAAACAACAACAGCATATAGCTAGTTACAACAACAAAACAAAGAGTTGAAAGTGTTGACGTGACGGCGACTATGTCCTCCGTTCTCAGTCCTTCGTGTGTGCGCACAGAACTCACACTCACACACACACACACGCACCGCACACCTTTATGTATGGAAAATTGTCAGCGTGTTTTGTATTTTCCAAATTTATTGCCACTTGCAACATTTTGTAGACGGGCAGCCCATAGATTATCTCGTCGTTTAGAGCCTAATATGCACCAGAGGCAGCCGCAATATGATTTATCACCGACCAACCGATATATGATCGCCTGTGTTTTTGTTTGTCTACGGATGCGGCAACTTTATAGAAAGTGTCTGCTTGGCCTTTGCCCGTGCTCCTATCCCCGTGTCTGCCTCTGCTTCTGTTTCTAGCTGCCACTCCAGCTGCGAAGCGCAACATTTTTAATTACACTTTTTACAAGAAAATTAAATGGCAACATGTCATCGCTAATTAAATTGTTCTCCTTTCGGTTGTTAGTTTATTGTTTTTGTTGCCATCCCGTGTGTCAGTGTGTGCCACATTTGTGGGCATACTGGGAAAGGGTTATGTCCAGATACAAGCGTTGATAGGGTTAAGGAAAACACATTTATCAAAATGAGGATAGGAAGTTTTATTATGTTGACATTTGTTTAACTGATGAGGACATCACAAAACATGGAATGCAATGGAACAAATTATAAATTACTCATATATTTCAATTCAAGTTTAACTCAATTAATTTACCCATTTCATTTCTAGCCTTACCAACAGTTGTTACTGGGATATTCAAATTGCGCGCTATCAACATAACCTCACCTAACCAACAGATGTAAATTCGCAAAGCAACTCTGCAAAGTCTTTAAAGCAACTCTGTGCATGCAGGATTGCCAATCTGATTGCCAAAATTCAAACGGTATTTTAAGCAGTTTTTCAAGTTCAAGTTTGGCGCCCATTGCACAAGTGTGGGAAGTCAGCCCTATTCTAATCAGCTTATATTCTGTTGTTTCCCTTTTAATAAATCTTTTTAATCTCTATAAATAAAACTGTTTGTGTTAACAACTTTTTTATGAAAGTCTTTTGTTTACAATACGGTCCGAGCTCATCAGTAATAAAACAGTTTTAGTATCAATGAAAATCATTTAAAGCATACATTTTTATTGTATAATTATCTCTTTTATTTAAAGTTCAATCTGATATGAAATTGTGAATTGCGACAGAAAATCTGATCAATTGTTTTAAGAAACATATAGAGCCCGAACTGTTGCAAGCCGCTTGATAAAATAGTTGTAAATGGAATCCTGAGCGAAAGGAATCTATCTCGAAAGTAACCGAAACTTCACAATTGCAGCTTATATTAACTTCACAAATACTATCGTCGCTTCTGAAAAGAAAAAAAACATATAAGCCCACAGGTATAAAGAATATAATTTATTTAAAACAAAAATGCTAGTGTTTATACTTTAACAAACATTTGACTTGCTTCATACGCTCCAGTATAACGGGCCGTATGACGGAGCGAACATCACACTTGGGCTTTCTTTTAGTAGACTCGATTTCCTGCTTATCAGCTACTCTACAAACGGCCCATTCGCGCGTCTCGTTCTCGAACTCTATGCGGAACTGTGCAAAGGGTGTCGCTACTCGCATAAATGTGCAGAGTACTCGAGTACGTAAATCCTCAGTGGAATCCGTTTGCAATTGTCTCCGAGAGCTGTATGTGAATTCGCCGATATCACGTAACAAGTACTTGAAATCGGCCAACAAACTGGGCGTGCAATGCGAGAACAAGGTCTCCAGCAACGGCCCGTAGACGTTACAGAGCTGTCCGTTAACGCAGATCAGGGCCTGCTGATACGGGCTGCCCACGGCCAGGCTATTGATGTGGTACTTGCTAATTTGAGCCGTTGTCAGAGAGCTAAAGTAAATGTAACGCTCCAGGGTCCGGAACACGATGCGCTTGTCTTTCTCTGCTGGCGCCCTCGTAGCCCTATCATTCTTATTGCTATCACTAACCTCGTCTACATTTACCTTGCGCTTACTAACGAATGGTGCATCCAGCAGGTGTTGAATCTGAGAGGATGCCATCAGTGTGTTGTCGGTAGCGAGTTCCTGCGAAACAGTCCTTGCGCCTTCCAACTCGTTTGTCAGTTGGTTCTCGAACTGCTGCGCCTGACTCCTGGAACTCGTCGGCATTTCTCGCTGCGGTGATCTTTCCTTATTCAAGAGGTCTGGCGACTCGATGCGAACCATAGCTGCTATTGGCAGGGGCCGAAACTCGTGTCGCAACTGTGGCACATTGTCAGCCATCAGACGTGGCCTTTTCCTAGACACCGCTGTCGTTGTTGGCATCTGTTTCTTGTCTAAAGCAAGCCTTAGAGGCACCGCTGTTGGTAGAACTGGATCGGGCTCTGGATGTTTTGGCTCGATTACATTTGTGTTTACTGTTTCCGCACCAGGCGCTGCAATCACCGGTTCCGGTGTGTTCGGGACCCACATGCTGACTGTGGGCGCCTGCGAAACATCATCTAATCGTTGTACTTCTGCTAGCAACTTTTGAAAAGAGTCCCCTGACGTTGAAGGTAAGTTTGAATCGGGGGATAATGTTGGCACATTGCAATCGTTGGAATTGTTTATCTCAAAGCAAGCCAGATCTGCTGCCTCCCGTTCTTCCACGATATCATCGTCCAGATTAATGATTTGTTCCTCAGTTGTTATAATTTCGCATTTAAATTCCGAACTGGGGTTGCTATCGCTGTTGAGCGAGAAGCGCATCATGTTGAGAAATTTGATAGGCTCCTCCTTGATTTGAGTTGGTTCAGCTGCAGGGCATATGCTTTGATTGAGTGGATCAGTTTGGCTCTCCGCCACTTGCGAGGCGGGGAAAACATTTTCCATGTCCACAAAACAAGGCGGGCGGACAGACAACTCAAGTTGTGTGGACGGACAAACTGATTCCTGCAGCGCTATTAAAATGATATGTATATGTTTTATAAAGAAATGCATATTTTAAAACCTATCGAACCTACATTCGTTTTCATTTAAGTCTGCCATAGATGTATCCGCAGCAGTAGTCGCAAGCGTATCAGTTGATAAGCTATTCCTGTTCCCTTCTTCCTGTTGCTCTGATAAGTTATTCCTGTTCTCTTCTGCTTGTTCGTCTGGGCTCTCTGGGACAGTAGAGGCAGCCATTTCCTCAATCATGCAAAGGGGTACTAAAAATGGAAGTTTAGTTACGGTTCTGATACGCGTTATTTGAAGGTGCTTACATTGACATGCAGAGTCCTCCATTGGCTCACCTATTGGTACTTTGTCCATCCTAGCGATAGACTGCGCTAACTCCTCTCTTACCTGTGGCACTTGATATAGCCACTGATCGTGTGACCAGCACAACTTGTAGAACTTTTTAATCTCAGTGCACAGTTCCTGCATATCTTCGATATCGTGGCCGGTGCGTGCGTGAAAGTTCCGTTCAACGATTTCGTCCAAGTTGCTGAACCGGAGTAGTTCCATGTAATGCAGCATCTTGGGTGACAGTTGACCCAAATCGAAGGCGTCCAGTTGAACGCCTTTACTGTGCAACAGTTGGGGCAACATTTGCAGCTTCAGATGCAAATTACCCGGCCAGTTTCCCTTGCCCAGCACATGGTAATAGCATCGACTCAACATACTTTCATCCTTATAAAACGACGCTCCCTTATATATGCTCGTATATGTCTTGAACTCCGGGTAGCTTAGCTGCGAGAGTATGCGCCAAATCGTTTTCTTTACGCCATGGCTAGTGCATAGCAAGTACTTAATGTTGTGCTCCTATTGTAAACAAACGATAAATTGGTTAGAACATAATTTCAAATTCAAAGATTCAATATTCTATATAAGTTGGATCTTTATCCAGCCACTTGCTCTACAGATTTAGATGGATGCACTGGGCATGAGGATATAGAACTGCTTAGCAGATGAACAAAATCTAAAAGCGAGCTTAGTTACAAGTTTCCTTAAAGAGTTTAGTGAATCTTTAAGATTTATGAGATTTATTTATATTAAATGCGGCTATCGTCTTTTTATTACCTTGCTGCTCTCTGCAAAAAATTCTTCGGCTGCCTTTGCCGCAGAGGCAGGGATCTCTGTTGGCGATATTGTAGCTGGCAAGGTAATTTGCGTATTGCCTAGACCAGTTGCCACAGCTCTTTCCGCTGAAATTGCCATTGATGCTGTTGCTTTTTTCAGTGCAGCTACCGTTTTTACCATATTGGATGAACTGGAACTACTCTCAGACGATGTTTCCGCGCATGTTGCTTTACTAGGAGCTGTATTGCTGGCGATCCTCACAGTTGTGGGTGCACACATCGAGGCAGTTGTTGCTGCTGGTGTGTTGGTAACTGGACCTTCCAAGGTTTCCGCTGGCGTTGTTGCCACAGGCCTTGTCAAGGCAACCTTTTCGGGGGCTGCAGACTTGTCTACTATTTGTGTTGTTAATGTTTCTGTTGTTTTTGCAATTAAAGTTGTTGTTGGAGTTGTAACTGCTGAGGTTGTTATTGCTGTGCTCGAATTTCTCATTGAGTCTGATTCCACGTCTTTCATTGCATCTGCAGCCGAGCATTGAGTTTTTGCTGCCGCCTCAGTGCTTTGCTCCATAGTTGTTGATGCGCCTGCTCTAACCCGGGCGGGCTCAGCGGTTGCTGCTCCTGTTTTGTCAGTGGTTGGCGCTGCGGTTTTCTCCATGTTTTTTTGCTTCAATCTTTTCCTGCCAATAAAATGTTGCTCCAACAGTGCACGCTTTTTGGGGCATTGCGTACGAAGCGCTATATAAGTCGCCAGATTGTGGGGTGTGTACTGAACCACGTTTGCCTTATCCATTCTAAATTGAAAGAATGTTGGGTTATACCTATATAATAAAATAAAAATAGAAAACTTACCGCTCAAGCTCTGCTTTTCTGGCCGCATACAGAGCAGCCACACTTTGAATATCCTGCGCACTATTCTCGCATGTTGTCCTTTGTTCGGGCATTGGGTCCTCCTCTGGTAGTTGAAGCAGTTTTTCTCTTAGAAGTGCCGGACAGGCCTTTAGAGTGCACTTATATTTTTGACGTATCTCCGGATTGCGATAGAAAGCCTCGTAGTATGCGAGCTTACACTCATTGGCGGAAGCGTTTGCATACTGAGCTTCCTGTTGCATTTGCTGGACAACCTCATCCAAATTTAATAATTTCGAGAAAATATTATATGAGATGGGATATCTAATTGCAGCCTTTTGTTGCCGCTGTGGCAGTGCCTCCTGTTCCATTACTTGGTCGTCAAGTCGCTCTGCAACTGTGTTTACAGTGTTTTCTTCTCTTGAGTCTCTTTCTTCACTAACGGCAGCACTCGCTGACTTCGAAGGCGACGGCAACGGTGAGGGTATTGAAAGGGCTTTGGGACAGGGCACAGCAAACTGCAGCAGTATATTTTGCATCTCGGCTGGCGCCGCATCGAAATTGTAGTTACATAATTTACGAGAACGCGCATCGACGTAGAATGAGTGATAAAAACGCCGCAGTAATACCAGATCATAGCGATCGTCACTCAGTATTTTGCCCACTTTCTGTTTACATTTCGTGAAGGCATTGGCTAGCTCAATCCTGACCGTGTCATAGTTAATGTAGCGCTTAAATGTTTGCACTGAAACAGGAAATTCATAGGTGATGTCTTGTAAGGTTATCAAAACCCTTTCGCTTTGCACTAAAATGTTGTTATTGTTGCTTTGATCCGAGTTGCAGTTTACGTCGAGTATATCCGGCATTGGTTCAACCACTTCAACTGGAGACTCCTCCTGCCCTGGCTCCGACTCCTTTGCACTGGGTTCCGGCGCGATTTCAGCTAGTTCGGGTTGATCTGGATCGGGTTCTACTAAGTCAAGCTCTGTCGGAGAGCTACCAGCTGGCAACATAAGGAGTTTGTCACGCAGTTTTGCCGGACACGGTTTTATTGCGAACTCAAACTTTTTACGTATTTGCGGGTCCGTATAAAAAGCTTTAAAATATTCAAAGGCGCACTCATCTTTAGATTTGTCCTTATACTCCTCGCAACACAACATTTGTTCCTCAATCTCGTCGAGATTTTTGATGCAACGCTTGAATAATTTGAATGTTACGGGAAACGTTTTGACTAGTTCATCATCCTGCTCCTGGGCTTTTATTTTGTCAGCTAACGCAAGTTCGTTTGCGGCTTCGGCCATCTCTTTATTGGCATTCTCATCCAAAGGCACAGCATAGGCTAACAATCTCTGCAAGAGCTCCGCACTAACATTCCCAAATCGATAATCATATACGCTGCGAATGTTCGGGCGCACATAGAACGAGTGATAATATCTTCTCAATATTTTCTGGTACTGAGGATGCATCGGACTTTCTACTATAGCAGCCATCTGCGACTCGTCCTGTATGACATGTACGAGCAATGGCCTAATGAGCTCCTTGTAGTTAATGCAACGCATAAAAGTTTCAAAGGCGACGGGAAACTTAAACCGGCCGGCTCTGTAAGGAAGAGTCTGGTTTAAAACAATGTGCAATGGATAGAACAGGTATTGTTTCATACTTTCCCAGATCCTCAACCACATCGAAACTGAAGATTTCGGTGGTTTCACATTCACTGCAATTTAATGGTAATTAGAAATTATTCTTTTTTCATATGATAATTATTTTACCTGGCCGTTGGCTGCATGGTAGGCACTTCCTGCTCCACTCCTTTCCTCCCCTCCTCGGAAATCGGCCTGCAATAGAATGTAAATCTTAAAATCTGCCCAAGAAGCAACAATGAGATTTGCAATTTACGTAGCTTCGTCGTTCGGCACTTTGCTCGACGACTGTTGCTCCTTGCTGCCAATTGGTGTTGCCATCTTCAATAATGTTTCTCTTAGCGTAGCTGGAGCTGCATTGAAATTGAATTTAAATGCTTTGCGGACTCTTTCGTCTGTATAAAACAAATAGTAGAAGCGTTGCATTATTTGCTCATCATTTGGCTTTTCGCCACTTTTTCCCTTTTTCTCTTCGTATGTCTTGTCCAGCTGCGCCTTAAGATCCTCGTAGTTAATATATCGCACGAATGTTTCAAAAGAAACCGTAAATTCATACGTTATGCCCGAAAGTTTAACCAGTTTGCGGTCAGAATTCAATAATAAATTGCCTTCGTTGCTGTGACTATTGTCCGTGACTTTGTCCGCCGAAATGGCGACTTCAGCTGGCAGAGTCAACAATTTATCACGTATTCTGGCCGGACATGGTTTGAGCTGGTAGGGAAACTGCTCGCGAATTTTCGGATTTGTATAGAACATGTTGTAGTACTCCAGGGCGCACTCATCTTCAGTTTTGCCCGTGTACCTATCGCAACACAACATCTGTTGCACAATTCTGTCGATATTTTTTATGTAGCGCTTGAATAGCTGGAAGGAAACGGGTGCCTTGAGCTGTGGCTGCTCATCCCTTATTGTTGGCGTCTTCTCTGCAACTTGAATGACGGGCTGATTTCTGAAAAATTGATAAACAACTATAGCGCAGAAAGCTATGCTTTATTTGAACTCATACTCATCGGATTCCACTGCAATGTCCTCATCTTGTATGGTGGGCTTGTTTGTGTCAACGATTTCCACTTGCGGCTCGACATGAGTGGGCGCTGTTATGCTTTGGCTCTGACTCGCATTTGATTTCATTTGCAGCAACAGCGGAGCATCTTCTGGGCTAGGCAATGCGAGCAGGCGGTCTTTCATTGATGTCGTACAGGGTGCTAGTACGTACGGGTACTTATCGCGGATTTCGGGTGTTAGGTAGAAATCCAAGTAATACTCATAGGCACATTCCTCGAAACCTTTGTAAGCATAGTCGGGCTCGTCAAGCTTCAGACGCCACACGATATCATAGATATTTATGATAAATTTTTCAAAAACCCCAAAGCTCACAATCGACGACGGGCTACGCGAACTGGAAATATTTTTATTATAAAAGTGTGTCAGCTGCAGCCAGTTGGCGTTGAGCTCACCTGCTTGGTTGATTGTCGGCTGAGGGCAGCGGTGCTTCAGTGGTCTGCTGTTGCCTGCGGAGAAAAGGATCGCTCATTATATAATTCCGAAGCGCCTGGTGTATACGTTTCTTACTGTGACTTTTTCTCCAGCGTTTTCACTGCCAACTCATCCAAAGGAACGCCTATTTTAAGCAACTGCTGCCGCAGTGCCGCTGGCGCCTCCGCGAAATTGCATCTTTCGAGGCGACGCCTGCTTGGAAAGATATAAAATGCGTTATAGTATTTGCGCAAAAGCTTCCGGCACATAGCCTCATTGGCTAACATGGCCGCACGCTGCGCCTTGTCCTTGGCCTCCTTTCGTACAATGCCATCAAGCACTTTCTTCTTATCAATATAACGCTCAAACGTGGCTAACGAGACTGGAAACAGGAAACGTCCGCATCTGACGTAATAGAATATGATTAACAACCACAGCTCATTATTATCCGGTTTTATCATTCACCTATTGACCCTGACCTCAACCCCATCTTCAGTGGGAACCCATTCATTGTGGAGTCCACCAATCGGATTCGTGGTCGCCTCAGAAGTAGAACCATCCGAGGTGACTTGCAGCAGCTTCTCCTTAACCCGCAACGGGCAGGATCTCAGTCTGAATTCGTATTTCGTGCGTATTGAGGGATTACTGTAGAAGGCGTGGTAATACCAGAGGGCGCACTCATCCAATGTTTTGTTCGAGGCGGCAAACTCGGTGCACTGTATCTGAAATGCGATATCCGGTAGGTTTTCCACTACTTTGCTAAACACACTGAACGTGACTGGCGGAGTACTGCAAAAAGACGCATAGTCAAAATTGGCATTGCTTCACATTTTCCACTTTTACTATGATTTACCTGTTTGTGCTTTTATGCTTAGTTAACCAGTTGCGCATTTGCTCGGACGCCTTTGGGTCACATTTTGGCTTTTTCTTTTTGCGTATGCTCGTCATTACTTTTAATTACAAAATATCCATTAATTGCATTCAAGTTTGTAATGGAAAAGACGCATAACAAAATCGCGCTTGCTTGGCTGTGCTACTTAAGTGTGGCCAGAGTTAAAAAAAATAAAATTGCCTAAAATCACTGACAGGCCTGGCACTGTTTGTCTGTGGGGAGTTTATAGTTGTTTATGTATTTAGTTCATGAACTAGCCGTATAGATGGCGTTTAGTAATTTAAAATAATGCTGATCCTGAAATTGCTTTGCGAGTTTAATTAATAAAGTCCGTGCCACACAGGAAGAATAAACACATTATCAACTGTTCATATCAATATATGTAAAACTTTAATTCCTCTAAAATATCAGACTTAAAATATAACCGCACTACAATTATCAATCGGCCTGAGATATATTTTGGGCTGCGCTAATCAGCGTGTCGTGAATATCCTTCGCCGACTGAACGTGGACGCGCACTGTATTCAGATATGTGGGATATGGAATGGGACCAGCGGGATTGTCCTGCATGAAGTTTTCCATTCTCATCGCAGTTACAGCTCCGGGCAGATAATGCTGCGACGATGTCAGCTGCTGCATGCACTGAATCGCCGTCTTAAGATGCAGCTCCATTTGGTCGCAGCACGCGTAAAAGTCCTCCAAGTGTTTGTCGAAGCGGGGAACATGGCCATGGCCGCCTGTATCGCGTTTCAGGTTGTCGGCCAGATTGTTTTGCTGCAGCGTAAAGGCACTAGAGCGAATCGTGAGAAACATGGACTCGCGTAAAGGTCCCAAAAGGCTCTTGACTCTCGAGATGTTGTCTAGTTTTTCCGCTTGTTGTTGTTGTTGCTGTTGTTGTTGTTGCTGCTGCTGCTGCTGCTGTTGTTGGTGCTGCTGCTGCATTGGCACGGGCCCGGGTGGTCCGGAGGGCATCATCGGCTGTGGCGACGACTGCATCATGGGCGAGACCTGCATCATAGGCGGCCCAGACATTTGCATCATATTCATATTTGGATTCATTTTGTCTTTAATTTGTAACTCATTTATTTTCACAACAAACTTGGCACAGTATGACTCTGGCAACAATGTACACCCTGTGACAAGTATATATTAGCTATTATAATACTGAAAAAAAAAAAATACTTTTCGATTTGGTCACACTTTCAAAATCACACGAGCAGCTGTTTTCTGTTGTCGATATTAAATTTATTGCTATCGATGACAGCGTAAAAATAGTTTATCAAGATAATAGCGTTTTTTTTTTCTAATTTAACAAAGATTTCTATTAAAAATTAAAGCGCTAAGCGCATTGTTAAGGCATAAATAAATTTGTGAACTAAAAGTATGACTAGGTAAGTGCTATAGGTGCAGACGAAAATAATTCCATCTAAGGGCGCCGAAACCCTAACCTAAAAGTATAAGGAACAAATGTATCATCGTGTGGCCGATTTTTACAGATCCAGTATCGAATTGGGCGACGTTACGCCACATAACATAAAGCAACTGAAGAAGCTCAACACGGTTGTGTTTCCCGTTTCCTACAATGACAAATTCTACGTGGACGTATTGGAAGCCGGCGAACTGGCCAAGCTCGCCTACTACAACGATATTGTTGTGGGCGCCGTCTGCTGCCGCATTGATACGACCGATAATCAGCGGCGTCTCTATATAATGACACTGGGCTGCTTGTCGCCGTACCGACGCCTGGGCATTGGCACCGTCATGTTCGAGCACATACTGAACTTTGCCGAAAAGGATGGCAATTTCGACAGCATCTTTCTGTGAGTATGCCCATCGATATGTGCTTGGCCTGAATAATAGCCTAACGTTTCTTTCTGGCAGGCATGTGCAAATCAACAACGATGGCGCCATCGAATTTTACAAGAAATTTGGCTTTGAAATTGTCGACACCAAAGAGCAATACTACAAACGCATCGAGCCAGCGGATGCCCATGTGCTGCAGAAGACTCTGCGCCGCAAGAAATCAGATGCGCACCATCATGCGTTTACCAACGGTGCTGTGAACGACAAGAAGGATCGGCGAACCTGAAAACGAGCCCTGTGACGGCTGTTTCCTTACCCAAAACTCATGCAACAATAATCCCAACAACAACAACAACCACAACAACAGAAACCGTATTTAGTTTTAAAAATTTCATATTGAACAAAATCATACAGTTAAACAGACATCTGCTCAGTAACAACACAACTAGGAGTAAAGTACGCCAATTATATACGTTAATATGATCTAATTCTAGCCGTTAGATAGTCCACATATGTGTGTAGCGTGTGTACGCAATGGCGCTAAATAAAACCAACTGGCAAATTGTGTTTTCAATTACCACACGCGATTTTATCTAATGGCAATTAACGCACCTTACGGCTGTACGGCTAATTGTTGCCGTGCGAGTGACTTAAAAGCAGCCTTCGAGCGGACGCACAGCACAGACAGTTCCAAAGGATGAAGCGGCAGACAACGCACCGAAGCGACGGATTCGTCTATTGCTACAACAGCCTGTACAGGCTGTTATTTTACTGGGGCGTGATTACGTTTCGGCTGCACAATCAGCGCGACGGTGGACCCAGATCAACTCCTCTGCGGGTTTTGTATGCGTTGAGTGTGCGCTTTGGCCTGGTCTTTGGCTTTGGTGCTGGCATCTACATAAAGCTGAGCGATGAGCAAATGTCGCAGGCTATGTTTAGCCACCTGTCGCCCGTGGTCAAGATCATCTTCACCTGGGAGTGTCTCGCTTGTATCATAACGTACGTGGAGCTCTGCGTGTCGCTGGACACGCATCGCAGGCGTCACATAAGGATGCTGGCCAGCATGCAGCTCCTGGACACGCAAATCTCTGCACAGTTTCCGCACGTACGCTGGCGCTATCATCTCACACGATCCAAGTACTGGTACGGCACAGTCGTGGTTACCTGTTGCTATGTATCGATTTCGCTCGCCCTCATGCTCGATACGACGCACTGCAGCTGCGGCTATGTGTCCACGATACTCATCGCAGGCACTTACTCCTTGCTGACAAGCACACTTGGCTTGATGGGCTTCATACACGTTGGCCTAATGGACTACCTGCGCATACGCTTTCGCCTCATTATAAAGCTGGTCGAGCAGCTCTACAAGGCGGCAGACAAGGACGAGCAGGATGAGCTCCAGCTGCGCATGGACCAGCTTATTGACTTTGCCAAGCGCTGCTCCCAGCTGCTAACCGAGATGAATGGGGTCTGTGGATACGTTGCCGCCGCGGGCATCTTCTATGACTTTGCTCACATGACCTGCTTTGTGTATGTGCTTTGCCAGAAATTACTCCGCATCGAGCCGTGGGACACGCAATATGCATATATATCACTGCATCTCGCAGTTCACATCTACAAGGTGCTCATCACCAGCATCTACGGCTACCTGCTGCAACGTGAGGTAACTCTCAATCCTATTGTACTTAATCGCCAGCCCCAATACATACGACATCTCTGAATCCTGCCCAGAAACGCAACTGCATGCGTCTGCTCAGTAACTACGCCGAGCATTTTGGCAACCAGGCAACACATAAGGATCAGCTTGAATGCTTTCTCTACTGGCGTATGCACAATAACCAGATCGCGACCATAGGCACAAGCTACCCGTGCAATATATCCCTGATATACCTGGTAAGCCCCTAATTCAGAATTCATAATATTTAAACATATATAACATGCCACTTTCATTCCGACAATGGGAATTATCGCTTAATGGTTGATATAAAAGTGTAATTCCTGGCTTATACTAGCTCTGATTGGATTCTAGTTTCATTCTCTTTATTAATGATATACTTATATACTTATTCTCGAGTCGACTTCATATATTCGCGTTATGCAAAAACAAAAAACAATTAAAATTCAAATATTGTTTAAGATTAATTTTGACAAATTTCAAAATAATTTTAGTTTATAAATTCGATTTTCCGGCAACTTATTCCAAGCACTTTAAAGATGGAATATAACTAAAGAGAACTTTATTCTTTCAGGTTCTTAATGCCATGGCTAATTACGTAATAGTTCTGGTGCAATTGCTCTTCCAGCTTCAGGATAAAAAACAAGGTCCTGCGATTTCAATACCCAAAGATGTGGAGTTATTAAAGCCTATCGATCAAATAACTCATCTAAGTGAGGTTTTCTAATTGTTAACAGGAGTTTGTTGAATTAGCTTTCATATAGAGCATAAGACTTATATAAACAAATGTTATTTAGCTATTCAAAGTGACTTCTGCAACGTTCATACGACAGCGCTCCTTGATGGACATACGAACTGAGAGTGCTGTAAGCCCGGTCAAGTATACTCTCATATTCGTACAGTTCTTCGCAGCTTATGTTGCCAAGAAGATTCAAGTCGCCGAGAAAATAATGGGCTAGATGTTGGCTTTCAACAGCATCGCACAGTTCGGCAAGCAACTGCAATGGAGAAAGGTAGTTATATTTCAGCTCATGATTAAGAGAGGCATTCATTTGAGACCACTTTTTACCATTAGAAATACATCGTCCAAAGTAGTAGTTATTGCGTATTTGTTAACATGCGGCGATATTCCCAAATTCACAAGCTGATAATAGCGTATTTCGGTCAGGCCCTTCGCTTCGCATAAGGCCTGCAAGAGAATCAGCGCCTTCCTCACGACATCCACCTGTAACCGGTTGTGCTCTACTTCCGGCTGGCTGGGCAGGAAAGAGTATTTAGCCAGGCTGCCTGGCACCAGCTTGGTTATGGCGGAAACAGGAGCTCCGAGTACACACTTTATCGAGGGCACAAATACAATTTTGAAAGCCCGCGTTTTCGATCGTGCAAAAACAACGTGCGACATGTCGTGCAATTCATAGGTCAATTCGTAATACTTAGAGCCCCAGAAACTATTTATATATCTGTCAAATGCTTTGAGAAATATGTCATCCAGCCAATTTTTAAGCAAATGCCGATTAATCAAGTCCTTCTGATCTGATATTGGCAAATCGTAGGGAACATCTGATACGTCCAAGCACACATAGTTGTCATTATTCTCAAATGAAGAGATTTTCTGATAAGACGGTATAAGCAGCTCAAGCATCACATCGTACCGATCGTCAGTGTAAAGGCGAGTGCGGTGAGCGGCGGTGCCTGTAAAATAGATTGATTTTTACTATACTTTCATGTGCATATACATATATATACATATATTCAACAATTAGCAATTACCGAAAAGTATGGATCTGTTAAAAAGGATATTAAATGAAGTGCTACACATACGCAAATTGTACACCACATCATTTTTGGCGCTTTCAAAATCAGAGGTTTCTGACCATAACTTGGGACTCTCTAGTTCCTCGACAATATCTTCTAAATAATCGTTAAATGGTTCGGACATCTTGTAATAGAGAAAATTGTCATGTTTAATAGATGAAATGGCTGCTCAAATAATAATAAGCACATATTGATGCACATTTTACCTTTTGAATATTGCTTTAAATTCGGTTTGATGAAACTGTTAAATACGCAGAATTGCTCAAAATAAATTAGAAAACCAGCGTTGCCACTTTGTTTTTCTAACTGTCACAGTTGTAACAGTGTGGCATAGAAACAATACTATCTATCGATATCGATAAAAATACTGAATTACTGCAAAATGCCCACATTGATTTAGTATTTTATTAATCGAACGTGTGCCCGCCCAAAAGATCATAGAAGAATATACCAAAACCTATGTGCTCGTTTTTATATGTTTACATATACATATATATATATTGTTGCAAACGCGTTTAATTATATTTATTTTAAATCTGCCCGCTTATTAGCAACTAATTCAATTTGTTGGCAAAACATAAATAACCAGTGAAACGGAACAAGTTTGTTGAAAGCGCGCTTAAAGGAATATATATGCCACATTTTCCGCGCAAAACGGGCAGAAATGAAATAGCTTAAATTTCAATTCATTTTTTTTTTTTGGTTTATTAGGATAATACAAAAAGTGAAAAAGTAGAAAAGTAGGTCATTGAATGGTTTTGAAGATGAACTTGGCAAGTTCTAAATAAATATATTTATATGTCAAGTATTTGGTTGATTTGAGGTACTTTCGAGATTTCTAATCAAAGAACCTGCGGCAGCGTGCAAAGCTAACGGTTGGCTTATATGAATACGAGTCAAGCACATTGTAGGCATCGCAAAGTTCGCTGGTGTACTGCAACATCTCGTTATCCGAAAGGTTGCCGAGGAGATTCATTTGCGAGTTCCACACATATGCTAGATGGCCTTCGAGGAGTGCGTCGCACAGATCCGACAGCAACTGCATGAGACGAAGGCCTTTAGACATTTGGAGATTCAAAGTAATCGGTACTTACCATAAGAAAGAGCTCGCTGACCGACAGATGGAACATCTTAGAGTGGCCAACGCGCCTGGCCAACCAAATGGCCAGCGTGACAAAGTGATAGCAGCGCAGCTGCCAGAGCTGCTTGGAATTGCGCAGAGCTTGCAAAAGACGCAGTGCATCCCGCAATGCTTGGCCGCAGCGGTCCACGTGCTGCAGCTCCGCCTGCGCATTGCTGATCAGGAACGTGAAATGCTGCGTATTCCCGCTCGTATATTTGGGAATTGCAAGCCAGGTGCCTGATTTGGGACGCACAATTTTTACGGCCGGCACGAAGTCAATGTGAAAGATCCGTGACGGAGACTCCGCCGTGATGGTGTACGTAATGCCGCGCCACTTGTAGTCCAGCGTATACTCGTCGTAGTCCCCGTACACCACATTGCCATAGTTGTCCAGGGCATTCACAAAGATGTTGTTCAGCCAGCGCTTGAGGCTATAGCGATTCATGTACATCCTATTATTGTTGGCCAGGCGCTTGAACACCATATTGTCAACACAGGCGTCCGAGAAGTCCAGGAACACCATTCCAGGATGCTGCTCGTCGTCCACCTGCTCGATGCGGCTGTAAGCCGGAAAGCGCAACTCCATCAGCACATCAAGCTCGTCGTCATCGTAGAGACGTACATCATGCGCCATGCTGCCTGTAATAGATACAAATCCATCTGTATCCCAACATATAGTTGAGATAGATTTGGGCGCTTACCGAATAGTATGTCGTTTTGGCATATCTTTCGAAAGTAGGAACCCTGATTGCGCATTATGCTCAATACGTAATCCTTGACAGCAAAGAAGTCGTTGGCATTGGTCGAATCGTTCGGGTTTCTAATATCATCGGCAATCTCGCGCAGACAAAACTCAAAATTCGACATTTCGATGGTGCTGTGAGGACTTCCAGGACTGCTCGTGAAATAACATGATCAGATTGGATACAATTGTGGTAAGAACTAAATATTTGTTCAATTAAATATTATTATTATTTATCTACAGTTAGATCAAAATAACATGGTTGAAACGCACCTCATATTGATTTTTACATAGAAAAACATAAAAGCTTTTTCCGCCCATTTTCCGATCGTGTATTCGGATTGGTTTGGTCAAAACCAAAGCCCAGGCGCAATATTTCGTGTCCTAACCCGATTTCGATAACGATTGTTATCGATTTCGTGTAAACAGTACGTGTTATCGATATACTAAGACTACCCACATTTAGAATTTCAAGACTCTAGCTCTTTTTTTTCCTCTTATTGATCGACGCGTTCATACATATCATATATTCATAGAAACATATGTACAGACACATGTTAATGCTAAAGATTGTGTCCTCTTCTCAACCTGAGTGGGATTTTATTGATAAGGAACTTGAATGGCGGCTTTCTTCAAATTGATTTCATGTTGCGAATGTTAACCGTTATTGTTAATTATCGTCAAATGAAATAAGCTATGTATTGTGATAAGTAAATAAGCAGGTATATATGTATGCATGCATGTAATGTGTATGTGTCCAATTACATGCAGTTATTTACATACATATGTGCGTACATATACGTATATTACTACATGCATACATATGTAGCTACATATATTCCTTTGTGTGTATGTATGTGTGTTATATACGAAACATATTACATGGTGAGCGCTGCGATAACTGCATCAAAATTCAGAACGCTGCTGACCAGCCACGGGACATGTTGGGGCCGCTTTGCTCCACACGGACACACGCACGTCAGTGAATACATACATGCACAGAAGCACACCTATGCATATAGCATGTACATACATGAGTATATGTATATGTATACTAAATATACATATGTATGCGTGTACATAGGTACACACGCAAAGCGCTGGGCTATGCCGCAGTCCCGGACATCGTTTATCGATTTGCGAAAAGCAACAACAGCAGCAACAACTAAAACAACAACAACAACAACAAAAACAACAAAAGCTCAAAATAAGCGGCGGCAACTTCGTCGCTCTTTGTAGGCCGCGCCGCTTCAGCATGATAGCGAGACCCCAAACAGCAGCAGCGGCAGAGAATCAGCAGCAGCAACAACAACAACAACAAAAAACAACAAACACACACACACACACACTTATACATATACACACACAATACATATAGCCATGCACAAATACATTCACACTTCTACACGCCCATGCACACAACCATGCCTCCGGCTTCACGCCGCCGCACGCAAACGCGCCACGCCCCACTCCCGCTCCTCTCGCCCAGTTTCCCCTCCCTTTGTCTGCCCGTCCGCTCAGCCATTTGGCGCTAGTGCTTGGGGGAGGGGAGACGCGCATTGCCGTCCCTCGGCTGGCTGCCGGGCTTTTGATGGCAATGATGATGATGACGACGAGAACTGGTGACTGGGAATGGGGAGGCCACAAGGACGCGGCAGGCGGCACACTGTATGGGTAGGGGCGCTAAATGAAGAGGAGGGAGGAGGGGTTTGGCGATGTGCGGCAGTCATTCGCCGTAGGAGCTGGTAAAAGGAAGGTGCTTGTTGGCTGCCGCTGCTGCTGCCGTTGTTGACGCTGTCGCCGTCGCCGTCGCTGGCTGAAGCACGGGACATAGAGAAAAGCGAAAAAATATAATAAAAGCAACAAAAACGCGCACAAGCTGAAGAGATACAAGCATACACACACACATACATACACACATATATGCAGGCGCGTCGACGACGACGACGTGTACGTGTTAGTTTGGGTACGCTAGTCCGCCACACAAACACAATCTCAATCGCACACAGAGACATACACACACACACACACACACACACATACAAACAGACACACGCACATACTGTAGAAGGAGCTGTGCGGGCGGGACGCAGTGCTTGGGAAGGGAACTGGTCGTAGGTTCGCTACAGTCGCAAGCCAGCGACAGCAGCTGAGTGGGCCAAGTGTGGCGCTGGCTGAGACAACGACGACGACGACGACGACGGCAGCGGCGACAGCAACAGCAACAAAACAACTTGAAAAAGGAAAAGAGCCGCAGCGAGAAACGATGCTGGGGATGCTGTGGACCGAGGGGGCGGTGGGGTGGGTATGGCAATGGGGCACAAAATTCTACAACGTTGCTGTTGCTTTAAGAATCGATGGAAACAATTTGGGATGCTGTTCAACAGCCGCAGCCGCAGCGGCAGCGTCAGCGGCGGGCGGCCGTTCGTTTTGCTCGTTCGCTCGGGCCGCAGCCAAAGCAGCTTATGACGAGACGAAAAACAGGGGGGACGGGACAGCACATAAAATGCGAGTCAGCTCAGCGACGGCGGACAGCAGCCAGCAGCAGCGACAACACTAAAAACAAAGCTAAAGAAGAGCAGAAGAGGAAAACGGCAGCAAAAGTTATTTAACAACAACAACAACGAAAGCTGCCGTGTTGCAAAAATACAAATATAGGAAGAGGGAAAGATGAAGAGTGCGAAACAAAGCACAGAGCGCAACGGAGAGCGAGAGAGAGAGAGAGAGAGAGAGAGAAAGAGAAAGAGACAGACGTTTGTGAGAGGGCGGTGGCCGCAACAACTGATAAGAGCGGCGACAACGGCTGAACTTTACAACAACAACATTTAGACATCGGAAACAGTGCAATGCAGAGAATGAACGACGATCATTTCAAGCAGCGGGTGTCAAAATCAGCTGCCCAGCTAATTTTATTTATGTACCGTACATATGTACATACATGTGCATGTGCATACATAAGTATGCTAAGTAATGACCTTGAACTTCAGTATCTGCAATGCCAACTGCTATTTGCATCGAATGAAGGTGCAACACTTTTGTGCAATGCAAATAATGCAACTTGTAGCTGAATTCGGGCGGGCAAATGCAAATGTAAGAGAGAAAACGCACTCACGCACACACACACGCACGCACGCACGCACACACACACACACAAAACAATCAGGCTGAGATTAAAAGCATTGATCTGAGCTTTGGCACAGCTTTCAGAGTTTACTATGAAATGCACATCCGATTGAAAACATCCGTTAGAAAACCGTTAACGTGGATAAAAGCTTTTCACGCGTAGGAAAGTAACAATCGCAAATTAATTGCAGTTATAAATATCTTTCGATTTTTGCTTTCTAAACGTTAAAGGAGGCCAAATCAATACCTGCGAAGTGTTGGTCTCTGTTGTATACAAAATTAGAGGTCAATACACCTGTTAATATTTGGGGTATTCTTGAAACTGATCAACAAATTCACCAAGGACTATAGAAAACGTAGATCTGTTAGTTGCCAGGATAGTGATTAGAGCAATAGTTTTGTACAAGCCCCAAAACAGGACCCCCCCCCAAATACCGCATAGTGTAAATGTGGGCGTTGTTTCACGGGGAAGAGTGGGGTGTTTTTACAGTATGAAGCTCGTCAGCTCTGGCATGTACGGTCGTACACATGCACAAGCACACACACACACACACATGCAAAGGCATCATCAAACAACAAAAACAAACCGAAACGGCATCACCAGCAGCAGCAGCAGCAGCAGCAACAACAACAATAACAAACCCATGCTTTTGCCTTGTGGGTCGCGGCAACAGCAACGGACGAACGTAGTCATGAAATTGAGTTTGGTTTTGTTGTTGCTGTTGTTGTTGTTGTTGTTTAAGTTGTAGCTGCTGCTGCCGTTTGGCTCCGCACAGCAGCGGGCGTCGCATGTGGGCGGTTAACAGAAACGTTGTAGCGGCGCTGTAGCGGCGGCAATGGCGTCGCAACCGTTGCGCGCTTATTGCGAGCGCCAAACTGCGCTGTCGCTATATACCTCGGCTCTGTGTGTGCGTAAATGTACGTCTGTGTTTGTGTACTTATATTTGTGTCTGTGAGTGGGTATATGTATGTATGCATGTATATGTATGTATGTGCATGTCATGGGGCTGGCTGCCTGCCGCCGTTGTTACTGCTGCTGCTGTTGAACGCCAACGACGACTCCAACAACAACAACGACGACAACAACAACGACGACGACGACGGCGGCGATGATGATGATGATGAGGTTGTGCTGCTTCTTGTTCTTCTTTACACGTCCTCCAACGACGGTTCGCCTCACTGTCGCTTCGTTCGTACGCTGGCGCGTTACTGTTGTTTTTGTTGTTGCCCTGCCTGCCTGCCTGGCTGCTGTCGCGTCGCTGGCGCCGCTGCCAGCTGCGGTCTCTGCTTTTGCTGCTGCTGCTGCTGCGGCTGCCGCCGCTGCCGATGCCTCTGTTAGGTTGTGTGCATGCAGCTCATGTGCGCTCTCCTCATTCAAGTGTCCAACTTTTGTCGAGGCGGTCATACAAAACGGCAGTCGCTCGCTCGCTCGCTGGCCTCTCGCTGTTCGCAGTTCGCTCGTTGCCTGTACGCTTCGCTTTGCCTGTTCTTTGCCTTTCGGTCGGAGGGGGAAGGCGCTGTGGTCGTGGTCTTGCCGTCAACGGTCAATAGCGCGCCCACACGCCTATAAAAAGAATTCTGTTCGTGTCGCTTGTGTATGTGTTTGTGCGTGCGTGCGTTTGTGCGTTCGTGAGTGTATTAGTGAAAACTGCCAAAGCGGCGCTGCAAAGTTTTTGAAAAACCGTTAACGCCAAGCCATGAAGGAAATGAAGGTAGCGCGAGCGATTAGCGAATCCTCGACCACCTCCGATAATACATCCGATTTTATTGACATTGTCAAGAAGTACGATGTCGTCTACAACAATCATAATCCCGATTATAAAAACGTTGAGGTGAAGATGAAGGTCTGGACACAAATAGCGGACGAGATTGGATTATCTGTGGGTAAGGAGCAAACATCGCCAAAGCGGCACAGAAAAACAACAAAAACATATACGTACATACATACATACATGCATACACACTTAGAAATCTACGAAATACAAAAAAAGGAAGTTGTGTGGCGGCGGTAACAGAGAATCGCAGCGGCCGCCTGTTCGCTCAAATTCAATTACTACGTGCACGGGAAACATGCACACTCGCATACATACACAGATGTATATACACACACTTGTATATACTGCGAAACGCACACACTCAAACTCAACCAGCGGCGCGCGTCGCACAGCTAAGCGGACAAATGTTCTGCCGTCGTCGCTTCGACGACGAACCGCCGGCCGTTTTATTTTGTGTATGTGTTCTTCTTGTATGTATATATACATATGTATATATTTGTGTGTTTGTATATGTGTAAGCATGTGCAAGAGCGTGAGCGCGCCTACAGATGACTGTATGTGGGGGCGACTGCGGTGCGGATGGCATGGCGCTGTGCAGAACGCGGCCGCGGTCGGCGAATTGCAGTGAGAGACAAAAACAAAAACAAGAAGCAACCAAAGCTCACCGAAACCGATATACCCTGTCACTTATTTATTTCAATGTTGTCGTACTCTTATCTATGAAACAGAATACAATAATTAATTCAATAATTCAAATATTATACGTTTTATAGAGCAAAAGTGTTGCTTTGTTCAATCATAATGATGATGTTCAATCGTAACAAACTGCTTGACAAAATCATAGTAGCTACAGCAAGAGTAAAATGAAAACACGAACACGCAGAAAACGCAAACAAAAACATAAGAGCGAAACTGATACAAGCAGCGCGTTGTGCGGTGTTGTTATTGTTTTTATTGTCAGTGCGATGCTGAGAGAGAATTTTGCGCCGCACACTTTGACGTATGAATGTGTAGTAAAACTGAGAACAGGACAACGTGTCCATTGCCAAAATCTACACCTTAAAAATGGAAACGGTTTTTTGTTTTCCCAATCTGTCCCAATTACACAAAGAACGGCTAATAAATAAAATTGATGTTAGCATTTATTGTACATGTAATGATTCCGTTTTCTTTAACAGCACTAGCCATGACACCCTGTTGCTTCTGCGCATCGTTTTTCCTCTCTCTCTCTCTCTCTGCCACTCTCTCGCACTCTTTGCCTTCTCTCAGTTCGTGTACTCGAATGTCAGCATAAAAACAAATGCCGTAGCAAATTTGTTGCCATTTTGTTGTTTTTGTTGCGCGCAGACCAATTGGTCGCTGTTGCATTTCACTTTCATTGGAAGTTTTAACTAAAGTTCTAATTGTGTGTGACTTTTTATCAATGGTAATGTGAGTTTTAATGAACTTATTTTCGCTTGCACTAATATTAATGCACACAGTTGTACTGAACAGCGCTGTTTTTATCATTCCATTCTTGGCATACGTACATGTATGTATGTATGTATGTACACATATTCCTTAAAACGTACTTACATGCATATAACATGTATGTATTTATTTGAAAACAGTTTTATTTACATTTTTGAAAACTTGAAATCACACTTACGCCAGGCTTTTTATTTATGTATGTATGTATATGTATACTGGAAATCCTCCAAAATCCTCGCCTGGAACACATCCACTTCGGTTAACAGAACTTGATCAACTAAATCAAGAACAAAATATAAAAGCAAGCACAGCTAAGGAGTTAGCGCACTTATCGCCGGTCTGGAAAGGAATAGTGAAAGGGAGTGGGAGTGGGAGAGGGAGAGCGACAGGGAGAGATCAAATAGCTGGAGTCGTCAAAACAGAACAAGCACTTAGAGATGAACCGTTAAGCGAGTCACAGTGACAAGATGTTG
Source organism: Drosophila novamexicana (assembly GCF_003285875.2). Taxonomy (NCBI): domain Eukaryota; kingdom Metazoa; phylum Arthropoda; class Insecta; order Diptera; family Drosophilidae; genus Drosophila; species Drosophila novamexicana. The sequence goes on along the minus strand of NW_020824765.1, from coordinate 4,161,336 downwards.
AATGCCAGAAGTTACAGTACTTTAGTTCAGTTATTCATAATTGCATGAAAGTCAAGTATAGGCAGTTTAACTTATTCTGTTGATCACATAATTCACTTAAAAATGTCTATATGTTGATCAATTTAACTGATTACTGAACACTTTTTAGTTACATTTACTTGAAATTATCAGCAACTTTACAGTAATGTTAAGTAAGCAGTGCAATCTGTAATAACAGACAACTAATAATTCCATAGCTTTTCTGTCTCTGTTAAGTATTTCTGAATACAGTCGAACAAAAGTCACTTATTAAAAGTCACGATCAGTTTGATCGCAGGAAAGGCTCATCTCTAACATGTGACAAACCGAGCAGTTCTTATGATTGGCTAGAAATACGATATTGTATACAAATGTATGTGTATGTGAGTATGTATGTCTGCAAGTGGGAGTGCTTGGCGCTCAATGTTTTCGTTTGGAGATCGTTCGAAGAGGCAATAAAAAAGGACGGCGTCATCAAATTTCCATTGCTAAAACTGTATTCCAATACATGCATATAAAATATGCTTATACATTATTATTTGGATGTAAGAAATATATGGAAATATAAGTACATATACTCTATACATACATACATTCATAACCCTTCGCATAAGTCGAATAGCCTTATTGCACACTAAAGGTATGCAATCGAAAAAATTAAATATTTGTTCGCAAAAGCTATATACATACATATATATGTATGTTCAAGACAAGTATGTAGACTTTACTACAATATCCATTGGTCCATCTTCTCGTATAGCTCCATAGAATCAATGTAAACCTTTTTGTCCCAATACATCCCAATATACCATATCGCAAGTCGGTGAAGTTACTTAATCCTCGGCATCCCGAATATTGGAGCCGGAAGAATCGGATTACTATGTGATCAATTTCTGATGCAGATCATGTCTGACATCCTGACATTATCTGATTATCTTATTAAAACAATTTCATTTATTTTCACAGAAGCCTCAAAGCGAAAATGGAAAAATCTACGCGACAGCTATACAAAGTATTTGCGCTCTTTTCGTGTTGGCACAAAAACCTCCAAGAAATATCAGTATTGGGCGCACGCCGATCACATGGAGTTCCTGAAGCCTTTCCAGGGACCTGGCAGGTGAGTCCTTCAAGCCTTGTCTCGGCTGTGGAACGCCTTACTAATTGGTGTGCTCTCTCACAGGAATTCGGCGAATGGGAATGGCAAGTCGAATGATGAGGATGACACCGAATGCGACTTTGGGTATCAGGTGCTTGCCAAGGCGGCCAGCAATGGGGGCGAGGAGGATCTGAAGATAACCATAGCCACGGCCACGGCGACGGCCACGGCATCGACCTCGGCGCTGAGCACCCAAACCGTCAACAGCTACACAACCCCAATACTGACGCCCAGCGTGGCAGCCACGCCGCCCAGCCTCATCTCGCCCGGCAGCAATCCCGGTGCGCCGCCCCAGAACCACAACAGCAACAGCAATGGCAGCAATGGCAACTGTGCCGCAGTCGCTCCACTGACCCTCAGCGCCATGACACCGCCAGCCAACAGCAGCAGCTCGAATAGCGGTGTGCTGCCTCTGCCCGCCTTGCCGCTCAGTGCCGCTGGCAAGGCTTCGGTGGCGGCCTCGGTTAGTGCCAACGCGGCGGCGTTGGCAACGCTAGCTAGTCTGCCCATGGGCATTGGCGGTCTGCCGGCTGCAGCGGCTGCTGCGCAAATGTTTCCGCTGGCTACGCTGAAAGCGGCCGCAGCTGCCGCTGGACTGCCGCTGACGTCCACGCCCAACTGCAGCACGGCCAATAATGTGGGCTGTTTGATTATCGAGCCGCATCTGTTTGCCGCCGCGGACAACTTCAAGAAGGAGCTGAGTGCGGCTGCCGCGGCCGGCGCGCCGCTGGGTCTGTTCCAGAATTTGGCCAATCGACATCATCTCAATGGTAATGCTGCATCGTTGGGGCTGGGCAATCCCACGCCACCGCCGCCACCTCCGGCGCCGCCCAGCTCAAAGGTGCGGCGGGCACAGCCCTCGCCGCAGACCGCTGCCATTAATCTGAGCTGCCCGAGCTCATCGGCAGCAGCGGCGAACTGCTCTCAGCCCTCACCCGCCAAGACGCGCAAGATGAGCGATCCGCGATTTCCCAGCGATTGGGATGTGTCCGCTGTGCTGCAGGCCAATCGGGAACTGGACGCCAATACGCTGTTCTTTCTCAGTCTGGCGCGACAGGTGCGCGCCATGCCCATGAAGTTCCAGTCGCTGGCCAAGATGCGCTGCATGCGCATCGTCAGCGACATTGAGCTCGAGCTGGAGAACTTTGACTGCAACGGCGTGCCGCCACCCGAGGAGTCGGGCAGCACAGCTAATCTTAAATACTGTACCGACACGCCGCCTCCACCGCAACAGGATGGCTCAGCGCTGATGGCAGCGCCGGGAATGGGGCCCGAGGGCTCCACGGAACACTTTGTATATGTGATGTCGCCGTCGCGCGTGGAGAGCATGATCGACATTTCCTCCGACGAGGAGAGCAATATGAACGGAGGATTGAGTGCGGCTGCCGCTGCTGGTGCAGCCGCCGCCGCTGCAGTTGCCGCGGGAGCTGTCCATTGAGGCGCAAATCTCTGGCTACCTTGCTTATAAATACTTACAGATGTATTGTTAACCTTAAGTAAACTTAATTAGATGCATTAAAATGCAGTTTGTCGTCTTAATTCTGGTTGATGGACTTTTGACATTTTATTTACACGATTCTCGAACTTTAAGACTTAATGATAAAAAATGTGGAAAATCTCTAGAAAATGCTACACTAGATAGGCAGCCCATCCGACGTGTTCCAGGCATGCGAATCGCTAATAATGTCGTTAATTTGTTACTACTTGGTATGGTGAATGAATTTCATTCAGGAAGTCGACGCGCATCCAATCCCAGGCACATGCTTGGCCTTAGGACTGAACCTTGCTCTTGGTGGTGAAGGCAAAGTAGGCGACGCCGCCCACAAGCAAGGCGGCGAGCAGCTCCGCCTTAATCCAGGGTCCCTTGTACGCGCCCTTTGTGGGAACCGTGATGTCCAGCAGGGACTTGACCGACGACACCTTATCGCCATCGCGCTGTGCCTTGCGCACATTGGCATAGCCGTCCTCGTCGAAGAGACGCACCTGCACGTTGCCGCTGCTGCCCTGCTTGATGTCCTCCACCCAGCTCACCTGCGAGTGCATTGGATGAAACTGTTGCTCTGATGTCCAAGAGAATGTGGACAACTCACCTGGTATTTGCTGTCGCCCACCTTGGCAACGGGCACCACCTTGCCGCATGGGAACTCGGCAAACAGACTGGGCTGGGCCGAGTTGCTGCACTGCAACGTGAATTCGGCCACATGCGCCAGCTGGGTCAGAATTGTTGCATCCTGCGTGCTGAAGGCACTCAACGTGGCCTTGCAGCTGCCCTGGGCGCCAGTTGCACAGGCGACGGCAATGAGGCAGAGCGCAAACAATTGGCGTTGCATATTCTTGCGTTTGTGTTTTAATTGAAAATCGAATAAACGAAATATAGCGTACAACTCGAACCCAATCGGCGACCGAAACTTTCTATCTCTGTCAACGCCACGACAGCAAACGTCACTTGACAGCCGACGTCGACGAGACGTCAGCAGCAAACGTCATTTCTCAACATTGTTAACGTTTCAATGTTGCCGGATCGTCCGAGTTAGCTCTGCGCTAACTGACAAGAGCTGCTATGTACGTTATATGGCAATCAGCTTCAATACAGCTGCGTCTAGTTTTTAAATTGTTTGGCGGTAAAATTATAAATCTTGATAATACAAAAATATACAAATTTACGGATTGAATAAGAATTGGCATAAAGTACACAGCATAAAATAGAACCAGAAGATAGTATCATTTTTATTATATTTTTTATATTTTATATAATTGTGCTGCAAATCAGTCAATTTTTTATTTTAAATGTTAATACGTGTTGGAAATCTAAGGCATTCAGGAAAATTATCTACCATTTGTAATCAAACTCAACATAATGATAATGAGGTCATGAATGTAATTTGATTATTATTTAGTATGCTAGTGTTTTCCTGATTAGGAATTCGCGCCTATTATATTGGTTATCCACGGTATGAAGCTGGCAATGTTTGTGTAGACGGCCGGAAAGCCGCTGCCACAGCTGCGGGCACCATAGCTGACAATGCCGAACTGGACAAAGCGTTGTCTGTTCGAATATATGGCCGGGTACGACAACGGGCCACCGGAGTCACCTCTGCAAGAGTCGCTCCTGAGTGCTCCGGCACAGAGTTGGGTCTGTTTGATTTCCCGGGCGTACGAATTAAAGCACGATCGGCGCGTCTGTGTATCGATGGCCGTCTCCAGCAGAACATCAGAATCGCTGCCATCCTCCGTGGTGCCCCAGCCAGTTACAACAAAATTTTCACTCGACTCCGCCCTTTGCTGCAAAGTTGCATTAATCGGCAAGCAAATGGGCCTGATGTGTGCTACAAGCAGGGAATTATTAAGAGCCATAGTCTCCACGATCCACACGAAATACTCACGCTTGAAGGCCACGGGGCGGGCCAGCTGAATCAGAGCTATGTCATTGTGGTTCGTCTCCGGCACGTAGTCCGCGTGCCTAAAAACCCGCTCCACGTCAATATCCTCAACGGGCGGCAGGCATCTGATGGTTCTGCCCGCTGGCTTGCAGTCCGTTTCCGTAGATAATTGATGCTCGCCTAAGCGCACAGATACCCTGTAAATTGCAATTGTAGCCAAGGTGCTGCCGGGTTGATATGTTATGCTTACAGTTCGTTTCGCGTCAAGCAGTGGGCGGCGGTGAGTACGAAGCCTGCATTTAAATTAAAATTCATTTAGTTCCTATCTTCGATCCCCGATCCTCGATCCTACTTACGATCGGTTATGAGCGTGCCAGCGCACGCAAAGGCCTCGTCTTGTCCGTGACGCAAGCGGAGCAAGCTCATCCAAGGCCTGGAGCCCAGGGCAACCTCGTGACCATTGGTTATTCGGATCGTTAAAAAAATGCCGCACTTTTGTGCTTCCAATATCCGCAGTCCGTTCGCCTCGTCAGCCCGCACACAGAGCTGGGGATTGCACTCAGATATCGCTTAAGTCCACAATTAGCCGATCCCTACTACTTACAGACTGGCTCCACAGGATCGTGCACAGTATCAATAAGCTGGAAGGCAATTGCATCTTGCTGAATGCACTTTCGTCGCGCGTCTACTGAAGATTCGCTTTTGTTGTTGACTCTTATAGGCACAATCAGGAGCATAAGAGCTTATCACGTTTGTTGGGTCAAATGTAAATAAAATACATAATACAAAAAAAAATATATATATACCTGTGCTTACATTGATAAGCCCTCCATCATTCCTAACAACAACAAACAAATTTCATAGCGAAAGGGTAAGAGCAGAGCATACAATGTGGTATACTTTGTGGAAAAGATTTGCATTTTCTAAACGGGCGGAAAGTGGGTGGAAAAATGATTTTTTAATTTAAGGATGGACAACGCCGGGTAATATCGGCTTATATAATGTTGGCTCTCTCGGACATTTCTGATGCTTTATGGCGTTAGATATGCTTTATTCTCTGTCTTTAACATAAATTTGAATAAAACCATTTTACTTGTTTTGTAGCGAATTTCTGTGTTTGGCATATACTGCCCTTCTATGCAATTCTCATGACTCACGAAGTGTTCAGCTTTTGCTTTCTCTCTCTCTCTCTCTCTCGCTATCTGTCTTTCCCTCTCTTTCTCTCTCTCTCCCTCTCTCTATCTCTCTCTCTCTCTCTCTCTCTCTATCTCTCTCTCTATCTCTCTCTCTCTCTCTCTGTTTGGGTCTTTTGTACTCTACCTCTCTCTCTCTCTCTCTCTCTCTCTGTTTGGGTCTTTTGTACTCTACCTCTCTTTCGTTTTCTCTCCCAAACCTTTTCTTATTGTATTCCTATTTATTTCTCCTGCCTTGACTCTAATCAATCCCTGTCATTCCACGAATCGTTTTCTATGTTGTATTAATTATATTGTTGCAATGAGTTGAATAATGAGCAATGAAAGTCCTGCAGGGTACCTCGTAGTCAGTCACCTTTAATGGCAATCGTTTATTGAAATGGTTATGGATCTCGGCCGGGCAATGTGGTGCCTGCTCGTACCGGCTGGTATTTTGACACCGCCTGACAAATATGAATTTATTTAGCGCCGTTTGTTTAGCTCATTTCCACTATTATAATTGACTCGAGATTGCGAAAAGCGAAAATGAATTTTCCTGCCAAAATGCCGGCAAGAAAAAGGTGCTGAGGGTAGGCCAATAAATATTGACTTGTTGTGATTAATGCGCCCGGCTCGGGCTTCGGTTCCGGCTCGGGCTCCGGCTCGACTTTCAGTTTTGTTTTGAGTACTCGCAACGATTTTCGACTGCAATAGAATCTATTCGAATATATATCCAAATACTCGCATGGACGGGAATATGTGAATGGCATGTGACCCTGAAATCGGCTTGATTTGGTGCTCGATGCCATTTGCTGTTTCGTTTTTGTTTTTGTTGCTATTGTTTCTACTACCATGTGAACCATCCTCATCCCCATCCCGCCCAGCTGCGACTGCCTCGCGGAGCAGTTAGGTTCGTTACTTTTTGATTGCCAGCGTGCACGAAAAACTTGTATTCAACTTTGCATGTCTTTGATGAATTTGAAATTGTCACAAATGTGAAAGTTTTTCACTTGCCATCAGATATTCGTACTGCTCCCTCCCCCTCCCCTCTCTTTCTCTCTCTCTCGCTCTGCTTGAAATTTGCATCTAACATTTGTTGACATTGAGCGACTTGCACGAGTTGACTTCACGCACTCTCGCCCGGCGGCGATTCATTCATTCATTGGGCCCATTGTGTTGGCCCGGTTACGCACAGGGATTTGTTGTTGGTTAAATATCGTAATCCTCTCGGCCCATTTGATAGCATTCAAAGTGGGCGTGTGCGTGGAATATACCATATTCGGCAGGCGTCGAAATGAAAACAAAAGTTCGTGCGAGTTCATTGAGTTGGCAAAACTTGCCAGTCAGCCAATCAGCCCTAAATGCTGGCGAGGGACGTTTCACAAATACCCTGCAAAGGATGAAAAGGATTATAGGCATACCCAATCGAAGTCAAAGGGAGATTTTTCTATGTCTTATGGCAGGTTAGTTACGATCTTTTATTAAGGAACTCATCAGAAATTGTATCATAAAGTCCTTCAATCTTGTTTTTTATACCCTGTAACTGATAAAAGGGGTATTTATCAAAATAATGTTTATATGTTCTTGATCAGCATCAATAGCCGAGTCGATCTAGCCAAGTCCGTGTCTCTGTCCGTTCATCCATCCTTCCGTTTGTATGGACGCAAGGATCTCGGAACCTATAAAAGCTGGAGACTTGAAATTTGGAACGTAGGTCCTCCTAGTCCTCGCGTAGTACGAGTTTTTTTTCCGATAACCGAAAAATAAATGAGAGCTCCAATTGGAATCAGACAACCAATTAAAGGCCGTTGTCTTCATGCGAATATTCGGAAATAGGAAAGATAAGTCGGTAATTCCATTGTCAATATTTGCTTAAGGACTCTCATCCGTCTGCACTCCAAGAGGAACCTCAAGGCGAGCTCTAGTCTGTGGCTTAGGCTCAGCTTAATCTTGCTGGAATTGTAATACCTGCCGAGCAGCCCTCGTTGCGGCGTTGCCTGCACGTGTGCGCTCCGGCGGAAATGGGACAAACAGTTCAGTGGGAGTCAAGTCGAGCGACAGCCGAGCCGCAGCACCGCTGGCGATGGCGCCGCTTCCAGCACGGATACGGACACGGGTACGGGAGTGGGTGCGGGTGTGTGTTTGGTGGAGGGGGTGGAGGGGGGCGTTAGCAACGCCCATGCGGGCAAGTTGTTTGTTGGTTTGTTGGCTTGTTGACTTGTTTGTTGGCAACATGACGAAGCTGCTCCAAGCGGGCGCTTCATTCACAAAACGCAGTTGGCGGGCGGCAGGCAAACAAAGTGGACGTGGAAAGTCAGAGCCACCCGAGCTGGAATCTGGAACCTGAGGCGGCGAGGAGTTGGAGGTGGACGCCTGGCACCTGGCCATAACAATTGCAAATTAGCTCCAAGTGAAAGTTGACGTCAACTCAAGTGGCAGCCGCGCCGGTTCGTGACTGTAGCCGGTTTTTGCTTTCGATTCGGATTCGAGCCCGCAACCCGCCCAGCGCCTTTGTTGACAAAGTTATTGCCTGGCTATTGCCTAATGGCAAAGTAATTGATTTGCATTCGATGAGGATGTGCGGCAATTGATTCTCTGCTGAAGCGTTCGCACAGCAGTCGGCTTTTGGCCATCAAACGGAATACCACACACTCCTGGCCATGTCGTTGTCCGTGGCAAGCCGCCGTCGCTACCAGACGACAGCAACGTCGACGTCGCAGCTGACGTCGACGTCGACTGCGTCGCTGGCCGTGCGCAAGCAGCATTCGCTCATGGAGCCGGCCAGCCACGCCCATGGCGTAAGCAGATATTCAGCCCAGCAGCGCGGTTATTTAACGCGTGGCCTCTCCGTCGGCCGCTCCATTGAGAACATTCGCCAGAAGCTGTACGCGCCCAGTCCGGCGGGCCGCCTGAGTCGCCAGACATCCTTGGCCCTTGACGAGTCCGCGGCCAGAATGGCGGGCCGGCTAACGCCCTCGCAGCCGGACCTTGGCATTCGATTGAGGGACAAGAGCCTGGTGGCCTGGTCATCAACATCCTCTCTGCAGAAGACGCCGCTGGTCGGTGACGGTGGCCAGAAGCAGCGGCTGCCGGAGGAGCCGAAAGAAGACCAAACACATTCAGAAAAGTAAGTCAACTACGGAGCACCATTTCCAGTTAGGGGTATTTCTGGGGTATATCCATTGAAAGTGCTGCCGTTTGGGCGATACCTGGTATATTCCGGGTATATATGCCTCGCACATTCCAGCTTCCTTCAAACACAACCTCACAATTGTGAAGCAACTAACTGTGTGCATAGTAATAATAACCAGGAAGAACGACTATCTCCAGCACGCCGGAGAAAAAATACCCTTACGCTTTTGCAGATTGAGCTTTGTGAAGATATTTTGGATAACTGAACAAATTTGTTCACGTTTACTCAAGTTTCCTATTTCAGCTATACGTAATAGTAGTCCGATAAGTATAAGACCTTCCTCATATGCAACATCACAGTAAACTAAAGAGTTCTATTTTTGGCAAGATATCTTCAATAACAGATTTTGTAATAAAGGTCTTGTCATTCATCCCGATCAAATACATATAGAAGAACTTTATGTAGTCTGAGCTGTCTTCCCCCATGTGTGACACATTTTGTCACAGCATTGTAATGCCTTTTGCTAGGGTATAATAAGTATATATACTATATGTAATAGTCGAACATATACTAGTTTATATTACTCGTCTGACTAAAGATTGTTCACACAAGCAATTCATCAATAACAAGAGTTCGATTGAATTGATCTAGCTTTATAAAAAAAGCTGACATCATAAAGTACTCTTATAGAAAACCCAATTGTTCTTAGAGATATCTTCAAAGTCACAATGTATTACTTTCATTGAATTGTTTATAGATAATTGCTTTCGTTTTATGGCCAAAACATTGTTATCAATTGTCGTTAGAAAACGGGTTCTATTTCGGTTTTTTACACGACACCAATTAATGTTTGCTTTAACACGCAGAGCTATCTGATTTTTGATAGATTTTGACCAAGATTAAATAGCTATACACAAAAAGTGCGATTGGTTATATTAATATATGGCAAGATCCTGATCCGAATAATGACCTGTATCGATCTAGACATGCTCGTCTGTCTCTCCGTCTCACATACTATACCCAAAACCCGTCAATATCTCTTTCCATTTCCAAAACTACAAGCAACACCGAATTGAAGAATTGTTTTCTTAAGCATGTCTCGAAAGTTATAAGAGCTAGAGAATTGGATGTGGATCGACTCTCGTATATGGAGTATATGCAGCTTTCACATTTCTCACTTCTTGCATGCGTCTCTCCACTCTCTTAAATTTGGAGAAAAAACGGATTCCTTTAAGTCAGATCTGTTACATGCACATATTTGGTTGCCATAAAAATCGGACTATATACTCCGACGCCATTTACAGAAGAAAACTTGAATGATTATAAGACAACTTGTTCTACATATATGTTTTTGTATCAGCACATGTGAAATAAGTATATATTAATGCAGAACATTTAAGAATAGTTGTGCGATTAGATTAGATACGATTTAAACTAATTTTGCTCCATCTTATGAAAGTACAATGATATTGGGACATCATGTACATCGAAGACATTCTTAATAAACTTATTCCCATTACATGAACTCCACACGTTCTCCCAATAAAATATATAACTGACCTAAGACAACATTATTAATCCTGCAGATATATATACATATGTATATATGGCTAAAAGTTAAAGAAGTTATGTTTTGTATGCAAGAGTGTCAATGATTAGTTTGACCATGTCAAGTTTGCAGCTCCACATGCGTAGAGCTTATTAACATATAAATGCATGTTTTTATATTCGCATAAAACGAGCTGGTTAACCGCGCCCCCTTCCCCTCTCTCGAAATGACACTTTCGATACTTTGCGCAATTTGCATGCTTGACGCCGACGTCAAAGTTGTACATGTATGCATGTGTGCATGTGTGCATGTGTGCATGTGTGCGATGCATATGATTAGGCTGGCGCAAACACACGGCTGACATGCGGGCCCGGATCCGGCCCGGACTTGGAGACGTGCTCGAGTGCGGGCCACCTGCCGTGTCACTCAGGCACCGCGTCGCGGCACAGTTAAGTCGATCAGCAGGCGTCGGAGGATTAGATAGCCAGAGCTGTGAGTGTAACTGTAACTGTAACTGGAGCTGAAGACAGGAACTGGTTCATTGAACTTTGGCCCGAACAAGACATTTTTTGGGCGCGAATTGTAAATGTAATTGACATGGTTTCGTTTTCAAATTCGAATGCACACAAACAGACAGACGGAAAGACAGAAAGACAGACAGACTGGAGCAGGAGCTTGCTGCCTAGCGTGAGAAGGGGGAGTAGAAGGTGGGCAGGTTTTAGGCGTTGCACGAATTAATTTCTATTTCGGGCCGCAATGTTGCATGCGGCCAATTCGCATGTGGAATCGAGCACAGCATAAATTGCAAACTAATGCCAAATAATTTGATTTAAATTTAGCCAAGCCCGAGTAGGTCACTCGGTCAGTCAATCAGTCAGTCAGTCAATCAATCAGTAAACACTCATATGCTTTCTTGATCCCACAGCGCCAAGGCGGACAAGAATCGCATCAATCTCAATATTGTGCTGGCGCAGACGATACGCGCCACCAACGAGCAGGAGCCCAGCCACAGCGACATTGACAGCGCCACGGAGTGCAGCGAGCTGGCCAAGGAGCAGAGCACAGCATCCAAGCCGACCCCTACTGAGGCGAACGTCTCGTCCGCTTTGACCGTTCAGCGGCGTCCGCCCTTGGTGCGCGCCATGTCCGCGCCGGTGCGCATGGATGAGAGCAGCAAGAGCGCCCTTGCCGCCGCCAGCAAGCGCAGCCAGCAGAAGCTGCGTAGGCGCAAGATCTTCACGCGCGCCACCTCCTCGGTGGCGGTGCCGCCCGATAACAGCCCCATGCTGAGCACCGATGCCAGCGGCTCCGGCAAGAAGGCCCTCAGTCGCACACGCAGTGTCATTGCGCAGGATGTTATTACCCTGGTGTCGCTTCTCAGCTCCGAGGGCAGTGACTCGGAGCGTGAGGAGAACTCCTCCGCCTCCAGCGAGAAACAGCCGCCGGCGGCATTGCAGCGCAGTCCGCAGCGACGGGCGCCTCTGCTGCGCAAAACGGGCAAATCGGGTAAGTGCTGAGCATGCTGCCCTGAGGGCAACTCCTTGTTCTTGAGGGCTGGCATCTTAGGTGGGAGATCAGATCCTTGATGCTAGAAAGACAAAGAGACAGAGAGAGAAAGTTAGGAACGTTGTTTAACCAGGATCAGTCAGATGGACTAACTCTTTTTGCAGTCTCGTTTCAAGACAGCTATCCGCCCACCTTTCAACTGGCCTCCAAGGAGTACTCGCACATGATCAGGCGCGGATCGATTGCCCCGCTGGCTGCGCGCATTCGCGCCAATCGACCCCCGACGGCGCCGCCCGTCTCCATTTTCCTCAGCGAGCCTGGCAGCAAGTCGGGTATTCAGATGGAGTCGCGTCAGCGACAGCAGCAGCAACAGCTCTCTGACTCATCCAGCTCACCTTCGGAGGAGGACAAGAAGGAGAACAACGCAGCCAACTGCAACGTGCAGCAGCAGCAGCAGCAGCAGGAATACAATTTCCCGCTGTACGTGTGCAGCATCAAGGAACGCGAGTGCTGGAAGCTGCATCAGAAGATGTGCGCCAAGGGTGTAAGTGTTAGCTATGACACCGTGCTGCGGGGCATGTTGACGCCCACGGAATTCCGTCAGTTCCAAAAGCAGCGCGAGCACGAGGAGGCCAAGGCCCAGGAGGCCGCCGATGCACAGGCCGAGGCTGAGGCTGCCGTCGCCGGCGAGAAGGAGACCAAGAAGTCGCCAACAACGGCCATCGAACGCCTCTCCGAGTCCCTGCTGCAGAGAGAGTGAGCACGGCAGACTGGACACGGCCGAGGACCAAGTTATGCATTTGCCCTAATAAAACCCATTCAAGCCCCTTTCACGGGCAGATCTTCATACGTAGAAGTAGAGCGCACTCGTTAAACAGCTACGCACCCAGCTGAGTCACAATCCGAGGATGCATCCTCGTAGTTGTAGTTGAACTAGAGTCGGCAATTCATGCTTGAAGACGCTGTGCAGGCCAATCGCCACTGAAATTAGCTGAGAACAATAAATTGTAGACACCAAACACAATTACTTGGAGCAATTTAATTGTTTTATTCGATTGAAACTCGTTTGCATATAAGTCAAAAGATTAATTCATTAAAAACTTGGGGCTCAAGCTGATTACTCAAAGGTAAGCTGGAAAATAATATGGAAATCAAATGAAATGAAATTTAATCAAGGTCAATTAACTTTTTAGCTTTTCAACTTTTGTGATTTGTTGCGTTTTGAAGTAGAAGAGGAAGGCTCATTGGATTCCAAGATGATTTGCTTCCTATTCGCAGTTCCCGAGAAATATAGAAAAACATCTGGAATAGTTGGTAGTATGTAGAACCAAGTTCTATTTATAGCTAAAGTTGTTGCCAGAGCGAGCCTCGTTTATCTCGATGAGAGGGTGGAAAAGTTCTCCAGAGCGGTATATAACTTGTCGTAATGCATAAATTGACTAGGGAATAAAATGGGCTCATGCATGTATATTTAACGGACTGACATGAGATCCATATTGAGTTTGAGATTAACTAGATGCTTGGTGGGAGGTGTGCTTAGTTCGCTTGGCGTGCGTATCGTATGGCGGAGGCCAGATAGCAGGCGAGCACTATGCCCAGGATTTGTATGAAGGCGATGCCGATGCCGACGCCAATCAGAATGACGGCGTTCTTATCGATGCGCTCCTTGAGCTTGCCGACGCAGCCCTCCTGGAAATACTTGTCCTTGCCAAGGGCCGGCGATTCCGTGCAGTGTCCGACGGCGGCATCGATGAACTGCGGCTGGCAGCAGCTGGCCGGCAGGGTCTTGTTCAGGCTGAGGGCACGCCAGTCGGCGGGCGTGTCCACGCCGCAGCACATCAGCTTGCGCTGGACATTGTCCCAGGCGATGCTGTCCTCGCTGTTGGAGCGCTTGATCGACTCCTGCAATGAGTTCTTCAGCATGCTCTCCAGATCCTTCTTAAACACGCTCGCCGCAATGCCCACGGCCAGCTCCACGATAAAGATGATGGCCAGCAGCACGGCGTACTGTTCACAGGTGAGTAACAGGTAAGTTTTGTATGGCTAAACGTGTGTATGTGTGTGTGTGTACGCACCGTTAGGAGCAGAGTGGGCGACTCCTTGATGGCGCCAAAGCAACCCAATGAGGCAATGAGAAAGATCACCAGCCCGGTGACAATTAGCACAATCGGCGGCGCCAGGACGCGTCCCTCCACAAAATGGTTAAATTCATTGACATCGGCCAGGACGATGGCACCGGCCACCAGTATGCCAAGACCGGAAAGCTGCAACACGCATCAAACACATAATTAAACAGAAACTGGTCATCGATTTTCTTCAAGCAGCGGCCATTATATGGCCCATAACTAATCCATGGCACAATTTGTTTAATGACCCACCCAATCAAAACCTACGCATTTACCCGTATGACTTGGCTTTCGTGTTTTTGTTTGTGTTTGCATTACTAACTCTAATTGCCTGATAAGGCATCAACTGCCGCTGCCACAACCTTAGCCAAGTCAATGGCAATTCCATGCCGTCATTTCTGTACTTGTTGTTGTTGTTTTTGTTTTTGTTGTCGCTGCTGGTCAAATCAAAGGCCGCAGCCTTGTGGCATTGAAAATTGTGCTGCCTACTTTTGTGCGCGCCTAACAAATGCAAATTGTCCACTATCCATTATCCACTATATCTTATCTGATATCCATTATTCACAATATATTATATACGATCTATTATCCACTTTATATTATCTGTTATACATTATCCACAATATTTATTATCCACTACCAATTATCCCCTATATATTATCTGTTATACATTATCCACAATTTTATTATCCACTACCATTTATTTATTATCCACCCCTATATATTATCTGCTATACATTATCCACAGTATTTATTATCCACTATCCATTATATTATTTGGTATACATTATCTACAATATTTATTATCCACTATCCATTATCCCCTATATATTATCTACTGTCCATTATCCACAAAATATTATCCACTATCCATTATCCACAATCCCCTATCCTTTATTCATTATGCACTATACAATAATCCATTATCCGCTGCTTATTATCAATTATCCATTGCTGCTGCCATATACTTAATTATATTTATTTTTATTTTAAAAGAGCAACTATTTACATTACACGTGATATTTTCCTGCCAAATAATTTCATCATATTTTTAAAAAGCAACTAACTACATGCAGTTTATTTAAATTACACCTGGGTTACTTTATTTTGAAGCACGCCATTTCATCTAATGACAAGTAAAACTGTCATTTTTTATCGGTCATCGTGTGGATAAGTAAGTGCATATGTTTGACCTTAACCAAAACTATTAAAAATAACGAAGAGCGGCAATATTCGGCAAACCGAAGGTTAAATACTCTTTCTAAAGCAGCCCATTTGATAGGGACTTGCAGATGTGGTATGAGAATTGTCATTGAGTAGTAATATATCTGTTTATTACTCAATAAGAAAATTGTGAAGCTCGTTGTCTCTGAGTCAGGTCAAGAGATATATAAAATGTTCAATATTAGAGTTCAACTTGACATATTCTCCCTATAGATACAACATATGTATGCTTGGAGCACGGTATAAAATATGAATTGCTGAGTTTTGTCAAGTAATATTGGAAATTTAAAAGTTCTTCTTATATCAACTTAATGTTCGGCCTGTAAACGAAAATCTAAGCAGTTGAATGACATGCACGCGTACACAAGAAATACTATGCATATACAAATCGGGGTCAGAGAGGACTATGTCCCTCGGCAGAATAAAAAACATCCTCTTTAAGGGCATACAAATTGACTAACTGGGGTAATCTTCTAAGTATTATTGCTTATGGTCGAATTAACTGGGTTACTGGGCTTACTGAAGTTAACTCTTGCTTCGGGAACGAGCAGGCCTACTTGGCATAGGGCTAGTCTAGTCTAGTCTGAGTGTCGAACTAGCAAACGAAAGGTCGCTGGTTCAAACATAGCGGAATTAACAATTCTTTTCTAATGGTTTACTTTTTTGGTTAATAATCACAAGGACAAGTGCAATAATAATAATTGGCAGCTGAGCTGCTTTTTTAAGGTTTTTCTCCTATTATTCAATATTTGATTTAAATCTTAGCTTCGACCTGATATTTCACTAATATATGTAACTATAGAAATAATTAAAAAATGACGACATTTTCCTTAATCAAACTTTGATATAATTTGCTTTTATTAAGCAACAAATGAAATTTATTTTGCAAGGTCTGCTCGTTTTACTTGAATATTGTTTATAAGAAAATCAACTTTATTTGAAAGTGTGGAAATAATGAAATCAAAAATTTGAAAGAAGTTTTGAAGAAGTTAAAACTATTTAAAATATTCTTTATTCAAAGATCTTTTTTCCAAAGATCGTTGAACTTTTCACTTACCGCAAATAGCACATTGAAGGCAAACAGAACGTATTTGATCAAACTGGGGCCGCAGGCGCGCATTTTGATTCTCATCTAATAGTCGAAGGTGTCCGTGTGCGATAAAAATAACCTGCCTAAGGTGTTTCTGTAGTGGGTATTCCAAAATTAGAGCAACTTTGTGATGATGAGCAAAGCTGATAAGTATGCTGGGATTTGGTTGTTCTGGGAGCGCGCGCGTCTTTTCGAAATGGCGTTGCGATTGGAACTGACCGGTGGCTGTTGGCCAAGCTAATGAGGTTGGCAACCAAGTCGGTGGCTTGTGTTGTGGCCACGGCGCGGCTGACAACCAACGGGAAACACTGCGGACCCAGACCCAAGCCGCCTCTGGTCATTACAATGGCCAGAAGCTAAAGTAAAAGTGAGTGAAAGTCTTTTCGAGGAAACCATAGCCCGTTCATCGTGCCTATTCAGGCCATGCGATTAGGGCCTGGTTGTTGGAATCGGGGGGAGGGAGCCGGGTCTTATAACCCATTTTGTTGATTTACATGTAGCTCCTACGAAGGCACCAACAACTTTGACCAGCGGCTGTGCAAAGTTCCCAGACGCTAGCCCAGGCTTTCTGGGTCGTCTAGGGCTTCCGCAGGGTGGCGTAAGGGGGAGGGCACCAAGTCATTGCACTCATTAGGCGCACTCGACAAACGTAAGGTGCACAGAAAGCGCGAATACAATAGCACAATACATGCACAGGTGCGACATTCAAGAATTTACCTGTAAGGTATGACACCGCAGACTTTATGCGAGGGTTGCCTATAACCTTATCCCCATCTTCTAGACTGTATTACCAAGTCGAAGTCCCTTTTATTTAGTTGATTGGCATGAAATTATAACTACAAATATATGTGGATAGAGGATCTTGATCTTGTCGATCAGGGAATATCTGGGAATACCTTAAACCATCTATTAATAGTAGTTTAATCAGATTGGAAAGACTTATCTTCTTTTAAGAAAGATAGTAAACCTCCATACTACAGTTAAAAAATAAATGATTACCTAAGCGCAGTATATCAGGCAATATAAACGGGTTTATTACTGGGTAAACGACCCGCGGAGTGGGAGACCAGGCCGACGTCATAATACTAAATAAATTGCGTGATTTCATGTGAATAACGGCGAAAGTTATAAATGCTATTCATGAAATAAATACCAGACTGTGCGAATAATTAAAGTACGCTGGAATTCAAGAGTTGGCACCTAGAAGCATGCCAAGCTCTGTCCTCATCCGTGCGGGCCGCGGTTGGGGGGGGGGATGTCACAAGGCTTGGGTTGATTTTAATGTTGCGTGTTGGCCTCTTTGTGCTTTGTCCAGGACACAAATGTCCGACGGTGCTTGGCAATTTTCTGGGGACCTGCTGGCTCCTTCTTATCGGGTCGCAGAAATCTCGGCTGTGCTGTGGAATTTGGCAACGTTTATGGGTCATGAGAGTGCCCAAAATGAAGTTAGTTTTCTTTTTTATATATGGCATAACAATTTCGATTTTATTTCCAATGAACTTCTCAGGCGATATACAAGCAGTTTAGTAGGTCCTTGGACTGTGTGCTCTTAATGCAATGGGGAGTATTTGAAAAACATTTAAGTACTGTATGGAATACGATATGAGTGTGGATTAGTTATCATTATATATAGTATTGCTTCGTCACATGCCGCCCCTTCACAGTCCGCGCGCAATGAGCAGACCGACTACGAATGCCACAATGGACAAGGATTGAGCCAGTGTTCCGGCACCGTTGTCGCGGCAGGGCCATTCATCCACATCCGACCTATAAGTAGAGTTATGTGGTTAGGACACGAGTGTATCGGCCAACGGAGAGGGGGGCGGGGCTGGACAGAACACAAACACAATTCACAGATAGTACGGATATGCGTATGGATAGGGATGTCGCAGAAGTGGATATACAACATGATCGTGAGGCTGATCGTGCGGCACGTAAAATGTGGGCTGATTTGCTCGATGACGAGTTCTGTGCAATGCGGATGCTTGAAGTAATTGTTGTTGTTCAGGTTGTTGGTGTTGTTGTTGTTGTTGTTGTGCTGTCGGCTGTTCGTAGTATGAGGCAAGCGTGCTGCAAAAACAAAAGCAGGCCCAGCAGAAAGTGGAGTAGATTGAGGCACATGAAGTTGAGAGTGTGTGGAAATGGTGAATGTGAATGTGGCTAATGGATGAACTAGATGAACTGTTAGCTAGCTTCGATCACAGGTTAAGCAAACACAATTAGTCGAATTGGATGGCTTTTCATTAGCATGAAACATTCTACAGCCTAATCAAGTTAGTATCAATATAAGTACATAACATACATAGCGCAGAGCCACCCTTCAAGCCAAAACTCAGCAATAGACGTTTATTTAGGCCTACAATAATATTAATGACAGGCACACACACACACACATGCACAGATACAGCTACTGAGAGGGAGTAAGCCGGAAATAGCCAGTCATTCAATATGTTTAATGTATGTATAACAAATGTGGCGAATGATGAGAGAGCGTGTGTATAACAGTTTTAGTTAATTTTACAGTTAGCATTACAGAGAGTACAGTGGTAAGAACACAATAGTTTATTAGCTGACACAAATTAGAGAAGTTATTTTTTATATAGAGACATCAATTGAGTTCATTTACGAATTGCTCGGATATTTACTTAATGCCAATAACACCGCAGGCTGCAAAGAAAAAGGGTATTTATAAGTATTTCGACTTGGTCGAGTAGTATATTTAAGTACGCACCAATACGGCCGCCCGCATTGCCCGTCTTCTTGGAGTCCGTGTGGTTGCCCAGGCCCAGATCGTCCTCCAGCTCGTGCAGAACCACACTGCGTCCAATAATGGTACGCTGTCCGTTTAGGCTGATAACCGAGTCCGTGTAGGTGATGTCGATGGTCCGGCTGGCGTTCACCTCAATGTTGCCCAGATCGCCGACGTGACGCACCTCGTGATGCGGTGCGCCATGGTCCACCTTGTCGGGATTGTAGTGTCCGCCCAGGCTGGTGCATCCGTTGCTCAGATCTCCCTTCTCGTGAATGTGGAAGCCATGCTTGCCCTCCATCACGTTCTCCAGCTGAATGCGCACATGCACGCTCTGGCCGCAGTCGTTCTGGATGAAGGTCACGTTGCCCTTCACCTGCGTGTTGTCCGACTGCAAGGGCCCGGTCAAATAGGCAATCGCCTCCATGGGCGTGTTGCGCTAAACATGATTGGTACAAATATCAAAATTAACTCCATGTATTGTTAATTTATTTGCTTGCACTTACCGTCTGTGCACCGGCACTCAGTGTGGCGCAGAGGGCCAAGGTGATGGTCAGAAGCTGGTACATTTTGGGCTGCAAGATAAGATTGGCATTAGAAGAAACCCTGGGATGAGACTGTTGTTGGAAAACACACAAAACATTCGCATATCTCGTTTGCAGTTACGTCAGATAACCCAGGTCTGACAGCGCTGCTTTGATCTATGCTTGACCGTGCCGCCCCCCCTGCCACATGCCACCTTTACCTGCCGCTAGATTTTATTCAATTGAGAGACGAGCGCACTCTGATTACTGGCATACACACGAGCATACACAAAGTCATCCGGCTTTTTGGAAATACTTAATTCAGAGATGAGCTCTATATATATCAGATCACTGCAGGGAACGCGATCACTGTTATAAATACATATCATATTATATAAATGTCTATACTGGACTCAGTCTAAGGCTTCAGGAAACAGGCAAGACCCAGACCTAGTTCTGGTTGCCAAACGACAATTGGCTTATCCTTGAATGTATATAATATAATATCATATATAATAATTTGAATGTATTTGGTTAAATTAGATTTTCCCTGAGCGGGTGTTATATTTCCTATTATGTGATATTGTAAACTTAGAAAAAATCTAAACTAATTTATTTGTTATTTGAAAATTATGTTTTTACAATATGAATATGGACGTGATGGGTACAAATATATATTATTTATTTATTTATTGAGGAATGTTAAGAATTGAGTAAAAACGTGACTATTTGAGAATTCCTTGATCTAACTTGACAGATATGCATGGGAAATACCTTTAGCTTATTATGGGTCTTGTATTCATAGGAATGTATATGGAGCAACTATAAATTTATATATTTTTTTTTGGGAATTATAAGTACTGTTAGTTATTTAAGAGCGCACATCTCTATGAAAGCGCCATCAGCTGTTTGTGAGCTCGGAAATGTTGCATTGCCGTGTGTGCGGAATTGAAGCGCCT
The DNA here is from genome assembly GCF_003285875.2 of Drosophila novamexicana. Classification (NCBI taxonomy): domain Eukaryota; kingdom Metazoa; phylum Arthropoda; class Insecta; order Diptera; family Drosophilidae; genus Drosophila; species Drosophila novamexicana. The sequence goes on along the minus strand of NW_020824765.1, from coordinate 4,140,750 downwards.
AACCTCTATTTACGATACGATTTCTGGGTCATGCACTATATATATAAATGTGTATTATATGTATATATATGTTTATTCTATGTACAAGCAAATGAATATAGCCTTTTTCACAGGGTTAAGTGCGGATGGCCAACAAGTTGCCGTTGCCGTTGCCGTTGCCGTCGAAGGCCAATCAACAATCTCTTTTTGTACGCACTTCTCGATTAATTTATGACTGCGCATTACTTAATGAAATGTCTGAGATGTGTTTAGTTTATGGCTTGACACACTAATAAACAAATAAATATTTGATAACTCTCTTTTATCTGTAGCTTATCACGGACCGCTCGGCAGCATATACGCAGCCAATACTTGCCACTTCAACTGGGTTGCACGTTCAGTATTTCATTTGCCCGGACTTCAATCTCGTTGTTGGCACGCAATATTCTGAATATTCTCACGGATAAGATAAGTTGTTTTTTAGTCTAGGTGTACCTGAGCACTGAGTGCGTTGTTCACAGCACCTAATTTCGGAATGCTATTCACTTAAATTGTCGGCCAATTGTCGTGTGCATCAAATAGGTATTATTAGGGTGGCTGGCCCTTACAAAAATGTCAACAATGATTAATGATAAATTAATGAGCTTAAATGCTTGCTGCTCACTCTCCGTTTGGTTGCGATTAGCCAGTAACTACTGTAGCTCTAATCAAGCGGTTGTCAACGATTTGCAAGTCACCTGCGGCAGCCCCTAATCAGCATGAAGTACTTCAAACTCATTTGACTCTCTTTAAAACTACTTACGCACTATGATATATGTTTATACGTATTTATTGAATTCGATTCAATTGAATAGTAAGTTTCTAATAACCTCGCTAACAGCTGTACTATAACAGCACGACACAACACTCGCTAAAATTCGCAACGAGTTTAAGCTTCGAGCAAGTGAAAAGGCGTTGATACGAAAGTCTGCATAAAGTGATCAGGGGTATGCTTGAAATATCTCTAAACACAATTATCGCACATTTTGTAGCTTATATCTTTCTGTTGGATATTGTAGACTGAATTAGACTAATAAAAAAAAGCTTAGTAGAGGTCACTAAACCAATTGTCACATTACACATTTTTATATTATATGAGAGAATTAACACCTTTCGAATTTAGATTTGTCCCTTAAACTTTTCTCTTCTATAATGCTTAATCGAACGGATAACTTTGATCAGGCAAAATTGGTATATCTATAGCTACCGCTAAATGCCGCTATCCCAACATGCTAAATAGTGATGCACAATTAGCGTATACTATGCATGTTTATAGGCAACTGAAGTGACCCTGAATTTCAGATGCTTGTTCACATAGGAAATCTCAGTTCCCAGCTCTTTCCGACTTGTTGTTATTTAGACAATACAATTGATATGCTGTATTTCCCAATCCCAATTAGCACACAGTTAAATGTTTATATTTTAACTAACTAACTAACTGCAAGACTGATATGTCAATTGCCGGACAGATAAGATCGGCAGAGCATTCGTTTGTATTGTAAACAATATATGTTTCGCATATACGGTATTTTCTCGAATTCGGATGCAAGAGAACCGTTAAAGCAAAGCAGAGACAGATCGACTGCGGCTGTGCTTGACTCGTGCTTGTTCTTTATGCTTCTGCTTTCGGGGCTCACAAATACATGCATACATATGTATCCATATAACAGGTTACAGTAACCCACACAAGGGCGGACCAATGAACGCAAAAATTGAGGCATTCTCTGTACTGTTTAAACTGCGTATGCAGCTCTGCGAAAACTGGTTTTGATTATTTTATTGTTTCAGTGAACAATTATAAGGCGAATTTTTGAGCATGTTCTTTTCGTTAAATTCTTTTGCGCATTAATCCCCAGGTGCAGTTAATGAAAGTTATTTTATGGAAATTTATTTACTTTTAATTGTGTTTGTGCACTTACCTAGTTAGCAGCTGTTGCTTGTTTTCTTTGTATTTATTAGTTAATTGTAAACTGATTCACAGCTATACTAAATTTACCGCTTTAATTGAAGTGCAGTGTTGCGTTTGCTTGAAGACCTGCGAAGCAACTGATTTTAGCTTTGGCATTGCCAGCGCAAGTCGGCTGCGTACCTGAGCTTTAATGCGAGATTGCGACGCCGACGCCAACGCCGACGTCGACGCCGACGTCGTGGGTGGCAAGACACGAACAACGATCGTGCGCTATCGTTATCTTCGTCCGGCCATGCTTGCGTTTACTCTCTCGCTCTGTCTCTTGCGGCTAGCCACGTGCTCGCTCGCTTACACAGCTTACAGTTAAGGGCTCTCTTAGCTTATCTGTTTTCTCGACTTCTCTTCGGGCTATCAGATCTTGAATGTGCATTGTCATATTTAAGAGGTGCTGTAATTCTTAAATTAATATTTATGAAAATATTCAGAAATTATACAAATGCTGTAAAACACAACTACGTGAGTTCCGTTCAAATACTTATCATTTGGCCATGTGTTATGAATGAGGCGAAATGATCGTGCTCTCAGGTCCGATCTATTAAATTCCTTTTGCAATGGGAACATACATAGCTTAGACTTATGAAAAACATATTTTAACGCATAATTTGGATAAGACTTCATTGGATTCGCAGATATCAAAGGGTATAATATATCCTGATATATATGCATATTCCTGATCAAGGCGACGAGTTGAGACGATTGAGCCAGGTTCGTGCGTCTGTCTGTCGAACACGCCGATCTCGGAAGCTGCAAGAACTACTTAGATATTTGTATTTATAAAATATATTTGACCCAACCATTCACAAAATGAGTTCATAATTGCTTGCCCATATACCCAAAATATCGATAATCGACTTTCAGACTTGGTTATTTAAGCATAATCTAGAACTTTTAGAGGTAGAGACACCAATTTTGTGCTGTTCTCATATAATATAAGCCGATTTTCCCCCTTCCCCTATTCCACCAAAGTTTTTGGTTTGTATTTTTAGACACTTGTCATTTGGTATAAACACGCACACATATTTGAATGTCCTTTAAATTTCATGAAGATCGGGCAACAAACATAGAAGTTGTTCAACACTATATCTCCAATGCATGTATAAGGAATTAATATTGGGATATTTTATGATTTGATACCAAAACATTGTATTTAGTGGGGAATACTTTGTAGTCGAGCACACTCGACTTCTGACTTCCTGTCATATTCATTTATATACTTAAAGAAATGTACTTCTATTTATATATTTCCATTTTAACAAAACCTTATTATATCCCCTTGTAGAGGTTACTATAATGCTGTCGACATTTCTGATCCGCATCATCTAGTTTTTCAGATTCAAAGTTGAATATTTGCAGATGTCCGCCTGCAAAAGTCGGAAACGGCCGGATCGTGCCACTTATGATATTGCATAGGAACGATCGATCCAAAAGTTAGATTCTTCTATACAACACTTTTTTTTTAAGATATCTTATTAATAGTTGGCTTAACTATGCTGCTTATATCTTCAAATCAAATCTTTTCAAGATCACACTGCTATATTATATAGAAATATCAGTTTTTGTATGGCTAAATATTCAGTTTTCCAAACTTTTTTCTAACATATCTGTAAGGTTAATGTCTGCAAGGGTATTTAATCATCGGCGCGATGAAAATATCCGTACTTTCGGGTTCATTTTTAAAAAGTCTTAAATTTTGTACACATACATGTAAAATGACCTAATTTTCTATGTAAGACAGATTTACGAACACGTCACATAATCTTTTGCAAAGTCACCTTTGAAATTGTGAATATTTGATAATAATATGTTATCAAAATAGTTTATCTTTTAGCAATTTTTATTTTGAATAGTAAATAATCCGTAAATAAATAATAATATCTATCGGGTTGAAAATTGTGCTAATCGAGTTCGCAAACAATCTTCCGATTCATCCAAGTTGACGATAATAAAGCAAACGCGAAATGGAAGCCAAGCCCTAATAATGATATCTGGTAGGTACATAGTTATATTTATTTTAATAGCTACAGGTATATGTGGAATTCTACGTATTCGACAAATTTCGTAATTTTAATTAGGGTTTAGTTTTGCACATGTCCGCCTGCTGGGAATTCCGCTGCGAAGCAGCTGTTTCTCCAGTTTGTAACCTAAATCCAGATGGGATTCCAATTAAGCTCCGAGCCTCAGATGAGTTTGTGCCGGCCCAGCGAGGCTGTGTGCATGGGACTGCAGTTCTCGATGAGCTCCGCACCCGGTGCCGATCCGTGGCCCTGTCCCTCGTCGCTGGGCGAGGAGCCGCCGCTGGCGCTGCTGTTGTGGTGGACCCGTTTCATGGGCCGCTTGCGGTCGTGCTCGGAACAGGGATTCAGCTCCACCGTTTGCAGGCTCTGGGCGCGTTGCAGTGACAGGCGCAACGGCTTCTTTGGGGGCGTGGGTCGCACGGTGCGGGATCCCGTCGTCGGCTTCGATTCGTTCTCGCTGTCAAAGTCGAGGGACTTCACGCTGCGCATGTCGCTGGGCAGACGCGAGCGCATGGTCTGGGCCTCGCTCTGCCGCGGCGTGTCGCGTCGGCGTTCCAGGCTATCACCGGGAAGAATGATGTTTGCGTTAGTTAGTGAAGGAACATAGTTAACCAGATGGTCTTACCCGTTGCACTGATTGAGGTGCTCCACGCTGCGTGCATGCGCGCTCATCAGATGCTCCCTGTGCAGCTGCTGCTGCTGCTGCAGTGCATCCCGTGGGCGTTCTCTGTCCCTGTCTCTTTCCCGGTGGCGCTCGTGTCGCTCGCGCTGGCGCTCCTTTTCCCGTTTCTGCTGCTGCATGTAGGCAGAGTCGCTGTTGATGGATATCTTGGAGGCAGACAGCGACTTGGACGGCATGGAATAGAGATGGGGATGGGGCAGGCGTTCGCGCAGATCAATGTGCGTGTTCTCCTTGATCAGCGTCTTGGTGACATGCGCCGGCGGCAGCTCGTCGCCCACCAGCTCAATGGGCTTGCCCCCAACAAGCGTGGTGATGTAGTTGCCGCGCTGGAAGATCAGCGGCTTGTCCGGCGGAGTGGAGGGCGACGGTGGCGAGGATATGCTTATGCTGGTCACATGTGCATTGTTGGACTGTGTTGTCGCTGCTGGCAATTGTTGCTTCTGTTGCTGCTGCTGCTGCTGTGATTGGAGCTTCTGCTGCTCCTTAACTGTCTGCAGTTCGCGCACCTGCTCCTCCAGGTAGGAGATGCGATGCTGCAGACGCATGTTGTTCTCCTTCTCCTGGTCGAGCTGTTTTTGGGGTATCGGCACGGACTTCTTGCGCAGCACGACCATCTGGCACTTGCCGGAGTTGCCCACATGCTTCTGCAGCTCCTCTTTGGTCTTGCTGGTCACCAGCCGCCCATTGATCTCCAGTATGCGATCCCCCTTGTACAGCCCGTCTCCCTCCAGGGCCCACTCCACAAAGAAGCCCGGCTGGTCGGGCCTCTGCTGAGCCGCCCAACGTCCGGAGGTGGCGTGCACGGCATGCAGGCTCAGTGTGACGCCCGAGCTGATAATGTTGTAGAGCGTTTGCGCCTCGGGCTTTGATTTCTCCAGGCGTGCTTGCAAGGCACGCGCCTCCTCCACAATCGAGAGCATCTGCAGCTCTTCGCGACCCAGCGCATACTCCAGTTCCGCCTGGCGAATGCGTATGTCGATGTTGCTACGGAAAGAGGAAGACCGTAATGAGCAGGATGTAGATGGTGGAATAACACTGTGGAGGCACTTACTCTGTGATGTCCAGCTTCTCCAGGGCGCTCTTCAGGTTCTTGATCTTGATGCGCTTGTTCTCCGCCTCGGCCTTGAGGCGGTTCAGCTTATGCTCTGCCGCCGGCTTCTCCGACTCGTCCAATGGCGGTCCACTGGGCCGTGGCAGCTTGCCCAGACACAGCTGGATGCGCAGGTTCTGTATGACGGCCTCGCGATCCTGCAAGGCGGACCGCAACTCCTTCGACTCGCTGCGTGTGGAGCGCGAGGAGAGCGTTCCGCCCAGAGAGCCGCCCTTGCGCCGCCGTCCCGTTGTCGAGCAATGCGAGGCGGCGCTGCTCAGCTGCAGCTGCGACTCGTGGTTGCTGTCCGCCGCCGCCGTCGAGTGCAGACTGTACTTGGCCGAGCTGGCGCAGCTCTTGGGATTGAGTATAGTCTGCAAGTAGATCAGTTATATTTGTTAATTAAAAAATCCGTTAAAACGATGTTTATATTAACAATGTTAACTAAAGTTTAAAATGATTAACAAAGGATAAATAAACTATATGCACATTTAACTAGAATTTGCCGAGGCATAAGGGAGGACGCGAGGGTCGTAAACCTGAGCCCTAGGGAGAGCTGCAAAAAGTCTGTTTATGTTCCTTTTTATTTAAAACATTTGTGTTCATTTGAGGAACATAAAAATGTATGTAGTTATTATAATTAATATCGATTAAATTAAATATGCATGCTAAATGTGACACTCAAAGAGACACACCCAAAAAAATGTCACTCTAACTTTTAAGTTTTCACGAGTCGGGCATTTGTAGTTGTTATTATAAATATTTGATAAGGGCCTCTCGTGATAACGATTTAATGTTAGATGGGGGAGTGCGACCTAAAACGTAGTACTCAAAATCAATAATCTATTCCTAACAGTTTCAGGCTAATCAAAAACAGGTGAATGCACATTAATTATAAAAGACTGACGACATTTAAATGGAAAGTAAAATTCATTTCATATAGACAGCACGCAATTTAAAGTAGAACTTAAATAATTGCACAATAATTGTCATCTCTAAGTGTAAAGTAAATAATTCAGGTGAATCATAAAGTGTATTTGTTTTGAATGAGCTCTAACTTAAAGTTCATATAACACTGGGATGCCTATAAATAAATAATGCCGGTATTACCTAGTCCATTTTCAAATATTTATTTATATGTACTTTATATATACTGTATATAATATATATTTATGCATACAAATATGTTTTTCAGAGGTACTCGTTTAAGTTTCATGTACATTGTAATACAGGTATTTATTATGCGAATACGAAAAATATATTTAAAATGTTTATGTATATATAAGTATGTGGGGATATTGCAGTCAAAGTATAAGACGTAATCCGAGGTGTGTTTTGAGCCATTTCCCCTTGAAGGGTCGGTCTATATAACCATATGTATATCTAAAGTCCCTTGCAGTTCCTACTCCTTGGGTATGTCGTATACGCCGCACTCCCGATTCGCTGGCAGCGAAGCATCTGCAAGGAACCCGAATGAGTTTTCAGTGGAAGCCAATCAATTCTTTATGCATACCGATTTTCTTGGGATAGGGCAAATTTAGATTTTCCATGATCTTGATGAACTCATCGATACTCTTGGTCAGTCGCGGGTTGTAGCGCTTCTCCTCCCACACGCTGCTCTCGAGCTGACCTCTGCAGAGGCAGAAGCAGAGCATTAACCGGCTGGCAAATGCACACGGCAATGTCTAACTTACTTGTAATCGTGCGCCGGATAGATGCGATAGTTGTCCGGCAAGCTAAAGATCTTGGCGTGCACATTCTCATAGAGGCTCTTCGAGCTGCCCTCCTGGAAATCGGTGCGTCCGCAGCCGCGAATCAGCAGCGTGTCGCCCGTAAAGACGCAGCCCTGCTCGTTGATCACGTAGCTCATGCAGCCGTTGGTGTGCCCAGGTGTGGCCAGCGTATCTATCGCGTGGCGTCCGAACTCGATGCGATCGCCCTCCTCGATGTGGCGATCCGCCTTGGCGCCGCTCGCCGCTGCGATCACCGACTGGCAGCCCGTCAGCTGCCGCAGCCAGCCGCTGCCCGTTATGTGGTCCGCGTGCATGTGCGTGTTAACTGAAGAGATCGAACGGGTTTTGTGGTCAGCCGCTCTCGGTACATGCGTCCCCTCCCCCCGCTCACTTACTGGCGTATTTCAGCTTGAAGCCAAGGTCTTTTACGAGCTGCGCGTCGCGCTTGGCCTGCTCCAGCACGGGATCTATGATGACGGCCTCCCTGGTGCCCACATCCGCCAGCAGATAGCTGTAGGTGCTGCTCTCCGCATCGAACAACTGTTGGAAAAACTTTGTGTCAGCCACTGCAACGCAATTATTTCACATAACGCCATCACGCACCTGCCGAAAGAAGAAATCCGGCGTGAAGGGCTTACGCTCCGGCAGACTCATTGCGGCTGATTGGCTGTGCAGCAATCGTGGTGAAACAGGTGCGCAGAAGCTTTTGACGTGCCCGTAAACAGGGGTCGGTACAGGAGCTGCACTTACGCGAATCAGAGAAGGTAGCCGAGCGAAAGCTGAAAACAGACTGACGCCTGCGATTCTCATTTTATTGGAGCTTGGTTGACGAGTGTGCGATAGAGCGCGAGGGGCTGGGGTGGGGTGGGGTCTACAGCCGATTAAAATTAACTACCGTTGTGTATATGTGTGTGTGTGCGCGCGTGCGAGGGTCTAAACTGACGCTTAGAGCTTTTGCTGTTGTTGTTGTGCCGGTCGCGCTGTTATTGCGAAAATCTTCGTGTGTTTACTTCTGTTATGTGTGTAGATAAGCACATGTGTGTATTGAACAGTATAAATATATTAGCGAAATGTTTGTAAACGTTGCTATGTGGATTTATGGCTGATTCCATTTAACGAATCGCTAATTAAGCAATGTGTGTATGTACATATTAGCATACATATGAATGTGTTTTGCCTTTAACATTCTATGTTATCTGTTGCATTCACAGCATAGCTGTTACGATTACAGCAGATTCTACAATGTTAAACACTTTCAGCGCACAACACACAAGTATTCGTTTACAAACATTTCTGTCTAATTGGACGAGTTACAAACAAATTGCACGACAAATAGGAAAGCTGTCGAAACCAACAGCTGTTGGCACGCGTACGCTCTTTCGTCAACTGAAAGCTTTGACAAGTGGCGTCGAGCTTTTATGCGTCAAAGCTCGCTAACCTGTTGCCAATGACGTAATGAAAGCTTTCGGGTGCGAGTACGTGCCAAGCGACAGCAAAACTGAACGACGAAGCTAACGCTGCAATATGAAGCGCCCAACGGCCGTTACATCGGCTCTCGAATGCACTCAAAGAACAACCACCGAATGCACCGAATATGAGGCACCCTCCAATTGAATGCAAACGAAGCAAATGGCTTAACCCTTATCTTGTAAAGTTTTCGGGCTGCACGGAAGTTGTTCGAGCACTTTTTCACTAAATATATGACCGGACCGGACATTGTCCAGTCTGAGCGTGAGAACTTTCTGTTTCGATGATCCTTTTTTTTCTGACTTCGCTAGCTCATAAATACACTTTTCCTCATTACTCAACAGTTGCAACTTTGAACCGCAGCTGAGAAGAAATTTGTGTAATTATGTGGAAGAAATTAATTGACCGTATTTGACAGAAGGATATCCGCGTTACAAAGGGTGTGAATTTCTGCTCGGGGTGTTCATTTGGGAAACGTCATGTCATATACATAGATAACGCTAATTGGCAGCTTCTATTCGATCATCATTTGAGTTTGCATTCAGATTGAAACTCTGAAGTTTGAAAGTTCATTGACACATGCACGTAATTGTATGGTACATATTACCAATAGTTTCTTATGACGAATGGGCCGCCCAGTTAACGGGCCTCATCAGTGCTAAGCATCCAAAAATACTCGTAAATAACTCATACTTTCCATCATTTCGCTTTGAGTGAAAGTGTTTCAATAGAAGTGTTTTACAGTTGTTATTTTTAGTTTTGTGGATGACTGCCCAACCATTTATTTATATATATTTATTTTTTACCAAATTGCAGAGAAACGCATTTCAGTCTCATATGTCTCGGGCGCATGTGGAAAGTCAACAATATGTTGTTTTTTACGTTAACAGTTAGCGGAAATAACTGCGTTATCTATTTGTAATATAAGTCAGCTTTTATGGCTTTATAGACGCCTACAGGTGCATTTGTTTTTATCACTTTAGTCATCAAAATCTGTTTTCATTTGATAACGTAGGTGTAACATAATTGTCTACAAAACAGATTGCAACATTCCGCTGAGGCTATACTTAAGATTAAGGTATTATTTGATTATTTATTTTTAAAATATTTTTATTATTTATCGGAAACAACATGAAATGATTTATACCAAAATCAGTTTTGTGGTGTAGTTTTTACTCTTATTACTGCTTGGCACTGCTCTGCACTGCTTTCTACTGCTTGGCTAAGTGTTCTGTTAATGCAATACCTCAGCAACAGAGAATGCTGGGTAAAGCCGCTTTTCGTGACAACATAACAGCTGCCATGTTAAATATTATGTTGATACTTAGAGAGGACAAAACTTATATGTAGCTAAATCAATTGGCAGTTTCTGTAAGCATTTAACATTTTTCTTAGACGTTATTTACCAAGTTAACAGAGTTTAATTTTTTTGCCGTTTCTTATATTGAAGACTTAGACGAATATTTGAATAATGACTTGCTGAATGAAAAAATTCGCATTTATATTTTATGAAAATTTGTTGGGAAATTTGTTTTGTTTTTTTTTTACGTTTCATCTTCTTCAGCACTAAATGAATAGCTGTGAGGCATGCAGCAACATTTGTCGGAATCGGTCGTCGCCGAGAAAGTGTTGCTTAAAAATGCATTACGATGCATTAACAATTAATAGCTGTAAATTGTTGAAGCTGGCTTTGGATTTTGCAGTTTTCATTTTTGGCCAGACATAATTTTTGATCGCGTTGCATGTTGGCTTCGTACACCTGTATTTTGATTTGTGAATTTCATTTTCGACAACTTTCTAGCGTGAAATTATGTAAAGCAACTGATGCTGATATTTGTATATTGCGCGTGCCTGAAGCTAATTAGCTGCACACTTACATAATCGAACTAGACAATAGGGCGCTACGTGCACCAACCATAATTATATGGGCATATGTTTACACAACTTGAACTGGGCGTGAACTTACCATTGACGCCGATTTCTGCTTGGCAAAGGCGCGATGATGCGCGGAAATGGGCTCGCTAACCACACTTCCGGTGTCCATGTTCCGACGGATCTTTGGGTGTTGTCTGCAAGAGAGAAATACATTTTAGGATCGTTGCTTTGACTATCTTCGTGCCCTCTGAACTTCTCAGCCGCCTGACTTGAAGATTGCCGCAAGTTGACAGCCCCAAAGCCCAAGTGTTGCCACTTCAAAGTCAGTTTAATTTGCGTTCCGCATCGTTGCGCAAAAACAATTGCCAGCCACAGGCAGTTGAGGTTGTCTTCGGTCTTGGGTCTTAGGTCTTGGGTCTGGGGTCTTGGGTCCTCGTATCCCAGTCAGCTATTTTCGGTTCGTCGATCTCAGATTCTTTGGCATGTTACAGTTTTGTAGCGCGTCTCGTTGAGAGTTAGTTTAATTAGCTGTCGTCTATGCTTGCAGCTTTTGTCCGTTCTCAATGAACGTGAATAGGTATTAAAGTGCTTATATCATGACGCTTCTTTTACGAGCAACTAGAAAGAATCTCTTTAATGACATGCAAATGTGCTGAAAGCTGAAAGCCAATGGCGATGTGCCGTTACGACGGCAACAACAACAACAACAAATGCAACTGCAACCGACGGCAACACGCACTTTCTGCGCTGCAGATACATATCGTACTCATGGATGCGCACAGTGTACACAGCAGCACACTCGAGTCTTTGTCTGGCAGCCGCAAGACAAAGATATGCATTCGATATGCAGATTTGCCTAGCGACACATACACACACACACACATACACACGCACGCACAAGATACCCACACACAAAAAGATGCAGATACAGCTATGAACATAGCAAGATGATGTTGCCGCTGGCTGTCTGCATAGATCGCATTACCTAATGCGGCGGCAACTGTTGCCTTTGTGCTTTTCACTTGTTGTTTTTTTGTTTTTCATTTCATTTTTTCCCCTGCCTCTCAAAGCGCACAAGAAACAAAGAGTCGCATTCATGGTTTGTCATAGATGCTGTGACACACAAATGTATCTCAGAAATGTATCTCACAAATGCTGCCTAACTTTTCTGTCCTTGTCTATGGCGAATGATGTTCTTGAAAGTGCAGTGAACTGTCAGCTTCTTAATAATACAATATATATTATATTTAATATCATTATAGTAATAATTAAATGTTAATTTTAGTGATAATAAAGGGTCGATTCTTTGGGGCATTAAATTCAGATAGTCGCAGAGTAAGATTTCCTTCAGCTTAGATCATATTTGAACACAGAAATTATGTTTTTGTACTCATGAAAGGAAGCTTGAATTTTGAGGGGTCAATAACATTGCACTATTCGTGATAAATTAATAAATATTTTCATTAATTTTTAACTTTCCAGTTGAGCTTAACATTTATTAATTTGTTTAATTGGAACTAGTTTTCAACCAAAATTGACAGTTCTTAGTTACCCTGAACTCTGAACCTTGAATCAAAAATATAAAAAAATAAATAAATTTAGCCAAAGTCTGAATTCGTATATATGCAAAGCCAGGTTTCTGCATCGAGCCCTTGTGCATGCTTCAGCATCTAAATACTAAGCCGAGCTACTAATATTAATACCAATTCATAATCGTGCTTGACAATATGTTGATTTCGCACAGATTTTTGCGGAGACCTTCGGTTTGCTTGGCTTCTGCGACGCTTTGTGGCAATGTTGAAGGTGTACGAACACCTGCGGCTTGAGTACTCGCACCTGTGTTTGCTTGTTCTCTGTGTATAACATCACTTTGACATTGTGCTATTTTGAGTGAACTTCCTTGGCTTCATGATGAAACAAGGCAGTCATTAGTCTCCCAGACTAATTACCATGCTGGCATCGTTGCCGCAAATTCAGCTTAGAACTTCATCAGCATGTCGGCTTTGGTTCTTATCTGTGTGTTGGCTTCGGTTTGCGTGTTGGCCAGACAGGTAGACGGACAGATTCAGGAACTACACGATACATTCCATGTTCTAGTCGCAATGGAGTCCATTGTTTTGTTCGAGACTCTAATGTGGGCCCATCATTAATCTAATTTAGCATTAATGCTTAATTATGACTCGGCGATCAGCTCAGAGAGACCCCCAAATTAGAGCGTCCCCGAGCGAGCAGGCCGAGTACAGATCATTCATCAAGAATAGATTATCCCACAACCGAAATGAAACAATTTGTGCAAATTGTGGCTCTGCAAGCCTCCAAGGGCTTCCAAATTGTTGCAGTGTCAGTTGCAGCGTGAGAGACAGACAAGCAGGGCAACAAGATCTTTTGCACTCAACCGTGAAGATCGTTCAACCATGTGCATATAGAAAGAAGTATGGCCATAATATGCTCGCATAATGCCTCAATTTGCGTGTCCAGCCTGCAGGGCTCTGTCCGCAATTCAATAAGAACAAGTGCAACAAGACATGGCCATAAGCCAAGACAAGGCAACTGCGACGGCTGTTGACTGTTTCCCAGGCAAAAACTGGGGGCGTGTGGGCGCTGACGGGGCGTTGAGACCGCTGAAGCGCAACCAAGCCAAGACCGGGACGAAGACCACGACCAAGCCCAAGACCAGAAGAACCACGAGAAATAGCTAGAGCCGTACTTATTTATGCCTCTGCCTGATAATTACCAAACGACGGTCGCCGTCGTCCACCAAACTAACCAACAACAAATTGCGATAGCTATACAAATGTCTACGAGGGTGGATCAAGAAGTTAGGCATAAGCAAAATGCTTACAAAGTTTAGTTGAAATCTTAACCCAGAAACACAATGTGATTTAATTTTAAATTTGTCATACAAAAACTTAATAGTCATGTGACTAAAATTTAATCTTAAGAAGCCCTCAGCTATTTTTAATAGTTCTTTATATATAATTTGAATATTTTTTATAGTAATTTTTGGCCCTTTAATTTTAGAGACTTTCATTTGATTGGTCTATACGCGATTGGCTTGTCTAACTTGATAGAACGAAATTATACCTAACAGATCACAATTTTAACTTATTGAACGGCCCTCGCTTTAATAATTTCATTTAACTTGCCGTGAAGCGGCAGCCAGTTTCCGGTGTTAGTCAACAGTGAAACAGAAACTTGACAAAAAAAAATATACATATACCCGTGTTTTGGCACTTGGGGCAAGGGGCGGGACAGGTGTTAGTGGAACAGTTCAGCAGTTGAATAGCCTGTAATATCCAAGAACAAGAACTAGTTGCAAATGTACTGTTAAATTTATGTTGAAATACACACAAATTGCATTCGGCCGCGGACGATGGCGACGCGCTGGTCAAGCAACTGGGACATCTGCAAGGTGAAAGAAACTTGTTGCTAAGTTGACCGTAGATTCCGGTCTATCGACGGCTCTTTAACTCAAGCTTGTCGCTGGCTTTGACTTTGGTCGAAAATGACCTCAGAAAATGGTCACAAGTCTCAAAATTGGTGTCACAATTGAGTGACAAGTTCTCGTGGGTTAGCCAAATGCCCAGAAGAACAGACGGAAGAGATGACAACTCTATTCACAATCACAATTTCCAAATGTACCCATTGGTACAAGTGTACCAAAACTCGTACTTTAATTAACAGTGGTACCTATTTTATGTACCTTTGATTTTTTATTTCTAAACAATTAGTGCAGTTTTTATATATTTCTTAATATATATTGAAAAACTTAATTCCCTTAAAAATGCTGCTTTTTCGCGCGATTTGGTACACTGTGATTTCTGGTAAAAGCTATTCTTTTTCGAAGTGGCAACCATGCTGATAATGGACATAAATTCTAATTGGAAGAGCGGCCTGTTCAGTGCTTGTTGCGTTTGTCCATGCTGTGGATGATGTCTATATGGGCTGGCGTTTGCTAGAAAAACGAAGCAATTAAACGCCTCAGCGGATCTGCTCTCTTTGCCCATAAATATGGCTTGAAGCGATGGCTGATCGCTATCAGTTGACAATTACATAAATAAATTACTTGTATGGCACGGCACGGCCTGTGCGCAGCAAAGTGAAAAGCTCCAATCGCTAGATCGCCAGCTTCCAATCTTCCAGGCTTCCCACGCACTGCTGAGCTTTGCACTGAGCGAAAATTGTAATCAGCTTTTTATGCAAATTAAATGCACGAATTCAAAAGGCAATTCAATTTGAAAACACACACATAATGCATATAACATTTATACAGTTGCGTTATTATTGTTATTGTTGTTGTTGCTGTTGTTGCTGAGCTGAAATGTTTGTGGAGACGTCAGTCCCCCACGTATAAAATGTCCAATTTGAAACGCGTTTTGTGATTGAAGGAGGTGTTACCCACCCGTCGACGTCGTATGTTGCTTGTAGACAAACTGCTTATACAGAAACTTACAAATAAACTCATTTATATATTTGACTTTTTTATTGTAAGCGCACCTACAAATTGTTGCGAGATGAGCTCAGTGCGCCCACAATTTGTGTGTGTGTGCTGCCGTACAAGCCATGCAAATAATTCTCGACAATTACTTAAATGGAGATGACACCTGTTTTGTTTTCTAATACAGGCAGTCGGTATAAAGAGGTAAAAACATTTAAATCAAAGCTTGTTTATGACGCGTCAGTAAATGCAAATTAAACAGCCTCTGTTAGATAGCGCTGTTAGTCACTGCTTCTTTTTACATTTCGCTGTTAGCCGCACGATATCTGCTAACACACGCTGTTAACATTTCCAGCATTCTGTTAAGAAGCATTCTGTTGGCGTAAGTGTTGTTGCTAATCAGACAACATGTTGGCATGCGCCTCTTTAGCTCAGTGGCAGAGCACTGGTCTTGTAAACCAGGGGTCGTGAGTTCAATCCTCACAGGAGGCAACTCGAAAAACTTGTGGATATGAACCCTATTTTTTTTATTTTTTAACAAAAATTAAATTTAAAAATACGTTAATATTTCTAGTTTAATTAATTTGTAATCAAATATAGTACTAAAAGCAAATTTCTATGCAGCACAATAGAAATCACCTACTTTGAGAGGAAAAATTTTGTGTTTGTGTTTATTTTGAACACTATTAACGAGTCAAAATTATATAGATTGGGAACAATGCTATTATATGCAATGGTGTGTGTGTTTTAATAACATAAACATTTGCCTACCCGGGCTTGGAATTTCCGAACAGCTGCCCTCTGATAAATACGGGTACTCGCACTGAAGTTTGAGTACTCGATGAACGCGGGTATCTGCCGAATGCCTTTGGCATAGTTTTGGTTTCAGCTCGTGCGCTTTTTATACACACAATTTATGTGGCCAAATGAATTGTGTGTTAGTGTGTGTGGGACACACACAAATTAGCACAGCTCTAAACCCAGTTGACAATTTGTGCTCTGGTATGTGAACAAGTGTTTCACAGCAACAACAATGACAATGGCAACAAAGGCGACATTGATAAAATAATCACCTTAATAGAGGCTGAGCGGAGCACATGGCCAGCAAATGGACCAGCGACAAGACGCTCAGAAATGGCCAAAAAGAAAATGAGGAACTGTGTAGCTGAGAAGAGTATTACAGAAATTAGTTAATAGACTTGACACAAATACGTTTTGTTTCTTTTAAGGTTTGTGTTTCTGCATTAGCATTTCTTCAGCTTCACCTTCAGCTTCAACTTTGACTTTGAGTGGCCGCAAGAGGTCTGTGTGTAGAAAGAGAGAGAGAGAGGGAGAGAGAGATATGTGTATCTGTATCTGTATCTGTAGCTGCTGCTGTTGTGTATCTGCGAGTTGTTGTGAACACTTGGCAGCTGGTTTAGCCGTGTACGCGTACTTGGCTCTGTTGATAATTAGCCATAATTTCAGCGCACAATTAGTGGCAATGGGTTCAGCTAGAATGTCATTTGGGTCGCGTGAAAGTTGTGTAAAATTCTCGAGACACTCTAGAAAGTTGATAGACGTAGCTGGTACATACTAGCTATTAGCTATTAGATAGTATGCATTTGTGTTTGAATGAATCGATTGGCTGTCATCAATCGAAACGAAAGCGCGAATTGTTGTTGATCTTTCAGCGACCTGTCCAATGATCGGAAATATCCATCCGCAGAATCGAAGCGAAATCTTAAAATAAGATCGTGCTGAGTGTGAATTTAATTGTTGTTGAAAGTGAAACTAAAACAGTTTCCGACCCAACGAGAAGGTTGAGCTCGTTAACTCTGCTTTCCATTCGAAAGATCAGATACAACAACTCACAGTTGCATCTCTGTCTAGACAGAGCCAACAACTATTCATATGGAGATTTACACTATGTAAATCAATGCCCCACTCGAAAAAAAAACCGCTGATTGGGCACAAAGAGGCAAGAAACAAAGAAGCAAACGAAAAACAAATACGACAAAGTCAACAGAAGAATCTGAAAATATGTTAATCGCCCCCGGGTCTAACATCCTGCCCGGGACGGGCCCAAAGGGTTGCTGCTTGGCCCTTCATTCGAATTTCAATACCGTTCGGGCCAGTTACCTGGTCTGGCCTGGTCTCCTCAATTGTCATTCAAATGCAAGACGGAGAGCCAGATCCAGACTCTTAGAATTAATGACACTAGCGAGAGAATACCTGCCACTGTTGAACAATTGTTCAGCAATTACCTGACGACTGGCTGTGAGTCAACCGCAGAAAATCATATGTAATTATATAGCTGAGTCGGATTCGAGCTACTGCAGCTACTCGCACGGGGGCCAAGGGCAGATTGACTAGAAATATCATTAGAATTCCGATTGAATTGAACTCTTTTGATTTGATTTTGCGGCGAATGAATGCGAGTTGTTATGGAATCAATGTAGCTGGCTTTTAATTACTATACAGAAAGGCGCTTGGAGAACAGCATCAGAAATTCAAATCGCGTTTTAATAGTCGTGAGCCTCGTAAATTATTTTTGTATAAGCTCTTAACAGTTTTCTTTCTTGATTGCGAAAGGCAATTCTTTTGTTATGATAAGCCAACTACTTTCAGACCAACTTGGGCAAGTCTTTTGTTTAAAAGACGACGCTCAAAAGCAGAACAAAAACTTGGCTGACAGCTGTTTCGTAATAGTTTTTACCCAAAATGCGAACGTGCACGGCAATTTAAAGTCAAGATCTTAGCCGAAGAACATTGCAACATTGCATAATCGTTTTGTGAGCAACTATTGTGTAGATGAGGAGGAGTGGCTCGCATATTTTGCCACATCATTGCATCACAGGGGCGCGCCTTTAGGCAGGCTGCACTGTATGTAATCGTACAGAGCGTATGCAGCGGAGTTCCCCTCAGAAGCGACAAAGCCATCATCGAATGACTTAACCTTTGCTCACACAATGAATACACTCGCGAATGAGTCGAGTAATGCCCAGTTGTAGGTCGCAAATCTTAGTTAATTGTTGCACTTACCACAAAGTAATGTTTAGTCGATGCCGCTCAGAATTGCCTTTGTTGTGCTGTTTTGTGCTGTTAATGCCAGTTGCGAATATGTCCAAATGCGCATCAATTTACGAATTTCATTTCAATTGAATTCATTTAGTTTCGTTTCAATTCATTTCGTGCGGCTTGGCTGCGATTATTTACACTTGGGCCATAAATCAATGCGAGCGGCTATTGTTGGCATTAGATGCGATGCCGCGGCCCGAGACCGTCGCTAAAACGAATCACTATTATTTACTATTATTGTTATTATTCGTGAAAAGTTGTTGTTTTGGTTTTCAGTGGAAATGTTGGCCGCAAATTATTGCCGTTTTTGCTTTGATTCAATTAATTTCTCAATGCGCGCGCACTCGCGCACAATTCAATTTCCGTTTGTCAAACGTTTGATTTCCTTTTCGCTGCATTTCCGTTTCCCCCCGCGACCCGTACAGGAAATTTACACTCGGACGCGAACGACAAAATAAACAAACGGCACTAAAAACCAAATGCGCCGACTGCAGTTCCCGCAGCTCCTTTCGCAGTTGCGCAGGCGCGCAGAACAACACGCAAGATCTTGGCGAGAGGCGAAAAGTGGCAAGCGAACGGTGAGAGCAGAGAGCGAGCGCAACGTTGTGACTGGCACGGCGGCTACTTGAGCACTGAACGTGCTCAGCAGCAGCAGCAGCAGCGGCAGCGACAGTGACAGCGGCGTCAGCGTCAGCAGCAGCAGCGGCAGCGACTGCGCCAGTGCGAGGGCAAGCCTTAAAGTTTATTTGTGAGAACTTGGGCTTAGATCAATTTATGATAGGATTGATCAATTGTTAATTCAGTTCTTTAATAAGCAAGATTTTAGTTTTTTAAGATGAAATAAGCAAAATTCTTTGGCAAGAGCTCCTTCAACATCCAACTGCAATGTTATCTAACTCTATGGAAATAACGTTGGTGTATATAAATCTCTCTAAGCAATTTTCTTGCAAAGATATTAAGTCGGCGGCGTGTAGATATATGAAAAAAAAATTACCTTCAAAAACTTTCACTTGGCAACATTATTTTTAAAGCAATTTGACCCCAGGCAGTAAATCGACACGGATTTTAACTTAAATGTTAAGTTCTATATTAATTAACATGACTATCGACAGATGCTTGAGACGCTGCACAAAGTTTTGTAAACATTTGTTACATTAGCGTTGACTAGAATGGAGTTTTTCAATGATTTATTACACTTCGAATATGGCAAACGGTTTGCATGACCTAAGTTATGCTTTCTTCAACGTGTTTGTTTTATGACCGCTTGATGAATCGTGCTTAAGTTGTTGTTTGTTAGTTTTTTTTTCATGTTCTGTTATTCTAAAAATAAGCATACATCTCTTGTCGTTAGTTTCTGTCAGATTCTTAAACTTATATAACTACTGGTTGCAGTAAAAAATGTTTAATCTTCTTTTTATTTAAATTAAGATTAAAATTTTAATTTTTTTATAGTGGAATGAGAAATTATTTATTTTTGTCAGTCTGGTTCCATAAACATCTGAATCTGCCCTCGCTGAAAAGCGATTGCAATGCATTCGCTCTGGATTTGCTCTCCGCTCTGCGCACTTGGTGGTGGGTTTTGTCAAGAGCGAGTTAAGAGAGCTGCACGGATTGCTGGGCAATGGGACTAGGCATGTCTCGACACGACTTTGACTCGAATCGTAATACTCGTCGAAATTTTTAGTTAATAATGCAGCGCATTGAACTCCCCCTCCCACCGAGAATAGAGTCTTTGGCAGGAGGCGTCTCCTTATTTTGACAGCTGCAATCGGCTCGAGATTTTTATGATGCACATCTTAAATGTCCATTTCCGTGCTCGGATTCGGTAAACCCATTGACTGACTGGCAAATGTCAGTGGTGTCTCTGTGAAGTGGCTAGCATTTGGATGGGGCGTCCGCGATAGAGATCAGAGCGCGCTCGTGCGCAAAGTCAATTAAAATGATCACAACAACCCAAACACATAAAAAAAAAAAATGAAATCCACGCCAACCCTTTGTTGTGTAGGGGTTGTCGCTGTCTGGCGTCTAGGGGCGGGGGTTGCCGGCGTTGATTACATTTGCCCATTAAAAATCATTAAAATTAGCATAGCACGCCGCACCCAAAACAGACACGCAACTAAAGGGCATAAATCATGAAAAGGATGCGTTTGTGCATTTACCAAAAAAATGAGAAGAGCTTCTCTCGCGCGCCGCGCACGCGCTTCAAGTGCTGCCTCCGCCCTCCCTTGTCAAGGTGGGTTTTGTTTTTTTCTTTTGATTCGGAGTATGCAACATTTCGATTAGCTAATGTTGCCGCCCATAAATCAAAACTCGGACAATGGTGCGGGTCCATTAAAAATGCGTAGAAAACAGTGAAGCGTTTGCTTATCCGTTATTCTGTTACAAAATCCAAACTGTTTATTTAATTTCCATGCGAGTTCGTTGCTTGAGTCTTTCGATTCTGACTTTCGAAATGACAACGAAACAGACAAAGACGAAGAGACGTCAGCAGGGAATAGTCAAAAAACGTGAAAGATATATGTATATACATATATTCAGTGTGTGTGTGTGTGCCTGTTAAGCTGCCACAAAAACCGATAATAAAATAACAGACACTTCCTCGAGGATGCCCTGCCGAGGGCTGAGCGCTGCAGACTTCAGAAATCACTTGTCGCTGTCATTCCACAGCCACTTTTTTATGATTTTCCCGAGAAAACGAACAGAGAGTAAACTAAACATGAGAATGCCGCAAGTGCCAGGAAAATCTCAAGCGTTACTACGAGAGAAAGAGAGAGAGAGAGAGAGACAGCGGTTTTCACTTGCCGCGCACTGAAAGCAAACCCAAATTGTGGCTGCAGTTTTCGGGCACTTGAAACAGGACGGAGCCCGACTGCCTAATTTATGCCCAGTGGCAATGCGATGCCTGAAATTCCAATTGCCGCCCTTCCAAAGCGATAGAGAGGGAGAGAGAGGGAGAGAGAGACCTCTGCGACGGCAGCCCCTGTGTGTTTGCTCAATTAAACTAATTTATGCGGCATGCTAATGTCCTCTCCTCATATAAGCATCATATTTATACTTCAGTTATTGAGAGGCTCTCTATATAGCCCCTGGTTGAGGCATAGTCAGGTGCAGTTCCTGGTTCTCAGCGCCCGGTTGCCGAGTGCATGTCCGTGAAGCATAAAACATGTTTAATAAAACATTTCACGATCGCGCTCCATAAATTGTGTCACAAATGCAACTTTGCAATTAAAGTGCAACAAGAAAGTAAATATAAAATCGGCTTGTCAAAGAAATCATACTTTTCTGGCGCACATTATTACGCGAACTACTTAGATACTTTATTTGTTTGGTGAGTAAATAGTTCACTCGATCACGTGTGGCTTACTATCAAGTGGAGTGTAGGTATATCAAACCAATACGTATTTGAAATATAATATTTGAAAAATATTTAATATCATTTGTGCATTATTTACTAGCTGTAATCCAAGCCTGTTGACAGATGGAACCACATATCTCAAATGTTGTTTTCCTTTGAACAGTTTGTTGATTTCAAATATGTGTATTCTTATCCAACTCGAGAATTATATCTTTTATGTGCTGTGAATCGGATTTCAGTAAATAAACACGCTGCAATTTGGAAAGGTCGACTGTCTCCTCAATTTATGAAACTAGGTAATACACCAAGGAGCGCAGTTCATAATTCGTTTATATTATTTATTTATTTTATTTAATTTGAATAGAATAAAAGAATTCTTCACTAAAAATTTACAAAATAATCTTACTTAGCTAGGTTGAAAAAAATTGCTAACTAAAAAAACAGTTCGCTTGTAGAGTCAACCCTTTTTTAAGATTTTTTGGAATATCTGGGCCAAATAATGTCCGATTTTGGAATTTAATGCCATTTTGAACTCGTAAGGATCAGTACTATTGATTGGCATCAAAATAATAAGAACGTAAATTTTGACCCAAATCGACCAAAAAGCCAGGGGTTACATCACGTTTTTTATCAAAATCGGACTCGGTCCGAAAATCGAAACATGTTTGATGATTATTTTTGAATAACTCTGGTTAATATTGTCTGGTTTTGAATTGTTATACCTTTTTCAATTCGTACAGGTCCCTACTATCAATTGGCATTCGAATAAATTAAAAATCGATGGGTTAAACAAAGTTGTGGACCCAAAAACGATTCATTTATAAAGACAACCTTTCTTGATGATTTTTTGGATTATCTCGGCCAAATAATGTCAAATTTTGGAATTGTATACCATTTTGGACTCGCAATGATCAGTACTATCGATTGGCATAAAAAAAATGAAAATCTAAATTTTGACCCAAATCGACCAAAAAGCAAGGGGTTACATCACATTTTTTCTCAAAATCTGGCTAGGTTCGAAAATCAAAACTTTTTTGATGATTTTCTTTAAATAACTCGGCCAAATAACGTCCGTTTTTGAAGTATTATACCTTTTTGAATTCGTACGGATCCCTACTATCAGTAAGCATTCAAACAAATTAAAAATCGATGGGCTAAAAAAAAGTTGTTGACCAGAACAACGATTCGTTTGTAAAGTCAACCCTTTTCGATGATAATATGGAATATAAAATATTAAAATTTGTTATGGAACAGAAACAAATAAACAATAATAGTAATGAGTTATTTTAAAACTGTTTTGAATAGATAGAAGTAAATAGGGTAGAGATGGAAATTACTGATACAGATGATTCTTAATTAAATAATTAAATATTGCTTGCATTTTTAGTTTTCTCCTTTAAAATATATATGCTCAAGTTATTTGTAAATTTGCTTGGGATATTCTAGAATATTTAAATTTATTGTTGAATGCCTTCTCATTATTTTATATAAATAAACAATGATTGATTGTTGCCTTGGTAAGAGTGGATAATCAAGTGCGTAGATTAGTGGGCGGGGCTTGAAAGAAAACTTTAATAATTGATTGAAGGTTTCGGCTGTCATTCATTCACTGCCAAAAGATTCAAATAAGTAACTACGTAATTATAAATGAAGTATCTTAGCAGCTTTAGATACGGAATAGGGAAATAGGTTGGCAAAAAGTAAAGGATTCACTCTGGAATTGCCTCCTGTGAGGATTGAACTCACGACCCCTGGTTTACAAGACCAGTGCTCTGCCACTGAGCTAAAGAGGCGCCTGCTTGAGAGGCGCTAAAGTAGCCAACTTCTGCTACAACTGCTGCAGATGCAAGCTTGTATCTTGTATCTTGTATCTTGTCTCTGCGACACACAGATAGCAGCGAACATATGTTGACACAGTTGTCGCCTGCTGCTGATAACTGTTTCAATGTTTCGACAGTCCCATAAGAAATATATAGACACACGGCAAGGTCAGGCTCACGACCGGATATTAATTTTAAAAATTACACACACTCTCATACTTATTATTATCTTAATAATCATCGCACATCTGAACACGTTTTGTTGTTGTCGAAGTTGAAGTTGAAGTTGTGCCTCGGGCTGCGCTTCAGTGGCCCATGACAATTAGGGCCATAGAAATTGAGTTTCGGCAGGCTCACCTGTTGTAAGTGAAACCCGCTCGCCAGCTGAAATGGAGACGGAGATGGATCCATTAGGCTCCGCGGGCATCAAAATGAAAACGACATGCCCAATGAACAAATATTTTCACATCATCATTTTGATTACCGCAGCTTGTTGTTGTTGTTGCTGTTGCCATTTCTTCGGCTGCGTCACGATGCGTGTGTGATGCGCAGCAGTTCGATTTCAGTTTCGAGGCAGCAGTGCGTGCAAAATGGATCAACGATCTGTGCGCTTCACTGGCCCAGCTCAGCGACTCGGACTTGAACTCGAACGAGTCCAGAGTACAGGCCGGCAAATGTTGCCTCGCCCGGGTCAATACAAAATCAATCGATTTTGGCTTCCGCGCACATGTGCTGCACACATTGTGGCAATAGGATTCACACGGCGCACAGCAGGCGCAGGCCGAGGCCCCGAGGCCTGAACTTAGACGCCTACCTGGCCACCGGGTCAAAAAAATAATTGCAATTAGCTGAGACAAACAACTGGCGCGTGCTGTGCACCGCCAGAGGCCCAGAGAAATGGAACAGCTGTTGGACACGTCCGAGGCGTTAGCATCGCACACTTAATCAAGGCCATCGAGCAAAGAGGGAGCTAGTATGTAGTTTGGACAGACGGAATCTTAAGCCACATATGGTATGCTTACTTTAATGGTAGAGACTAAAGTGCTTGGCTTTAACTCCTTCAAAAAGAAAAGTTGGTCCTTTTTTATAGACGGATAATTATAGAAATATAATTATAGCCTATTTCGATATGAAATCTAGAAATCTATAATATTATTATAATAATAATAACTTTAAAAAAATAAAAATATGTTTATTAGCATGGGATTATTAAACATATTTCTTTTTATCAATTTATTCAATTGAGCTTGCGAGCCAAGTTTCTGCCCTTTTGTTCAGTTTATGGAAATGGATCACAGCCTTGAACCCAATATTTTAAAAGAGCCGTTCATTCATATTAAATACAATAGGCGTCTCCAAATTGGAGCTCTATTCAAAATTGATATCTGTAAAATGTATTTAATTAATTGCACAAGCTGTGGCCGAAGTTGTTTGTGCTTTCCAGTCAAGACCTCCTCGTGAGTTTTTATCTTAGGCCATACCATTTTTGGTAAATTAAATGGTTCGGCTCAAAGTACAACTGATGGCAGAAAATAAATTTATATATTGAGCCAAACCATCTTTGTAAAAGTAAATAGTTCTAATTTCACTTCGAGCTCTGGCTTTGAACCAGTTCGGCTTGGAGCTTTGATTGATAACATATTTAATGACAAGTTCTGAAATGTTTTATGCAGCAACCCTTTTATTAAACTAGTTAGAATAGAAAGTAGAAAAAGTTGGCTGAAAAAACTTAAAAAAAAAACATTTAAATATTTCGCCCTACTCATCCCATAACTATTCTTTGTTAATGCTAAAAGTACATGCCTAGAAATTTGAGAAGCTTATCACGTTAGCTAAAAATGCCTTTCCAAAGGTTCAATCGCATTAAAACAAAACCGCATTCCGAGGATTTCAGCAGAGTGTGCGGTAATGTGAGGCAAATCTCATCCGATCTCTATTAGCTGCATTTAGAGGCTTAATTTTTTACGAATGCGGCAGACAAACAATGCAGAATTTGGGTGAGAAATTGCCCGATTTAGTGTAAAATTGCGCGCGTTCGACTGGTGACAGAAACGAAACACACATAAAAAACGTGGCCGCTGACAGGAAGAGGCATTGCATCAATGCGTCATTATCCTGCCCGTAAAAAAAGGACGTCTGAGGCATGGCAGCAATTCGTCACAGCCTGTCACAGGCAGTTGCATGCGCGACCCGGCTCATCATCAATCTCGGGCTCAGGTTGTAACATTTACATTAACATTCTAACAGTTTCGTGTCCTTCGCTCTGTATCCTGCCTGCAGCCTGCGCACGCGCCACGCGCACAAAACGGAGGCTTGCAGCTGCCGCCGCCGACGCCGCCACTCGAAATGTTGTTGTTGTTGTTGTTTCTGCTGTTGTTGTTGCTGTTGTTGTTGTTGCTGTTGTTTTTCAACCCCCCTACGAAGCGCTTGGAAAATGCACAGCCCTGGCATTAGCTTTTGTTTTCCACTTGAAGCGCAGAATGCCAGACACAGTCGAGAGCACTTTCCATGGTTGCCTTTGTAAACATGCAGTTTTTACTTGGCTTTCCACTCAAATTTTTCGGCGCTCTTAATTAATTTGAACTGATTTCGAAGCCAAAGAGTTTCACGCAATGCGTTAATGAAAATTCAATTACCGCCTTTGTTGGCCTTTGGTCCCTCGACCCGCCAGCACTCATAGATCCCTTCTATTCCCATTCCCATTCCCGCCATGCCACGTCCCGTCGCGTTGCCTATTTGTTGTTTCAATCTAAACTGGGGAATACATGTGGAGTTCCTAATGCTGCTGCCGCGAGGGAACTTTAATTAAATACAAAGAAAACACATTTTTTACAAGGTAGCGGAAGTCAATCAAAGAATGAAATCTAAAACATCAATGCTTACTTTTAAATTGGGGGTTTGTAAAAATGTTTTGCTAAGAATTTAGATAATTTGCTTACAAAATTTCATATTTCATTTCATATTTTCAGCTTCAAAACGACTGAAATTAATAAAGTGGAAGGGTTCAATCTTAATTCAAATCTTGCTAAACTGTAGCAAGCTTTGCTTCTTAAATCAAGGTAAAGTTTTATAAAGTATATATATTCTTGATCAGCATCAATCAACCATATCCGTATGTTTATTGATTTATTTTTCCAAGAATCGCAAATCTACTAATTAAAGTAAATTCTCTATCTTTTGAAAGGGTATTCAAAGCTCGGCAAATTGAAGGCAACTCTTCTTTATTGTGTCATATCTAGTTTTTAGACGCTGGCCAACAGGTGCTCGGAGGTGTGAGAGGAAGGTCTTAAACAGGTCTAAAAAGTCAATGAGTTGAAAACATTTTGATACGTTTATCGGTTGCAATTATAATTGTTGTATAAATATAAATATGTTGCTGAGATAATCTGAGATAATCGAGAAAAATCAAACGAATCGATCTCTCGAACTCATAAATTATAAGTAACAGCAGCTGATTCAACTTAATTGGACCGACTAAGAGCCGGTTTTTGCTTCAGGGCTGTGCCTAAAAAAGTATTTCTCAGTGTAGTCTATTGAGATGTAATGAACTGTGATTCGATTTGATTGCGACTGTGATTGAGGTCTCTTCAATGTCAGCAGATCGATTGGAACTAAAAAGCTGCATTTGAATGGTATTTGCATAAGTTGGACTAGGGTTTGTCAACACGGTGTTAAACTTGAGCCAAAATTTATTTAAATGCTCGTTTTAAATTAATTAAGAAGCGCAATTAAATTTGCATCGCCCGCGGGAAAAACTTGGCCAACGAAACTCGTTTGGCGGCTTTGAAATACGTTTGCCGAGTCGAGCAGCACGACGATACAAATGTTCAAATATGTACCAGAGCCGTAAAACATGCCAAAAGTGTTCGTTTCATTTGGGATTAGCCACACAATGCCAGCCCAAATGGTTATAAATTATTTATGACGGCTTAAATGTCAAGAGCTATTGCTCACCACCCACAAAAGAAAACGACAAACGAAAAACCAAAAATGACACTTTGCAATTCTCATTTCTGATCGCTGCTAGATTAAGAAAAATGTTTCAATTATGTTGCAAGTCGGCGGCGTTAAACATTTAGTTTGGGCTCGAGTCGGGCATCGGGTCTGGGCTTGGCCCATTCATTGCGCTTGCCTGCGTCCAGGTGAATGAGTGCACTTCGGGTTGACATGAATCGTTGCAACAGCCACAATGGATTGCACTTTTAATAGCAACAGGCGCAACACAGAATGCCGGAAGCGCATTGCGTATTGCACAATTACAACAACAACAACAAAACAAACCAAACAAACAAACAGAAATGAGCGCAGTTTTTCAGTTTCAGCGGAAGTTTAATGCAAGTTTTGCACAATCGAAAATTGTAATGCACAGGAAAGCGAAATAAACTGTAATTAACTGGCGGCTCTCCAGTATAGGGTCTATATGGGGTCTATATAGCTTTTATAGGTGGGTAGGTACTCATTTATTCCGCATGAATTTGCATACACACATAAGTATAATAATCACCGAGTCTCAGCGGCGTCCGAGCAGGGTCAGGGAAAGACACTACACACTAGACTGTGATTCGGAAATGCATTCGCATTCGCATTCGCATTCGCAATCATATTCCTGGCTACGCATCACAATCCACTACAATTAGGGGTGGCTGGATGGATTGTTGCCAGGATGCGGCGACTACAGAGAATGATAAATATTTTGCGCCTGAATGACAGCCCATAAAGAAAGAGAGAGGGGGAGCGCTGTCAATGGATGGGATCATTCACGCTGTCGCTGCTCTATTGATAATGGTTATGTTCAATCAAGGACTTGTAACACTGATTAGCAGGACGCATCCTTTGAGTGGCCAACGGACTGTACTGCACAGCACAAGTGACAGCTGTCGGATTTGCTGTAAGCATCGTTCATTTGCCGCTTACATGCCGTCGCCCTTCAGGCCCCTTTGATTGATGACGTTGACAAGTTGTCCGGCTGCTGCTCGGCTGACTGCAGCCACCCTGCAACTCTTTTCCAACACTGACACACTCTGTAAAGGGTTACAATGCCAAAGTCAACGCACGGATTCAACAGCTTAGGAAATTACCATACACGGCAATCGTTGCGCCCCGGGCCCAAACTCCGGCTAAGTCCTGGACTTGCTTGAGGTAAGCTCTCGGTTTCGGTATCGCGTTCCATTCTTTTGCATAATGCATTTTCACAGCGGTATACCACCACCCTACCCTTGGAATACTTACCCGAAAAACTACGTAAATGTAAAGAAAAGTGGGCGTTGTAATGTTGACACTGTAATTTACGCATTTCACCTTTTATGCGACACGCAAATTTGCATAACGCATCCAACTTCAATAGCAAAAGGGCTGTCGCGGGGTAACTTGATATGGCCATGCTGCATAATTTACCTTTATAAACGTGTATACGAATGCAACTACTACAATTGCTCAAAAATAATTGCTTTTTATATACCTTTTGGCTTGGAGTACAGTCATGATGCTTTATACGCTTCGAAAATATTAAGAAGATCCTTTATGGCACGACCAATCCTGGAGTATACCTCATGTATCGGTTGCCACCATATTCTATTCATCAAGACAGAATTAATTGTATACAGAAACAGTTCTTGATCAATTGGGATCCTCGTGTGCGGTTACCGTCATACTCCAGTAGACTTCTGATGATCAATCTTCCTTCTTGGTGTATTATTTATTTATACGGTAATTACGGGTGAACTGTACTGCTGGGTCGACTAGCCGATTAAACTTCTCTATCCCTACGTCACTACGTCAAGTCCAAAGTTCACGTAACATTTAACTTAGAAAAAATACTTTTCTTATATTATTTTATTTTTTTTTTACAATTGTATTGGTTTAACTTCTAACAATTCAAACTACTCGTTCTAAACAAATTAGTCCCCCAGATCCCCTCATATTAACCCTGAAAATGATAATCTTGTACAAATAAATCCAATAAATTGCGACCTTTTGTATTGTCAGCTCAGATGAAACAATTAAGTTACGGGCCCTGGCTTCCCACGTAACAGATACAGATACATAACTACCCAAAGCCAAGTTTTTTTTATTTTGCCTACAAGTTACCATAACAAATTGCTGCTTGAAAGTACACACTTACACCTAGCTGACATTTGGAACATTTCCAGAACCGACTTGTCTTAATTAGTCGAACAAAACAAATGCAGACAGCAGCAGAGGCAACCTTCCTACGAGCTCGACAGCTGCTGCTGCTGCTGCTGGTTCCATTTCCAAGGCAATTGCTGATGCTAGATAATGCTTGGCTTGGCATCAACAGACATAAAATTAACGCAGATAGCATTAACACGTCTTCAAATTGGCTAACGCCCCCCACTGGAACTGCGTCTCGTACATGCCGCCAACTGTTCAAACAGCCCCCGAGCAACGCAATTATATCAGACGATGACGAAGCGTTGCCGAGCTGTGCAGAGGTGTTGATCTTATCATCGGTTTTAGCGAGGCGCGTTGCTCATGCCTCTTTAGCTCAGTGGCAGAGCACTGGTCTTGTAAACCAGGGGTCGTGAGTTCAATCCTCACAGGAGGCAATTCTTCGAGTACATTTTTTTTTAATTTAAATATTAGTTTTAATATGTACATTAAACAAAATAAGATTTGGTGAACATTTTTAAATACTTTGCTATTGTTATATTTAATTAACATGGTTTATTTCAATAACAGAATTAACAGATTTATTATCCCAAATGTACTATTGTTTGTTAATTGCTTACCTTCCCCAAGTTTGCCTCTTCATACAGCTGTGACACAAATGATTTGTGTGGCTTAGATCCAAGTAATTTCCGTTGCTACTCCAGCAACGAGAATTATACTATTTGCTTTTCTAATTCATAGTTTTAGTTTATTTTCACTAATTTAGCTCGAATTAGCTATACTCTAATATGAATACAAATCCTTCAACATAATAAGAAATTAAAGTACAATATGTATTAGTTACCCTCGTTTTTCTTCATTTTCCCCCCAAGATGTACAACAGAATATTAGGTATTTGCGTAAGTTTAATGGAATTCGACAGTTATCCAGGTCATCTCGAAACAATAAAAATAAAAAAAAAATAACATAAAAATCTACGAAATTCATAACTATGCCTCCTGTGAGGATTGAACTCACGACCCCTGGTTTACAAGACCAGTGCTCTGCCACTGAGCTAAAGAGGCGAATAGTGCTCATGCGCCAAATAACTGGCATCATATATAGCGAGAGCCTACCTCTATAATTGACTTTTATTTGGCGGCTAAATTTAGCCAGTTTTTAATAATATTAACTGTGTTCTTATGTTATTTCGTGTATGAACAACTGTTCACCTTCTCAGGTTGGCGGGGGGAAATTCCGATAGGCGCTGCTGCGGTGTTTTCTGTTCCTCACTTTGCGTTGCCGGTTGTTTGAAAAAAAAACGCGAAGAGCATCGGAAAGTGCTTCGAAAATTTGTTTGTAAACAAATGTAGCTTCGTCTAGCCGAATCTTGTTCTCTGTATCTCGCACAATCGCACTGATGCTCTGCTTGCTCTGGTGTTCTGAATACCATGCTTTTTCGATCTAAAAATAAAAGGCCCGTCCGTTTTCTGGATACCACACGTTGAGGCCTGTTCAGTGCGACTGCAGTATTCATCGGCGATAGAGGCGAATCGGAAATTTTCACTACTTGCATAATTTAAGAATTTTATCTGATTTTCAATTATAAAATTGAGTTAACGCCATGAAAATGCCACTTAGCCAGCAGAAAGGCTTCTTTGCCGAGTACTACCTCAAGCTGAGGGAAGCGGGCGGCGCCAGCTGCGAGGCGGACATCGCCAAATTGTCAACATGTGGCAACGATGACGAGCGCGTGGCCTACGTGGACCAGCTGGCCTGGGTGCGTGCGGGGGATGCGGACCTGCAAGTGCAGCGCGAGTTCAGCGGAAAAAATGCAACCGTCGCAGCGGAGCTGAAGGAACGTGCCACGGCTGCATTCAAGCAGAAGAAGTGGCTGGAGGCCATGTTGCTCTACAGCCGGAGCTATGTGGCGCTGCCGCATGACAAGGGTGAGTAGCTGCCTCCACTTTGTGGGCCACTTTATCAATTATATCCCGTTTCCCCACCAGTCCAGGAGCGTTCCATTGCGCTGGCCAATCGCTCGGCCACGCTGTACCACATGCAGAAACACAGCGAGTGCCTGGTGGATATCAGACGCGCTCTGGAGCTGGAGTATCCCAAAGAGCTCATCTACAAGCTGTACGAGCGCCAGGCTCGCTGTTACATGGCTCTGAAGGACTATCCACGCACGATCAGCGCCTTCAAGTGGGTGATACGGCCGTGTCCACAAAAGCTAGCCTAACATTTGGTTTTATTTGCAGAAAGTGCATCACTGCCATGGACGATTCTACGCTGCCCGCCGACAGGCGCTCCAAGCTGCATCTGGATGCCATGACCATGATCAAGATGCTAGAGCATGATCCGCGCACGGGCAAGCAAGCAGCCAGGCAGCTGAAGCTGAAGAACGCCAACGTCTTAGAGCAGGCACACACGTTGCCGGAGGAAAAGGAATTTGTCAGCTCTCTGGTTCGCATCGACCAGAATTCGCAGGAGGGACGATTTGCTCGCGCCGCTGCCGACGTCCAGGTGGGCCAGGAGCTGCTAGTGGAGCATCCTTACGTCGCTGTGCTGCTCGAGAAATTCGCCCAGACTCATTGCGAATATTGCTTTGTCCGGTAAGTGAATGTTCAGATAGAAAATAAAATAAACAAATTTCAATATGGGTCTTTCTTTTCACTCCTATTTCCCCTTAGTATGGCTATGTTTTATGAAATCAGCGGAAATATATATTATATATTATGTTTCTTCCGTATTTTTCAGAACCGTGGTGCCAGTGGCCTGTCCGGGCTGCTCGGATGTCATCTACTGTTCGGAGCAGTGCCAGGAGCGTGCGTCTGCCAAGTACCACAAGTACGAGTGCGGCATATTGCCGGTGATTTGGCGATCCGGCGCCTCCATCAACAATCACATGGCCCTGCGCATCATTGCCAGCAAGCCGCTGGACTACTTTCTGCAGCTGAAGTCGAGCCTTGACGAGGAGCTGTCGCTGGAGCAGCTATTGGGGTGGGCATAGACACAGCTGCCACGAATTCTAAATCTATTTTTCTCCATCTTTGCAGCCTGCCCAAGGACGACTTTCGGCGCGTGGCCCACTTGGAGCGTCATGAGGGGCAGCGGCAACCGTCAAACTTCTTTCAGTATGTGTTGATGGCGCGCTTTCTGACCAAATGCCTGCAGTCGGCGGGCTACTTCGGCAGCGAGCCGCAGCCGGAGCAGGTGAGCGCCATCAGCGCGCTGCTGCTGCGGAGTCTGCAGTTTATTCAGTTCAATACCCACGAGGTGGCCGAGCTGCACAAGTTCCAGGCCGAGAGGAGGGAGAAATCCATCTTCATTGGCGGAGCTATATACCCGACGCTGGCACTTTTCAACCACTCCTGCGACCCGGGCGTGGTCAGGTACTTCCGGGGCACCACCATCCACATCAACAGCGTGCGGCCCATCGAGGCGGGCCTGCCCATTAACGAGAACTACGGACCCATTTACACGCAGGACAGGCGTGAAGATCGTCAGGCCCGGCTAAAGGATCTCTATTGGTTCGAGTGCAACTGCGATGCCTGCCTGGAAAGCTGGCCGCTGTTCGAGGAGCTGCCCAGGGACATTATACGCTTCCGTTGCGAGGCGCCCAACAACTGCGCGGCCATCATTGAGGTGCCGCCCACCTGCAACGATTTCATGATCAAGTGCGTCACTTGCGGCGAGATCACCAACATCCTGAAGGGCCTCAAGGTCATGCAGGACACCGAAATGATGACGCGCACCGCCAAGCGACTCTACGATACCGGCGACTACTCGAAGGCGCTTAACAAGTTTGTCGACCTGCTACGGATCATGTACGAGGTGTTGGCGCCCCCATTCCCCGACTTCTGCGAGTGTCAGCAGCATTTGAAGGACTGTTTCCTGAACCTGGGCAATGTCTACAATCTGAACTAAATGTAGCCCCTACTTGTGGTTAGAGTAGAATATGAAGCCCATTAAATAAAATACTTAATCGAACTGCTAGAGTCTAGCGAATACCCATAACTTTTAATGAATATTTATTGTTTATATATATATTTAATTTGCTGAAAAAATGTCTCGAACTATTTAGTGCTACAATTTTAAGCGATGTTGGATTAGTTAATCATCCACCTCTCACTTCCGCTCTCACTCTCTCCCTCTTTCGATTAGGGGTAATACCCATTTGCGAAGATTAGGTCTCCCAGCTGCCGTAGTTTATATTGTTACAGCGTCCACTGTGCAGCTTACTGCAGCCGGCAAATCCGCTGTCGCCGTAGTAACAGCAGCGATAACAGGTTGTTGTTGGCAGCCAGCTGGTGTCTGCGAAATCGAATTGGAATATATTTCATTGGGTTGGGGTCTGACCCGCGATATCGCGCGCGCTCTACTTACATCCGCAGGTCCATCGGTAATGCGTGCGCTCCTCCTGCTCCGTTAGATAACAGCGCTGCAGCACACCTTGAACCAAGTCCCAGAACCAGGGAAAAAAGTTCGGGTAATGTGGTGCTACTGGCGGCCTAGTAGAGGGAGGTAGCTCTGGCGGTGCAAAGGTCGGCAGATCTGGCAAGCTGATCTGCACATCCTCGGTGGTGGTGGATATTGCAGTTGTAGGTGGTTCTGTGTCTGCTTCAGTTGTGGTTCGTTCTGTTGTGGTGGTGGGCAGCTCTGTTGTTGCCTTTGTTGTGGTGGTTGTGGGAGCCTCGGTTGTGGTTGTGGGAAAGTCCTCTGGGAATTCGGGCTCAATGTCTTGTCCGTGCACTTGGCTGCGCATCATCAGCCAGAGCAGGCACAAGAGCTGCAACTTAAACTTCACTTGCATTTTACAAAGTCAATTGCCCGTGCTGTCGTGTGCTGCTTGCTTTTCAGACTGATCCCGTGTCGAGCACCGGGCCGGGCATCAACTGTCGTCGCTGCTGCCGCTGCCTGTGCTAGTCGGCAGTGAACATTTTATTAAATTTACTTATGCCATTCGTGGAAAACGTATGAGTAATATGTTTTTAGCTCTGTTCTTGGCGTAGTGCGGCGACTCGCTTAAGTTGCAAAAGCTATGGTGCATTTCTCGAAGTGTAGCACTCATTAATGGCTGTGGGCAGTGTGGGGCAAGGGGAAGGCGAAGGGCAAGAGGAAATCGTCGGCTTATCAGCAGTGAAACCCACAAGCGAGTACCGCTTGAATTGCTTACCTGCGGGTGGATGAGCACGCGTGCGCGACTTACCTTGTAACATATATATTGTCGCGTTTTTAATAGAGTTAATATTTAGCATTATGTTGTTGTTGTTGTTGTTGCTGCTGTTGTTGTTGTTGTTGCTGTTGTTGTTGCCTGCACCCGCATAATGCCAGCAAACGCTGATGACGCAAAGAACTTTTGCTTTCAAAAAAATTGCGAATAAATGAATGAATGCAACAAGCCTCGTATGCAAATCGAACTGCTATTGAACTTCAATTAGCACGTAATCCCATCAAGGGATATTTACATTTAATGCATTGTGAATAAACTGCAAAGGTCACTTTTAGATTACGTTTGCTATTTGCAACATGTAAAGTACATAAAGTCGTCTACAGTAGAGCCTGGCATTATAAAAACCTAAGCGAAGTACTTTCTATGGAACAGAAACATTTTTGAAACTTTAATGAGATAAGACTTTCTTGGGCAAAATTTCCCTTCCACGCCAGACCAGAAATATAAATATCCCGTGATTGCCCGAAAGCATGCAACATATTTTAATTACTCCGAATATAATCTGGCAGTGGACAGCTGGAATTTTATATCATGCCAAGAAGTATGCAATATTTGTATCTAAATCATGTTTTGAGACTAACAGACCATAATTTTTCTTGAAATATTATATTATTAATATTAAAATTGCAAATATATTTACACATATATTCATTTACTCTAGGCATTACGCTCTTCACAGATTCGTTGCATTCTATATCTATATATTTAGCGAGATAAAAAAACAAAATAAGTTTTAACGTGGCACAAACGTTCTTCTCTCTGGAATCTCTAGCTATCACAGAAACGAGACAATACAAAATTAGGTTTTACGAGCTGGAACAGGAAAAGCAGAACCCTAATAGAATAGAATCTTTTCGATTGAACAGATTGAATATATTCGAATCTAATATTTCTTAAGGCACACTTAACAAAAACTTTGCTCTCTTATGCTACACAAGAACTTATTCGATTCTTATCCAATTATTTAAAATTTGTTTTCTATAATGTATAATGTGTCTATTAATAAAACAATGTTAAAGAAATTGTTTACTTGTTGAATATATAAATGATGATAAATAAATGAATAAATGATAAACTGAATAATTCGAATTAGCTATAAACAAAAACTTGTTTCATAACAGGAAAGTCTATGTATTACCTGTTACTATATAATGTAAGGCTCTATAGCATTGATATTCATAAAAAGGAAAAACTTTTCCACTAAAATACAATATTAGTCAGATTTCACAACAGACATATGGATCTTGTAAGCCTCTGAAGCTATTGAAGAACCATCCTGGGTTAAGAAAATTACACATTATTATGAATATTTATTAAGAACACCTTAAATGAAACTCTGTGCAAATATTTTGATAGTTTTTTATTACACATACAATTGTCATTTATCAAATACGTTTATTTGTGCTCGATAATTATTAATTAGACAATAACAATTTTAACAAATAATGTGGAATTCGGTTTAGCAAACTGCGTTTCGAGGCTCGAATTTGTGCTGTATCTAATTGGTTTCAATAAACATGCGAATTAAATGTATCTTAAGCTACAAACATAGAATACTCAATATTTTAGGTGTTAGTACGACTAAAACGAAGCGATTTTTATTTTTCAACAAATAAAAATTGTATTAATTGTATTGTGCGGCTTTTGGCCCGCTAATCTAAGTGGCTTGTGGATTGTGCGATTGTTCCGATAGAGTGCCAGCACATTTGTGAATGAGACGAATACGAATGTGAATACAAACACGTACAACAACAAGGATGTGGATTCTCCCCCAAACGAATAAGAGGTGAGGGCGGGATACGCGGATAAGATATCTTAGAAGTCATACGAGTTGGTCTCGCCGTCGCTCTTGCGCACCTTAAAGACGAACCTGTAGATGAGAGCGGCCACAATGGCGCCCGCAATGGGGCCCGCCCAGTAGACCCAGTGGTCGGTCCACATGCTCTGGACAACGGAGGGCCCCAAGGAGCGTGCTGGATTCATGCTGGCGCCACTGAGCTTAATCTGCGGGAACAAGAACAAAAGTTGTATTTGCCTGGGATCGGATCATTCAGCTGCTCGTTTCACCTACCGCACAGAGATGACCAGCTGCAATGGAGAGGCCTACGGCCAGGGGTGCCGAGCCCTTGATGTCCTGGCGACCTGGGTCCGACACAGCCTTGACCACGAACACCAGAATGAAGGTAATCAGAGCCTCGATCAGCACCACCTGGCCGACATTCAGCGAGGCGTCAAAGGATGAAACGCCCAGTCCACTGGGGGCCAGACCACTGAGAGCCACCTTGATGACAGCTGCCCCGGCAATGGCGCCCACGCACTGCACGATGATGTAGAAGAGAGCCTTCAGGATGCTCATCTCGCCGACGACCAGGAAACCAATTGTTACAGCCGGGTTGATGTGGCATCCGCTAATGTGGCCCAGGCCCTGTAAGGACACAAACACGTAGACATGAATCCGGGAAACATGGAAGATTCATGGAAAACCAACTCATTGGAGGTTTAACGGCAGTTTTCTATACCGAACACAGTCACTTATGCGTTAACTGCCCTCGCAGCTTTGCATATTAATTGAAACGTAATTTTAAATAACGCCCTACTTTGCGATTCTCATGCTTACAAGTGGCACATTAGCAAATAACATTGGCAATCTAATAAGTCATACGTTCACTTTGTTTACGCTTTAATTCTCTGTCTCTTTCAGACTCTATATTTCCCTCTAACCTGCTCCTGTTATCACTATAACCCGCTCCCGAAATCATTTGTTCTTTGTGTGATGTCAATATACGCATAAGAGTTTGTCATCCACCTAATAATAAAATAATCGTGCGTGAGGTGTATGCGAATTTTTGGTCAAGTCCATATCTACATGTATGTATATATAAATAAGAAATATTTGAATTCCATTCGGATCTGACACGGTTTGTTTATAAACACAAACAATGCACGTATTTACTCAAATCTTTATAATAGCCAATTGTAGCAAATGGACAAGATGAGATTGTAAACAACATCGCCAAATGAAATCTGTTAATTACAGTCTCGAACGGGGTCATAAATGTTGCGGCTGGAAATCAAGTTCAGCTCGTATTTAAATCATTTCTATACTAAGTAAGGCTTTATAATGTTAACTGTCGTGGAGATAATAAATCTTGAAGCATTCATCAGCACGATTCCATTGTCGATCGGAGGATGCGCTTGGATACAAGGAATTGTAGGAATCCATGATCATATAATTGGAAATCACACATAATTTCCGATTGTATCTCAGATACAGTTTCATTAGATCTCAGACAGATCTCACTTATCAAATGTCAAGTTTTTGACTAGCTTCGCACTTGACGTCATCGCCGTTTGGCAAGTGAGTCGCGTTTCTGGGTTGGGTAATGTTTACCCTTTTGGCCACGGAGTCTGCATTTTGGCTATTGCGCAATCGCAGTCGCAGTTGTTGTCTGAGCGGATACAAGCAATTTGTCAGAGCTGAGATGCAGTCGAGTGCAGTCGAAGCCAAA
This sequence comes from Drosophila novamexicana, assembly GCF_003285875.2. Lineage (NCBI taxonomy): Eukaryota > Metazoa > Arthropoda > Insecta > Diptera > Drosophilidae > Drosophila > Drosophila novamexicana. The sequence goes on along the minus strand of NW_020824765.1, from coordinate 4,102,375 downwards.
GACTATTCCGATTCCCATCTCACTGGATCGATGCCGTTGGCTTTAAAGTTCAAGCCCGAGGGGTTGACTGCGGCTGAAAGTAAAAGTGTTTCGCATTCTGTTGAGTCATCACAGTCAGCCAGCAGTGAAGTGGTTCGCTTAGAACCGAATTCAGCAATCAAATAAAACAAATTGCCACTCCGGCGGCGAGTGAGTACTCACACTCGAACTAATAGCACTCGCACTCGCACTCACACTCACACTCGTGTTATGAATGAAAACGCAGCACGTCGAAACGCGTCGGAGGCCGACCAAGGCCGATGTGCAGGCTTCTATGTAGCCCCATATCTTAAGCTGATTTCGGCTCGCTGCGATTTGGATGTGGATTTCGATTTCGATTTTGGATTCGGCCTGGCTTTGGCTCTACTCAAGTGCACACATGGCCAATGTCGGGTGTCTGCGTTTCGCGTTTAATTAATAAATGCGCAAGCGGCGACAACTGGAGGCGAATGGAGGCGATTGGAGGCTGGGGTGGCCACTGGCCACTTGCTGCTCCACGGCGCTAATTACAGCGCCAGTGCAAAGAGCAAGTTCAAGCCGAACAGTTCGAACAGTTTTAGATACAGATGCAATCTTTGAGTTACGCCCGGCAACGAATCTGCATCGACTGCTTGGCATTTGGCGTACGCACGCATTGCAATTTATTTGATGGTTTTTCTCTTCATCAAATGTGCTTTTGTTGTTGCTCTGTGTGTGTGAATAATGCGCTGCCAGTCGCACCTAATCATCAAGAGCGATGACGGCGATGACGGCCCACAAAACCTGTGCCTGCCACATCGATCAGATCGGCTTTTAGAACGCAACTCGCTTGTTTACTCACTTGCGACTTGTGACTTGCGTCTGACTCATGAGGTTTTCGCATGATTCGCGGCAAGCCACTCGCCACTCGCCACTCGATGGGGCACACAAACCTATCATTAACTAATATGATTTACGTATGCACCAAGAACATGCGTCAAATGCGTGAGAATCGCGCCGGTTGACTGTGATTTGTCTGCACTTGGGGGAACATAAACTACCAAAGGTACTCTATGACCCAGACGAGGGAGATGAAAGAGACGAGGGAGATGAGAGAGACGACAAAGAAGTCGCCTCTGAACAGAACTTCTTCTAAGTTCTAGTTAGTTAGTTCTACTGGGATTCAAATCAGAAAACAACTAAACGTTGCCTTACATACAACATGGTGTTCCTAAACATTTTATTATTTAAATTTTGTAAGAATCAGCGCGAGGGGGTTCATGAATGGTGGGGTTAACAAAGGCTTGAACGATATGTAAAAGTACCCCAGAATAGGTTTGTTGTTTTCCATAAAATTGATTGTTGCGATCAATTCTCACTAGCTGCCTCTATCTCTGTCTCTGTCTCTATCTCTGTCTCTGTCTAACGCTGGTCAGTTCGAGCTCTCGCAGCTGGACCCATGGAAGAGATATAGAGATGGAGATAACGATCGCATAGATCGGGGCTTACGCATGCGCAGCGGCGGCGCACGAATGTCTGCGCGTATTTCTCTAGTTGTTGTTGTTGTTTGTTTAGTTGTTGTTGTTGTTGTAGTTGTTGTTGCGCGACATTTGCGCTTAAATCATATTTTATGGCTTTTTAGTTAAATTGAATGTTAACTTGTTTGTTTCGTTCTGCTTTTCTGCAACTGCAACTGCGGCTGTTGTTGTTGCTGTTTTTGTCGCAGTTGTTGTTGTTGTTGTCGTTGTTGTTGTTGTTGTTGGTGATTGTTGCTGTGCGTTTCAAGTTCGTTGTAGCCAAAAGCCGAGCATTGGCCCAAAGCGAGGTGCCTTAGGCTCGAGCTGCGGCTGCGGCTAGTTGTTGACTTTGCCATTTTGGTTTATTTCGGTGCAGTTTTGCGGATCGTTTGATTTCTGAATTGAAAACGTGAATGGTGCACGCACAATTTTGTAGCCCATGTTGTTATTGCGTTTGCTCGCATAATTAAGACACACACACACACACACATACACTAGCTTTTTTTATTGATCTTGCATGTTGCACCTTGATTGGCGCTGGAGGTTTTTTCGGCTTTGACTTCGAGTTGGATATTTCGCATTGGCCTTTCAATCTCTTGACTAACTTTGGGAAGTCATCTTTGAGGCAGCCTGCAGCATGTTCTATTCCCCCCACAAATTGTGTGTGTGTGTGTGAGTGTGTCGCCTAATAATGCCCGTAAATCAAAGAGCCAATCCCTAATTGCGAGCCGTGCATCTGATTAAACTCAACAACAGCAACTGCCGGCACTCGAAATTTATGATTATTTCTTTGCGTTCGTTTGGCGTCTTGGCCCGCATAAAAATCAACGTTGGAATTTTCCCCATCTGCTAGCCCCAGCAGGTCCAACACTTATACAACATACATACAGTATATCTATATATTTATATGGAATTACGAGTAATTGCGATTAAAATCAAATGTTGTAGCGTCAGCAAATCGTCGCATGTTTGCATTTCTACGGCTTGTTGTTGCTATTGTGCGCTATTGTTGTGCTTATAGTACTTAATATTATTGCTATTTGCATTTTCTTTCTGCCCCACTTCCTTTTGGCAGCCTGTCAAACGATCGTCTCAGACAACGCAATGCAAACTGCATACAAATGCCGCTCTTGTTGTTGTTGTTGTTGTTGAATCTCTGGCGAGTTCATTCGATGATATCGCAGAGCATGGGTTTTATAAAACGTACCGCATCAAAGTGGATATTCATATTAAATTAAATTTTTGTACATTTCTCATTAGATTATCATCAGAAGCTGACTCTAACCCTTGTTCATTGATTGATATTAGCCTTTTCATAAGAACCCATTAGAGGGCTGCTCATTGGAGACTCTTAATATCCCAAAGCTGAATATCCCAATGTCCCAAGCAAACGAAGGGTACCTTGAAGACGGTTGCAATCTCAGCTAGAGAAAAACTATTGCTCTCATTATTCATTATCAACTCATTCATTATTCAATATCAAATCATTCATTATCATTATCATTATCACTCATTTATTATCAAAGAAATATCAGGGATACTTTGTTACTACTTTTGATGTAAATATTTTCAGATTCGCAGATTGTTAATTAATCAGTTTTTCCTTTGCAAGAACAGCAACAGACGAATAAGTATGCCGGAACAGCTCAGAGTATATTTTACTTGAAATTATTTTTACCTTTGCACAGACGGCAATAAATGGTAAACTGGTAATTAGCACGTTTCCCATTTGTTGCGGGCTTGTAAAAATAGTGATCGAATCTGCTGAAAATTGTCGTTATAGTGCTGGGCGTATTTGGAAATCGGTCGACCGCAGAGTCCAGTAGACCGAATCGGAGTCTCGTGCCACACGTCATTGTTGCAAGTGCAACTGCAACTAATTGCCGAAATGCTGATCGGTTTTCGTAACACTCGAACGTGCCACAGACTCGTGACTGTCTTTCACCAGTCGCTCGCCTGCATTGGCCAATCGAAACTAATTTGTTATTAATCGCTGATGATATCGCCAAGCGGCGAAAGTGTGGAAATCTAGCTGCATTGTCGAAGATGCATTCGTGTGGCGATCAATTACCTGGCAGCATTTGCTGTGGACACACGTGTCTGGCCTATGCACAGCAGTTTTTCGTGATGACTGTCCCGCCTTCAAAGAGCCGAAGCCTATATATGCTTTTTGGTCGACTAAGCTTAAACATGAATATGCTATAAAATAAGTTTTGCAATATGTAAAATTTCCTTCAGGATTTCCTTTCTTGGTTGGAATATAAACAAATTGGTTTAAGTCTTTGATATTTACCTTTTGATTTCTTTGCTATTCGATCATGTTCTCTTATATTTCTTCATAGGGAAATTTTACAAAATGTTTTTATTTGGATTCGTCCACATTGGCACCTAATTGCAAAATTCAACTTATTGTCAATAGCCAATGAATTAGTCTTATTTTTGTTGTCAATAATCAGAACCTATCACATGGATCAATGATTGATTACAAACCTTCAACTCTATCCAACTGTGAGTCTTAATTAAGCAATTGCGAATCGATCGCAGATCTTTTCGGGCTGAGATCAGAGAACAAGCGTCTCGACCAGTTTAATGGAGGGGATGCTTATTGCCTCGGGCACAGTTTTGTTATATGTTGTCGTAAATTTAATTCAAAATCGAGCAGCGTTTAAAATTCAGAAAACAACAACAACAACAACAACAAGAACAACATGAAAAGGCATAACGTAATTAAACGCATAATAATCTAATTGCATATTTTGCGTGTTGATTAATGTTAATTGCCGACGCAGACGCTTTTGCAGCGAGTGCGCATTTATTATTCACATTCACATTCGCATTCGCATTCATACTCGTACTCGTATTTGGACTCAAAATCGTGGCGCGTTACTCATACGCAGAGTGCGCCGCCGCTAATGACCACAGCTGAATCTATAGCTGTGTATCTGCGTATCTGTGTATCTGTGTATCTGCAGCTCGAGCTCGAATTGTATCTGAATCGGTTCTGTGTGCGTCTGTAAATCTGTCAGTCTTGTAAATAACATTCGCACGCAGCCAACGCGACGACGACTGCGCCGCATTCGATTGCCGTTTTTATGCGTTTGTTGTTAGCCCAAAGTTTGCCGTTTGCCGTTTGTCGTTTGTCGTTTGCGGTCGGCTTTTAAATGCCAATGTCTTGCCCAAAATGCGAGTGCAATTGCCAGTGGCTGCGATCTGTGAATGAGTTTTGGACCGGCCGAAAGTGTAACGCGGCGGTGGCGTGTCCTTGAACGCATGATTTGCTATTTCTATTGACCAGCTAGAGCGCTCGATACTCGATGTTGGCTATTGGGTATTGGCCCAATCTAAGCTCTGATGGCAATCTGCGTGCGAGTAGAGGGTTGTGGTTAGTTACCTGGGCCAGCGTGGCCACCGTCAAGCCAAAGGTGAACGCTATCTGTGGCACGGTCGCGCTTCCGATCGCCGTGCTGCCAACGCCAATGAATATTAAGAAAAATGTGCCCACCAGCTCGCCGAGCAGCATGCGCCAGATGTTCTTGTTCTTCGCGATGTCGTCAACGCCAACGATTTTCGATATGTCTGTAAAGAAACGCACGGCATTAATAATGCATTGACTCAATATTAATTAGCTCTAATTAATTATTAAATTACTCATGCATCGACAAGCATAATCAATCAGCGATCAGAAATCAGACATAGGAAATAACTTATCAAAAATCAGTAAATCGTGTAAAAAGGAAATCAACTTGAAGTCTTGGCTTACAGTTCGAGCTCTTAGCAGCTATATTCATTTAAATATTTTATTCTTAAAAATTAGAATTAATTAATTGGCTAGAAAATATGTAAGCATTTCGCAAGCTCATGCTCTCTCAAGCTTAGACCTTGAACGAACAGTTCTTTTTTGTCATTGCGCCAGCACAATTTTTGAGCTTTGTTTAATTTCCTTAACATTAATTTAAGTACTCAGTACGCCAAACACATTAGCGCTGCTTAACTATAATCTTGCATGAGAACATATTTGAGATGGGAAAAGGCTGTAAGACTTTAACGATTGCTTGGAATGGAAACATAAACAAAGGCGCAAATGTTTATGTGTTTTATCTCTAGCAGCAATTATTATAATTTGTTTTTTGGACTGCAAATCGCTGTCTCAAATATAAAACAAAAATAAGCAGCTAACTTCGGGCATCCCTTGTCAACAAATAGCATAAAAGTGCTAAAGATTTATTGCTGAAGTTATGCAGAAGTTTGACTTGATACGATATTGCAGAAATCTGGAAAGTAGCTCGTCATATAACTTGAAAAACAAACAGACATTGAAACATTACTCCTATGACATCTAAAGTATTTCGTTCCAAGTATTGCGAAAAAAAACATATCTATCTAAGTCACGATTTGTATGGTCAACGACATCAACTAACCCATTCATTACCAATGTTTGAGTTAACCTGGTTCTTACACTATTTTCCATAGAAGGTGACCTATAAACTCGACTGTTGATATATCTGTACAGAAATCGTCTTTCCTACCACAAGGCAAGTAGGACAGAATATTGAATAACAGTAGTTCCTGTCAAACTCTCTGTTTACTTATCAATTCTTAATCGTTAGCATTCAAAGTATATATAATAAATTCTACAAGGGTGTAAACAGCTGGAGATGTTTCCTAGCTTCCCTTCCCGGTTGTCGTGTGAAAACTCATGTGGTGCCAGTTTTCGTAATCCATTGATAATTTCACACCGTTTGATTAATTAATTAGCTCGATCGCACTCCGCACATTATTTCCTCATTTGCTGTTCCTCCATTCATTGGTGTGTTTGCTTAAGGCCAATGCTAATCGGCAGGTGTCAATTAATTTGTTTAAACAAATAATATTGACGCCTCATTTGCAAATACAATGTAAATGAATTGAGCAGCACTTAAGTGCGCCCAATGCGGGCACACTTAAGATAAGTTATTTTAAATATTGCTGCCCTACTCTCCCAATAATAATAAATGAAATGCTCAAAGCATCTTTCATAACTGATTTATTGTCTGCTCTGGGTTGCTAATTGTCCAGTAAATAGGTATTTGTATTCAATGAAGCTTATACACAAAAATATCCCAATTATTCGCATTAGCACGTTCACACTGGCTTGCCTAAGGGCCCGACGGGAATTGCCTGTCGGTAATTTATTTAACGAAGCTTTTTGCCAAAAATATCCCAACTATCCGAATTAGCACGTTCCACGCGCTTCTTATAATTCTTATCAGTAAGCCCGTATCTATATGAAGGAATTCGCTTTATATATATATATTTATTTTGATTCTTCTCAACTCGAACTTGAGGCCAGGGTCGTAAAAATGTTCGTAATCCGCATGTAAATAGGCAGCATGCTTATCAAATTGCCCACTTTTGGCAGCCCAGTCACTTGGCTAAGTGTTCCCTGCTCTGATAAGCGATGTTATCAACGAGTCCGGACACTTCACTTAATACGACAATTATCTCCAGTTTTGCTCACGCCTCCATGACACGACGATAACGAGCACGGCATAGCGCCATTTCTGGGCTGGAAGGGGGGCTGTACAAAAAATAAATATAAAAAAAAAAATAACATAGTCCGAGCCGCTTAACAGACAAACAGTTAACACGGCAGTTGGCATTTGGCTGTTTGTTTGCCCGACAGCTCAACCAGTGCAGCTCCCTAAGACGCATCGTAAAACAATTGGCAACGTGCCGCGAGCTTACGAAAACAACAACAAAACTCACAAGAGTGCCAGAGTCGCGACTGCTCGACTAGGAGATACCCTAGACCCAGCTTCGTATAGTCCGATACTCGATAATTCGAGCAGAACGGGTCGAGTTATCCAAGAAGTAGAATATTTTATACCCTACTAGAACCTGCATACCAAGTAAACTGTGTGTAGCAAACACCAATTGCACAAAACAATATCCCTTACAGCCTATCCAATGGGTACAGGGTATACTAACAATGGAAACGCTTGACTCACATTTCATTCAGATTCATTGGGCATGTGACGGACATATCGCATTGCAATCCTATATGAGAATCGTCGTGGCATAGAGAAGATTAGAATGCAGCGGAACGTGTTTGGAATAGGAAATCTGTTTAGATGTAATCGCTGTGGGATGGGAAATTGAATATAGGAAGGGTGGAAACTAAGCTAAACTAATCAAAGTCAACAAAAGTTCGTATCATTAAAATCCCTGCTTTCGACTTTTAAGGTCAAAATGGAGTCAAACCTTAAATCCGTTATATGGCATAGCTAAGTGCCAAACCTGCTACATAATTAACCTATTTATTTGATTCTCAAACCTGTCTGCAGATCGTATTTATATCAAAATGCAATCATATCATGTGATCAAAATTCTTGCTGTTCTGCACAGTTTGGCGCGACGCCCACAGATGATGGAAACTATTTCGATTCAGATTGAGATCGAGATTGAGATTGAAGTGGAAACAATCATAAATAATTTTCAGAGAAACGAGATCAGCTTGTTGACAAGCATCGCAATCTAAGCCTGCAATTAGCATAAGCCAAAATTTATGGTTTATTTGCATTGGACATTTGTTCGATTCGCGCTCTGCTCATTGTATGCTAAGCGACTGCCACAGCGCGATTTGTTTATGCAAATCGAGAAGTAGTTGTGGCTGTGCCTGCTGCGGCTGCCGCCGGTGGCAACAATAACAAATCAGCAGCAAATCGAACGGCTGCGAGGCAGGCGGTTGCATGCGAGACTCGCATTCAAGCAAAACAAGTGCTGCTAATGTGTGCGACAATCAATCAGTCAGTCAGTCAATCAATCAATCAACCCATGTTATACTAATGCAATGCAGCGCATCATTAATAGCTCTATCCATAACGGCGCCTGATCGCACCAAAGCTAGTTGATTAATCATTTCGCGAGGCTCCCAGAATCACAGCTCAAGTTCAATGAAACCTTAGCAACCCGTTTGTGTGGCTCGAGCCGAACTTCCAAATGAAAATCGAAAACGAAATGGAAATGCACTTGAGAAACTCAGCTAATTGTTGCCAGTTGCCAGTTGCCAGTTGCCCTTGTCCATGTCCATGTCCATGTCACATTTTACGGGAGTCTCCGCTAATATATTTCCCTTTATATATTATTAGCGCAATCATTTGAATGATTGCGCAAATAGCAACTGCTGCTATATTTAGACCAAGCACATGTCGATGGGCTCGTCGAGGCTTACGTTCCTCGAGCTTTTATTACCGCGAACTGACTGAATCACAATTTATAATTGATGGCTTCAAATTCACATGCTTCGGGCCCTAATCTGGCCCGTGGCCATATTGGTAGCCATTGCCTGATAAGCTAATAACAATAAATATTCCGAATTATGAAAAACGTTTCTTCGCAGTGTGCTAAGCTGGCTAAAAGTTCTAAAATTAAATGAAATCGTTGTCGCAATCGATAGCTTTTCATATTACGTAACCAATTTAAAATTTCTCTTAAATAAAAACACCTATATTCTTGCAAAAATACTTTATAAAACTTATCGACAGAAAAATATCCTAAAATTGGATAGCAGCCAAGTTCGGAACCTGTGTTCTTATCAAATAGGAATTTTCCTAATTGTTATTGCTAAGATATTAAGAGCACGAGACTAATACATATTAGATGTAATCAGTCCAGAAATAGGTCAACTTAAATACTGGGAAAAAGACCATATTTATAGGTAGCTAAGCCCTGTTTATGACTGCGTTTGAAAATGCCACATTCCAATCTGGCTACCATTCGCATAATATTCATAAAGATACGCAGCCAATTGTTGGCACTTATCAGAACTAACTGAATTCAAGAGTCCACGTCTGTGGCTTTTCTTATCAACTTGGCTCAGACGACGGCTGATCTAATCTAAATTGCCGCACAATCTTGTTGCATTATGGACAATTTATTTATTGGGCGCGATGACAAGGAATAAAGAGAGATGGATACACTTCAACCTTCCGGCAGAGTCTTAGCTCGAGTGTGGAGCCGTGCGCAGATCAAAGATCACAGCTATTGATTAGGTTTTTTTTAACATCCTTGGCCATGGACTGGAAATGAGTATCTCATGTTCGCAGAATTCGGCTTAAGTGGTCGCTATCGCTGCCATTGAGCAGAGATCGGCGAGTTGTGGGCTACGAAAATGGGTCTACGAAATGACAAAGCAAATGAATTATTGTTGCTGCCAGCACATTAATAATTGTTGCAAAAAGTAAGATTCAAGACAAAAAACATTACACACAATAAACGGCAATTGGACGAAACAAATAAAAAATACAAAATAAAAACATGGCAAGGTGTTTTTTTTTTCTCATTCTCTTCCATTTTTCGTTTCTTCGCTGAGGGCGTGACGACAAGGCATTGAGTGGATCACAAGGCAAGGCTACAGCTAAAGTCGATTGCCGATTGTTGATTGTATCTAATGGATTTTATTTTATTTGATTTTTGCTTAAAGACAGCACATTAATTGTGAGCATTGTTTAAAAGGCTTTTAATTGCTCCAATTAACAAATTATACACACGACTTTCTTCAGGCAGGTGCTTGTCTAATCTCAGCCATTTCTCCACTTGCCATAATAACACTTCCCACCCGAGGCCAGAACCGTATCGGCAGAACTGAACACGACAGCAACATAAACATTAATTAGCGAGTGCGCATCACAAGAACAAGTTCCTATCAAATACAAATAACATTTATTTTTAATTGCGAAATGTCAACGGCGGACGGCAGCTGCAGCAACGCCCTCTGGCGTCAGTTAGCGCACATTCCGGAGGCATGTGTAATGTGCCCAACGGCACTCTGGAACTTCGCAGTCTGCACATGTAACCCAATTTGGGCCGAATAACGAGTAACAAATAACGAGTAGCCGGGTAATCGAGTACCCGAAGTACTCAAAGTCAAACCTGCGACACACAAAATTGAAATGCAAAACAGGTAGAAAACTCCGTTTTAGTTGCTTCCGTGTACGGATTGAACAGCAACAATGCCAGGTAGAAATCTTCATTTTTTTAAAATACCCTGTACTTATAAAATGGATAAGAGAGTGTATTATTTGTTAGGTTAAGGTATGTACAGATGCAAAATGTAGTCGAAGACTCTTTATTTATTATTTATGTTATAGCAAGTGGGAATTTTAACAGCTATGTATATTTATGGCATGCAGGGTATTTCTTAGTCGAGCTCAGCAATGTTATACTATTTAGATAGATTGAAATCTTGCTGTTGCTGTGGATGGCATATGAATGAATTCATAGGAATACACTTGTAGTATTTGCAACACAACACGATTCACTTCTAATGTCAAGGTCACACTCATACGAGTACTCACACTCACACTCGCACCCACACTCACACTCGTACTTATGTTGTGCCTCTGGCTGCCGCGCACTTTCGCTATCAGAAATGGGGCATCAATGGAGCTGCTTTGGCTTGGACAGCAAGTTGGCCAAGCGATTCTATTTGGAGGCTTGCCTCCGTCCATATAATTTACGTTAACGTCCCTTGGCCGGCTAACGGTAAAGCTGTGGCCTAGAAAGGAAATTTCATTGCATACTGCGGACTATGCTTGAGTGTGTTGCACGCCATAAAAGCGCGAGGGTAGTTTGAAATGTCGCTTTGATAGAAATTAAAAATTCAAATCTTGAATGTTTTACGCTATTTAAAAACTGTTTAATGTGTTTATAGTTGAGCTAGGCGAAGATATATACAAATGCACTTATTTAGCTTAATTGTGATTTATATTCTATAAACTTGAAAATTCCTTTTATTTGATAACATATGGAAAGTCCCAACAAAATATGCCACAATGTTTCACACTAAGGAAATGTGTTATTTTGATTGACACCCAGCGAAGTCCCACACCAGATTGGGCTCTAGTTACTGGGTAAACACCTCTAGCAAGTATAACAGCCCGTTATTGTAGAGTTCCTATTGTGAGTCACTGCGCCAGCCAGATACGATCTTCATTGTGCCCGACTTTCATGTGCCCGACGCGTCTCGACAATTTATGAGCACTGCGAGCATTAGAGTGTAGGCTGATAAGATAAAGGCCAGCGACAAGGCCAGCAAGAATGCGCAGAGTGTGTGCCGTATTCAGATGAGAGCTGCTTGGAGCTATTGTTCCGATTGTTCAGTTACGCAAGGCCTTCGGGAGGGCATTATAATTATATGCCAGCTCTGCAGGCACGCCAAGTGCCACAAAATGTTTATAAATTTATGGCCGCTGCATTTGCAGTTCGCAGCTCTTGTGCACTTCCGCTGCAACGGGCGGCCACATCCTGAGCTCGTAAAGTCAGGGCTGCCAAAAAGGATGTTGTGCAGCAGGACACGACATGGTGCTGGCCCATGGCCAGCCTTGACCAACAGGCACAGCCAAGGCAAAGACGAGGGCGCGGCTGGGCACACGTGTCAGATGGACAGATACACACCTCGATAGGAGTCAAGTCAAAGGCTTGGCCGGACTTTGTGTGTGGGTGTGGGTGTGGTTGTGATGAGCCACACCCAAATCCTGTAAGAAATCACTGTTCATTTGGGGCGTGGTCTAGCCTGCGTATTCTTGGATATGAGCGCACCACGCTGCGTATAAGCAATGTGACTGGCTTCTCCCTTAACCCCAGCTGCTGGTGAGTTCATTATGCCAAATGGCAAATTCTGAATAGGTTAATAGAAGAAGCGGCTCATTTATGAGCCGCAGACACGCAAAAATCGCATAACTTGCTAATTTACGTATGGTCTCTCATATGTTTGTTAATGTTTTATTCAAGTTTTTGGCACACACACATGCACACACACATGCACATCTGCCTGTCACTCTTTGACTTAACCATTAGATTTGGCTTGGCTTTCGGCAGTTGTAATTACGATGCAAACAAAAGAGCGCAAAGTTCAACAAAAGGCGCGTGTTTACCCCCTGTCTAATGACAATTAATCAATCTAATCCCATTATTAGTTTCGCTGCGAACCCTTGCCCTGCGTTCGCCTCGAATAGGTGATGATTTTATTAAGACAGCAACAATCAAAGCGCAGTTCTTCACAGTTAGTGCAAAAACCTGTTCGCTCTGCTCAAAAACTCTGATCAGCCATAAATATTGTTATAAATTCATTAATTAGCCAGCTCGGGCTCGCGCTGAGGTTCGGCTTTGGGTTCGGTTCTGGGCTATGCGGGAGGTGTGTTTTATGGCCTGCTAATTTATGTCTTAAAGCGGGCACGATTACTCTGCCAATAAATCAGCACCAATTCTCACCGCGGCACTTCGTCAAATAAACAAATAGACCGCAATTTGAGGTTTAAGGAATTGGATGCGTAAGCGAATCCAGGAATTTCATTGTTATTGCTATTATTAAGTCATTAGCTGATCTTTCTAATGATTTCCATAGAAAACGTTAAGAAGCTCTGAATTATATAACCTTACCTCGACAAAAAGTTCCCACATTAAGAAATGTGAAAAACTAAAGATAATTTCGTTGCCCAACAGGCAGCTGGTAATATCTTGCCTACTTTATTACTTATCTCATTGTTGAGAGCTGTTAATATTCTATGTACATAGCTATGCATTTCCGTTAAATATTGCAATAAGACTAAGTCAAGAGATACTTAATAAGTTTGAAAACCATTTAGCTAATGCCATTTACTCAGTGTCACGCAAGCAAAAACTTTCCATGGCAAACAGAAGTTTGTTGCAAGCTCTGATCAATCCGCTTGCCAGATTATTAACTTAATTATAAGCCGCGTTCATTAATAACACGTTGATATCCCGTTGATAACTCGGCCCACAGCGAACTGGCGCCTATCGCAGCCCGAGGCGCTGCAGCTATAACTCGATAATCTTCCATTGGCAGCGACTCAGATTTAGCTCAGCAATCAGGCTAATAAGCATTATTTAAATTTGCATTTGTTTACAATTTTGCCGTGATGTCATTGAGAAGACTGTCAGCTACGGGCACGATTACATTTAGTGGGCATCATACTTAGTTGCAGCTACTACGCAAAAAGCCGCCTCGACTTCCGACTGCCATCTATGCACAGTTTCACAGCATGAATTATGCGACAGACGGTCAAGGCACGCTTGCCGCCATAAAAATACTTAGTTGCAGTTAGAAGAGAAATTACAAACACGTTTTTGGCATTGCCACAATTTGTATAAAATCTTCCCGCCGAGCTTCACACGCCGCTAATAACTGCGAAGATCAATTACTTCCACTGTGTGTTCACTGCCAAGGTCGGGCTGCGAGCTGAGCAGGCCTATGTCGCGGGGCCTTTTAGCAGCTCCATAAAGCGGAGTGCACAACCTGCTCAGCTGATCTTTAAACCAAATATAAATATTGGGTTTGTGTTGAGCTCGCGCGCTATTTGGACAACTGTTGAAACAATAACAGATACATTAATTAGCTGCTCGAAGAATTTCAATATTGTGGGGCACGACAATTGCTTTGGCGTTGGCCGCGTCGAAAATTAATTAGTGCGGCAAATATATTTGTTTTATTTTCATTTCTTATCGCCGTGAACATGACGCCAGTTCGCGAGGCTTTTAACCCAGCGCAAACAAGCTGCAGGCTGTGCTGTTGATTCTAACGAATTCTTCGAAATTATACGCCCAAATAAGCCATAATAATAATCAATTAATACGTGCCATTAGATTGACATCATGTGCAATGTCTTGAAATTGCAGTTCATTCACTTGTTGGCAAATGGCAAATTTGCCTAACTGTTTCTTTGATTGCTTTAATGGTTTTATGGTTTTATTGTCAGCCTTTGTCGAGGAAGTCATCATCGCCTAAATAGCTGGCGTTAATGTTGTGTCGCCTGTGCTTGCGTCCAGCTATCAATGTCTTTTTGTGGCGCTGTGTCATGAAAACTTTCAGTTCAGAAGCACAAATCAAACCCAGCTGCCTGTTGCCTGCTGCCTGCCACGGAAGCAAACCCAACACGACAAAACAAAAATCAGCAAAACTAGCGACCAATTTGCCGTCATGTTGCGGCGATGAAAATTGAAATTGAAAAGCAATCATTTGGTTATTGATAAAGAGACAAAAAAAGACACACACACACACACACACACTCATATGCAAAAGACATGCATATTCGATTAAATGGGCAAAGATGATATTTCAGTTTTTAAATAGTTACTGAAATTAATTTGACGACTCGCGCAACACACATTTCTCTACTCTAGAAAGTGACACATTAGGGTGTATCGATCCTTATTATAATATACTTCAAAATACTCCCCTTGGATTTCCATACTCTGAAAAGTGCCACATTAGGGTGTATCGATCCTGCGCTTTGCTAATTATAATTTTTATATCGAATGATAAATTTATCGGCGAATTTCATAATATTTCCCTAAGGATTTCCCTACTCTTAGAAAGTGCCACATTAGGTTGAATCGATCGTGCTCTTTCCTAATTATAATTTTCATATCGAATTACCAATTTATCAGTGAACTTTGAAATAAATCCCTTAGAATTTCCCTACTCTAGAAAGTCCCAAATTAGCATGCATTGTTCCTGTTATTTGCGTATTACAATTTCTAAAAGGGAATTTAAGAGCAAGCTTGCAAAGACTTCCTTTAGGATTACCCTGCACACACATTAGGGTGCATCGATACTGTTCCTTGCGAATTATAATTTTCAAGTTAAAATTACAATTTATCAGCAAGCTAAAAGTCACTTAAGTATTGGTTTATGTTTCAGCCCAATCGGTTAATTTAAGACTTGCCAAAATAAAAATGTGTGCCTGCTAAATATAAATTTGCGCATTCCCCTTGAGAGCAGAATCTTAAAGTTAATGCGAAAATGAAATTTAATCGGATGCACATTAAAAAAAAAGCTTGAAATAATCAAATTTATTTTTAATTTATTTTCATTAAAGTTTGCAAAGTGATTTATTATGCTGTTATGAAACTTATTTTTTCTTAAAATAAAAAAGAATAAAGAAACAGCAAGAAAGAAGCTAGGAATTATAGAACAAAGAGAATTTTCCGCTAAATGCAGTTGACAAGCGTATAATTCGATTAAAGAGTTTAATTCGCTTTGCAAATTTGTAACTAATGTTAAATTAGAACTTGCTGGTTAAAGTTTCAAGTTTTATTTGACATGTGCTTTCATTAAATGCAAGTACTTTCTAACACTTACATTTTTTACTCATTTGCCAAATTCATGCAAATTGTGCACAATATATTCCACGCACGTTTCAAATTCGCACACTTTTCGATTCCGCTAACCTTCACACACGCACATGCACATGCACACATGTACATATGTGTGTATTCGTGCATGCAAACAATTGAAATTTCCCCGAATCATTCGTTCAGTCTTCAGTCTTGACTCCGACTTGCACTCACCTGTCTTCTCAACCATTTTGCACTATTTTTGTTTGTCTCAGCTGTCTCCTGCTGCTGCTTGTTTCCCCTCCTCTTCTTCTACTTCTTCTTCGTCTTCTTCTTGTGCTGTTTTGTGTTTGGATGCTGCTGCTACTCGAGTTAAGCGCCGCGTGGGTTCGTTGAGTCCAGTTGTTGTTGTTGTTGTTGCTTTGCTTTCGTTTGTACGGTAAAAGTTCGATTTGGCGTACTTGGGCACACTTGAATCAAATGATTGGGCCAAATGTCTTATTGCCAAATAATGATTGTTAAGGTTAAGTGGCTGGGTTGGCTGGCAGTTGCACAATGGCCAGACGCAGGCACTTGACCATAAAAATTGGATTCGATATTGAAAAGCGCTTTTTCGATCAATTCACAATTGCGCAAATGCCCCCCACACACACACAGACACACACGAATGCGAATTAACAGTTCGATTTTGCAGCTTGTCTAAATGTTTGCAATGACAATTTCACATTTAACCACGTCGTTTGTATTTATTTATATTTTCTTTAAGCGGCGCGATCTTTTGATTGCGTTTATTTGGTTTGAAAACGAAAATGAATGCAACTATCAATTTTCTCAATTTAATTAACTTGGCTTAGAGTCGTTTCCTCTGATAATTGAAATCGAAATTAAAATTATATTTATTATTGTGAGCACTTGACGAACTATCTTTCCAACTTTCTGGCTTCGACTGTTTTGGCCAGATTTCTGTTTTGCTCGCTTCGCTTCGATTCGTTTCGTCTAGCACTTGCTGAGTTTTTGCTTTTGCTTTTGCTTTTCCGTTTGAGTTTGCTTTTGCTTTTGCTTTGCTTTGCTTTGCTTTGCTTTGTTTTTGCTTGCTGCCACGTTCGCTGCTCGAGCGCAAATAAACGTTGCTGGCGCTTTGCCTGTAACTGATATACTCTCGGTCGGCACAACGTCGACGCCGGCGCTGGCTTCGACTGCGGCTGCGTTCATGTTAGCGGCGAGTGCGGCTGCGAAGCCGGCGACGTCGACAGCGCAGTCGCTTAACTTTTTGGGCTTGGCGCTTGGCGTTCAGCTGTTTGGTTACCGTTACAGGACTGGCTTCGGGCTGCCCTTATGTCTTAATTAGCTAGGTTTGCATACTAGCTATACCCTGCCCAAATGCGTGCGAGAGGTATATTGGTGACAACCCGTTTGCCTAGCTGCAGATGATATGAAAGATGATGAAAAATGATATTATGAGTTGTTATTAATAGCAGAATATTGTACTTAATACTACACTGAGGTACTTTATACATACCTAGGGTATTAGATAGCACAGCACAGTCTAACTCCATATTGATGACAGCCCGTTTGCTGAGCATTGATTCATTTCTAAAATGAAAGAGGAATTCATCATTGTACAACAGCATTAAGTATAAGTTAAATTATAATTTGTACAAGAATTGTTATTGATAGCAGAATATTGTACCTAATGCTACGCTAATGCACTTTATGCATAGCTAGGGTATTTGATAGCACAGCACACACGCTATTAGTTCTGTCAGTTGTTTTGAAATTTCCTAAAGTCATTCTGCTGACACGTTCCACTCAAGAAATTGTACTCAATAGGCCTAAAACTGATTAAGGCATACCTTATCAACTTGAAGAACTTAATACCTTCAACTGATTGGCGGTAATCCCGTCCAGTTGCGAGCCGTTCCGTCCACGACCTGAAGATAGCGAAAATGTTTTCCATTGACGCTTGACTAGTTTAATTGCACATTAGGGCACTTTTTCTTGGCTAATAGGCAACGCTTGCTGGCTGCTTAATACTTTTCATATTTCACTTTTTAAACAATTTCACCTGGCCAATGCATCGCTTTGATATTGATTATCATTAGGGGTTTTCTTGGTTAATAGCCTGCTTATAAATACACGCAACGCGAACCTTGTCATATTTTTATTCGGGCTCAAGCAACAGTTGCCATTTATTGACAAAACAAGCGACAGGCCAACAAAAACATAAAACAAAGACAACAACAAAAAAAGCAAGATATGGCAGCGCGCACTTTTTGATAAATAATGCGCGCTCAGACAGATTTTCTATTTGCCCAGTTGTGAATGGGCGTATTTAACGCTCAAGAAACCAATTTGCCAGCCTTATAAAATTTATGATATCTACTCAAAGTCAGACGATCCGTTGTGACTCGTCTGCTCTGAGTACCTGGCACAAATCGGTAGCTTTCGAACTGGGCGAGATATGAGTCTTAAGTTTGGAATATATATTCGAAATACTTTGCAGTAATTTTTGAAAATAAAATAAAATTAGGCGGCAGAATCAAAATGGATCTTACTAAATGTCAAATGCAGACTTTTCTTATTTTCACACTTAATTTTACGGCAAGATAAATATAATTAATTAATTAATTAAAAAATAATATTTTCTTGATTTATTCGTAATTTGTCGACCAGCTTTTTATTGTTGGTTTCCAATTGTAGAAATATAAATTATTATATTATCGAATATATGTGTGAATATTCACATATTCAATTAAAAAAGTCCCATCTGGAACAAATTCAAGCCAAGCTTCGAAAAGTACTTGAACTGTCAAAGAATACTAATTCTTCTTGCATTTGAATATTTGTTTCTGAATTTATCTTATTAAGAATAATATTTTAAGACCAGATAATACGATTGGATACTTACAACAATTGGATACTTGGCTTGATTTTAAGATGCACAGTCCTAGCCTTGTCTGCATTAGGCGTTTATTTTCCCCATTAGCATTGTTTAAACCTAATTGGAACACTTTTGTTTAAACATCTTTCTTCATTTCTTTAACCAATTCCTAATTGAAAAACATCATCGACTTTGCACAACGAACCAAGGCGTCTATAAACCCCCGAAACCAAACGCACTTTAATTTCGAATTGATAATACTTCAGATTGGATTCTTAAGCCAATTAAATGCACAGGCAAATCTTTAGTCTTAGCATTTAAAACGGTTGCCTAATAAGTATTGTGAGTAATGTCCAAGTAAATAACATGTCGAATCAATTACTGATGAAATACCCTGGGAAAATTTCCACAATATGCACAAAAAAAATGATAAGAATGAAATAATAATATTTACATATATTTTTCTGCTTGTGCGACTTTTATGATTACGTACCTAAAAAAGCAACTATTCAATTTTTTCCTAATTTTAAATTTCTTAAAAAAAAAAAATGACAGACTAGATATTTAAATTATACGTTTCTTATTGCCAACTTGGGATGCACTCTAATTACCTTAACTTATCTCATTTTGATATACTTGAATTTTGTCATGAAGTAGACAAGTGATGGAGGTATCTCCGACCTCATAAAGTATATATATTCCAGATCAGCATCAACAGTCGAGTTGAGTTCTAGCCATGTCCGTCTTACCCTCTTTCCATCTGTCTGTTTCTATAAGAACTTATCCCTCAGTTCGGATTGGACAACTTTGTCATATAGCTGCCATAAGAAAAGGTGAGAAAAGAGAGAAAAGTAGGTTCCTGTGTGAAAACCTTTTTGGTTTATCAAGATATTCCCTTTTGGGAATTATAAGTTTATCAAATACCACTATTCTTATGTGTCAAAATATTCTGTTTTTCGAGATGTTTTCATAAATCTCAGCATATACGATCTTCCCTATTCTCACATATTTGCCAAGCCTTAAGGCATATGTAACATATATAAGGGTATTAAATCTTCGGCGTGGATAAGATATTCTACGCTCACGTTTAATAAATAATAATTATAGTAAATTCTACCCATTCATATTCTCAGCATTATCAAAATTTCTTCAATTTAGCTTTCAGCAAAACTGAGCGCGGTTATTTTTGAAAAGTCATTCAATAAACGAAGCAGCGACAGGAACCCTGCCTCGTCCGCAGCCCCATTGCTGGTGACATTGGAACTGCCTTTGGACCAAGTTGTTAGCCAAAATGTAATTTAGCGCTTCCAGAGAAGAAATGTTGGCTTGTGCGAAATCCAGTCGGAGCACAATATCGGAGATCGAGCGATGTGCCCCGATCGGCGAGTGGTGCTAGCTGTCGCTGTTGTTGGCCCGAATGATTTACAGTTATTGGCGGGGCTAATCATGAAACGAAATTCGTGTGCAAAAAGGCAACTGCCAGCAATAAACGCACATGAGTCAGTAGAAATGGAGCCATGAAATGGCCGAAACCAAAATGTTGATCAAATTGCTAAAACAAAATTGGTTCACTTTGCGGTTCGGTCAGGTGCCTGAAGCCGGAGCGTGCCACGTGCAATTGTTGTTATTGTTGTTGAGCTACGAGCGAATCATTAATTTGGTCTATGTACACGGCAAATAAAGGTCAATGTCGCCAGCTCAATGCTGAGCTGCAGCTTTGACACTTCAGAGCGCAGCTCAGCTTCAGCTTCAGCTTCATCCATCAATCTTTTCTACCTGGGCCCACTGCGTGAGCGAGTCCAGCCCGCCTCTCTCTCCATCTCTTTGCCTCTGCCCCCCTCTCTGCGTCGTCCGCTCTAATTATGGCTAAGAGCCCCGATTTGTACCTAATATTTCTACATATATAAGGTGTATCCACTCGTGTGTTTCAATAAGGCCGCCGCTTGCGGCTACAGTCAACATTTTTTGTTGTTTTCGGATATTTTGCAGTGTCTGCTGATCTTGCCATGACTATGACTAACTGTTTCTCGAAGCGTTAAGTGTTGTTATTGTGGCTCGAATTGCTCAGCTATTGACAAAATGTTTTTTTTTTGTTTCTGCAACCCATCACACGCATATCGTGGGAAATTGTCCAAAACACCCACATTTTTGTGGGGGCGTATGGCAATGTCATACAGATCTACTTATGTACTTACATTCGAATGACACAAATGTGCTATGGAAAGGTGAAGAATCTACGTCGCAATAAGCTCTTCAAGAATTTCCCTCTTTCTAGAGAAGAGCAAGATCCCACGAAACAGTAT
Organism: Drosophila novamexicana; assembly: GCF_003285875.2. Taxonomy (NCBI): domain Eukaryota; kingdom Metazoa; phylum Arthropoda; class Insecta; order Diptera; family Drosophilidae; genus Drosophila; species Drosophila novamexicana. The sequence continues at coordinate 4,081,562 of NW_020824765.1, read as the reverse complement.
TTCTTTGTGCGATTATTTTTAGATTGTTGCAGTTATTTATCTTAGAATGAAAAAAGTATCTTAAAATTTATCAACTTAAAGATACTCTGCAGTCGGGTTAGTGAAATACACTCGAATTTGTACTCAATATCAAGAAAATACCTCGAAGATTATAACACTTGAATAACAAAGATTGTTCCCAATATTCCCATTATTTACTTAGAGTACCAAAAAGTACTTTGTTTTGTATGTGCAGCTAATATAAGTTAAATGAGGACTTTATAGGAGTTTGGAGAATTCCCTTTATTTAAGTTATTTATTTCGCTGAGTTGTGAGCTGACTTTCGTACCACCTATAAAGCGCGCCATCGATTTGGCAATATAATATATTAAGAGTAAGAATTAATTAGAATCAATTATCAAACAGAAAATGAATGGAAATATACTTAGCCTGAAAGCGAAATCCACTTGAATAAACACGAAACTCTAATTAATACTTATTAAAACAAAACAAACTCAAACTTTTTGGATAGAAATGAATAGCAATCGTCGTGAAAGCCGAATTAAACAAGAAACTCTAATTAGTATTGAGACAAAAAGCAAACTCTTTTAAGCAATGAATAGAATTTCGGGGGCATCCGTCATGCCCCCGAGTACAGAGACCGATCGCACAGATCTGACAGATGAGGCGCGTCTTGGGGCACTTCCTGCCAACGAGACGCGTGCGCGGCCAAAATTGCAGGCAATTAAGAATTTTGGTATTAGCTTTTTTTTTTTGGCTTTTTAAGTTTTAACTCTTAGAGCCGAACACTTGAGTTCAAACGCGAATTGATTGACACCGTCAAGTGCGTGTGTTGGCTTTTGTCTAGCTCAAAATTCGCCATTTGTGTTTATTTAATTGTTGTACAGAAATACTCGTATTTGCTCAGCCGAATGCCGAGAACAGTATTTCAATTTTCAGCTTAATATCGCTATTTCATTTTATTTCAGTTTTTTTTTTTGCTAGTTAACTTTTTGCAGGCGGCCGGCGCCTTTTGTTTTCGCAACTTGGGCAGAGTTCGTACGTGCTCCATTAGCTCGGAAATGGGATTGGGAATGGGAATGAGAACGTTAAATTGATGGAAATATGTTTGGGGCAGCTGATAAGCGGCAGCTTTGCTAATGTGAACTCATTCAACTGTTGCCATTTAATGGCCAGAAAGCTGTGAGCAGCATGTCATTTAAACTAGCTTCCGCACGGTACTCGAAACTTCTTTTGGCGCGCACTTTATGTTCAATTTGTTTAATTGATTGGACCCCCTTCTGTGTTATATATCCGGCTTTTCATTTGTCATACCCCCACAAGAGTCATTCACATCCCGATCCATGCCACATCCTTGCCCAGGGGTGTAGTTCCATAGCCTATTTAATCAGCCGCAGCCCTAGGGGTTCGTGGGGAGTAGGCATGCAAATATAGTGCTCCGTCATGCTGAGCCTCAAAGTTCAAGGACGCTCGTCCTGGCACTCAACTGGGCGTTGTCCTAGCCACATGTCAAATGTGCTGCGAACAAAGCATAAATTTGAATAATGAAAAGTCAGCTTGAGCTCCGACTGCAGAATGGGTGGGTACTTCCCATTTCCACATATTTTCTTTAGTACCTTTTTTATATGTGACTAACAACCAACTTTATGTGTGCCATATGTATGTCTCCTACTCATAAATATAACATTACAAGTTAAAAGCTTTGTTTTTGTTTGTTTAGTTATATGCGAAATTTTGTCATTTCGTTAGATTACGAACTTATCCTGCAAACTTTATGTTTCGACTGTAATTACCTAATCCGAAGGAAATTAGTCGGTAAACACACAAGCCCGAGACTCAAACCATTTCCAATTTATGACACCTCATAAAAGTATGCTGCACTTTATAGAGCGTGCAGTTCGATTGTAATTTGGCTGAAAACTCTATTTACATATGTATGCGTGTATTTACAGGCTTAGAAATAAGTATGATTATATTGTTCCAAACAATTTAGTTAGGGTTAAGCTCATTTCAAGTAATTTTAAGTAATAATTGTACATTTTCATTATTATACTTACTTACTTTGTCTTGACAACAATTAGTCGAATGTCATGGGATTGACAGGCTGAAATCTGATCGACTTTTAACGCACCCTCCCACACACGCGATCCCCGTCATGCTGACGGGCCATAAAGCGAATTGAAAGTGACAATATTGGCCATGTGGCAGAGCAAGTAAATCAGAATTTATGGCACGCCACAGTGGAAAAGTTCGCAATGGTTGCACTAAATTAATTTAGAAACAGAAATCAAAACATTGCTCGAATTGTTTGGCTTTCGCTTGTGATAAGCAGCATGGAAATTGCACAAAATTAAATCGGGCAGCGCGGAAACTTTTTCACAAACGTCACGCGATCCCCCATCCGACTGGGCCTGGGCCTGGGCCTGGGCGTTGTACCAATTTTGTGTTTGCAGCAATAAATGTTTAAATATTTAAACAGATCATAAAACAATATGTGGCTGATTGCACATGTTTATTTACTTACGAATTGGGAGTAATTGCACGCGTTGTCGTCACAATTGACGTTTCACAGCGTGACTCTCTTACCCTCTTCCCTCTACCCTCACCCCCATCCTCACTACCAAGTTGGGCTCGCATTTTGATAAGCATTACAACATTTAAGAACAACTGCGACGGCGCGCGCGCGCCCTCACACACCTGTTGCCACCTGCCTCTCTTTTTAGCCAATTGTTTTCAGCTGTCAGTTATTTACTCCGTCTATGTCTGCCACCGCACAGTGGAATTGTCAATTTGTGCCAATTATTTACGGCTTAATACAATTATATAAGCCTATTGTACTTTCTTACTCTCTTTAAATTAGTTACACATTGCAAGGGGTATATTGGCTTAGTGATAATGTATGCAAAAGGCAAAGGGAGGGATCTCCGATCCCATTATTGATGTTGTTCGTCTTGAGAATGTCCAGACGAACTAGCCATGTCCATCTGCAGACTGGAGAACATTTCAAGTATTCTTGTATACTTGAATTTATATTGATTTTTTTTTTTCTTCGATATTTCCTTATTTTTCGGATTTGGGGAACTGTTTTTGTACGTCGTTATTTTTTATTTCCCATTTCCCATTTCCTTAAAAACTTGCAAAATCCCATTATTATGGGTAAAACCTGGCCCTTCGGCCAGTTGTGCGCAAAACCAACTTACAAACAACTTTATATTACTATAAAGAAGTAGATCGGCTATAAGGGGAATTTTCAACATAAATTACCATTATTAAAACGTTCTACCGACGAATCAATCTTGCACTTAAGTCTTTTAGTTTTTAGCTTATTATAATAAACAATTGTTTTTTTTTTAATAAATGAAAGAGCTTGGTAATTAAACGCTTCACATTGTTTCTAATAATATTTACAAAAATTTCATCGTCATCAGAGGGAAATATTAAATTTCCTATCTTCAGGATAACTTCATCATTTGGGTAATATTTTATCCAAACGCTGGTAAGTTAAATTTTTCCATAAAAACAAATAAAAATTTCTATTTTCTATATAACTATTAATGCTTGTTTTGTGTATTCTTATCCTTGGATATGTTATCGTAGTCTTACGCAAACTGTTTCTCTTTATAATTTATTTACAGAATAATCATTTTAAGCCTTTAAGTTTATAATTGATAATAATTCTGCCTTACCAGAAGTTATTTTTAGCTTCGCACAGATAAACCACGAGCAAACTGCTTGAAGAGAATATGAGAATACGATTTTTGTATTCTTGGCTTGGGGCAATAAAAAACATATTCCTAATGCCCAACTGACTTAAGTAAGTAGTTAAAAGATTACAAGCAAGAGCAAATAAGCATTCAAATTGTCAAATAAACAAAATAACAACGATAAGCTGGCAGTTTATAATATATATAATACAAAAATAAATGAAACTTCAAACGCCACAATTTTTAACTACACATTAAAATGTTTTATGTTCATAGAACAATAGCCCAATATGACAGAACAGCAATAAACACTTTGAAGTAGCTGCTAAATGAATTCATTAAACATAAATTTCCCAAAATAATTGAGCAGGTTTTCAATGAGCTTAGCCCAGTGTGCGACGCAGAGCGCTTACCGCTTTTTGCTTTTTTCAACGTCTTCAAGCTTTGCGATTTTCGTGGCGCGCAGTGTTTGTTATTAAGTCAAAGTGCGCGGATCGCATTTGTCGGAGGGGAGAGACTCCTGCCAAATAAGTTGAACTTTGTCGTCAAGTCAAGTGAACTGTGTTCTTGTTGCTGTTGCTGTTGCTAAATATTTATTTATGTACATAATTGAAAAGGTGGCATTTATTGCACATTAAGAGGTGTCAAGAAGCCGTTAAGCCTGTGCTTAAACTATTTAACATAAAAAGGTAAATAGACAAATATGCTAGAACAAAGAGTTTTCAATACGCCAATTAACAAATCTACGAATAGACATATTCCACCTTCCACCTTCTACTCGACTACAATGTTTTCTGCTACGCTTTGTCGCCTCTTTGACCTCATGTCTTACCTTCGCAATCGTTTTACTTGTTGCCGTTCGCTCTTTCGAGCGCCAATCCCAAAAATGATCTCACAGAACAATACAAGAAATTCGGACCAGAAGCACACGTGTGAGATCATAAAAAATCAAATCGAAATCAAAATTGTCTTCCACTTATGTTTGTATGTGAGGCAGACACAAGCCACAAATTATTCCAAGAAACAACACATAGCACATAATTTTTTTAAAATGTATATATGTGTGTTCCATCTAGATGTTGCGATATGGTTAAATTTGAGAATGATGCATTGCCACCAAAATATATTTAAATAAAAACAGATTTCTATGGCCACCATTAAATTTTGGTGCCACAGAAATTACGCTTTAGATGTATAAATATATGCCTGTCCCCCAAAACTTTGGGCGCGGCGATGCGTGTAATGATGCGAAAATTTACTGTACTATAAAAACATTTCACATTTAAATATAAGCATATACTATAACCACAAAGTTCAGCTCTATTGTCTAGCTAATTAGGCAAACCAATCATAATAAACTTATTCGTGTGCTTTGTATATGCCATTCGCACCGACTTATTCGTTATTCAGATCTGAATACTTCATCCCTGACTTTACTACACGATTTTAATGGATCGAAACTTGCGTACGTTCAGCCTTTTAAATCTCTGACTCCATCTCCATTTCGGTACAGCCTTCGCGCGGCATACAAATTTCCGTTTTGAGTTTAAGTGTGTTTTATGTCTATTTAAGTGACAAGTTGCGATGATATCAAAGCATGTCATCAGCCTCGAGAATTGGACTATTGCAGTCGGCTGATCTTCGGTATAACAGATAGTGTGTATGCTACGTTGATATTAAGTCATGTCATCAACCTCTAGAAACGGACTTTTTAGCATTCAAAATGTGGAAATTGGCTGATTTCCAGTATAACAGATTGTATATATGCGTCGATGATATCAAAGCAAGTCATCAGCCTCTAGAAATGGTCTTTTTAGCATTCAGAATTGGCTGATTTCCAGTATAACAGATATCAAAGCAAATCATCAGCCGCTACCAACGTACTCTCTTGCAGTCGGAATGTAAGAATTGGCTGATCATCGGTATAACAGATTGTATGTATGCGACAATAATATCAAGGCATGTCAATAACCCGTTGAAATGGACTCTCGTTGATATTATTGCAATATATCAGCCTCCATATATGGACTCTTTTGCAGTTACAGTGTGAGAATTGGCTGATGTCCAGTATAACAGATAGTATGTATCCGAAGATGATATCAGCTTCTAGAAATTGGCTTTTTTGCAGACGGCTAATTTGCAGTATATCAGTCTGAATACATATGTATGCGATGATAATATCAAGGCGTGTTATTTAACCGTAGAAATTGACTCTTTTACAATATAAGAATTTTCTGATCTTCAGTATAACAGATCTAGGCATGTTATGTTAGCTATGGTATAACAGCTTCTATCAGCCTCTAGAAATGGAATTAGGGAACTTGGGTTTGTGGCTGATCTTCATATAACATATAACAGCTTGTATGTATGCGTATAACGGTTTTTAAATTGATCTAAAGCCATCCGACATTAGATCAGCTTTTCAGCTTTAATGACACCCACGCTTACCCCTATTTCATTTAATTTATTTTGTTTGCTTCTTTTTATTATTTAAATTTTAACAAGCTGCTCAGTAGTATATCAAATAGATGACGTCAAGCTTTGTGCTTAAAACAAGCCAAGCAGATTCAGTTTAGAGTCTTGTTTGAAATGAATTTATTTACTTATTTTTGCTCAATTTAATGCGAGCGTCCGTTTGGCTTGCAACAGTTCATGAACTTTTGTGTGCAGGTTCTGGAATTTGAATGTATGCGTGTGTTTTTTTTTTACTTTTTATTCAAGTATTCGAAAATACTCGAGTGTTGACTTTTGTGGAGGAAGGTGTCAGAATGCAGTATTCCGATTATTGATATATATTTTGTGTTCGAATCATTTGCGGCGGCGTCTTTTGTTGCATTGTGTGCAAGAATTCAGTTAATTTGTGTGTTTTGTTCGCGGCGTTTGCGCCAATTTGTTGAGCAAACATTTCGACAAAATATCACGCACGAGCCGCAAATGCAATGCGAGTATGACAGAATTGGCAAATATACATGGATTGCCTTCGCACCATAAGAAACTGTAGCAAATGTTTTATCAGCCTTTGTGATTTCATTATTTGTTAAAGCCAATCATTATCAGATAAGCCTACTCTGATTAATTATAACTACAACTAGAACACGCTATCATCATTGTTTTTGTTGTCGGATTGCCACTTCAGAAACTGAATTGATATTTCTATTTGGGGGCAGGTGTTTGCTAAATCCGCAAAATATGTTACTTTCCAGCCCTGTTTCACGTGGAATGCCGCTCAGACAATAGTACAATATTTAATTGGCAAATCAAATGTAAGTAAATTGCCAACATTTTATTCCTAGCTGCAGTTTGGGTGAATAATCGCTATTTTTTGCTATGACAAATGTCTTTGAAGAAAACCCAAAAACAAAATGAACAAAACTAGTTTCTAGATTCCTCGAACTTGACTTAGTCGCGTTTTGAGCTAATTGGAAAAGACTGGAACTGCGTTTATACCATGAATAAAATGTTAATCCATCAAAAGTGATCTCACATGACGTAACTCAGAGCTTGCTTTTGTCGCTGTCTCAAATGAAAAGATCTGTTACATGGGCATATCACAGGTAACACACACAGGTAAACACACATGAATGAAGACTTTTGGGTGCGCCTTCTGCTGTCGGCCTGGCAATTAAATTACTTTAAATTTGTCAATTCACCAGTTGAATTCATGGCGAAGCCCAAACAAGATGTCAACCCGAACGTTTATCTATTAAGAGTCAATTTAACTCACTTGCGAAATGGTCATCGATATCAAGAGAGCACTCGACATTAAAGGTCTGATATTGATAAAATAGGTACAATCTTCCACTCCAAGGTAAAAAGAAAGAACGTGCGCAGGAGAAACACGGCCATCAAATACTCTATATATCACTATCAGATACATTTTATAAAATTGAAACATATTAATTATATCTCGCTCTCTCTCTCTCTACCCCTCTCTCTCTCTCTCTCTCTCTCTCTCTCTCTCTCTCTCTCTCTCTCTCGCTGTCTCTATGCTGTGCTCTTGGTTCTTCTGTTCTTCAGACTCATTTTATTGCAGGGTATACAAAATGATTAAAGTGAAACATTTTGAAGGCATGCATTGAAATTAAAAACAAATAAAAAGGCAAAAAACGAAAAGATGAAAAACTTGAAAATACATAAATCTTGTTCTCGAGTCTATAGTTTTCATTTAAAATTTAGCATTGAGTAATCGTTCATTGATATTAATGGCAAGTCTCTGACTTTAGAACGCGTAGATCAGGCATTTATTGTCGAATGTTGTTGTTGTAGTTGTTGTTGTTGTGTCTGTTGCTGTTGCTCTGATGTGCGGGGGCATGGCCAACCGCTTGTAACCCATTTTTGGGCTGGCAACTGCTCTTGACCGCATTGCGTCCGACACTTGCGCCAAATAAGACCGAGAATCGACGATCTGGCCATCTAGGGGGAGGGGTCAGGGGGAGAGGGGAGGGCCTTCGCCTTGGCCAACATGCAGAAGTGGCTGCTAATCCCCTGATCCGGGCGATGCGTTCAATTAGGCTGAGGCTTAGTGTTAATGCCGTTCTCTTGCCAATATTTGCCATTTAATATTTACACTGATTTTATGGCCTGTTGCCAATTGCCAATTGCCAATGCAGCTCTCCAGCTGATTAAAGCCGAGACGCAGTTAGGCCAATATCTACTTAATGCTCAATTATTAATTAAGTATGCTTATTTATTTACTAAGTGCGCTGCATGACTAAAAACATATGTATGTACACAGCTAGTCTGTGTACATTTCAAATTAATTAAGAATTTCCCGAAACTAACAGCTGAAGTGTAATTCATTAACGGACATACAATGCAAATAAAATACCTTAAGCCAAAGACAATACATTAGATTATATTAGATGAATTAATAAGTGTTTATATTGCCTTTGCCTGAAGAAATAGCTAAGCAGGACTTGTCATGTGTCAGACAAAGAAGAGTTAGTCCTTTGTCGGAATCCCTTTAGTAATCAAATATTAGATCATATGAGATATAATGAGTTTGGCCAATATTGTTCTGTTTTTAGCTCAATGAGCAGCAATGAGCATGTACCATGAAACATAATGAACATCATGAAGTGTACTCAATATCATATTGGTTGTCTCGCAGTTAATGGCAATCTGTGTCAGCTATTATTAGCTTCATTTGGAATATCTGCACTCCTTAAGTTTTGATTTTAAATTGAATTAAAGTGCATATTAAAATGCTTTGCTGCCATCCAAGTCAATTGGCAGTAGCTGTGAAGGTGTCGGATAACCAATTAGGTGCCATGTCGACGATGTCATCCAGCGGAAGTGGCTGTCATCGTCGACTCATAGATATTACCCATTCGCATTACACTGGCCACGTCCAGACTGTAGTCGGGCCCGTATTAAGAGCTGCATTCAAATGCGGTCATCGCCCACTTGGACGGCCCGTGTCCGACAATTGTTCACTTCCATAATTAATAGGCTCCGGCTTCTGTCTGTGTCTTGCAGCGCGTCATTGTCTGGCCGATCGGCATCTGGAGAAGATGGGCAAGTTCGAGTACTCGCTGGGCCTCAATGAGTTCAAGTCCAAGGAGCTGCGCCTGTGGCAAGCGCTTGTCGGCGAGTTCATTGGCAATCTGATATTGAACTTTTTCGCCTGTGGCGCCTGCACGCAGCCAGAGGATGGCACCTTCAAGGCGCTGGCCTTTGGACTGGGTGTCTTCATGGCCATCACTGTAAGTACAGCCGAGGGAACCGACCCACTTGGCAACTAAATCCACATCCTGCATTTCCTTCAGATCGTGGGCCATCTGAGCGGCGGTCACGTCAATCCCGCCGTGACCCTGGCCATGCTCATAGCAGGCCGAATCAGCGTACTTCGAGCGGTCTTCTATATAGTCTTCCAGTGCCTGGGTGCCATTGCCGGCACGGCTGCTGTCAAGGTGAGTTCCGATTCATTGTTCAAGGTAGCCAAACTAAGCCTCCTTGTCTCTGCAGATCCTTCTCGATCCGCTATATCACAACGGTCTGGGCCACACCAGCTTGGCCCACAACATTTCCGAGCTGCAGGGTCTGGGCATTGAGTTCTTCCTGGGCCTAGTTCTGGTGCTGACCGTGTTCGGCGCCTGCGATGCCAACAAGCCGGACTCTCGCTACACGGCGCCACTGGCCATCGGCATGGCCGTCACCTTGGGACACCTGGGCACTATTCAGTACACGGGCGCCAGCATGAATCCGGCTCGCACTGTGGGCACGGCCTTTGCCACCAACAACTGGAACGCCCACTGGGTCTACTGGGTCGGACCAGTGCTGGGCGGCGTGACGGCTGCTCTGCTCTACACTCAGGTGCTGGAGGCGAAGACTCCACCCAAGAGCAACGAGGTCGCCGAGAAATATCGCACGCATGCCGACGAACGTGAGGTGAGAGCTTTTGCGGCTTGGCACGATAAGAGTTTCTATTGAAACAACAACGAGACACCTGAAACATCCACAAACACACATCCACACACACACACACGTACACACACACACCCACAAACACTCACACACTCTCAAATTAATCAGTGTAAATAAGTTACCAAGTGAAATTCGTGCTGGAAAACAGTTCCATTTAACATTTTCCCCCCAACTCTCATCCCACAGCTGCGCAAACTGGAAGGATCACGCGACTATGCTTAAGATGATATCCTGCTTCTGTAGCCTGCATCACATCGGGTCCACTCGAATCCTGCGAGTCGAAAGGCAAATGCTCACAAGAATTGGAATTGATTCCGTTTCGTTGTAATCTTGAATAATTTTCCGTATACGTGTTAATTTTTGTACGTACGAGTATTTATGTAATTATTTATGCAACACCCATTTTTAAACTAATACCTAATTTAAGCTGTGCTTAACGCCAATTCAACAAACTTCTTATACTATATATACGAGCGTTCATAATAAAGATAATTATCACGAAATTACAACAAGTTGAATATTCGAAATCGAACAAAAAACCGTATCTATTCTTATCGAAAATGTCGAAATGGTTGGAAACGGAATTAAGATGCATCGCAGAAATCTCTCCAATTTGCCTACGTTTAATCCTTACCACACATGCATATATGCTTATATTAAACTAACTAATGCATTAGCCAAGAAAATAAAATGTAGCTTTTTACATATTTAATAAGTAAAGACGACTTGGCGCAAAACGTTATACGACAAATACTTCTAATTTCGCGGGTACTTAACAGCTTATGTTAAGGTTATGTTATGTTATGATACAAGGTTAAGTTATGTTATGTTAACAGTGCGTTGTTAACGCACTGTTAAAATATAAATCATCTGTTCGTAAGCAACACAAATTTCAATCGGTAATTTGAAAACAATGTGAAGTCGTTTAATTATGAATGGTAAATACATAAATAGATATACAAGTGTTTACGTATTTATACTTTTTTTTTTATTAAAACAACAAGCGGTTTGTGCTACGCCTCGAATAACCGTTTGAAAGCTAACATTTATATATTTGGAGCTTTTTGTAGCATTTGCCAACACTGCATCTTGTTGGCGCCAAAAGCTAAACAGTTGAATATGCACGAACGCAAATAGTGTTTGAAAATAGCCACTAAATGACATGCGCCAAAATCGGGAGAAACTGTGGAAAAATCGAAAAATGTAGCGCATTGCCTCAGTTGATGTCGTTGCGTGTTGGCTGATAGCGTAAAAGACACAACCGTCGCCTCTAAATTCAAGAAAAAAGAAAACGAGACCACAAAACTTAAATTAAAATAATCTGTGAAAATCAGCAATAAAGTAATAAGAAGTCAAACTTAACGGTATTCAAAACAAATAGGTTGTGTTGAGTGCGGCAAAAGAAATGTTGATCAGCCCAAAGGTCGCCAATCAATACAAATTCAAGCTGTTAAAGCCAACAGCCTTGCAATTGTGAGCATGTCATCCGCCAGCCAGGTCAAAAAGCAAAGGCAAACGGCCAAAATAAACGCGCTGTGTGCTATTTACGAGTGTGAATTGCATTAGGATTTGTTTGGCCCACTTTGTGTGCTGAATCGATTTCTGCCCACATATATTATGCAAACACCTGCGCACCGCACCGACAACTGCGACAACTGAACCAGCCCGCAGGACAGTGTTAATCAATAAAAGCCTGTGCAAGTGCTAAAGGTAATACAAGTTTTATTTATCCACCATCTTAAAGTCGAATGCTATTAAAAACCTCGTTTGACAAAACCAAAAAGTTAAAGTGCGTGTAAAAAGGCAACACGCAGCCCCATTAAGGCAGCGCACAGTGTGAGAGCGTGCATAGAGAGCGGGAGAGCGCAAACGAATATGTGCAAAGAGAGAGGAACAGAGAGTGAGAGTGCGAGTGCGAGTGTGAGTGCGAGTGCGAGTAAGAGTTGCAGCTGTGTGCGTGTTGTTTACATTGGCTCTCGCTCTATTCGCTCGCCTGCCTTACATCTCAGCTGTGACTGCGCGGCGCTTTCCTAATAACCGGCAATCAGAGACGGCAATAACAAACATTTATGTATTTAACTGCACCAAATAATTAAACACTTTGCTAATCACACGCTTTGCCATGGCAGCACATCCTATAGCTGCCACTTACACACGTATGTGTGTGTGTGTGTGTGTGTGTGTGGGCACACTTGTTGCCATAAATCAACCAATTTTCCGATATAAAAAGTTTAAATAATACTTTTGAGTGGCTAAATAAAGAACAAACCTTAACCCAAAATCTGTCAATAAACAAATGTGCGACATTCTTGTGCAGTCTCGACGCACTGTGTCATACACACACATGCTCCCACACTCGCACACCCACACGCACACATTGCCGCATTATTTCTGACATTCTGCCAACGTTCGGTGTAAATATGCAAAACAAACAATGTCAATTCCGCATGTCATCAATATAAATGCAAATTTAAGTGTCTGCAAGTGAGCGAACCGACAATATTTTATTCAATTTTAACTATTTCATTTGCCAATTGTTTTTTAAAATGGGATAACTTTATCGATCAAGTAAGACGCTGAAAATATTTGTAACATTTACCAAAAGTACGTAAAATAATTTCAAAAATTATATTAGGTTTTGATAGTCAATATTTAACAAGGGTAAATTCATCGTCAAGTCCAGACTTCTGCATTTATTTCCGGTGCGATTTATTACTTTCATCGCATAAAAGTAATTAAAGATTAAAACATGTTTTATATGCTACATAACCCTTGGTGGGCCGGATTTTCGATTTGTCTTAGAAGAATATGCCTTAAGACCCAAAATCCTTACAACTTAACCCAGAATCAAAGCGCATAGCTCCTTATGATTAGATTTTATTCTGGTTTTTTGAATGTGCATCTCATTGAGTTCTCATTAAATATAAATATGCCAGGTCTTATATAGACATTAACTATGTCAGAACCCATTTACCAAATGCTCCGAAAACCGGGTCTCTGCATTAATTTCGAGCTGTCAATTTCGGGGATATGGGGCGGGGGATGCATCTTCCAGTCTGTTACATACATTTGCACAGACTTATTATACCACACTTTGCATATCTACATAAATAATATATATATAGATTGAGCTCATTATGTGGGTTCAATGATTTTCCACACTCTATTGACATCAGCAGCAGCCATGACATGGTCTCACACATTGACCTAGAACACTTATTAGAGGTTATGCATTGCTATTAATAGTTCACTTTCCATTTATATATTCCTGTATATGTATTTTAATATATTTATACGAATATCTATAAATATATTTATGTATGTAATTGTTCGAGCTGTGACGTACGCATGTTAGAGGCCAGTGAAGAGGAAATTCACGAATCATCTTTTCAGACTTAAATTTATGGTTCATGTCTTCAATAAACTTGCTTGAAAATGCATTTTTCTATCATTTTTGGTTCAAATACACTTCAATTTGTGCTGTCTTCCCATGTACACGTATAAGGTTATAGAATAAACAATAGCATCATGCATATGTCCTTTTGTCCTAGGAGCCTGTCAAGCTAACGTGCTTTAGTTCTTGAAATTTCGGCAACTAGCCGGTTGTCGGTTTCCCAAGTAGGTCATCTATCCAAAGTTAAACCAAGATTTCGAATGTTTGGCATTATATTGGGAATCGGGAACCATTGTAACATGCATTCGTAAAGCTAGTCTTAAATATTGTAGATAATACAAATTAGTTTATTTTGATCTATTTTAGAATGTCTGGGTATGGGTGTGTCATGGTATTTCGACTTTGCAAAGATATTTCTTGAAGCGTTAACATTTCCTGCAAGTAATATTCATAAGTTCAGACAAAGCATGTTTTGCCCTCTATTTGACTGATTGATATTTTGCTAATCTAGATAATCATAAAATTGATCTAGAGACGTTTCATATCAAATACAGAAAATCGTCTATTTAACTCAAATTTACCTTTACGTACATAAATGCTTCAGCAACAGTTTAATAAATTCAACATTTTTTTCCAACAAGTGAAATTTGTAAGTTAGATAGTAAATATCTATATCTTATAGCCCGATTCTGCCGTTTTAGCTGCGATGTCGTAATACCCAGGAAGTTATGCAGTTGCCGAGCTGTAAACTTGAGCGTTTCTATGCCGAGACAGGCTAAGCGCTTCCACTCAGAGTCGTAATCGTGTCGAATCAGCCAGGTATGGGACAAACCTATATTATTAATAATACCCAGTTTTCATATACATTTGTAATTATTGCAGAATTAGGGAGCGAACCTCTCCATCACAATGTGGACTAAAGAAAACGCAGCCAGACAGTGGCTGCTGGCCTTGACAGGTAAGAATTCCATTTCGAGTCCAGTACGATTATGATTAAGTATTAATACTCAGCAAAAGCAGCTGGTTTATGAGCCGTGACTTTTTATTAGCCAAATCGAAGGCAGACACGAGGCGCTTCAAAGACCACACAAATTATTTACGAGTTATCTAGCAATCAAATCGAACAATGCCCAACGACCACAAGAGGCAGGCTCTTGTTTTTATTTTAACAACAATCGTGGACCGATATAGAACTTGTGAAGTATATTAATAGCTAGACAGTCAAGCTATGTGCCACACACACACACACACACACATGCACATACATGCATGTGCGCATTCACATACGCAAAGAAAAAACGGACGGCCAACGGGTCGTATGCGCGATGTGCGATGTGACATGCTAATAGAAAAGCAAATAATAAAGAACAAGCGGAAACAAATAAATACAATAACAAAATAAAAATGCTGTAGAATAACAGAGAGAAATAAGAGATTATTTTCTTAATTAGATGTAAAAATTGTATTCATTTTCCAAAGGCAATTAATTTACAAATTTCGTTTCCACAAATTTTCTCGATGCGTATGTAAAATTGTACAAAAGTTATTTTGGCATTGGCAAAATTCGGTACAGCTGATAATTGTTTTCCAAGTAAGTTTCAGTTTCGTTTCAAAATTGCGACGTGCGTTTAAATTCTGTTTTGCATATGGTTTCAAATACTTTTGCGTTTGTACTAAACTAATTGTGCATTTTATTTAGTTTTGTACTCTTACTAAAATTAAACATTTAACAACAAATAAAAAACCATTTTCTCTGGCCAGCCACAGCCTGAACACGCTTGCAGATTGCTCTTGCAAAAAATAAATAATCTAAAAGAAATTGTTTGTTTTCAGACCAAACTGAATAATAAAAAAGCTGTCAATAATAAAATTAATCAATGTTCAAACAAAACATGTTTATATTAACTTGGATTATTTCTTTTAATAGACAAGTAAAGTGATAATAAATATAAGGATTCTTAGACTCCATACTTTTTCTTGTTAAGAAGAGAGTTTTGAATACTAAAGAATTGATATCATTTGGAAAAGTTAAAGCAAAATGCATCTCGGCATCTGCACGCGTGCATAAGGCAGGGTTAAGGCAGCCAAATACTCGAAATACCCTGTAAAATACTCGTAATTCGTAAATGCCACATCAGTTGGTTGCGTTCGGTTGTATTCAGTATTGAGTTTGGTTTTAGTTTGATACGTGCTGCTGTTCCTATCGATTACTCGCATTGACAGTCGTCTCTATACAACACACACGTCCTGCGTCCTGCATTGAGAGTGCGATATTGTCACAACTGTGTCGTGCTTGTAACATGTCTTGCATAAAGCCTCGCAAGTGGAGGACGACTCGTATGACACACTGTACAAATGCATTACAAACTTTACCATGTACTATGTATAGATATTTGTAAGCCTAACTGTTAACCAAACTGTGTAAAAACCCCCTCGTCCTCGACAGCTGCTCTCACACTCCACACTCCACACTCCACTCTAGCTAATTATACTCCAGTTTACTCGTAGGTGAGGTTTTCCTAACTGAGTTTGTATATTCCCGTCCAAGTTCTATTGCATGCACAGCCATTTCCATGGAATGGTACAAGGCTTAAGATTTCACACAGCATATAACAATTGGATGGTCTGTCCTTGAATTGGCGCAATTTGTTTATTTCCAAGCTAACCCCAATTTGATTTTTGCATAAAACTTATTTAATTTTATTTTATCTTTATTTTGTTTTTTTTTTTTTAATATTCTTCCCTGGCCTTGATGTATGTTTTGTGAAATATTGTGATGAAGACGTGTCGAGATATTTATTTTGCACTCTTTTCATCGAATTGTCGAATCCAGTTTAACCATTCCATTGAATATGGTTCATGCAGATGTCCTTTGTAAATGTGTCTAATTTCCAACCTTTTCACGCAACTTTGTATTTCATTTTCATCTTCCTGTCTTCTACTTTGCTCTTCCTTTTATTGTTTATTTGCAGCCATATTTGGATTTCTGACTTTTGTATGGATTCCATCAGCCTCAGCCGAATGTCAAAGTATGAATCCATTGATCCTCTGCCTATATACAAACGCTTAAATATACCTATAATAACCTTTTTGCAAAAACGATAAGAAAAACAAAAACAAACAAATTATTAATATCAAAGTCATGCATAAGTATATGTATATTCTATTTGTAACACTTAAATTGATTTACTCAAGTGTACGAGAGTCCAGATATTTTCCTAATCGGCATTTTGTTCAGATAGGCTCTGTGCATATGCCACTATTTGTCTATAAATGTTTTGATGCCTCAATAATTAACGCTCAGTCTCTTTTGATTTATGCCAAACCAAATCGTTTTCAAAACAATTTGACAATTGCTTCAATTTAGACTCTTCCGTTTTTCCGTTTTTCTCAAGAACCCAAAGCCTTATTCTACTATATTTATCCGATTTCACCAAGGGACGAGTTTGCCCCACTTGCTCAACCAGAGTCTTACTTTTCTATTTTCTTTTCCAACTTGCAACTATTTATCTCTTACCTGTTTTTCTCTGTGTGTGTGTATGCTTTTATTCAATGTGTAGGTTTTCTGTGTGCCTGCATGTCGAGAACAATACCAACTATAGTCCTTTACGATTTTAGATAATATTTTTAGCACTTGCACGTCTTTCACTCTAGATTCGGCTATTCCTTAAAGCACATAACACATCTGTTTGCACCTATGAAACATTCAGTTCTGTCGATCTTTAAAATTATTATCTGATTGAAATATACAATTTTACATGTTAGTATCAGGACTCAGAATCATTTCATTAAAGCTAAATGAAACATTCCTCTATATGTAATGCGAGCATCTACAGATGTTCCATAATATATATTGTAGTAAATTCAAAATTCGTATTGTTTTCGATATTCCTTTCACTATTTTTACACATTTCATAATTATCTTTGATCTTTGTTTCTGAATTTCCCTTCAAGTTATTCATTAAGCAAAGGCACAAAGGTTGCAAATATTTGCAGGTGTTTCATTCATCAGCCCCTAATGTTCGGCAGGCGATTATATATGCATCCAGATAGTAGATAATCAAGAGAATTAGTAGTTTGAAGCGTGTCTTGCGAGTTTATAGATACTATATCTATATCTACATCTACAACTATTTATATATGCAGCACATGCCAACTTGTTGCACATTTCATTTTAATTTCGTTGACTGCCAGTTAATCATGCTTGTGTCCAACTAATATCAAGTTTAATTAACAATAATATTAATTATTAAGCCACATTTTAAGCAGAAACAGCATCAAACAAGCACCTCAAGCACATAGATGCTGTTTAACTAGTTTAGTGCTTTTCACTGTGCTTGTTTTTCATTTGTACTAAAGTTCAAAGTACAAAGACTTTTGCATGCTTTTGTGCTTGTGTACATAACGTGTTCTATATTGAGTTAATCCGTAGAGTCTTGCGTTGCTGCATCTTAGTCGAGTAGTCCTAAGCAGAGCAGCAGGCGAATCCATTTGAGACTGATTTTGGGCTCAAAGGTAATAAATGTATTGTGTGCTTTATACTGCAGCGCGTTCTATCTATTGCTACGAGTGCGATTCCTGGACGGATGCGCGCTGCAAGGACCCCTTCAACTACACGGCCCTGCCCCGCGATCAGCCGCCCCTGATGACCTGCAATGGCTGCTGTGTGAAAATGGTGCGACACCAGAGATCACGTAAGTAGCTGCATATTAGGGAGGCACATCCTTGTCGCAACCGATGCTAGACACATGCAAGGGCATCGATATGCCAGGATACGCCCTTATACATGTCCTTGTCTTACAGCCTACGAGGTGGTGCGACGCATGTGTACGTCACAGTTACAAATCAATTTATTCATGGTCGATCACGTGTGCATGATGGAAAGTTCAGGCAATGGACATATGTGCTTTTGTGAGGAAGATATGTGCAATTCTAGTAAAAGTTTATACTCATTCGCAAACGGTTATCAACATCTCATGCTCATCACAATGCCATGGCTAATACTGCTAGCTAAGTTTGTGCCCAGATAGATCGACATCTAAACTCAGATTGCAGGGCATTCGTTAAACCCAGAGAAGCGTTAAAAAGTACATAGAGTTACACCTAGACACGAGACATACACTCTATAGATATCATGCCCAACACACTCACACACACACATTTACACATTAGTTGAAATTGATTTGTAGTCAAGTTCTGATTATTTAAGTTTCGCATTTCAACCAAATGTAAATGATGTTGATTTTCGTTCTGCAAGCACAGTTATTATCAAGTAATTAATATTCAACGAGTAGATCGAAAGTTTTGACTGCACACACACACACACACACATACACACATTTAAAAGACGCCCCCCAAAGGGGGCCCCAATGAATGCCGATGCATATAAGACTTCTACATGAAGAAGTTCTGCATACGACTCTCTTACTTATATACTATATACTATATTACCACAGTCCAATGAATCAAAATGCGAGCTTGTTGCACTTGCCCGAAAGCATAATTACATTAATAATTGGTACTTGGTACTTGGTACTTGGTACCGTGTGCCTGGTTCTTGGTACTTGGAATGTTTGGTACTCGAGATCCATCAATGATATGAACTACTATTTGAAATGCATGTTGTTAATGCTAAAGCATGTAGCGCTTAAGTAGGTACTCGTATCTGTAGTTACATTTCTTCAAATTTTGTTACTTACATTTATAGAGTCCCAATGAAATGAGTCACACATTTATCATACATATGTACCATAAGTAAGCCTAGTAATTAACTTGGCATAGAATACATACCTAAGCAAATGTATAAATTTCGTTTTGTATATATCAGAGTGCCCACATTGAATCGGAACTAATGGAAATTGAAATTTAATTTGAAATTGAAATCGTAAAGAAAAAGGAAAGATAAAGTATTGTGCAATGGTCAAGTCTGAAGTATGCTTGTCAATTGCCGCATTAACTCAAATGAAATTTGCTCATCAAGTTTATTCCAAACGTCAAGAACTCCATATGCATAACGTAACTTTACTCTTACTCTATCTAATCTCTAATCACTAAGCTAAGATCTATGTCCAATCATATCACAAATACTTTCTCTCCAGGAGTACCTAGACACGCCACACCAATTTAAGTTCAATGTCCAGGCCCAGTAGTCGCTTAGCTCCTGTATAAAGATTCCTATTGATTTCACTCTCTTTGGTTTGTTATTCAAAAAGTGATAATTAGCCAGTAAGTAGCCCCCAAGAACACCCTGTATACAACAGCTCGAACGATTCGAAGTTTACAACAAGTTGTTGCTAAAATTTTGAATTGGAACATTGAAGACGGGGCTGTGTGTACAGGGTGTTGCGCAGTCGGGCAGCCCGACTCTGCTGCCCTGCTCTTTTTGTTATTCATGCTAGTGATAGTTTTAAAAGAAAATCTCAAATCATTTATGTACTTATACATAGTTAAATATAGCTTATGATTTATTTTTCTTTACACATAATTATAATTATGAGAACTTGAATTTGTATTCTAGGCGTAAAAAAAACCAAAAAACAAAAAATAAAAATTTCGAATTTTCATTTATGTAATAGAAAATTGGCTTATCAGAAATAAACATTTTTACCACATACATGCCTATGTACATGCTGCATATGTATGTGTATGTATTTGCTATACTCATTTTGAAATTTACTTCAACTCTCAACTTTGCCTTATTTCACATCACCTAGATCAACTTTCTCAACTGCACCTTACATTTGTAATATACTTTAGTGCTGGCTTTAGTTACTAACCTGCTATACTAATTATTCTTGTAAAAACAAACAACAAACAACATCAGGACATGCTTGAAAGCTTAAACAACTCATCTCCGTCCAAGCGTGGAGCATGCTCTTTACAATATAGCCTAGCCATACGCCCCGCAACTTCCCCCAGTCTCCCTAAGGTAAGTCCCCACGTAGCACCATTCTCTCATTTCGATCGCCTGTCGAGTTGGTACTGCAAGGACTCGAGTTCAGGTCCAAACGGGGACCCCATTCTCGGCGTAGTACACTATCAGGTCCCCGAAATTTGGAAACCAAATTCATCTGACACTTGGAAAACCTTTGGTTTTTGTATAGTTCATTTATTCTTCGTTTATCTATTTATGTTTTGTGGTATGTTGGTTTCTTTGACTATAATATACATATAATATAAACATATAAAAATACATATATATTTAAACAATTTCGGTTTGTGAATGTGGACAATATTCTTATAACCAGTATTTGATTGAAAGTTAATGCGTTTCAAAGTTTTTAACAAATTAACGAACCAAATTTATTTGCATCAATTACAAGAAATGCAATCACCATACACAAATTTGTAGTGCAAAATGAAAAATATATAATATCATTTTAGTTTAGTACTTTTTGTAGTTAAACATCTCTCTGAATCTGTTCCTCTCTCGCTCTCTCTCTCACACACACACTCTCTCTCTCTCTCTCTCTCTCTCTCTCGCTCTATATATATATTTATCTTTATCTATATACATACTCTGATTAGCTCTATTCTCGAAACTCTCTTTTCTTTAACAGTCTTTCTACTAATCTATACTTCACAAACATAGAACTCTAATTAGACACCTCCGTTGTTTAGTTAAAGCAACAACACAACAAATCACGTTCCAAATGAGATATGCACTCGTTACTGGGATTGGGATTGGGATTGGGATTGGAATCGGATCAGGAATGGATGTAAATATACTCATTCAAAGTTGGCCAGCACGAAGGGGCCACAAATGTATATATCCACATTAGATACCAATTAACCTAGTCGATACTTTAGCCAACAATTGTGTGGGTATAGCAAAAGTTCCATCCGTTTCAAGTGCATATCGAACCAGTTAATAATTGGGAAACCCTACAAGATCTAGAAGCACAATACAGTCTAGTCTTAGCCATAGCCCAAGCAGTTCTCATAAATCTATCGTAAATTTTTACTATGCTAGGCGCGTTTTTAATGCAATCTTAATTATTACTGTGCCATATTAGAGGCCGCAAATAGTCCCGTTTTTTTTGTTTGCCATTTATGATCCATAAATTCCTCACAATACAAAAAGCACTAAATTAATATCAAAGACTTTACCAATATAGCAGTTGCCATTTTAAGAATATTGGTATTGGTTGTTGAATATTGTAAAAGAAAAACCAACAAAAACGAACTTGAGAAAAACCAACATTTCCTTAAAAGTCTACTTTTTGTTTCCTAAGTTCAGTTCATTCACAAATCCTGAGACGAGCCCGAGCCGCTTTCTTTCCAATCATCAGTTTTTCCATATATTTTGGTTTGTTTTCGATAATCACAATCATATGTACATATGTATGTACATGCCTACATTCATACATACATTCGTACAAACATACATACACATATCGGCAGACTGTGTACGCATATATACATATGCTCATGCATGTACTGGTCGAAGGCCTGCGCTCAGTTCCTCATTTTGCTCAATTCATAAGCACTCAGTCGCTTGTGTCTCTCCCTACCTCTCTTTCTCTCTCTCTCTCTCTCCCGCCCTCTAGCTGGCAGTGTGTAACAGCTGCACAGGCGTAACAGTGTGCGGGATTGTTTTTTGTCGGCTTGGATAGGCGAAAAAGCTCTCTCACGCAGCTGCTGCTTGTCGTGCTTTCGCTCTCCCACTTGGGAGACGCGCTTCTCCATTACAACTACCGTTAAACGCTATGGTGCTTTTTCACATACGCCACCACTGTCTGACTTAAATTTTTTCATCATGTACGCCATCGCAAACCATGACAGTGGCCGCAATGGCGCGACAGCTGCTCCACAATCGCCACACTTGTATGTGCATACATACATATGTATATGGCGATTGTGGGCAATCTGCGCGCGCACATTTGCGAGCAACTGCATTCCGTCGGCTTAGCCCTGTGCCTGTGTGTGTGTGTCTGCTGGCGTCATGCCAGTGCAAGCCGAGCGCACTCTGCCACAGGGCCAGCCACCTTTGTATGTATAATATGTGTACGTCCTTGCGACGTAATCAAAACATCAGCAGCAGCAACAGCAGCAGCAGCAGCAGCAACAACAGCAGCATCATCAGATTGGGCATTGACAACAAGAAGAATGGCAGAATCAACTGTGGAGCCAGTGCTGCCCATCAACAGAACAACAAACGAGGACGAGCTTTAAGGCTTTTAACTGCTTTTAAGGGGCTATTTGAACACCAAAAAGCTTTTTATTTCTTAAAGCAATCAAGTCTTAAATATAAATACGCTTTCCATTTAATTTGATTTGTTTTGCCCAAGTCCTTAAACTTTTGCAAATTTGCGATACTCCTTGTTAAGATCTTAACTAATGTAAGTGTTGAACATTATGAATGTAAAACATATAATTAATCAAAAAAAAAAATACAAATCAGCTTTTGAAACACTTATAATTATCCCGACTCAGCCCAAAATTACATTATTGTATAAGAGTTTCTCAAGGCATCATTTATATTTATTAAACGGTTACTTTATAAGTACCATGCTGATCAGAAATCAGAGTTGTTTTGATGTATTCTTTACATATTATGTTATGTTATTATTAAAGTACCTTAACAGCGATTAAAAACAATTTGAGAAAGGCGGCTGCGGAAAACTTGACTAAGTATTTATTACTTTTTACAAATAAAGCGCAAATAATGTGATTTTTCTCGTTTTCATTGGGAATGATTTAGCTGCCTAAAATAAATATACAGCCCGGGATGTTATTCCTCATCGTGAAACAGATAATGTAAGCAAAGATTTGTGCAATCTTCAGGGACGGAACAGGAACAGGAACATATTATCATATTAATCAATATTGTTTATTATCAATCAATAACATTCAATAGCTGACAGAAGCTGTTTGCTATCACCCCTGAGGACATTTCCTTGCTGTTGCGTGCATGACAAAAGCTTATTGCCTCTCTGCCAATGAAAGCTAAATGATACAGTAGTGCGATTCGGGCAGTTCTTACACACATCTGGACTGCTTGCAGCGGCAAGCAGAATACATACAGACATTTTCATGCCTATTTTTCCTTACAGTCTGATATGGCTATATTGACCTCGCAATAATAAGTCAATATACTCAATAAGTAGTATGTAAACCTAACGTGTCGCTACAACTCCAGTGCTCTGACTGTATCCTAAGAGGATAAAATAGCTTCGACACGGATAATGATTAACTTGGCAGCACTGTCAATTTAATTCATAAAAATTCATCCAATCGAATTCAATTCAGTCTTTTAATTTTGTTGGCAGCACTTTGGATTCTTTAAAATATATACATTGGTATGTTAAGCTAACAACTTACTAAAATGCTGAAATGGGCAACACTTTAAAATTTTCCAAATTATTTTATGAACATTATTTTTAATTCCATAAACATTTTCCCATTCGTTTATTAACTTTATTGGCAGCACTACGCGAACTCTATTTAATTTCACATTATTCTGACACAATTATACAGTTAAGGGTGTCACGCAGCAAAATAACTTAAATCTAAACAAAAATTAAAACTTAAGTTAACGCGGGCTTTAAATGATCGGAAACGATATCGTGGGAGAGCCATATTTCGTTAAGTATTTCGTCAACTAAAAAACGAGGTAATCGATTGAATCGTTTTAATCGATATATCGTTAAACTGATGTTGATCTCATCACTAGGCCGCTGGTAAATGCTGCCCGCTGGTCTTACAAAATAATAACAATTTTTGGACAAATGCAGTGGTTACATATGCTCCTGTTGTATGCATTAAATGTAGAATTTAATTCTGAAATTTTCAGCGCAAACCCCATTCAAATTCGTCAAATGCAACACAATCTAAGCTACCCAAAATAATTTCCATAGCATTACGACAAGCGTTCAACTCCGAAAACACTTTAGTATCAATTCGTGATGGCCGCCCGCCATTAAGTAAAAACGTGTCCGCAGAAGAAAAACAATTTCAAACGTTTTTGTTGACGAAACTGTCAAAATATTGCTTGTTTCGCTGCGGAAAACAAAAATACAGTGGAAGCACATGATTTCCACACAATTCCGACTTGTCAAAGTCAATAAAAGTGCAAAAGAATGTGCGTGAAAAATGTAAATCGATTTTTTTGTTTGTGAAAAAAACTTTTCGCTGCTCTTGCCTCTTTTTCGAGTGCAGCTCGCTAGAGGGCGGTACTAGTACACGCTTCGGAGTCGCAGAGTTCTATGCCGTGCTATCAGATCTTAACGCCGTTGTTCGCTCCGCCGATAACTTTTGTTTTTTTGTGCACCAGGCTAATAAATAACAAACTAATTTAATTGTGGTGCCAAATTATTTTTTCTGCATGTATTTAATGATTAGTTTTAATGTTATGTAGATAATATTTGTTATCGTTGCGCTATAGCCGATTTTAAAGAACGCCGATGTTGCAAACAAACAATTCGCGGCCTGGAAATGCTACGCGCCGTCGTTTCTCTTCGGCTCTGGCCGCCATTACTGCTTCCAGCAAAACCACGCTATACGCAAAATTCGTGAAATTTGTGTAAATTTTTTTACGAATTATCAACAAAATTGTGCGTGCAGGTGTGTGAAAAGCGCGGTAAAGTGTGCTAAAAAATAATTAAAACGGTATAAAAAATACCGCCGCTGGAATATATTAATGCTTTGGCAAATAATTGCAAAAAACAAAACCCACATGAAGTGCTACGTTTTTTTCGTCGTATTTTGCAGATAGGCTTCGTGTTTTTTCTTCGTGCAATTCGCCGCGTTTGTTTGGGCGAACTCGCCGCGAGTGTGTTTGTTTATGCCGCCTTTTTTACGCTCGCATCGGCGGCGCGGCTTTTTCTGCTTCTATCTTCTCGCGTTCCCTATGATTTTGCATTTTTCGAGTGTTTTATACGCAACTACAGCTCTTCTTTATTATTCATTTCACACACTGAAAAATTGCGGGTTTCAGAATGAAAATGATTCATACGTTTTGTCAACAACAAATTGACGATCTCATGTTCTCAAGAGCGTCAGACAATAACAAAATTATGCGTGCATGTCTGTGAGTGTTTTGCGTAGGAGTATTTGTATATATATATTGCTTTAAACGCGTGTGTGTGTGTGTGTTGTGCAGTTGCAAATGAAAACACGGCTCAAAATAAATTTCCCGCGCGCGCTTCAATTTGTTAAATCGGTTTCGCTTGTGCCTGTGTTAGTGTGGGTGCGCTTGTGTGCGTTTCGTGTGTACGTGTGGTTTGTTTACTTATTTGTTTTGTTGTTGTTTTGCAGATTTTTATCAGCTGCAGCAACTAACAGAACAGGAATACCAAGAACAGCAACAAGAACGCAACAAAACGCAACTGGAAGTCAATAATACCAACAAACAAACATTATTAAGAATAAAGATGAACTGAAATGTGCAAAATTGATCAACGTAATTATGCCAATTCACATAATTTTTTCGATTTCAACGTGAAAAATGTCGTCGACACAATTGCTGCACTCGTTATTGTTGTTGCTACCACTGCGTTGTCGTCGTAATTGCAATAAACTAATCTCTTTGGCCCTGTTGTTGCTCTCAGCGCTGTTCGCATACAACGAGCAACGACAGCAGCAGACGGCAGCAGAGGCAGCGGACGACGACGGCAGCAGCAGCAGCAACAGCAGCAGCAGCAGCAGCAGCAGCAGCAGAGGAAGCGGCCCAGCAGCAGCAACAACAAGAACTAAGCCAACAGTTACGTTGGACACGCCTTTGTATACAGCAGTAGCGACTGCAGCAGCCGTGGTCAAGCGGCGTTCCAACAAAAAAGCCGCCAGCAGCATCCAGAGCCGGGACGTGGGTACGGGCACGGAAACGGGCACAGGGGCTGCGTATATTAGCTGGCACAGCAGCCATTGCCACCGCAGCCCCGGTGCTCATACGGAGGCACAAGCAAAGGCACAGGCAGAGCAGACGGTGCTGCGTCCAGCAACAAATAAGACTCGCTCGGCGTTAGCGTTGACGTCGTTACATAAGCTTAAGAGCAGCATATCTCCTCCATCCATAGACGCTTCAATTTCGAGGCTAACAATAGCAACAGTAGCTGCAGCAAAAACAAGAACAACGAATCTGTTGAAGGGCTCCTGTAAAGAAGCAGCAACAGAAGCAGGCAAAACTGTAGGAATCTGCTGTAGGAATCCGCCGTTGCCACTGATCGTTGCAGGATCAGCCATTGGCAGTTGCCACTGCATAGCATCGATAGCAACTTAAGAGCCACTATCACCATCACCCACAACAACAAACAGATAAATAATCAGACAACATTAGCAACAGCAAACAATTCCACACACTTAGCAGCAAAACGTTCCATACAACAATCAACACACAACATCAAACAACAACAGCCACAGCCACAAAATGTCGAAACTATCGTTTAGGGCACGTCACTTGGATCCGTCCAAGCAGATGCCCATCTACTTGGCGGAGGAGCTGCCCGATTTGCCAGAGTATTCGGCCATCAATCGCGCTGTGCCACAAATGCCTAGCGGCATGGAAAAAGAGGAAGAGTCGGTGAGTTCTTCAAGTCGGTGGCGCATGCTTTGCTTGCAAACAAACTATCCAAATATAAATGGCAATTAAATTGATTTGCTAATGAGTATTTACACATTTACAGGAGCATCATCTGCAGCGCGCCATTTGCACTGGACTAATCATACCCACGCCCGAGGTTCTGCAAACGGATCAGCCGTTCTATGATGCCTATTATCCGCCGGACTACAAAATGCCCCGCCAAATGATACACATGCAGCGTAATTACTCATCAACTGTCCAAGTTGTCTCCGTTTAATTATCAATTTCATTTGACGTTTTATAGCCCTGGGCTTGGACACGGAGGTGCCGGACTATGACATGGACAGCGCGGACGATGACTGGCTGAACCAGCAGCAGCGCCTGCAGCTAACCGAGCTGAGATTCGAACAAATGATGGATCGGCTGGAAAAGAGCTCCGGGCAAACGGTCGTTACACTCAACGAGGCCAAAACGTTGCTGAATCAGGACGACGAGACTAGCATATCTGTGTACGACTATTGGCTGAACAAGCGCCTCAAGATGGTAAGATCTTAAAATGCGGAACACAGTTCCTTTTACCGATTACCAATGTCTTCTCTTGTAGCAACATCCGCTGATACTTACCGTCAAGACGGAGAGCCGACCGGGGGCCAGCTCCAATAATCCCTACCTGGCGTTTCGACGGCGCACTGAGAAAATGCAAACACGAAAGAATCGCAAAAACGACGAAGCCTCCTACGAGAAGATGCTTAAGCTGCGGTAATAATCAGGAAGCACCTGTTTGTATGTACATTCGATTAGCATTTCTCCCTTTGTGAAACGTTACAGACGCGACCTGCAACGCGCCACAACTATACTGGAGATGGTGCGGCGGCGTGAGGAGACAAAGCGTGATCACCTCAAGATGACGGTCAATATCTTTGAGAAACGCGTTGAAATGCGCGACTTCAACGGTGCAGTCTACTCGGAGCTCAATGCCCAATACAAGAACTCGAGGTACGTGTCATTTTGATGGGACACCTGTGACAATATCCCAAATCATTTGGCTGCCCATTCATTATTAGTAACATTTTGTGAAGAACATAATTAATATCAATCATTAGTCAAAAGTTAGCCAGAATAGCTTTATTTGCCATGACTTAATTCTGACGAAAGGATGCATTCATTTCAATTGAAAATGGGGAGTTTGGATAGTAAAGGAAAATAATTATGTTATAGTATCTGTTGTTATAGTATCTGCAGTAAAGTTATATAAATAGGTTGTATCACATAATTGATGAATATGATTGATTCATGTCGAGCTTCAAAGCAGTATCACTTTTCAATAACCTGTCTCAACATTTTTCAGACCCGTGTACAATTCCTTGTATACGAATCAATACTCACAAGGCGCCACGGCAGCTGGCACAACAGCTACGGGTGCTCTGATGGCCAGCGGTGGGGTGCTGACTCCGGGCATTTTGGCAGCGGGAAGCAACAGCAACACGGGAGTCTATGCGCAGGCGTCGCAGTACCTGAACACATCGAGTCTGACAATGGGTAAGTTCAGCGTGTAAGCATGCAGAATCAGTTTTTATGATGTTGGTTCGTTTGCAGAGGGCATCAGTGCTGGCAGTGGCAACGGGAGCAGCAGTCGAAAGGAGAAACGGCCGTACAAGAAGCGCAAACACAAACTTCCGCGGGAGAAGCAACTGCAGCAGCAGCAACATCAGCAGCAGCAACAACAACAGCAGCAGCAACAACAGTATTTGCCAGGTCTGGGCCTGGCGTCGTCAGCTTCGGGCGTTTCGCCTGCGCATCTGTCCCATCTGCATCACCTGCATCGCCAGAGCGCTTCACCGGCGGCCAACGAGTCGATTGTGGACAGCGAGGAGGAGGACTACCTCGGTGTCGGCGCCCAAAATGGCAACAAGCTGGGTTCCGAGAGCGAGGAGGAGGCGCCGTTTGCATTTAGACGCAGGCCGAGGTGTAACTACCTGCGGGTAAGCATACATTGCATGTTTTTATCGAACCCTTGGCTTATCCCTACTCACAGCCAGGCTTGGCTTAGTTGGGTGTTGGTTCGAAAAACAATATATATATACATTGTAATTTTCGAACCTTGCGGGAAGTACACTTGCTAGTCGCAGGATTCGCCGGCTCCGGCAAAACTTCCTTCCGTGATTTGTACGCAAGGATCTGTTTGCGCTCACAGATCTCTTCTACTTCTGGGTTCGCTCTTGAAACAGTCCTGCGTATCCGCAAGAGACACCCGGGTACAGTCTTACCTTACACAGGTCTTATCACTGTACTGTGCCAGTATCCTCGCTGATTTTTAGCACATAACACGCTCTGTAAGGAATAGGCGCTAATACAGGCGGCTAGTTGAGATAATCGTTTAACAAATAAAGGTTCTTAAACCTATATGATATGAAATATCTAACAAAAGTTGTTCATATATGCTGCGCTGCTTCTTACCTGCTCCCTAAATGGCCATAACTTATTCTTATTTTTCCCTTTGTCATTGTCGCAGACGCGTGGAGCTGACGAAGGCCGCTGGCCTTGGGAATCGCCCCCTGAGAACGCTGAGGAAGAGGCGCCGCCAGGTGCGGCCGTTGGGGCTGAGGCTAAATACCGCTATACGTTAACATCGATCAACTATTTCAGGTGCGTAACACTCTTGTGATTTGGCATTATTAAATTTCAGAGGTACCAAATGGCTAATATTTGTAATTTTATAGGCCACGCTGTATAGGCTTTGCACGCCGGCGTCTGGGGCGCGGCGGACGCGTGCTGCTTGACCGGGCCAGTAGTCGTTATGACGACCTGTGGTCGCAGTTCGACTATACGGTGATGGACAGCGTGGTGAAGAGCGACAAGCCTCTGAAGCACCAGCATAAACAGCAACTGTCCAAGCCCAGCTCCCCGCCCACCGTAGTTGATCTGCCTACGTGCAAGGAGTCAACCGCGGACGCAATTGCAGCACCCGAGGCGGCGCTCCCCAAGGTTGAGCCGGCCAGTGAACAGGTGCTGCCCAAAGAGGAGGAAGACGATGAGGGAGAGGATGAGCTGTGCACCGAGGATGAGAACGTCTCGCGCCTAAGCGTCTACAGCTCGGCGGTGACGCTGGAGCAAAGTCCCTACGAGATGCGCATGAAGCGTCGCCGGTTGCATCGCAAGAAACAGCAACTGCGCGAACTCAATGCCGCAAAGCGTCTCAAGAGCGCAGCCATTGAAAGCGAAGACGGCGTGAGCATGGATGATGGCATGCCGCGGCTGCGTCCACTGCCCCGGGCGTATTTGCAACGTTTGGCGCAGGCCCTGCATTCGTCGTCTCAAAGGCAGGCGGAAGAGTCGGCGGATGCGCATGCTGTGAGTTTGGAGAAGCAGCCTCAGCAAGAGCTGGAGCTGAAGCAGGAGAACTGCGATGAGCTAATAGAGCAGTCACGCCACGCTAATCATCAGCACCACCGTTCCAATAATAATAACAACAACAACAACACCGTGTTTAATAACAACAACAATAGTAGTAGTAGTAGTAGTAATATGAATAAGAATGTTAGCATTAGCGAAAAATTCAATGTGATAAAAGTGGAGGAAGCGGATGCGGACGGAGATGATGGGACAACTCTGAATGAGCAGCCGGTGGCCTCTACCTCGGCAGCGGCAGCTGCGGCACGCGCAGCCGAAGCGGCAGCTGCAGCAACAACAACAACAACAACAACAACTGCAATTGGATCTGCAAATGCAACAGTCGAGGAGGTAGCAAGGACGATAAAGCGCGAACTGATCGATGCAGATGACTCTAACGAGCCGTTGAGCAGCATACGCACAGCGGCGTCCATGCAAAATCAGCAGCAGCAGGAATTGATGGACGACGATGAGGCCGAAGATGACGTAAATCTGGCACAGCTTAGCAGCATAATACGGCACACAGCGGTTAAAAAGGAGCTGCAGGCCCAACAGCAGCAACAGCAGAAAAGGCAGAAGCAGGAGGAGAAACAACAGCAGGAGAGCCAGACACGTTGTTTCAACCAGATGCCCGATGTCATACGCCTGCACAACAAGCAACTGTACATTGATGCTGGAGGAGATGCGACCGCGGCGCCAACGGAGGACGACAACGAGTCGTATGACTATATGGGCGGCTTGTCGCCCACGTCTAGCCAGCGGCTAGACATCTGCAATGAGCTGCTGTCGGAGATCAGGCGAGACTGGCTGCACTTCCGGCCGAAGACGCCCACGGACGAGTTGTCGGACAGCAACCCAGGGGACGAGGGCAGCGGTAACGGCAAAGTTTGCGACAGCGCAGTCGTAGACTGGACACAGGATACGCCCATTAGCCTTGAGTTTGGTCTTTTGGGCAAGTGCAGCGACAACGACGACGACGCCGCAACCGACGCGCACTTCATGAGCAGCGCCTTCAAGTACACGGATCTCGATGCGGATGTGCAACTGCTGCAGACTGCCTACGGGCTGGACTACGCGCGCGACAGTAGCAATAGAAGTCCCGACAACACTAACGGCGACTGCTCTGACTCTGGCTCGGGCTCGTGTTCCGGTTCTGCGCTGGAATTCAATCTCAGCGGCGGTGATTCACTCAACGACATCAACAATCTGTTGGGCGATGAGCACATGCTGGTCAACATATTGCAGGAGTGCAGCGCAGATGACCCCAAGGCGCTCAATCAGGCTACCAGCTTCTGGAACGGCATTCTTGACGGCGAAGCGGCTGTCGACGAGGTTGAGAACGCCGACAATTTGCTCGACTGCAAAACGGCGCCCGTCTCCGACTTGAAGCGCACTGCGCGCAGTCGTGCTCACGAACGAGGCCCATCTGCGCCGCTGGGCAGTTCCAGTTTCACAACGGCCGAACACCAGTCGTCCTTCTTTTGCCAGGCACCGCCCGTCAAGCAAGAGCCGCCGCCAACATTGCCAGACACCGTGCCGTCGGAGATCACGTTGCCCATCAAGCTGGAGCCAGCGGAGGCGGCACCCACACCGCCGACGCTGCTGGCACATGCAGCGGCACTTACCTTAACGACACCTACGCCGCCCGCCATTGTAGCGCCAGCAGTTCCAGCTCCAGCTCCAGCTCCTGCAGTGCCAGCACCAGCGCCCACACCAGCTCCAGCACCATTAGTTGCCAGCACTGCAGCAACGCATCTGCTTAACATACCCGCCCAAATCACAACGCAGCATCAACAACAACAACAGCAACAGCAGCAGCAGCAGCAGCAACTGCCTCAGCAGCCGAAGCCTACGCAGGTAGCTGTGACGCAGCAGCTGCTGAATCAGTTTGCGGCCACCGCGGCGCCAGCTGCCACACAGCTGATTGCGAGGACAGAGTTCGTGAGCAGCGGCACGGCCGTGGGTGACATTGTGACCATAACGCCGCATACGGGCAGCAGTCCGTTGCCGACGTTGCCTACCTTGACGCCGCAGCAGCAGCAGTTGCAGCATCAGCTGGCGCAGGCGCAGCTACGCAATGTCACCGTGCAGCAAAGACAGGCGACACCCCAGCAGCAGCAACAGCAGCAGGTGCAGCAGCAGCAGGTGGTGCAGCAACAGCAGCCCCAACAACAACAACAACAGCTGCTGTTCCAAATGCAGCGTGACATTGGCGGCTCGCCGGCCGTAATCTCTTCGCAGAGCATTGTGACTTCGCGCAGCGGCAATCATATGATATACACGACAAGCAGCGGCGAGATTATGACTGCGGCGGCACAGGTGGGTGCCCAGAAGGTGACATATGCCATACAGAAG
This sequence comes from Drosophila novamexicana, assembly GCF_003285875.2. Lineage (NCBI taxonomy): Eukaryota > Metazoa > Arthropoda > Insecta > Diptera > Drosophilidae > Drosophila > Drosophila novamexicana. The sequence goes on along the minus strand of NW_020824765.1, from coordinate 4,048,774 downwards.
AGCAGCGGTGGTAGCAGCGCCTCCATTGGACCCAACACTGTCATCACGCTGTCCAACGTCAAGCTGCAGAACGATGACAGCTCTTCGTCCTCGTCGGCCAACTCGAGCGTTAATATCATCAACACCGCCAGCGGACAGCAGCTGGCTGTGCACAGCATTTCTGGCATTCAGCAACAGCAGCAGCAGCTCCAGCAGCAGACAACAACAAGCACGCCTCTGATTGTGGCCACGCCCACGCGCAACAACGCCCACCAGCAACAGCAGCAGCAACTCGTGTCGCAACAGCAGCAGCAGCAGCCAATTGTTTGGCGTCAGGTGAGTGGCACCAACACAGCGGTGGCCACGACGGCGGTGCTCTCGAGCACCACATCGGAGTCGCCAACGGCCGTGGGCAACAAGATTCTGTGGACGAGCCGCACCACACAGAAGCGGCAGCTAAACGGACCCGAAAACACAGGTGAGTCGTCAGTTCTCAATTGAATGCGCAGCTCGATTATTTAAAACCCCTTTCGAGCAACTATACCCCCTAGGTTGTGTATTGTAAAACGCAAGAGAGTGAGGGAGCTGCAGTGTTGAAAGTTGATGAGAGAGTGTTGAGATTTATGTGGCATATAGCACACGGAAAGTAACAAAGGCGCAGAGCAGAGGAGGAGGGCAGAAGTGCAGAGAAGAGAGTTGAACCAAGCGGAATTCCTAGTTACAAAAATGTAGATATCAACAAAAGCTAATTTTTAATATTTTCCAGTTCTGCTTAGGAGTGAAAACCTTATTTTGTGAATAATCACAAATGAAATCGGGCTTTTTTCAGTTTACAATGAGATATTTAAATATTTTCAAGGAAATACAACAATTGAGTAGCATATATTTATGGGTTTGATTGTTTTGAATTAATAATTTCAACTAACATATTGTGTTTTTGCTACCTTTTTGTGTTGTCTTAACTTTTTGATTAACTGCAGAACACATTTCCCAGATCGATAAATAATATAGCATACCTATCGGGGCGCACATTCCAAAAGTGTTTAATTAATCTTGTAGTGCTTCGTGTTCGTGTGTTTCTTTAACAATATCCAACAGTTGATCAACGCAATTAAAGTATTTTTAATAATCTATCTTTTGTTTCGTCAGAGCGATATTATTTATTGTAGCTGTAAAATATCCTGATGGCTTGCTTATTAATTATCAATTATTTATAATTTTGCTTACATCGGAAAACAATTTGAAAACTATCATTTGGGAAGTATCGCCACAAATGTAGACTACAATTTCTCTTCTTGGAGACCGTGTTTGAAGAACATAAAAACTGGAACGCTCTCGCCATTTAGTTCGCGATATTCGCACATGGCGACCATGCCATCGACGTCCATCGACTCGCCTGTAAAGAATTGCAATTCCTTGAATCTGCCCAGAATGTCCTTCATTGCCTTGTTCATGTTGGTTTTGAGCACATCCACTTCGTTGGGTGCATTCTCCTGCAAATGCTCTAGCACCTTCTTCATATATTCCTTTAGGTAGAGAGTGAAAGACTTCTTGTCTGCGAATCCAAATGATTCCTGCAGACGATGGTTCAGTATCACGTCAACGCCACTTTCTACGGCTGATTCGGTGCCCTCATCGGCCTCCTCGGCCGATGGATTGGCACCAGCCAGGACAATGTTGTCCTGATTACGGCTGACCAGCTTTCCATACACTTCATAAATAACATCGTCGACCAAGTTCATTTTGTACGTGTCCGTGAACATCTCATCTCCGGTAAAAATATCCTTGTAGACTTTCATGATTGCGTTCGCTTGGGCCTCTTATATAATCGACTCAAGGATGGGATTTGTACTTGACTCGTAATATCAATAGCAAGGACAGAAATCAGATATATCGACAGCGAAAAATGCGCTGTATAAATAGATTGAATTTTAGAATAGTTTGTATAACATGTTATTTAAGGAACGACTTTTTTCTTTATGTCTATTCCAAATATATTTGACATATATTACGAAGCTGACCAAAATTAAAAATTCCGTTTAGTACTGATATTACAGAGCTTTATAATTATTTTGTTAGACAACAAAAACGGGACTCATTTTTCTTATTATATTCTAACTCTAATGTGCATGCGACCACAGGGTTTTTTAAAATATCCACCTGCGAGTGTGGAAAATTCGTGAAAAATAAACTGCACTCTTGCCAGGCAAAGTTTGTATGAGTGAAGGTTATATTTTCAGCCTTATGCTGCTTATCACAGCTCTACATTATTAGTGAAACGGGCGGAATGGGTGGAAAAGGCTGTTTGATAGTATAAAAAAGTGTATTCGGGCATATGAATGACATATGTATGTTCGTTTTCCCTAATGTATCGTTATTGGCGTGTTAAGTTTATTGACATATTTTATTATAAATAACATCGGCATAAACATATATTTACAACTGCTGTTTTTTGTTGTCCTAATATTTACGAGTGTTGTAGTTAAGAAAAAGTTATATCATTATTATTTATAGCTTTTATCGACTTTTTGTTGAGCCTTCATAGTTTGTTTTGTTGCACTTTGGGACTGTTGATCAGCTTGTTACTATAACTATTGTTTGTTTGGTTTTTGCAGATATTAACAAGCTGTTGTTGAATCGTAAGTTCTCGCAGCGCAAGGTGGGTCAGCAGGTGGCGCAGCAGCAGATCCAGCTAACGAAGCAGCAGCTGCAGCAGTTGGTGCAGCAGGAGGATGAGCTGGTGGCTAGCGGAGCTGGCGAGCAGCTCACCCTGCAGGAGGGCGGCGATGCACTGCAACAACAACAGCATCTACAACAGCAGCAGCAGCAACAACAACATCAGCAGCTGCAAAAGATCAGCAAGGTGATCAAAATGGCTCAGTTTCCGCTGCTTGTGTCGGACCTAAACCTGCAGCAGCAGACGGGTCAGCAGCAACAGCAGCAGAAGCCCAATTCGGCAGCGGCCATTGCGGCCAATCACAACTATAGTCTGCAGCCGGCGACGGCCATAATCACCTCACAGGCGGCGCCACAGCAGGCCAACAAGATCTTCCTGACGAGCAACAGCAGCGGCGGCAGCGGCGGCAACTTCACCATTGCCACGGCCAGCGAGCTGCAGGCAGCGGTGGCTGCCAGCAACGCGGGCCAGCAGAAGCTACACTACAAGGAGCTGCCCAATGCCAATGTCAAGCTGAACTTTGTGAGCAGCGCCACAACAGCGAATGCCGCTGATACGCTGGTCAGCCAGACGTCGCAGCAGTTGGGCTCCACTACGGTCGTGTTGAACAAGACGGGCGCACCGCTGCCCGCCGGAATCCAACAGCATCAGCAGCAGCACCAGAAACTCAAGACGAGCGGTGGTCAGGTGCAGGTGCCGGTCTCAACGGGCGACAAACGCGTGCTCTACACCAGCCTGTTGAATGTGAAACCCTTGCAGAAGAACAACAGCGGCCAAATGCAGATGCAGCTTGGACCCGCCGGACTGCAGCAGGTGCTGCGCGGCCGTCTTAACAACTCGGCCATTCTGACGCGAACCCTGCCGCTGGGCACCACCGTTAACAGCACTGGCGGCGGCGGAGGAGGCACTCCGACCACTATTCGACAGCTGGTCACCAGCAATGCTAACAATGTGGGCAATGCGGACGGTATTGCCAAGGAGGTGGGCAAGGTGCACGTGACCGTCGAGCAGGTGATTGCCAATGCCAACAATGGCGGCGTTGTGCTGCCCACCAACACCAATAACAACAACAATAACAGCAACAGCAACAATAACAACAACAACAACAGCAGCAGCAACAATGCGAATAGCAGCAGCAACAACAACGGCAGCGGAACAGGAGGAGGCGGAGTGAATGCAACAACGGGCAACGTGAACGCAACGCCGACAATCAACAGATGAGACGTGGACACCAGCTAACATCCAATGGCAAGTGGAGGTTGTTGCACCCTGAATCTGCCCAGTGGCACCTCGCTCAGCCTGGCATCGGCGGGAGCTGCGCGGTCGAGTCCGCTGATGGTGGCCCTGGGCCAGCTGTTGCAGCCGCCGCAGTGCTGCTGTGCGCTCTGCCTGGTCAAGCTGGGCAAACAGACGTCTGCCTAGACGGCAACAGCTACTGCTAATACTGCAGTTATATAAATATATAGATTATATATATAGAATTTCATATGCATATATACAAAAAGAAAAACCTACAAATATTCGGTGTGAATATAAATGTGTGAGACCCTCCTCCTTCTCCTCCTACTCGAGATACGCCCCAAAGGTTTTCCAAATTATTGTAACATACGGCAGATCGGATGGGAAGGAATGCTGGTGGAGAGGAGCCGCGGCGGGCTGGGCGGTATGATTTAGTAAATCTTATGATTATTATGTAATTTGTAACTCGTTTTGCTATAGTTGCTTTACTTGCATACATACAAAACTAAACGAAGAGCAGCAATAAGGAACACTTGTGTATAAATCTATAATGAGAAGCCACCAATAACGAAAAACAAAAAAAGTTCGCTTAATTTTAGATATGTGTGTAACGATTCAGGTCTTATTTTCAAGATCGCCTAACCCTAGAGCCTATATATAACTATATATATATACCTATATGTATATATGTATCTAAAATAGTAGCGCTCAGCCCCGCACTGGGCAAATCGAAGCAAACCAATCAACCAAGCAACCAGCCAAGCAAACCAACTAAACTAAACTATAAACTAATAATAAAAAAAAGAAACTATAAACAACTCATTTGTTAAATAGCAAACTGTACATATTTGATAATAATTTTGAATGATAATGCTAATAAATATATTTTAAGTGATACAAAATAATGTTAGTTGGCATCTCAACACACACAAACACACACACACACGTATGTATATATATATATATATTTAGTGTATATATATATATAAACCTACACACACACACACACACACACATGGACATTTGGCATGTTAGCTTTCAGCTCATGCCGTTTCAGAACCACGCGCTTTAGCAATGCTGCCACGCCCACTCGATTGGCGTTGGCAGCGTGCGTTAACAAAATAAAAGAAGAAGTTAAAATATATATAGATATATATATATATGTATACATACATATATATATATATATATATTTGAGGATGTAGTTGAAGGAGCAACATTTTTCAATGTACGTAAATTAAATTAACTTATGCTGTAACAAGAATTAAACTACATTTAGTTATTTTAACTATGAAATACAGAAGGAACGATGGAGAGTGAGAGAGGCAGAAGGGGGAGTTGCGAATTCGATAAAGATTTGAGAGATCGATTGGGCAAGAGTAAAATGTAAACACATACACGTATACACCTACACACACACACACACACACACATAGAGAACACTATTAATGTATGCTATAATTAATATTATTATTATTATTTTTATACAAGGTAATACTTTTAATTGTATCTGTAATTGTAACTGTAAAACGCAGAAGCAGAATTCAATGCTTGTGCATTTTGAAACGATCAGTAAATATTTTAAATCCAAAACCACATCCGAAAAATTATAATAGAATATAATATAATATACAAATAAAATACAATTAATATACGTAGTTGTACTTTCTTTAGTGTGTAAACTAGCATTGTAAGAGTAAGCGATAATAAATGGAAACAAAATGCAAAACTTAAAAACAATTAATAAACAAAGCAAAACAACAACAACAAAAACAACAAAAATACATAATTACGGCCGAAACACTTTTGAAATGTTTATTTATTTTTGTTGTTAGCATTATTTGGATTTTCCTTTCATGTTTTGTTTGTTTTCTTTTTTTTTCAGTTTTTAACTTGAAATAAGAATAAACAGAAAAAAAATTAAAATAAATGAAGACATTTGTGAAAAAGCTTTACACACTCAACTCAACCCCGACTTCCGCTATAGAAAACTAACGAGTCCCTGTCTAGATACTTACATGGACACATAGATACATGCACGCACACATAGGCATCTGTAGTTAGTGTGTGAGGCAATGCATGTTTGTATATTGTACCTTACATAGCTTAACATAAACAATTATGAACTTAATATGTATAGATATATCGACGAACGTTTTAAGACTAATAATACTCAATACACGTAAATACGCAGACAAATCGGGTTCCTTTTGGATATTTGGTTCTATTTGCATTATTTTGTGGGTTCGACTTGTTTCTACTCCATAAATCAAATGTGATGTGTATTTTATGATTTAGAAATTTGCAACTACAATTACGGGTAAAACGCGAAAAAGGAAAAATAAAAAAACAAACAAAAATTTAATAAGAAATTGTCTATTGAACAAGCAAATATAGGGAAGAAAATTGTATTTGAATATACTTATATTTATACTCACATACAGACACACACACACAGACTGTTTAAATTTTGATTGAACACAAATCAAATGAGAAAATAAGATTACAAACAAATATATATATATATATATATAAACATTTAGATTTGAACTCTCGTTGTTGCATGGTTTGTTTTTCGATTACTTTCGGCAGCAAACAAATTGTATTATCGATCATAATGTAAATCGATCAGAAAGAAAATAGCTTTGATCAGACGCTCGTTTGTTAGTCTGGGGTCTGTTTTTTTGTTTTCCGTTTTGTTTTTTCCATTTCCATTTCGTCTAGTAGCTTACATACTCGTATTTGTAAATATGTATTTAAAATATATATACTATTTTTTATATGTACTTAATCGTTTTTAAACTCTTCTTTTCTACACAATAAGCCAAAGATTCGCACACTAAACGATTCTGGCTGAAATATCGAATTGTAATTTTAACAATTATTTACAGCGAATAACAAATACACTATCCCACACAGACACACATGCAAAAAGCACAGTTGCAATTTGAATTCCTGCCATCCCAGATACCAGATCAAAATTCTCGAACACCCGATTACTCCCAACTCCCGACTCCCAACCAATAAAGCTACTTGATAACGCTCTCTAATTAACGGATATGTAAAATTACCAAACGAGTATTAATAGCTTAAATATGCATATAGTCTCTGTATAAATCTTCAACTATTTACAAATTGGTAATCCATTTCAAATATGCAGTCGCGATCCAGGACTCAATATCCCACACGCCACATGGAACCTATTGGGCTCCTCGAGCAAAAGGGCGCTGAGACATTGGGTCCAGGTCGGAAGTCGGCTGGGGCGACTGCACAGGTATATAAATAGTTATTGTTAGTAAATCAAATAAGAAAACTGGAAACGCTTGTTGTGGTAATTAAGAAAACTAAAAATATAATATTAATAATAATAAAACAAAAAAACGAAGAGAACAAATAAATTACAACAAATATCTCATATGATAATCTACATAATAGATACATTAACTTGGTACACTGTAAAAAAACAAACTAAAGCACAACATTATTATATATAGTACATATAAATCGTATGTGAAATAAAAATAAATTAATGTTTATAACAATAACAAATGGCATAAGCGATTTTAACTGTTTCTTGCATAAGCTTTTCAATACGAATACCACACATACAATTTAATATATATGCCCACAAATATACACACATAATACATATTTAGACGCGTACGAGAATGGTTCCACAATTCGATCGGACAACCTATCTCCGCGGTGTATATATATATATATATATATATAATTAACAGCGGCGATTCAAAAAGATATCTGAACAACCAATTGAAAGCAAAATAAATCTATAAAACCGACTTGCACGATTCTGCTGGTATGTTTGAGGGTTCACTCTAATCTGTTGTTGGGCCTACAAAATAGAATATTCATCTGGGAAAAGTAAATTCGACTTGAGCTAAAAGAAACCTTTGAAATAGGTTAAAAAATCATTTCTGTTATGTTGTAAATTTATGTACGTATGTACTGGAGAACATTGTCCTGGCGGATGCATGATTACATCGGCTGGACACCGTCTCCTTGGTGCTCGGCGCAGATCTGTATTCGCAACTCATCCGACCGGGATGGATGCCCAGTCTGGAGGGAGCACCATATTCGGATGGTTCCTCTCCGGGACCTGCAGCCATTGACGTCAGGCGGCAGACAGCTTAGCTCCCTCCTTGTCAAGGACTTCCTTTTGCCAGGGGGCGTAATGTTCATGCCGTAAAGTATACTACGCTTACGCAAATCTGCAAATTCTGTCGTTTATATGGCTTTCCAGCCTCCAAGCGACATAAATTGCAGATTAGACAACAAATGTTGAACCTAACAAAAGACTGAGACTAAAGCCCAATTGAAGTTAATGTAATATGTATTGTCATTTGGAGCTTAGGCATAAAAAGGGCAATTGAAATGTGGCTAAGCTAAGAAATGAAACTATTTTGGCAACACTTTACGTAAGATGTTTTCGTTTATTTGGCGCACTCTTAATCGGACGGCTCGACGGCAATGCAAGTGGCTTTTGCCAATTTGGTTAATGCTTGGAGCTGAGTGCATTAGATGCTGCGCCTATCTGTCAACTGGCAAAAACGGCGACTGAGCGAAAAAACACGTTCAAATTAAAATTTCCACTTGCCTCTTGAGCAGCGATCAATTAACACTCGGCTGGCCATAAAGCCGGGCTAAGTGCCGGAGCTGCCAACCTGTTTGTTTACTTTGCGCCTCGTTAAAATCAATAAAGGCAGCGACTTGTTACAAAAATTAAACACGACTAGAGGATACCCCGCAACAGGCGCAGAGCTGCCTTTTTATTCTAGCTTCCTTCTAGATAAACCAAGAGAAGAACCCTTAGCTACTATGGGAAAGACTACCAGAAGTAACTGGTGTGTTTATTATGGGATCTTTATGAAATTTTCAGGGCATAAAAGTAACATCCTAATGTGTGTGCATACCAAGGCCCAAGGCTATATCTGGAATGAAATAAGGGCAGGAACGGGGGGAAGTGTTTCAAAGTTGAAATATATTCCGACTTGTCCTGTGTATATTATACGAAAGAAATCTTGTGTCTTAAGCTATTGTAATTTACGAGTTAGGCATATAATCGATATTGGCGATATTATGAAAATGGAAGGAGATGTGTAAAAACGAAACGTTTATATCCAAATTCAATTCTGTGGTATTCATCCAAGATTGACGAGCTTTATACTTTACGTGCTTGGATCTCCAAGTATCTAGATACTCATGCCTGTTACATATACTCGAACCAAACCAGCATACCCGTTATACCCCTTTCAAATGGAGCCAAAAAAAACTCAAGTTGAGTTTTGTAAATGAGCGCTGCGTATCCAGCTGAAGCCCAGCCGCAGATCAGTCCAATAAATAAATGCCAGAGAGCTGAGTAGTCGAATCAAAGGCAGGCGCTTTGCATGTCCAACGCCAGCTCCAGCTTCAGCCGACTCCAAGTTGGATGCTGTTGGCCAGTTGCCGTTTTCCGCCGCCCTCACCTCATGCTGCTGCTCCTCCGGCCACACTCCGGTGTGAAAACTGTTCGTTTTGGCATCGATTTCAATTTCGCATGCATTTGGTGCGTTTGCTGCGAAGGCCCATTGCCCAGGCGAATGCTAACTGGCATTGGCAACTGCAATCGGCGTACTGTGGATCTGGTGTTAAATATTTGAAAGCAACTTCGTTGCAGTTGTCACTCACGCTTGTTGTTGTTGCGATCTCAAAAAGAGCAACAGAAGCTCATTTTGTTGTCATGTCGAGGTGTCATGTTGCAATGTTCCAGCTGGCGGTTGCCGTTTCCAGTTTTCAAATTTGCAGTTGCCGTTGCCGTTTGGCAAAAGGCACAGCCAAAGCCGATGCCAAAAGCTCAGCCATGAAATTCGTTAACGGTACGTTGACACTCTCGTATCAAGATGTGTCCAACTGCCTAAGACGCAGCACATGTAAATCTGTGACCTTTCGCCTTACCCCTGCCCCCGTCCCGCGGCGCATTGCAAATTACCAAGCTCGCGATTAGCATATGCCCCACAATTGAAATCTCATGCACTGATTAGGCGGCATTAGGTCGCAATTAAGTAAAACTTCGGCCCCAAACATCCCAACATCAACAGATATGCATAACATATAACACACACATGTGTGCTTACCCGGATCGAGGGTCGCTCCATTTCTTTACGATATCTAAAATCAAAAGCGATTAAATTTTTCCTATATTTAGTCGTTGAAACATTTGTTTAATCTTTTAAAATAAACAGCTTTTATAGAGACTTTTAACAGAGAGCTTTAAAATTAATATTTAAGAAAGAGATTGAATAAAGAACTTATGCGATGAGCTTTAGCATTAAGCTTTAATCATGAGCTTTAACAATGAGCTTTAGCAATGAGCTTTAATAAATAGCTTTAATAATCAGCTTTAAACCAAAAATTAAACAATCTTTGCCCCCATTTCCATCCTTAAACTTATTTAGACATACACTATCTCGAATTTATATAGCTTTAAGCAAAAACATTTTTCTATAAGCGAAGCAATTCCACATAAAAGCACATATATCAATGATGGACAGAAAAAAGTTTCAGACATTTTGTTCTTCAGCAATTATTTCATGAGGAAATAGATTCCTTTTTATAAGCTCCCTTGTCTGTATTCTAAAATATAAATAAGTATTTCTATATCATATTATATTATATTATAAAGAATCAATACAATATATTGGATGATTGTAAGGAATAATTTCTCGAAATAGAGATCGAATTTGAGGCCCATTCGAAAGAAGAATTCGCATTAGGTAATCAGGCAACCCTCGCTGGCGTCCTCCGAGGCAGCATTTGGGATGCATTTCTCCATGGGTCACAGTTGGCGAGGAGCACAATGCCTTGGGGCTTGCCTAATTTGATTGCAATGCTTAGATTTGTGTCTGGCTTGGCGCAAACGTGACTGAGAGTTGGAGAGTTGGCCCAGGGCCTGCTCGGCGCAGCCTCCTTTCGATTTGGATGTCTCGCGCTCCTTGCGAATCTCGGCAACTGCGACTGCTCGCCACAATTTTCGCTTGTCGTATTTCGCTTTTAATTGGCTACATGACGTGCCAACTGCGCCTAGGACGCCAAATAACATGGATTCCGGAATGCAAGACATCGAGTTCGCTCTCCGTTCGTCTTCGAGCCCCTCTCCCGCCTGCCCACAGCCTGGGACATGGTCCTGGTACGGCATCGACTCTGCCTCGATGCTGCTGTGCGCCATATTTTGCACTCAATTCCAGGTGCTGCCATCTGCAGCAGCTCCTCCTCCTACTCCTCCTACTCCTACTCCTCGTTCACCTGGTGGGAAGGTGTTGCTGCAGCATTCAAGCCCGATTTTCATTCGTTTGTTTGTTTGTTGGTTTTGTTGTTTGCTGACTGCTTCGTTAACGTTGTCATGAGTTGATTTAAGCCACTTTTGTTGGCCCCCGAGCGAGAAACTGTGTGAAATGGAGGTCTATTTCTTTTCGGCTAACCCCTGTTTGACAAGTTCAGGCCCGATTGCCGCCCCCTTTCCAAGTAAGTCAACTTTGTACAGAGATAATAAGTGTGTGTACTATATTTTTTATTATTAATAAGATGTTCGCCAACTTCTAAAATCAAACCAATGCCTCGACTTAACTTAGACTTGTGAGCCTGGTTTTTCACCGAGCCCAGATTTTAGTTCGAGCCTTGGTTATGCCCCCCTCTTCCCTGTCTAAAAGCGACACAATTTAGAAATGAGTAGTTCTAGATAATATAAATCTATCTTTGCATCTTTTCAGATATTCATAGTTCTGACGAACTACTCAATCAGGCAATACATATCTTTGAATCTTTTCACATACTCTTTTCCGGCTTAGGTTCACTTTTTAATCGACGAACTACTCAATCTCATTGGGATTCCCATTTGAAGCTGGGTTGGTTTGCATTGGCTTGGGCTCTGCATTGCTCAGATTTATCGATTTGCAGCAACTTTATTACCCGCGTCTAATTTGTTATTCCGATATTCCAGTTGCCTGCTGTCAGTCTCAATGCATCAGCTGTCGAGGAATTGTCAGCAGCAATCAGTTCTGTGCAAACATCGAGTAAATTGTATTGGTTTCTTGTTCTTGCTCTTGTTCTTGTTGCTGGTGCCATGTTGACATTTTGGCCAGCACAGGAGGGCGGAGGCAAAAGTTAAATGCGCTTTGGCACAAGTTTGATCGATTTCCGGGGCCGGGTCCAACACGGGTCAGAGCCCGCCAATTCGCACGTCAGATTTTTGTACGATTCCTGTTCGACTTCTTCCCAGGCCGGCATTTTGACCCCTTTAATGAGCCCCGACCCCGATCCGGGTCCGTCGCACAATTAACCGTTAAACATTATGTCCGGAGAAACATTTCTCTTAATTGCGAAACGGAGTCGCTTTCATCGCCAGCATTTCGCATTTCGCGCGAACTTTTCACATTTCTCATTTTGTTATGCAGCTGCCGAGGCCGCGGGGCAAACGCTTTGTTATCCGACTGCACTGAGAGAAATATCTTGCCTGTTTCACGACAAAAATATAAAAATACAAATATGAGTTAAACGAATATATTGATCTCTTAGACTTGATTCTCATTGTCTCATTTTTGTTTCGATACGTATTCCGCGCTTTTTCCACAGTTGTGAGTGGAATTGCTTAAAATTCTGTGCACTTTCATCACATGAATGAACTAATTAATTAATTTTTCTTTACCTTTTCGAAAGTTGATGCTAAGACTAAATTTGTTAAACAAAAAAATGTAACTCGAATCCATTTTATCAATAATAAACTATATTTTTCTTTTGTTTTCCAACTGACCCGGCAACGCCGGGCTATTTTCACTCGCTGTTTAAATAGCCAATTTCTCCAAGTGTGTAACAAGTTTACATCTCATCATGTGCAACTGCATCTGCATCTGCATCAGGATCAGCTTGGCCTCCGAAATGAGTTCGTCATGAACAAATCAATTTTGGTGCGCATTGAACCTTTCCCAGAAGACCGTTAAATGTGGCAAAAATGCAAATTTCCTGCTTATGGCAACGAGAATCCATCTGTTGCCCAGTTGCTCGGCTCCGCAGTTCCTGTCTGCAAATGCAACTGCAACTGCAACTGGAGACCGAGGCTGAAGTCTGACCTTTGCGGGTGACTCTCTGCCATGAATGAAAACATTTGTTGTTGTTGTTGTCGCTGTTGTTGTTGGTGTTGCAGCGCCGCCAGAGCCCTGGGGCCGGAGCAGGTGGAAAGATCATCGGCATCGTCGCGCCGTTGCAATTGTTGGCGTTAATAGTTTTGTTGCTGCATATTTTCCATGCTGATGATTAAATTGCGATAAATTTTGGGCAAATTGCAATTCGCGTACAACAAATTGCCCAGGCGTTAGTATCTGGCCAGAGATATGTACGTCTGCATAGATGGCCAGATCGCGTGGGCGTTGCATAGACTGGGTGAAAGCTCTTCCTACTTTCCGGGCGTGCTAGCCCGTGTCCAAAACGAATTGGGCCTTATCAACGATAAATCAACTATTTGTGTTTGCCGCTGGCCAAGACAACAATTGACACACGAGACAGGGGCTGCGGCAGGGGCAGGGGCAGTGGTGGTGGGGGGGGGGGGGGGGGGGGGGGTGGCAGCAAAGGGGCGGCAAATTGCATGCGATTGAAATTGAATGGTTTAAATGGTCATTTCAATGGCTGCAATTTAACAAGCCATAATTAGTTGATTGTTGTATTTACGAAATAAACAAGCAGCAACAACAACAACAGCAACAACAACAACAATAACAAACGACAAGTTTGTTATAAACGCCAACTGACAATTGACATTTGCATAGGCCGCGCTGTCGGCGTCGCGACGTCGGTTAAATTGAAAGGACTCGCTGCCTGTTAATACATAAATAAACAGGCGTTACAAACTGCTCACAAACACTAGCGCACACACACACACACACACACAGACTCACGTACGCGTAGCCATCACACACATGTCCGTGTCACATGAAAACGGATGGGCTCTGCATTTGCGCTGCTTTGCTGCGCTGCTGCTGCGCTGTCAGCGCTTTCGCTTTGGCTTGTCGGCCATATTGTGTCTGCCTCTCTTCGCTCTGTCTCTCTCGCTCTCTCTCTCGCTGCTCACAAAAGCTCAACTGCAGCAGGCACCGTTACTGTTGCTGCTGCTGCTGTTCCGTGCTATTTATTAACCTTTTATTTAATGCTATTTGCTTAGAGGTTTTACTCGCACGGAGCCCCAACAAGCTGGCAACAACAAAGGCAACTGATGACAGGCCATCGCCTTGCAATTACCCTTACCAGTGCCGGGCCGCACCGTTGCGAACCGGGTTGGTTCGGGGCCAAGTTGGACGCTCTTGTATGTAATTAGGTGATTGTCTGTCCGGTTCAAATGTCGCGTTTGTTTGTTTGCCTTTCGCGTGTGCACTACGCTCTTTTGTGGCGCACACCCATACAAATGCAAGTGTGTGCAAGTGTGTGCATGTGTGTGTGTGTATCTTCTAGGAGCTGGCAAATGGGAATGGAGCGCGAGGCTGATCGTTAAGGCGGAGCGCCAACTTGCAACTAATGACAGATGATTGCGGCTGTTGATTGAATGCAAACTGAATAGCTGTATGAATGAATGAATGAATGAATGTATTCACTCACTTGTGTGCGTGTTAACTTCGAATCATTTTGCGGCTTACGAAGTTTTAAGAGCTGTAATTTTCATGTTTCATCAAACAGCTTTTCAGATTAAGCCGACAATGCCTCAGAAAAGCTATTGAAATAATAAATGAGCCTGTTTTTAAGCTAGTCACACGATTAGTTTTAATTTCAACCCATAAACTTTACTCAGCCGAATATCAAAGAAACTCTTACGTATACATGAATATATATTTCGAGTGCCCAGCTTAGATTAATACAAACATATTCAAGTCGCAATGTTTGGGCAATGCAACTTTCATGAGGATCGGACCTTGATTACCGAAGTTATTATATTATGTATTGGAAAAAGTTGAATTTTCTTGCTGTTCTTCACTTATTTGTGCCTTTCGTATTCTACATCCCTCAAAAGTTAATTTATAAATACGATTTACTTCGTGTTTATTATATCCAAATGTGAGTAAGTACATACAAATTGGAGGGTATAGAGCGCAGTACCCAAAAAGTGAATTATCAGACCGAATTCCTCGTCTCTTGCCCCGAAAAATGTTCAAATTTATATACTTCAGACGGGTAAATATACTTTATGGGGTCAAAGAAGCTTTCCATTCATTAAGTTACTAATAGAAAATCGAAGCTGCTCTTGACTAGTCAATATCAGGAAAAGCATTGGAAGAAATCCATGACGGGTTTTAAATAGAAGTCAATTTAGATATACAAATTTAGTGCATTTAGATTTGTAGATCTAAAAAGTTAAGTTAATTAATTAAAATGATTAAAAATGCCAAATTTTTAAATAATTGTGAGCAATATCTTAAAATAAAGTAGGCTAAAGGTTATAAAACAACAATTACAATGTATCTAAAATTGTAGCCAGCTCCAATTGGATGTTGTCCAATAGGATTGTGTACTATCCAATTAAATTAACATTTAAAATTCTGTTAAAGGATAGCTCTTAAACTTAACATTTACTCAATTGAATATGTGTGCATGTAAGTGCCTGTTAAACAGTCCAATCAGACAACACCCAACCATCCAGTTGGAGTCAATTTGTATGGCAAGTGGAAAACCGTTTAGCTGTCAATTAAATACAATTTCCACATGGCTTTTATTGATTTTCTCGCTCAACGTGAAGCGAGTTGGTTAAGTCGAGGGCAATCAACGGTTTTCATCATGTGTTAATTGCAATTAGAGCGGCTCGCCGCCATATTTGTTACGTGTGCGTGTGTGAGTGAGTGTGCGTGTGTGTGTGTGTGTTTACGTACATTTGGTATTCAAATATCGATACATGGGCGTATTTTGTTGTTTGCTCGCCAATGGGCAGGGCAAACATAAATTGAGACAAATTCCCCATGACAAGAAATCAAAGCAGAGCAAAGCAAAGCAGAGCAAAGCAAAGCGGAGCAGAGCAAATCAAAATGCGAGCCAAATAGGCCGCTTGGGGGCATTGCGCAATGCGCCGACCGACACAAATTATTAATTTGCGCAACAGTTGTAGCCATTTTGTGAACTGACTTATGACACAGTCATGTCCATTGTTTGCTAAACGGCATTAGACAAACAACAGCAACAACAACAGCAAGAGCCAAGGCAGTCGCAACGGCAACGACAACGACAACGACAACAATCGCGACAATCGCAATAATAAATGCTACGATTCGATTAAAAGATCAGCACAAACGAGAAGACTGCAAAAATGCAATTCCAATAAGATTGACAATGAGCGGCTGCCTAACGAGCCTGGCGGCGGGTGCAAGCGAGAGGGCAGGCAGTCAAAGTCGGGCTTGCACTCCTCTTATGTTGCTCGTTTGTAAGCAACATACATTTTTGCGCGTCAGCGACGACAGCACTAAAGGTTCAGCTCTCTCTCCCTCTCTCTCTCTCTCTCTTCAACTCTTTTTTGCGCTCTCTCCCTTTGCCTCTTTCGCTGGCTGACGTTGTGGGTCGCAGTCGCAGTCGCAGCCGCAGCAGCAGACTCAGAGTCGGTGACTGCGCTGCGCTTTGTTTAAATAAAAGCCTCTTTAAGTTTATCTATCGGGGCGCATCTAAATTGTGTGGGGAGCCCGTCGCTCTGTGCGATTATGCTATTTGTTGCTGCGACTGCGCAGTCGGCAGCGACTGCGATTCTCGTGTAATTTTTTGCCGGTGCGCTTTTATTTTGCTGTTGCTTTTGCTTTTGCTTTGGGTCTTTAGGAGGTTGTTGTTGTCCGTATTGCTGTTGTTGTTGTTGTTGTTGTTATTGTTACTTATTGCTAGCGTTGTACGCTTCATGTTTTGATTGTATTTATTTTAGTTTGAGTAACTTTACTTTTTTGCTGCTGCTGCTGCTGAGCTGCTGCCGCTGCTGCCGTCCATTTCTGATGAAGATTTTCTGCGCGATTAACTGGCGAGATCGCCTTACGCGCGCTCCACGCGGTCTCTTTTATGTGAAAAGCGTTTCGTGCGCAGCTTTAATCATGTCTCTTTTTATGGAACGACGGCGCGACGGAACGACGAATCGCTGGAACGGCCATCGGGTCGGGGTGATGGGGCACATAATGGGGAACGGTTGGATTTCGCATTGCGCCGACATTTGAGCAATTGCGTTTAATTTTATTCATAATTCGTGTCTAGGGTTTCTCGACTGCTTTTAATCGCTGTATAATTGTTGCCTTCTCCTTCTCGCCCTCTCGCCCTCTCTCTCTCTCTCGCTCTCTCTCTCGTACTGTGTGTGCTGCCAGCTGAAATTAAGCTTGATTAATTTGTTGGTTGCATTATCGACGCGTCGGCATCTGGGCCCAGATCGGACCCAGACCGGGGGCCGCGACCTGCGCTCCACTGACTGGGCCGGAGCAACAAAGTTATTAAACTGGATTGGGTGTGCAATTGGGGCGTGGCAGTGTGCCTGGCCAGATAATAAACCGTGGACAGCTTTCGATGGTCGACGGCAAATAAAGAAAAAAAAACACACACACACACACTGGAATTTCTATTTTATGGCCAACGGATGTTGTCTAAAGAGCTAAAAGCAACTTTTTAATGGCCCATTTTGAAAGATGAATGCAGATAAGATAAATTTAGCTTATTAATTAGTTGCCGACACACATACATATGTACATATGTGTATGTATGTATGTATGTGTGTGTACACAAATAATCAAAGCAATTCAAAAGGGCTGCCACTTGAAAAACGGTTAATTTGCGAGGCTCAACATAACCTCAACACAGTCATAAGCCTTTGTGCAGTACGTATGCTGTTTGTATGTATGCACATACCCAGCATGTGTGTGTGTGTTCTGTAGCCCAATTAGACAAGCTCACGCACACACATGCACACACTCTCAGAGACGCTCGAGTGCATGAATAGTTGTGAACAACTCGATGTGTGAAGCAAAAAAGGCATCAAAAACAATTATGAAATCACAGCAGATGTTGGAACAAAATTGTGGTGGTGATTTATAAAGCGCAGGCTAAAAACAGCAACAGCAACAGAAACAGAAACAATAACAAAAACAACAACGGCAGTGACATCAAAAAGCGCAAAATTTTGGTTTTGTGTTTTATTAAAAGAAGAAAAACGAAAGACACGAATGGAGGCAGCAAACAGGGACCCAAGCATGTGGCATGTGTTACACATACAAGGGCGAACGCACACACGCACACACGCACACCAATTGGTTGGTGTGTACGCAAAAAGAGGATGGAGTATGCCACTAAAAGGACTGCAGATGCGCAGCCACAAGCCAGAAACTTATGTACGGTGGAGATTTACGACTTAAATGCTGCAGCGCATAATCAAAAAGACAAGCGCAGATGGAGCTGGAATCGAAGCTGTGTGGAGCAGCAGCAGCAGCATCCGCAGGAGTAGGAGCAGCAGCAGGAGCAGCCGGCAAAAGCAGCGACGCTGGCAGTGCACTTAATTAACAAATATACAAACACTTAACATAACCTCAACTGACAGGCGGTCGGGCTAGCGGGCAGAGCGCTGGATGAGCGAGACAACGCTAGTGTAACAATTGCCTCATACCCTCGTGCACACACACATCAATAGAGTGCGAGCGCAGCTCGCTGCTCATTGGATGTTCGAAATGCGAGAGAGCGGCGGAAAAGAGAGCGCACGAACAATGTTTGGTTGCGTGCGTGCGCGTGTGTGTGTGTGTCTCTACCTGTGTGTGTTTTGTTCTTATTGCCGTTCCGGTTTTGGGCCCTGTGGCTTGACTGGCGACTGCTCGCTCTTGCTCATTTTTGCCGTCTCGTTTAGTTGCAAGTTCGCGGGAGCTTCAGTTGGTTCAGCTGACTGGCAGAGCGCACGTAACGGAAACCGGGCGAGAGTTTTATTGTTTTTTCTGGACGCTTTATAGTATTATGTTGAATATTGAAAGCCAGACGTGCGTGAGCGCCATCTAGCGGCGAGACGATCACATCCTAACGAATCGAAAGTGCCTCTGCGTGTTTGTGTGTGTGTATACGTGTATGTGTGTGTGTGTGTGCGCGGGTGAACTAATTGCGAATTGTAAATACCGATACTTAAAAATGCCGACGGCTTTGCAGCCACTGACACAGGGCTAGCCGAACATCTGCCTCGAGGCAAAAAACCAGCAGCAGCAGCATTGCGTCCATTGAAAACTGGCTACACTTATGTCCACGCTGGCCAGCAGTCGCCATCCGACGCTGAATCTGACACTGAAACGCAGCCCCGGGAACCAGCAGCGAGAACAGGAAGAAGGAACGGCGGGTGCAATGCATCCCGATTGCCTGCCACTGCCATTGCCGCTGGGCCCAGCTGGCAGCCATGGGAGCAGTCCGCAGCTACAAAAGCCTGAGGATGGCGAGGAGGACGACGGCTCCAACTGCGACGAGCATATGGTGAACATTCTGGACGACCAGGAGCCCAACGAGGAGGAGGACGAAGAGCTCGACGACGCCGCCAGCTGCTGCAGCGAGAACAGCGTGCTCAGCGTGGGCCAGGAGCAGTCCCAGGTAGCTGCCGCCCAGGCCAGGCAGCGCCTGCTCATGAGTCAACTCTACCGCCCGTCGGCATTCAGCAGCGTCTCCAACTCTCACTCCCACGCCGCCGAGGAGCCTGGCGGTGGCAGTCCCTTGCCCCACATGCCTGCGCCGGCCAGCTTTCAGGAGGAGTTCCTGCGCAAATCGCAGCTCTATGCGGAGGAGCTGATGAAGCAGCAGATGCAGCTTATGGCCGCCGCCAGGGTCAATGCTCTCACAGCCGCCGTGATGCCGCTGGGCGGCCTGCGCGGCCCCAAAGTGTCACAGCAGCTGCAAATGGCCGCTGCGGCGGCGGCAGCTGCCGCAATGCGACCCACTTCCGGGCAGGATGCACTTGCTCAGCTAACGGCCACCGCGCTGGGCATTGCCCCGGCCGCGCATCCTCACCAACTGCTCATGCAACAGCAGCTCCAGCAGCAGCAGCAGCAGCACCAGCAGCAGCAGCAGCCCAATCCCTTCCAGGCGCAGCAAAGCAACCACAACTACAACAACAACAATCTCAACGAGAACATGCACGAGCGGGCGCTCAAGTTCAGCATCGACAACATCCTCAAAGCGGACTTTGGATCACGTCTGCAGCAGCGCCTGGCCGCAACCGGGGCAGCTGCTGGAGCAGTTGGCGCAGCGCCGCTCAAGACGCCTCGAAAGGCCGCCAAGCCCCTGAACCTGGTCCAGGCGCAGTCGCAGTCACAGTCACAGCCAGGTCTGCAGCTGCAGACGCAGACGCAGCCCAGCCTGAGCTTCTCCAGCACGCTGGCCAACATCTGCAGCAACAGCAACGACTCCAACAGCACCGCGACCAGCAGCAGCACCAACAACCCGGCAGCTGTTGACCTGGTCAAGTCGCCGAGCGCCACGTCGCCGGCGCCAGCAGCGGCCGGCGGCAAGGCTTCAGAGGATGGGACAGCCGCGACAACCTCGACATCGACCAGCTCCACGCCCATTGTGTGGCCCGCCTGGGTCTATTGCACGCGCTACAGCGA
The DNA here is from genome assembly GCF_003285875.2 of Drosophila novamexicana. Taxonomy (NCBI): domain Eukaryota; kingdom Metazoa; phylum Arthropoda; class Insecta; order Diptera; family Drosophilidae; genus Drosophila; species Drosophila novamexicana. The sequence continues at coordinate 4,028,278 of NW_020824765.1, read as the reverse complement.
CCGCCCCAGCTCAGGTGAGTGGAATTCCGACTGAGATCTGCGTGAATTTAGTTCTCACCTAAAATTATGGAATATAAGTGGAAGCATGGATTAGGCTTAGTTGCTCGAATTCGTATTCCTGTATTACAATTGGTTTAAAGTGGGACACAGATTAATAACTGTAGTGAATGAAATAGTTGAAATATTTAAAGGATAACTACACTGAGCGAAAAAAGTCCATAATTGCACGTGAATCAAGTACAAACAGTCTTAAAGTGAGTTTATATCGGTCAAAATTTACTCAAGTTTGCATCTATACATAAAATTGTTTCTTGAAATATAAAGTCAGACTACTTAATATCGAGGTCATAAATATGTTTGGGTATACAGTTATGTATATATATCCATATTTATTTAGAATTGGCATCAATTATTAGTTATCTCAAGAGTGCAATGTGGTATACTGTTCAGGTATACTTAGCCAAACTATATCTAGATTAGCTATATAATATAATTATTAATAATGCTCGTAATTTCTGAATGAGGAATCAATGTTTCTCTGATCAAGAATCTATATACATTATGGGATACAAGGTATTCAATCTCTTATTAAAACAATATATCATTAAATAATTTTTATGGGATTTTGAATACTTTCCTCCTAGTTTAATAATTGATTATGTAGCTAGATACTGTCACTAACCTCCAGACAGGAAGAGTGCAGCAGCTTTCACTTAGCTTAGCTTCACAGGGTATACGGGGCAGAGAGGGTGCTGAGTGGGGAGTGTTGAGTAGTTGAGTGGTTGAGTGGTTGAGTGGCTCGTAAACAGTTAAGCAAACAAACTGGCAACCACAGAGAAGTCCACACCACACCACACCACACCACACCACACCACATCGCATCGTTCAGGCAACGGCGTCAATCTGCAGCTCATTAGTTTGCAACCACCAAAAAAAGGGGCAACAGCCGTGACACGCTCATTCCACACCATGCCACAGCACTGTGAAAGGCACCCTCACCCTCACCCTAAACCTCACCCAAGTCCAAGTCCACATCCACTTTCACATCCGCAGGCGCATCCACTTCCACTTCCACTCATGAAGTGTCTGCTCGAGTGGTTTTTATGTCCTTATGGCTTATGTAACATAACTTAAGCTCATTATGCGAGTGCCTGTGTGTGTGAGTGTGCGTGTGTGTGTGCGTGTGTAGCACCCATCTGCCACCCCCTTTCCAACACTGCCCAACAATCATGGCACTCATGAATTTAGTTTATGCCGCCGCAGAGAATTTGGTAATCGTTTGCCTAATAATTTGATGTGGCCAACTACAAGTCCCTGTGCTCCTCGTCCAGGGTTAGGCATGCGAAGGGTTGTTCTATTGGCTGGTACGCCCAGGTCCGTTTCATGTTTAACTTGTCATTTTGTTGCCTTTTCGTATTATCCACTATTCTCAAGTGGGCGTCATCATATAGATAGATATAGACTCTCTAATGCTTGCTAATGAAATTATTTATTACTAGTAAATAATAAACTAATGTTGGGGCAATCATTTTTCTAAACAAAAAACTAACATTTATTGTGAGAGTTAAAAAGCATAGTTATCATATTATTTATTATTTCCTACTGTCTATTGTCACCATAAAAAGATTAAGAGGCTAATGAATCAGAGTTTGAAGTCTAATGTTAAGTGGGGTTATTCCATGCTGAGTATCTAATTTCCTAAAGCCTTTATCTATTATTTAAAAGGATAAAGGAGGCTCATCCGAGTCCATTACCAACCTCGAATTTGGTGCACGCACAGATCAGGCTTATATCGAATTATCGATAACTATCGATTCTCATGTTTGTCTTTTATCGGGTATTGTAGGATCTAAAGACATGGCAACATACTTTTTTGTAACCTGTATGTAAAAGAAAGTTCAAAAGCTTCCCACTGCATCTCGGTTCTGTGCAAAAGGTAACTTCTTTCGACTAGATCCCTTAAAGTATCGAATCATCGATAATTATCGATTTTCATAATTGTCTTTTTGATCTTATCTGCAATTCAATTTTTGGTTTGAATGCTTTTCACTGGATCCCTCTAAGTACTTGCTTGCGACCTATCAGCTACTATTCTTGGTTTAACATATGTATTTACCCTAAGATACTCTTGATTATTTGTTCCGGCAATTTACGTATTACACTGATTAATGTCAGGTCCCTATTTGAGTAATTTTGGGCGCTCAACTGAATCCGACTACCCCATAGCCCCCCGCCTAGCTCCATTCTCAAATTCATTTCAATCTGGAATCCAAACCTGAAGCCGAGTGCATAAATCTACGCTTTTGGGTGGGTTTGTCGCGCTCGCTAATTAACCAGAAAACGAAACGTTTTTTTTTCTTCTCTTTTGTTGTTGTTGTTTCTCTCTCTCTTTTTTTGAGGTGTGTTTATTGTAAAAATGTATTATGCATTTTATTGTTGTTGTTGTTGGTTTTTTTTTTATAAATTTAGCGTGACTAAAACGAGATCTCGATCGCATTGCGGCTCCATAATTTGAATGAATGTTGTAGGCGATGGCGTCGGCTGAAGCCGGAGCCGGAGCTGGACTTGGAGCTAGAGCTGGAGCGGCAGTCGGAGTCAGAGTCGGAGCTGGTTGGCTGTTGGCTTGGGCCTGGTTGTTGCTTTTCGGCTGCAACAATGATTTACCGTGAGATTTGTTCAACAGCAATCAAAATAACAACAACAACAACAACAACAACAACAGCTGCAAAAGCTGCAGATAAAACGAGAAGAAAAAAAAACAACATTTAAATGCACACGAAATACCGAAAAAAAAGTCATAAATTTGGTGCTTTTGAAAAATTGCCATGACTACGACAAGAAAAATTATTAAATTTTATTAAAAGGTGTTAATTTGACAAATTAATGCGACAAGTGTGTGTGTGTGTGTGTGTGCGGAATTAACAGTTATCACACATTTATTTGTTGCATTTAAAATATTAAGGCTTTAAAAAAGTAAGCTTTTGGCTTAAACTGATTAAACTTAAAAACTTAATGAAAACTCGTATTGATATGGCTTTTGCTTAAAGTATGTCTAGAGTTATTTATTTCTATTGTTTATCTAGAAGTTCTTTAAGTTTATCTAGAAGTTCTTTAAGTTCTGCTCGGAGTGCATGAGATTTTGCCTGGACTCAAAATGCAGGTTGGGCGTGTTTAACTGCTGGGTATAACAAATTTTTACTAGGTATTACCTTGTCTATCATTTTGATAGACAGAAAACGGCTTCGATCCTTACGGAATTCTCTAGTTGCTCAATGCCGGAACTCTTCCGATTCATTTTGTTTAACCCTAACGACCTGTACTGAGTGTAATCCTCATATTATGAACAGCTCAAGCGAGAGCAGGTGTTGCAGGTGTTCGCAGATGGCACGTTGTATATCTATAATTATATGCTTATTCAAATGAAATACGCCACAAGAATTGTCAGCTCAATTGCAGATCGTAAGAGTAATAGGTATAATCAGAGTATGCAGAGCTAAGCCTGATCAACCACAAAATGATATAGAGTCTATATGAAAAGAAAAGCTCTTGAGCTACTCAAGACTGAGAAAGTGATCCGAAATATGTCGCATAATTGATCAAAGTTCGTTTCGGGCCTATACATAAATATGCGTTGTCAACACACTTGAGCTGAGCGCTTCAACAGCTGCTCGTGTTGCCAATTACAGACGAGACAGTTAACAAATTCGATAAACTGGAAGCCAGCTTCAGCTAGGCCACAGGCAAAGCCAATTTTCGCATTTGTCCGGCACTTGGCGCTCATTTAACAGTAGCCCCGGCCACCGAACCATTAAGTAATTTTCAATTTGCCCAGAACGAGCAACAACGAACAACAAACAAGCGGCTGCTGTGGCAGCCACAACAATGACAACATAAACAAACGAATTTCAATTACCCATCAGGCTGGCTGCAATTACCTTCACCCCGCGCCCACCCCGCCGCCAACCGCCTCAAGAATTTTCCGCGCAACGCAGCTAAAAATTAGTTGAAAGTTGTTCGCTTCGCTTTTCGCTCATTCTGCGCATTTCTCAATGGAAAATTTGCTTAGAAAATTGGCCCCAGCGTTTTGCCAGTTGGAAAACCAGAAAACCAAGTCCCCCAACAACAATTCCCATTTGGCATTTCTCTTGGCAAACTTCCCGCCCCTAAAACGCTGCGTTTATCACAATTTTACAATACTTGAGACTGCAAAATACTTTGTTGATTTCTGTTTTCGCAGCCTCACCGAATCTTTCAGATACCCTACTTTCTTGCTCTCTGCAGTTACGTGTAGCTCTCTGGTAATTATGGCTGGAGGGAGACGGGGGAGGGGGGGAAGGCCATTAGGCGTCGCCCGTCAAGTGGTCGCCACCTAATAACGATTCGATTGCTTCGATTCCTGTCCCCCCAACCCCTTAAAGTGGCACAATGTACTGCATGGCATCAATAAGTGGCGCCTTGCAACAGTTTAAGACCTATTTGCAACATTTTCTGCACTTGCCTGCAAGTGAAACTGTGCTCCCAAGTACTTATGCCGGCCAATTAGTTGGGCCGAGCACGTGACCCACTGCGTATGACTCTATCGAGGCATAAAGACGTAAGAGTGTTATAGGCGAGGCGATACCCTGCAACGAACCTCCTCCGATATCCTCTGCCCCATACTATGGCGAATTCTTCTTCAATAACCAGGCTGCTTTTGGTGCTATCCTTGTAGATCTTCTATATGGCATGCAAGGGTGTGGCTATAAATGAATTCAATCCCTATTTGGGATTATATACCAGAATCTATATTTTAGATGCAGTTTCTTATAAGCTACGAGATATGGCTAAAAGTCAAATCAGAAAATCGATATACATCGTTTTCTCTTAATCAGGCAAAGGCAATGGGAGGCCCCACGTTCAAAAATGCAATCTGTGTCTCTTATAGTGTAGGGAATCTTACCATACGTCGATCTCAAGAGAATGGGTCGGCATTAAGCAATATACCCCATTCCACTCGGTATAAAATAGTTTATGGGTCAGATGAAATTTAAGTAGAGACTTTTTCTGCTGATGATTCATAATTCAAAACGTGCTAAGGACACGTATTTCTCTATGTTTGTATTTCTTGATGTGGTTAAGATGAACCCGCAGGTATATATTTTTTTCTCAATAAAAACTCTACAATCAACTAGCTTTTTATCATCATTAATCAAATTATAAAATAAGTTCAATTAATAAAATGATTGAATTTACCTTTGAATGTCTATAAAGCTTCTAAATTGTAGCAAGGGAACACTTTAAAATTGATTTAGCTTTTCATTTGTGGGACAAGTCACAGAGCCCGCCCAATTGCGAGCCAATTTGCGTTGGGAACGCAATAAAACTAAAGCCAGCAACAACAACGGCAACAATAGCTGGGCCTATAGCATGTTTATGACCTAAATGCATACATAAATATGAATATGAATACGTAGCTGTCACGTCATATGATAATCAAGATATAGACGCCATATAGACGCCGACTTGGCGGGGACTTTGCGGAGGCAAAAGTCGAGACTTCCTTGGCCTCGAGACTCCGCCAGCCTTAGAAGGCAAATTAAGCCATTGGAGCAAGAAACTTGATAGTCTAACAATTTCTTGTTGTTGTTGTTGTTGCTGTTATTAAATGGAAATGTTGCGCATTTCCCGGGGCACGCCAACAGCATTCAGCAGCATTCAACATTCAACACCTTGGAGAAAATTCGAGTGCCCTAAACGTAGAGGAATATGCTTGGAATTAGTCGTGGTCAGCGTATGCTCGGGGCCATTTATGGGGCTTTACTAGTTTTGGGTCACAACACGCATAACTCAACGCCTCCTGGGGGAGGCCACGCCCATGTGCAAGCCCATCATAGCCATGGCAATCAGCTGGGCGATTTATGAAGTGACAAAAATTAATTTCAACTGTTAAGTTATCGCGCAGCAGCAGCAACAGCAACAACTGTAACTGGTAGCACCTTTTAAGGCACGACTGCAGCAGCAGCAACAACAACTGCAGCAACAGCAGCAGCCATGCGCCTCGTACTGGCAATAAAACTGTCGGGCCTGGGCTCTGGCCAGAGTTTCCCAGTCCAAAACGAGACCATATCAGCCGGCAAAAATGTCGTTTAAACTGTGCTGCTGACCGCATTTGGTTAATGCGATCTGCAGTTGTTGTTGCTGCTTTTGTTGTTGTTGTTGTTGTTGCAACTGTTGTAGATATGGCCTGAAACTGCTGCGGCAAGCGTTATTAACGGCCGTGTATACCCAGTACGCGGTATGAGGCGCAAAGGGTAATTTCCTCAGCATTTGGTTTTTTAATATTTGGCTTCCTTTAAAATATTATCTTCTAACCTTTTTAATTGTATATCATAATACAATTGGCTTAAAAAATCTCGCTTGCATTCCAAATATTAATTTGTTCAAATTTTAATTGAATTTTGTTTTTTTAAATCACATTCATTATTTATTTAAATTGTTACCAGATTTTCTTGTAACTGATTTTTATTTTAAATTAAGGTTTTTATTAAATTTGTGTAATTTATTTTCTTCTCCTGAACAAATAAAACATTTTTTTAAATTAGCCAATTTATTCCGGCTGAAATGTAGTTCGATGTTGGATAAGAAATTGTACAAATTATTCCGAATAATTAATTGATTCACATTACACAAAGTGGTTTCAAAAGTGGTTCCGAATCATTTCAGCTATGTTAAATACATTAAAGTAGGCTGTTCAAAATCGAGGCTTAATTCCGATCTAAACTGGTTATATTTTGGTCAAATTGTAGGTTTTAAAGGTTTACATAGCCACTCTAATGGCGGGGCATCTTTTGTTCAGTTATTCTAGGAGAGGTGTAAAGCTGGATGTGCAAAGTTTTGATTCGATATATTGAAATCTAACTGATCATGTATATATATACCTTGTCGGACATGTCAAAAGAAGATTATAATACAAGGGAAAGGTATAGCTATAGTCGGTTATTTTGTCTGTGGTATTCCATGTTAACATACGCACAATTTCACACGCAGAAAGAGAGAGAGAGATAGAGAGCGGGAGCGTGGGGCGGGGGGGGCAAGGTGGGGCCAGAGACAAGCCGAAATTCCACAGCTGATTTCGTTACTTTGTGCGTATACGTAACATATTCTTGGGCCAGACAAAAGCTCGGGCTGCGGTGCCTCGGGGACCACCCAGACTGAGCCCGGGCCAAGCTCGGCGCAGAAGACAAGTTTCCGCATTTGGATTCAGATGAATTCAGATGAATCGCATTGCTGGCGTATAAAAATCATTTTTATAACTTCATTTGTGTTAATTTGGAAACGAGGCGAACCGCGAGCTGCGACCTGCGAGCTGCGAGCTGCTCGATCGAGAGGCCGAAATGTTTTATGGCTTGCCGTCAATATTTACAGCTGTCAAAATATTTTCTACAAGCAAATGACTTCATTCATCAAGCGACTTGTATAATAATCGTGGAGCTGCCCAAAGTGGGCAGGGCAGGTATTTCATATTCTCTTATTTGTATTCGTATTCATTTCTTATGACAGGCCGCAGATACAAATGCGATCAATCTCTGGCACGAGGTGACTGCCAGTTATTCAGTCAGTCCGTCAGTCAGTCAGTCAGTCAGTCAGTCAGTCAATCAGCCAGACGGCATAAACATGCATTAAAAGCCAACAGGCAAACAAATAAACAAATAATCAAAATAAGCCTCATTATGACTGCAGACAGCAGGCGAACTCGGCCAAGAATTTATTGAAAACTAATTAAACCTGACGGCAGCCACAATTCATTTGTTTGTGGTCTTTTAATCGTTTATTTATTACTCAGTCTCTAGCTGTATCTGCATCTGTATCTGTATCTGTATCTGTGCCAGCAAATGTATCTGTATCTGTTCGTACTCGCTGTTTTATGTGGCAAGTCAATAATGAGCTAAGCTCTCAGATGAGTTGGCTGCAGTACGCGCCCAGTTCTCCAGGTTCTCATTCTTTATGCGAATGCTCGTGTTTCGTTTTGCAATTGATTCGTTCTCTAGAGTTGACTCCACTCAATGATTTGTTTAGCTAGCAGCCAATTTGTTCGACTCTAATCGAATTGCAGCTAAACATTTCAACTGTCAACTGTTCCGATCTGGTTCATAAATATAAAACTCTCCGCTATTAAATTGTGTTACTAATGCCATAAATTACGTTGAGCTAGTTAAATTAGTTTTGCACTAAGTGGATGCCACTTAAAAGAAGGAGAAGTAAAATATAATACTCAACTATTTGAACGAGTTCGCAGCAATATATATTGTATATCTAAGTTAGATTGAGTTTTCTGAACTTATCTAATTTTAGAAATAATTATTGTTGTAAATATTTTGGTTTGGCTTTGTGGACTTACAAAACAAGTTTCGCAAATCGAACCCAAAGTCGGGAAGTTAGTCAAAAGCTAGACATAATTTGTTTTATTATTTATACGTAATTACCTTCGGAGTTTTCTCAACATATGCAATAACTTGGATTATATGGTGAACTGCGTGTGAACTGCGATCAATGAAAAGTCATATCTTAACAAATCTTAACTGATCTCCCTCCCTGCGCTTGCCAGCCTTAATGCTGCATGGCGTTAATTGAGGCACATAACTAACACCCTTTGGAGCACAGCTCGAAATGGCTTCGGGCTGAGTGAAACCTGTACAGGAATTTGTGGCTCTCATTGACATTTTGAATGCTGTGGCTGATGAGTTGGCTGATGCCGATGCTGTGGCTGATGTGGTTGTCATACAGTTGACATGTCTGTCTGAGGGATGGCGGGGGGATCGCTTTGATTATTTTATGCCAGTGAGTGACGGGCGGGCCAGGCATCTTTTGGGCCTGTCGCAGTCACGACAGCCAGGGCCCAGAGATGTTCACAGTTCTGGAATGCCCCAGTACCCATCAGAGTCAGAGTCAGAGTCAGAGTCAGAGTCCAAGTTCGAGTCAGAGTCGGAGTCCGAGTCAGAGACGCCAGTTTGGAGCCATTGAGTAACCGGGTGAGCGATGTCCAATGCTCGATGCGTGCGTGTGGTCAACCGCATTTGTCAAGTTTAATTGGGAAGCGAGCTGGGCTTTTGGTTGCTTTTGATGGTTCTGCCTTTTGGCTTTGGTTTCACTTTTGCTGCCGCTTTGCATAGCCATGGGGCTGTCAGCTTCAGCCTCACCTCTCCGACCGCTCCGGCTTGTCGGACATATGTTGGCGTCCGCGTCGGCGTCGGCGACTTGGTTATTGTTTGTTTATTACTTGTTTCGCCTTAATTACTTGTTCGTGATGATGATCAGCGTGGAGAAGTGGAGATGTGGGGCTGCTGTCGTGCGGCCCGCAGCAAAACCGATAGTCACACTTATTGGAATTACTGCTTCATTATCATGTGAAACGATTTCCAATTGGAGTCGTTGCTGGTGCTGTAGCTGGAGTTGGCCAACTCATAATCTCTTGACACTTGAGTACCATTCAAAGGTCTTCAGCTGTGTGGCCAGCCAGCAAATTCAAATCAGCTCAGTTTAGTGAGAAACAAAAGAACTGATCGTCGGCCCACGGCAACCAGCTGAAAAGCTGTTGCTGAAATTGTAGCCGCAGCTCCAAAGCTGGCCTCAAACAGATCCACAGCCGTGTTGCCATCACGCCTCGAGTGCTCCGTAAATATTCATTTTGTAGCGCACGATAATTGAGAGATTCTAAGTCTTCTTCTCGGAAATAATAAGGCGCGAGTGCCGCAAAGGGGCGCCAATCTGCAAGCGGCAGCCGCCGTTTACTCGCCCGTCGAGTAAGTGCATCAAAGTTTTTCCATTAGATACTCTGATGCACATATATGTTACATATATATATATCACATATTGATGTGTCTTGGTGAATCTTCAGCATGGTTTAATATACCAAAGTAGATTGAACTTGATTAGAAAGTATTCATGTGCTGTTATTATCTATTCAACGGAAGAGTCTTTATTATTTAAAATACTTTATAGACTAAAATTGATTGATATATAGAGATCTTGGCTCGTGTAAAACGCAGCTATGCTGTTTCACATGAACATAACTTGCAAAACAAAACAAAAAATAGAAAAATAACTTATCTAAATGATTTCACATAAATTAAACAAATCCACATTTATATATAGCTCCACACATTAAGCACATACCTTATATTGAAGATACTTTAAAAATACAAAATAGATAATTTAGAATTCCCTCGATTTATATCTGATTTGTGGAAGATTAGGAATAATATAAGTTACAATATTTATTTTTATTGTTCCCATTTGAATATATATATATTTTATTGACAAACTTGCCAAAAGGGCAACACTGGATACCTTCAATTTGTAAATGTAGCAACCCGACAAAAGTGTCGAGTGTGTAAAATGGACTCGCGTTGATTATTCCCCACACATGTGCAACATGTTGCAGCAACTGGAACGGGATTTATCTGGTCCGCTTTGTTGTGGCCTTAACTAATTGCGATCCGGCGAGTGCTCATAATGTCAGGGCGCGATAATGCCGAGTCTGATGACTCAAGCAAGCACAGTTCCCATAAGGCTATCAGCTATTGTCTAACTCTGATCTATATAGTCGTGCCCATGCAGGCCGCCTGCAACATGTGGCATGCAGCGACTCCCAGGCGATGGGCGCATAATAAAATTAAGTCGATTTTGCTGCAGGCTGCACAAGCTGCAGCCTCTGGTTGGCTTTGCTCCACACAAATTCGCGCTGATGTGGTTGTTGTTCCTCTGTTGTTGTTGTTGTTATTGTTGTTTGTTGCTGTTGTTGTTGTTCCTTGGCTGCCGCTGACTGGGACCACCCAAGTTGACAGCGAACACGAACAGCGCTTAAGCTTGTCCTGTAGAAAGAGCCACAGAGAAGTAGTCTTGGACTTGGACTCGGAACCGTAGCCGGAGTCCGAGTGGCTGACGCGGTTCGCAGAGCCACCGAGGAGCCACTCTAATAAAGCTCGAATGCAGCTCGTCTGACGACGTTCCGCTGCATACAAATAAATTTTATTAAGCAGTTAGAATCGAGCATTAATGAAATGCAGTTTTCAGTCGGCAGCTGTTGGGAGCGGGGCCATGCGGCATGGGGCAAGCGGCGGCTACTGATCCGCAGCGATAACTGCGTATGATCATCTCTGGCAGGCAGATGGATGCAACTGAGCTGCTGGAACGGGTGCTGCAACTGTTCCTGCTCATAGAGAGCTATACAGAGTGAGGCAGAGGGAACGCGTGCGACTCAATTTGCTGCTGTTGTTGTCCTTAGCGATCCGAATGCTGTTGATATATGTACGTCTGGGCCATTGTCGTGATCGTCGATGTGGTCATTGGGGCTTCATTGCGATTTATGTGCGTAATAATTGTGACAATCACAGCGACTCGATGCCGACATGGAGCTGGACTCGCTGTTGACATCTGACAATGATGATCACGATGATCATGATGATGATGTGAGTTTGTGCATTCTTTGTCATTGTTATTGTTTGGCTATACGAATCGAACTGCAGTAATTAAATTGCATTCCCCAAGCCAACTAGCCCTTTGTGGTTTAATTGAAAGCCAAAGAAAGTTGAGCTGAAATTATGTAAAATAAATTGATTAAAATTATGATGAATGACTTATAGATGTGTGATGGATGAGCGCTACAGCTGGAGACCACCCACATGAAATGTTGATGATATTCAACTGAGCTATGCAATTTGTGAAAGTCTTGACATAATTTTTGTGCAAGCACGAATAAAACTCGAATGCTAATTAATATGCGAATAGCTGTCATTAATATTCTAACTAAAGTAAATACATATAAACTGGGCAAGTTGTGAAGTCGTTGATCGTTAGATGTGCTGCTTATTATCGTGATAATTCCACAGTTTAGCTGGTGATCTATTAGCGAAGATCTATTAAATGAAATTTGTTTCTAACTTCAATTGGCAGTTACGCCCGCTCGACAGCTCCTGAGCTGCATGGAGTCTGGCATGCCTGGCGGCCGTCTAGCTAGGCCAGAGTTTTTTGAATTTTGGTCTGGTTTTGCCTCCAAACGGTGTCAATAAGATTGATGGCTTAAAGCTTTGCAGCTCAGCACAAGCAACAGCCCTGCGACCGAGCTTGAGCCTAAGATACACAACTGTGGCTCGAAGAGTGCCAGCTCATAGATACATTTGCCACAGATACAGATACAGATACAGATACAGTTGCATTTGAAACTGGCTGCGGCTGTGAGCGGAGGCTTCGTCAACAACGACTTTGAAATTGCTCTCATATACGTGTGTATGTGTGTGTGTCTGTGTGTGTGTGCGCCACTTAACTTTGGTGTCAGTCAGCTTGCTGCGGGGCTGAAGCTGAAGCTGGGCTGAAGCTGGAGACGACGATGACGACGAGGACCACACACGCGGCAAATGTTGATTGCCGACTTGACTGACACTTTTTGATAAGTTGATTAAAATGTTTTTACGCAGCGTTTCGCTCTTTGTGTCTGCGGCGAGTGCATTGACATTGAGCTGAGCTGATTTGATTGACTGACTGACTGACTGACTGACTGACAGTCGATTCGGGGCCTGGCCGGGCTGTAAAAGTGTTCTACGGAACGCAGCTGATCTGCGGCTCATTTAGCTAGTTCTAGTATCTAGATACTCTAGTTCTCCGAACTGGGATGGGTTCAATTAACGCGCACTGAGCGCTCGCAGCGATTAAAATCGCGTCGACTTCTACATCTGTAGCCGTATCCGATATCCAATTGCTCAATTGTAAACTAATGTTGCATGTGGCAGCCAGTCGGCCAGCTCGGTCAGAGCCGGGCTGAGTGCGTTTTATTTGTTGATTTGCCGCTGGCCATTAATTCATGTTGTTGCCTTTGCGTCTGTTCTTCTCTTTGCAGGTAATTGGCGCATGCGCAGCCCCTCTACGAATTCGTTTATTTATTTATTTAATTGTTAATTGTTAATTGTTTGTTGTCGCTGAGCCTTCAACTTCAATTAATTGTACAACTTGGTCGGCAACGTGCACAGCCTGGCTTCGATTTTAATTCCTATTCGCTGTGTAAGTAACAATCCGAGTATCTGTATCTGTATCCGAGTATCTGTATCTGTATCTGAGCAATTGACTGTTGCCGCAACGATTTAATTGCCTTTTTAAAGGTTAAATTATTTTGTAGTTTATGCTTATATTTGGAATTGATTAATTGCAATTGACTCTGCGCCTAAATTGGCCACTCACTGAATTTTGATATGTTTTTAGTTTTGTTTTTCGTTTATTTTTTTCGTACATGACTATAAAAAGTGTCATGTCGTGTAAAAAATAAACAACTGCAATCGAATCAAGAAATCGAGACAATCAAATCGGTTAACCACAAAACGCAAACAAAACAAAACGTGCAAGAAATAGATAGAAATACACAAGTACAGATGTGTGTGAAGGGTGTGTGAGTGTGGTGTGTGTATGCGTGTGTGTGTGTGTAGCTGTGGCAGTTGTCCAAAATCTGTTCTAATTGCACGGGTACAGTAAAGCTTTCCTACGGAGAAACATATATATATATAAATATACACACATATGTCAAGTATAGTAAAGTAAAGTAAAGTATTAAGTCTGGAACTCCAATTGATTTATTATTTTAAACGGATTATCCAGCCAAACGTGAGTATAACAACTTTTTGGGGAAGGTTACACACAAAACTCAAATTAATTGGGCTACAACTTTTGGATACACTTTATCATATTTGGTAGATAATTTTGGGTATTTATCAAACCGGAACTTAAACATGTAAATAACTATATCTTCCAATACTTTAAGGAAAACGGAAATTGTCGATTAACTAATTTAGCTAGAACTTAGGTTCAATGGTGTGTAAAACCGGCTGAACTGAACAAACTGGCAGGTTGCTGGTTCAAACCGTGAAACGAAAATCCGCCCTGCATAAAATACGTTGTTAAAAGTATAGAGATATATGAGATATCCCTATATAGATATATCCTCACTATATTAATACAGTCTACTACCCAGTTTGTGTTTTGAGATATTTGAAACAATATTTATGAGAAATCAATTCTAAGATTCCTTCAAGAATGAAACAAAAGTGTAGTTCTTCTACTGTCATTATAGCTTTATATTCAAATTTAAAAGATTTACTATACTTATAATTAGAAAACTGTCAACCCGCCTTTGAGAAATAGTTATATGATGTCTATAGAGCAGTTCTTAGAGAGACAGACTAATTGGCTTGCATTTATATTTGGAAAGTAGTCTTGCAGCGCTTACCAGCTAGTTCACTGTAGCAGGTGTAGCTGTTTTATGCAAGAACATCTTGCTGACAAGAAACTGATTGTTCAATTAATATGAGGCCGAGAAACCCACAAAAAGTCAAAACATGCGAGTGCATGTAGTCGGCATAACTGAGGAGAAAAGCCGAGTCGAGTCCAATCAGAAGAATGTCGTCCATTAACAAGTTGTCCCCAGAGTCAAGCGTTTGTCCTGCCTGCTGCCCCGAATGCCATTCGAACATCTGCCTGAGATCTGTGCTCTGAGGTCGCCAGGGACGAGTGCAAGCCCATGCTTAAGCTGGGGGATCCGTTGGTTGGACTAACAGCTTCCTGCTGCTGCGGCTATTTGCATTTATACATCGTAATCATATTTTTATTATTCGCAGTTAGTTTTTCTGCCATGTCCGCATCGATGCGGAGTGCTGCAGCTGATCTGATCCCGTAGCTGGTCGTCGGACAATTTAAATGATTTAACTGCCTTTGATTGAAACATTTCATTATCAAGGTAGTCAAGGTAGTCGTCCACCTTTGTTTCTGGCCCTGGCTCACCTGTGTGTGTGTGTGTCCGTTTTAGGGGATTTAAATAATTGGATATGCGTGTGGTACTCCCGATGATGGAGCGGCCGACAGACCCACATTTCGACTGTGGCCACGTTCATCTGCATTTAGTTGACGTTCCGCTCCGTTGCGCCGAGTTAAGTTGACTTGAGTTGAGTCGAGCTCAGTTCAGTTAGTTCCTGTCTCCTTTTGGCGCCTCACCTGAAACCTCGTCCCAGCACATTGACCATCTGCAGCTGGCCAAGGCCTGCGCCTTCTCATGCTCCCGCTCCTGCTCCCGTGGCGCCTGCTTTCAACTGGAATATATTTTGGGCTTTTGCGGTTAATCTGCGCATTGTTGGGAATCAAAGGCTGTTTCTCTCATTTGCGGTTTGCACTTGCATTTATTTTAATACCCCGCTCGTAGTTTTGATTTGCAGCTCAAATTGTGGTTTCCCATTAATTATGGATTAGTTTAAGACACGGGTGTTGTGGTTCCCAGGACTCTTAATACACTGCAATTCGAATCATTTAGCGTAAATGAAGCTTGCGGAATTCGATGGCGGAGTGTATTAAGAGTCCTGGGACTCCGCAGGTTTTGGGTAGAATCAAAATAATAAATGAATTGTTAATTAAAACAAAAAAAAACTATTTAATTGATTAATTAACTTTAGCTCTTAGGTTAGGAGTGGCTGTTACCCGGCTTTGTACGATCTCAATTAAAGACAACCTTTTTTCACAGTTAATCTAAAAATGTTATTGCCGGCGGTTGTTACCCGGCTTTGTGCGGGCATATTTATATTGGTTCAAATTTATATACAATATTATTATTGATTTCCCGCCTGTACAAATATTGAAGAAGTCCGCACTATCCGGAACACCGAGGGGATTTTTTTACTGGATAGTTTGCAATCATCCGGATTTAGACCGTTGTCTGGACTTCTTCAATTTGTTGAATTGCATTTATTTATAAACTTTTTATTGTGTGCTTTTGAAATAAGTTCGTAGCATGTACAAAAAATTAAATCTTCGATCTGACAATCTTTTAGCCCAGACAAATGTCAAATTTGTCTTTAGTAAATTTGAAATATGTCTTTGAATAAAGGCTCGACACTAATCGGATAATATTTCTTATAGTTTTACACAACAATTTTTCGCACCTTTTTTTTTTTGGAGAGTACATAGACTTTATTTTAAGCTCTTTTAATATGCTTTGGACAACTGAAACTGTGACTTTGAACTTTCAGTTCGATGTCTTTTAAGATGCACAGTTCCAAAATAATTAAACGATGTTGTTATTGTTGTTGCTATTGCAAAATACCATGATATTTTTCCCCATATAATGTCTTTTTAATGGGCAATGCCACGTTTTCATTTCATTTTTTATTTTGCTGTGCAAAATGCGACAAAAATGAGGAAAAAAATAGGCAAAAATATATATTTTTTTATTTATTTATGTGTGTGCGAGCGCAAGTAATGTTTAAAACTTAATGATGTTGTTGCGCGAATGTTGAGTTGTTGTTGTTGTTGTTGTTGTTGTTAGTCGTGTGTCGTGAGTGCCGCCGTCGAGGCACAGACCACGGCCAAGACACGGAGCCCGAATATGAACGCAAACGCCGGCAGTTGGAGGAAGGTGGCCGGTCGCCATCTCCTTTCCCAGCTGCCAAGTGTCGAGGCTACAGCAGCAGGTGTGTGCGTGTGTGTGACTGTGTGTGAGTGTGTGTAGCTCATTCTTTCACTCGTGTTGTTGTTGTTGTTGTCGTGGCTGTTTTGACAAACGCGTTTGTTGGCCATGTTTTTCCATTGGAGCAATTATTATTTATTATTGTTGCCGCTGCCGTTTCGCAGTCGAGCAGGTGTTAATTGTCCAGGTTGAGTTTCGTGAACTGTAGTCGTATTTGGCTCGTCGGGCTCGAGCTCGACTTCAGACCGAGTCGAGTTCGAGTTGCCGTTTGAGCCCAACTTTGAGTTATTCCCGATGCCATCACTCAACGCTCAGAACGGGTCACATCTCTTGGTGTCGTCCACGTGTGCAACTGTAGACAACTGTAGGCAGTCGGTGAGGCTGTTGGCTTTTGTCGCCATAATTGCACCTGTTAATCACAGGCAATTGGCCGAGTGTTGCAGTTATACAACAAACAGCCGATGTAGTTAATTGGAAGTTGTCGCTAAATATCTCAATTAATTGATTAATTGCCCGTTAACATTTTTATATTTTATAATCCAGCTAAATTATTGCTGAATATCATTTGACTGAACTAACCTATTGATCCCATTGACTACTTCAAAGCGAACAATTTAGCTTTGTATCAGTTTAATATAAATCGTAATAATTGTAGATAACATTGATCTCTAACATGCAGCTGTTAACATTGATTCATGCTGTTAAAGCATGCACAGCTGTTAGCATGCTGGGAGAAGATTCATCATTCATAATCTTCGGTTTGGCGTGATGTGTGTAAAATTATATGCCATATTTAATATAATATTTCTGATCTTATGAACTTAAATATATTGTCAAGACTCCTTGTCAAATCCATTATCTATTTATTTCTTATAGAGGCTTTAACGGTTCCTACTGATAGCAATTATAATATAAAACATTTGCTGTTAACTTAATATGTTAATATGTTAAAGTGTGTAACATATTTAATATATAGTTATGTAATGCGATTTCAGCGTGTCTTGTTTTGATTACTGTTAAAAGCATTTCGTTTAGCGTTTCCTCTTGCATTCGCATTCAACTAGACTCAGCTTCACTCGAAATTCGAACGACCTTCTCATTCAAACACAACAAATCACGTGTCCAAACTTCATCTTAGCTACAAACGACAATTACATATGTGTGTGTCTGTGTGTGTGTGTGTGTCTATTTGTATGTGTGTTGTTTAATGTGTAATGTAAAATCCATCAGCTGCAAAACGGCGAGCTGACAGTTTGTTTGTGTGTCTAAGCAGCGACTGCTCATGGCCAATGGTGGATAGTATGGATGTTACAGAGGAGGGGTGGGGAGTGGAGGGGCGGAGAGGGGGATGGGTGGAACAAGTGCAGGCAAATGTAAGACGAGGAAGAAGAAGAAGAAACGCAGCGACAACCGCTGGCGTGAGGCAAACAAGGCGCACTCAGCGTTGTTGATATTGCAGCTTACTCAACTATTAAATACCCTGTTAATTGTGCTTGAATATACATTTTCAACTTTTGTTTTCTATTCCTATTTTTTTGTGCTGGCCTTAGATACTCTATGGCACGTATATGTATATATCTATTTATAGCTAATTATTATCAAATTGAGAAACAGATATGCAATATATTAAATATTTCAGTGATTAAATTGATTTCTTATTGTTATTATATCTTGGAATCAACTGTTGTAATCCAAGCAAATGTGCAGCCTTTTGCTTATTAACCAATTCATAATTTTAGGAACTACCTTGATTATAATTTGGGCACATATTCGTGATTAAGTTTCTTGGAGGACTAATGAAGATATAAGTTATATCCAAACGTTGCACAGATCCCCATCAATCCAAGATCATATTTTATGTCCATATAAATACCCTTTTGACTGCTTGAGTCCAGGGTATGCAAAACAACTTAAATGCCCGCTTGATGGACCAAGGTAAATGGCTTTGCGCAACTGACAAACGGCGGCAAATAAACATCGCCAGAAGTTCAGGCAAGTGGAACCGGGTCCAACAAGCCATCGAATCATTGCGCTCCAGTTGGGCCAGTGCCCAATCCCATGCTCATGACAACTTGCTATTCCCACTGCGCTCGCGGGCAATGATAGCTTCTAAATTGTGGGCGGTAAAAGCTGCTCCGTTGCGGCGTAACAAAATTGTCGTGAATTTGTTGACATTAACCTGAATGGTCGGAGTCCCGCTCAGAGCCGGAGACATTGTGGCTGCTTTATTGGTATATGATTATGTGATTATATGGCCAGGGCATGGAGGCAGGGGCTGGGGTAATATGCAATTGGCGTACGCTAGCCGCTGGGACAAAATGAGTTATTTTTCACTTTGAGGCAACTGCGGGCCAAATGCTTGTCATTAAAAATCCATTAAACCGGGCCCCGCCCGCAACTGTCGTCAAAGCTTGCGGTTCAATAAGCGGTTCGGGGAAAGCAAGAAACTAGCCGCAGAAGAAGAAACGACAGACGTCAGCTTGGCCAGAGTAGAGACTGGCCAGCTGACTCACGACCGCCACGGAAAGTGCAAGTGGGACCACACACACGCACACACACACAAGCACGCACAACTAGGCCCAATTCTGTGCACACACTTTTCATTGTAAGCCATTAAAGTAGAAGCTCATTTCCACGAGCTGCAGCTCGCCTTGGGCCTTGGGCCACCCACATTGGCAGCGTTTGATGCTTCAAAGGATGCCGCCAGCGACAACTGGCAGAGATTTGCAAAATATTTCACAACATGAGAAATGTGACGCAAAAGATGTCACAAAATGCAGAAAACACTTAAACTCCAACCAGACGATGGAGCGTTGGATATGAGACTCGCCTTGACAATGAATCCGGGGCAGACACTGGAGGGGATAAGGCGACATGTGTGATCTCTGCCTGTGTGTGTGGGGTGGACTACGCATATAAATCAAGTTGTCCCCCATTTCCAACTCTTCCACTTGAACTGCAAGTTTCCCTCCAATTAACTAGACAAGGGGCAAGTCTGTGCCTGGTTCCTGTCACTGTCCCTGACCCTGTTCCTATGCCTGTGGCTGCCACTGTTTGCTTTCCATGGCACACAAATCAATCGAAATCGATGCCACAACAACAACAACAACAACAACAACAAAAACAACTGCAACAACAATGCACAGCCAGGCGCCACACAGACTTAATTAAGTCATCAACCAGAAGGCAGGCTAATTGGAGATCTGTGCCGCGATCACAGCCCAAGCCCAAGCTGAAGCTGAAGCCGAAGATGTTGCCTCTATCTCTTTCTCCCTCTCTGTCTCTTTCTCTGACTTTGACCAAAAGACGCACCCGCAACTGGCGCACACAAGAACGCAATAATGAAGAAGATCACAATCATGGTGATCAGCTTCATTCTTCGCCCTGCTCCGCATGCTGGACGTAGATGATTCAGTACGTCAGCGGACCACACACACGCTCACTTCCACCTAGGAGTTCCCTCTGCGCCAGTGTGACTCACTGGGTCCGAGCCAACGGGCCAAAGCGAAACCAGTCGCCAGCTTCGAATTGGACTTGGCAGCAGTCGGCGTCAAAGTTTGGCAAATCCGCCAACAATGGGAGCAGAGACAGAGGCAGCGGCAGCAGGACCACCAAGGAAGATCGGTGTAGGCAGCGAATCAAGCTGAGGATGGGGCCACTTTAGGGGTGGTCCTCGCCGTTTTATTGTTGTCGCCGTTGTCGTTGTTGTTCTTGTTGTTGTTGTTGTTGATGTTCCCTTTGCTACTGCTGGCGGCTGTAAATGAAGGCCGCTAACTACAACAAAAAGAAGAACAGAAGAGACAACAACAAAAACAGCCGTAACAGCACTGTGCGACACAAAAAAATATTGTATTTTCTTTTGTTTTGGCTTTTTTGTGTAATGTTGTAAGTTGTAAACATAGACAACAAATTAGAATAATTACACTAAGCTCTTGATTTTTTGGAAAGCTAAAATTCACTTTGTGGTAATTTTCAGTGTTTTTACTTATTATTAATAATTTTTCTCGTAGAATTAAAAGGGAAGTGAATCTAATTATGCAAATTTTAAATTTCTATGGTGATCAAAAAATTGCTCTATACCTCTACACTTCAAATATCTAAGTGGGCATAGATTTTGTTGTCCAGTGTAGTGCACCTGATATCGATAGTTGTTAGAAGCTGCTTCTGTTTTTATTGTTGTTGTTGTTGTTGTTGTCATTCTCGATTGATTGTGGATTAGTTACGTCTGATGTTGTTTTTGTTGCTGTAGTTTGTTTTTGTTGCTGCTCTTTTGCGTGCTCTTCTTGCTGGATTTGCATAATGCCATTTACAGTTGACATTTTTATTAACTGGTGGGCGCCATTGGAACCAGCTTAAGTTAGCGTCAACCCCCGTCCACATGTGTACGACTCAGTTGTGTGGCGGTGGAGGGGAAGTCAAGAAGTCGAACTAACCATGCCTGACCACACGCAAGCAGCGGCCATAAATATTTACCCTCGATTGTAATTACAAAACACCGATAGGCATCTCGCTCTCGCCGTTCGTCGCTCTCCTTTGCGTCGCTCTCCGCTGCTGTTGGGGGTTGCATTCGAAACAATTTGCATTTCAGCGAGCATTTGGGAATTAAACAACAACGCGGGCGCCTCGCAGTGCTGCTGCCTTACATTCCCCTGGACCCTTGGCCGCATATAATTAAGCGGGGCCTTTAAATTGCAAAGCATGCAAAGGGCAGCCAACTATGAGACGTAGCGACGTCTGCGTCAGCGTCAAAGCGTCAGCGTTGGCGCAGCAGCAGCAGCAGCAGCAGCAGCGACAGCGGCAGCGGCAGCTGCACTTGGGTGGTCCTCTCGTTGTCAAAATGTGTGGTCTTTATTAATAACAGCAGAGCGACAGGAGCATAGGCAGCGGGAGCTGGTGTGGGGGGGCGCTGTCGCCAATACAAAACGGATGTGCACTGTGTCGTCCCGATCCCCAGCAGCAGCAAAGGCAAACCCAAACGCAAACGCAAAAACAAGAACAGCATGTTGGAGCTTCGAACATGTTGGAGCTGCATGTTGGACTGAGAGCGCGCTTAAACGCAGCAGCGATCAGCGCAAATTGACGATTGTCGTTGTTGTTGTTGTCGTTGTTGCTGTTGTTGCTGTTTTTGTTGTTGGTGGTTTTTGGGGCTGCCGCGGCATTTACGCCTTTGATTTTTTCCGCTCAAATGGGCAGAAGCTGCAAATTAAAACATTTTTATTTTCTCGTAGTTGTTGCTCCCCTTTTTACAGTTGTTATTTCGCTGTGTTGTCTTGTTGCTGCCGCCTGTCGCTTTGTTTGTTTTAGCGCCTTGATTCTTTGTTTGCTTTGCTGATGACGATCATCATTTCGCATTAAGTTTAATTTAAGTTGAAATTAGTTCGCTAATGAACTCATCAGCAGCAGCAGCAGTTTTCAGCCTTTGTTTATGGCTGCCTACGTGAGTACTATTTATGTATGTAACATATGTGCATACCCTGACAGTCGGCATATCCGTTCGACAATGCAGCTGGTTCGCTTGCACATGTAATTCATGTAAACTGGCAAATGTTAATGTGTTAATTAACGATGCCAAAAACGCTGCTGTGGGTCCACACAAAACCAAAAACAACAACAAATCTTACAAGAACAGACATTGCAGCACGCAGATTCGTTGCCAGCAACTGCGGCAGCAACAACAACTTTCAACATATGGCCAAGAAATCTTAAGCAAAACAAGTGTGTGTGTGTGTGTGCATATATGTGTGTATGTATACAACAACTAGCATAGTCGACTTTAAGATACTCTAACGCCTAATTTAAATGAGTTTTTTGGTGCTTTCAAGAATTCCGATTGTATCAAAGAAAATTGAATATATTAGAATGAAATAGATTATTATAAAAAATAGTTTTATTTTTTATTAAGAGAATTTCACGATGTCAGTCGCATATTTACAAACAAACCAGAGCCAGCCTTACTGTAGAGCTCTACTCAGATTTAAGAAAAACAAGGTTCTAGTCGGGAGCTCTCGACTAGGGGATACCCTGAACCCTCTTCTTCCAACATCAAATGCATATATATATTCTATTTTAGAAGCTATATGTCAAGTTTGGTGACTCTAGTTCTTATTATTTACCAAAATTGCCCAAAAACCAGGATACCGATATCGATTTTTATCGCTTGCTTGGAAACGGAGTAAGTTATTGATTATCGGAAAAAAACTCGATCTACGCGGGAGCTAGGAGCATCTACATCTAAAATTTCAAGTTTCTAGCTCTTATAGGTTCTGAGATCCTTGCGTTCATACATACGGACGGACGGACGGCCGGACGGACGAGCAGACAGACGGACATGGCTAGATCGACTAAACTTCTTGGTAAGATTTGGACATGAATTTCGACCAAAAAATCGGTGTCGAGATTTGAATGCCACATTAATCTAGATGGAAAACGATGAAGAAAAAGCCAAACTTTGTGAAAATCGGATGAGATTTGGCCGAGATATGGGGGTGGTCATTTTTGACCCATGTCTATATACGAATCTTGGGGTAAGATTTGGACTTGAATTTCGACCAAAAAATCGGTGTCGAGGTTTGAATGCCAGATTAATCTAGAGGGAAAACCATGAAGAAAAAGCCAAACTTCGTGAAAATCGGATGAGATTTGGCCGAGATATGGGGGTGGTCATTTTTGACCCATGTCTATATACGAATCTTGGGGTAAGATTTGGACATGAATTTCGACCAAAAAATCGGTATCGAGATTTGAATGCCACATTAATCTAGAGGGAAAACCATGAAGAAAAAGCCAAACTTCGTGAAAATCGGATGAGATTTGGCCGAGATATGGGGGTGGTCATTTTTGACCCATGTCTATATACGAATCTTGGGGTAAGATTTGGACATGAATTTCGACCAAAAAATCGGTGTCGAGATTTGAATGCCACATTAATCTAGAGGGAAAACCATGAAGAAAAAGCCAAACTTCGTGAAAATCGGATGAGATTTGGCCGAGATATGGGGGTGGTCATTTTTGACCCATGTCTATATACGAATCTTGGGGTAAGATTTGGACTTGAATTTCGACCATATAATCGGTGTCGAGGTTTGAATGCCAGATTAATCTAGAGGGAAAACCATGAAGAAAAAGCCAAACTTCGTGAAAATCGGATGAGATTTGGCCGAGATATGGGGGTGGTCATTTTTGACCCATGTCTATATACGAATCTTGGGGTAAGATTTGGACATAAATTTCGACCAAAAAATCGGTGTCGAGATTTGAATGCCAGATTAATCTAGAGGGAAAACCATGAAGAAAAAGCCAAACTTCGTGAAAATCGGATGAGATTTGGCCGAGATATGGGGGTGGTCATTTTTGACCCATGTCTATATACGAATCTTGGGGTAAGATTCGGACATGCATTTCGACCAAAAAATCGGTGTTCAGACTTGAATGCCAGATTAATCTAGAGGGAAAACCATGAAGAAAAATTCAAACTTCGTGAAAATCGGATGAGATTTGGCCGAGATATGGGGGTGGTCATTTTTGACCCATGTCTATATACGAATCTTGGGGTAAGATTTGGACTTGAATTTCGACCAAAAAATCGGTGTCGAGATTTGAATGCCACATTAATCTAGAGGGAAAACCATGAAGAAAAAGCCAAACTTCGTGAAAATCGGATGAGATTTGGCCGAGATATGGGGGTGGTCATTTTTGACCCATTTTTATATACGAATCTTGGAGTAAGATTTGGACTTGAATTTCGACCAAAAAATCGGTGTCGAGGTTTGAATGCCAGATTAATCTAGAGGGAAAACCATGAAGAAAAAGCCAAACTTCGTGAAAATCGGATGAGATTTGGCCGAGATATGGGGGTGGTCATTTTTGACCCATGTCTATATACGAATCTTGGGGTAAGATTTGGACTTGAATTTCGACCAAAAAATCGGTGTCGAGATTTGAATGCCACATTAATCTAGAGGGAAAACCATGAAGAAAAAGCCAAACTTCGTCAAAATCGGATGAGATTTGACCGAGTTATGGGGGTGGTAAATTTTGACCCATGTATATATACGAATCTTGGGGTAAGATTCCAACATGCATTTCGGCCAAAAAATCGGTGTTCAGACTTGAATGCCAGATTAATCTAGAGGGAAAACCATGAAGAAAAAGCCAAAATTCGTGAAAATCGGATGAGATTTGGCCGAGATATGGGGGTGGTCATTTTTGACCCATGTCTATATACGAATCTTGGGGTAAGATTTGGACTTGAATTTCGACCAAAAAATCGGTGTCGAGATTTGAATGCCACATTAATCTAGAGGGAAAACCATGAAGAAAAAGCCAAACTTCGTGAAAATCGGATGAGATTTGGCCGAGATATGGGGGTAGTCATTTTTGACCCATGGGTATATACGAATCTTGGGGTAAGATTTGGACTTGAATTTCGACCAAAAAATCGGTGTCGAGGTTTGAATGCCAGATTAATCTAGAGGGAAAACCATCAAGAAAAAGCCAAACTTCGTGAAAATCGGATGAGATTTGACCGAGTTATGGGGGTGGTAAATTTTGACCCATGTCTATATACGAATCTTGGGGTAAGATTCCAACATGCATTTCGACCAAAAAATCGGTGTTCAGACTTGAATGCCAGATTAATCTAGAGGGAAAACCATGAAGAAAAAGCCAAACTTCGTGAAAATCGGATGAGATTTGGCCGAGATATGGGGGTGGTCATTTTTGACCCATGTCTATATACGAATCTTGGGGTAAGATTTGGACTTGAATTTCGACCAAAAAATCGGTGTCGAGATTTGAATGCCACATTAATCTAGAGGGAAAACCATGAAGAAAAAGCCAAGCTTCGTGAAAATCGGATGAGATTTGGCCGAGATATGGGGGTGGTCATTTTTGACCCATGTCTATATACGAATCTTGGGGTAAGATTTGGACTTGAATTTCGACCAAAAAATCGGTGTCGAGATTTGAATGCCACATTAATCTAGAGGGAAAACCATGAAGAAAAAGCCAAACTTCGTGAAAATCGGATGAGATTTGGCCGAGATATGGGGGTGGTCATTTTTGACCCATGTCTATATACGAATCTTGGGGTAAGATTTGGACATGAACTTCGACCAAAAAATCGGTGTTGAGATTTGAATGCCAGATTAATCTAGAGGGAAAACCATTAAGAAAAAACCAAACTTCGTGAAAATCGGATGAGATTTGGCCGAGATATGGGGGTGGTCATTTTTGACCCATGTCTATATACGAATCTTGGGGTAAGATTTGGACATGAATTTCGACCAAAAAATCGGTGTCGAGATTTGAATGCCACATTAACCTAGAGGGAAAACCATGAAGAAAAAGCCAAACTTCGTGAAAATCGGATGAGATTTGGCCGAGATATGGGAGTGGTCATTTTTGACCCATGTCTATATACGAATCTTGGGGTAAGATTCCAACATGCATTTCGAACAAAAAATCGGTGTTCAGACTTGAATGCCAGATTAATCTAGAGGGAAAACCATGAAGAAAAAGCCAAATTTCGTGAAAATCGGATGAGATTTGGCCGAGATATGGGAGTGGTCATTTTTGACCCATGTCTATATACGAATCTTGGGGTAAGATTTGGACTTGAATTTCGACCAAAAAATCGGTGTCGAGATTTGAATGCCACATTAATCTAGAGGGAAAACCATGAAGAAAAATTCAAACTTCGTGAAAATCGGATGAGATTTGGCCGAGATATGGGGGTGGTCATTTTTGACCCATGTCTTTATACGAATCTTGGGGTAAGATTTGGACTTGAATTTCGACCAAAAAATCGGTGTCGAGATTTGAATGCCACATTAATCTAGAGGGAAAACCATGAAGAAAAATTCAAACTTCGTGAAAATCGGATGAGATTTGGCCGAGATATGGGGGTGGTCATTTTTGACCCATGTCTATATACGAATCTTGGGGTAAGATTTGGACTTGAATTTCGACCAAAAAATCGGTGTTCAGACTTGAATGCCAGATT
Organism: Drosophila novamexicana; assembly: GCF_003285875.2. NCBI lineage: Eukaryota > Metazoa > Arthropoda > Insecta > Diptera > Drosophilidae > Drosophila > Drosophila novamexicana. The sequence goes on along the minus strand of NW_020824765.1, from coordinate 4,001,804 downwards.
AATCTAGAGGGAAAACCATGAAGAAAAATTCAAACTTCGTGAAAATCGGATGAGATTTGGCCGAGATATGGGGGTGGTCATTTTTGACCCATGTCTATATACGAATCTTGGGGTAAGATTTGGACTTGAATTTCGACCAAAAAATCGGTGTCGAGATTTGAATGCCACATTAATCTAGAGGGAAAACCATGAAGAAAAATTCAAACTTCGTGAAAATCGGATGAGATTTGGCCGAGATATGGGGGTGGTTATTTTTGACCCATGTCTTTATACGAATCTTGGGGTAAGATTTGGACTTGAATTTCGACCAAAAAATCAGTGTCGAGGTTTGAATGCCAGATTAATCTAGAGGGAAAACCATGAAGAAAAAGCCAAACTTCGTGAAAATCGGATGAGATTTGGCCGAGATATAGGGGTGGTCATTTTTGACCCATGTCTATATACGAATCTTGGGGTAAGATTTGGACTTGAATTTCGACCAAAAAATCGGTGTCGAGATTTGAATGCCACATTAATCTAGAGGGAAAACCATGAAGAAAAATCCAAACTTCGTGAAAATCGGATGAGATTTGGCCGAGATATGGGGGTGGTCATTTTTGACCCATGTCTATATACGAATCTTGGGGTAAGATTTGGACTTGAATTTCGACCAAAAAATCGGTGTCGAGATTTGAATGCCACATTAATCTAGAGGGAAAACCATGAAGAAAAAGCCAAACTTCGTGAAAATCGGAATTGATTTGGCCGAGATATGGGGGTGGTCATTTTTGACCCATGTCTTTATACGAATCTTGGGGTAAGATTTGGACTTGAATTTCGACCAAAAAATCAGTGTCGAGGTTTGAATGCCAGATTAATCTAGAGGGAAAACCATGAAGAAAAATCCAAACTTCGTGAAAATCGGATGAGATTTGACCGAGTTATGGGGGTGGTAATTTTTGACCCATGTATATATACGAATTTTGGGGTAAGATTTGGACATGAATTTCGACCAAAAAATCGGTGTTGAGATTTGAATGCCAGATTAATCTAGAGGGAAAACCATTAAGAAAAACCCAAACTTCGTGAAAATCGGATGAGATTTGGCCGAGATATGGGGGTGGTCATTTTTGACCCATGTCTATATACGAATCTTGGGGTAAGATTTGGACACGAATTTCGACCAAAAAATCGCTGTAGACTTGAATGCCAGATTAATAAAGAGGGAAAACCATGAAGAAAAAGCCAAACTTCGTGAAAATCGGATGAGATTTGACCGAGTTATGGGGGTGGTAATTTTGACCCATGTATATATACGAATTTTGGGGTAAGATTTGGACATGAATTTCGACCAAAAAATCGGTGTTGAGATTTGAATGCCAGATTAATCTAGAGGGAAAACCATTAAGAAAAACCCAAACTTCGTGAAAATCGGATGAGATTTGGCCGAGATATGGGGGTGGTCATTTTTGACCCATGTCTATATACGAATCTTGGGGTAAGATTTGGACTTGAATTTCGACCAAAAAATCGGTGTCGAGGTTTGAATGCCAGATTAATCTAGAGGGAAAACCATCAAGAAAAAGCCAAACTTCGTGAAAATCGGATGAGATTTGACCGAGTTATGGGGGTGGTAAATTTTGACCCATGTCTATATACGAATCTTGGGGTAAGATTCCAACATGCATTTCGACCAAAAAATCGGTGTTCAGACTTGAATGCCAGATTAATCTAGAGGGAAAACCATGAAGAAAAAGCCAAACTTCGTGAAAATCGGATGAGATTTGGCCGAGATATGGGGGTGGTCATTTTTGACCCATGTCTATATACGAATCTTGGGGTAAGATTTGGACTTGAATTTCGACCAAAAAATCGGTGTCGAGATTTGAATGCCACATTAATCTAGAGGGAAAACCATGAAGAAAAAGCCAAGCTTCGTGAAAATCGGATGAGATTTGGCCGAGATATGGGGGTGGTCATTTTTGACCCATGTCTATATACGAATCTTGGGGTAAGATTTGGACTTGAATTTCGACCAAAAAATCGGTGTCGAGATTTGAATGCCACATTAATCTAGAGGGAAAACCATGAAGAAAAAGCCAAACTTCGTGAAAATCGGATGAGATTTGGCCGAGATATGGGGGTGGTCATTTTTGACCCATGTCTATATACGAATCTTGGGGTAAGATTTGGACATGAACTTCGACCAAAAAATCGGTGTTGAGATTTGAATGCCAGATTAATCTAGAGGGAAAACCATTAAGAAAAAACCAAACTTCGTGAAAATCGGATGAGATTTGGCCGAGATATGGGGGTGGTCATTTTTGACCCATGTCTATATACGAATCTTGGGGTAAGATTCCAACATGCATTTCGAACAAAAAATCGGTGTTCAGACTTGAATGCCAGATTAATCTAGAGGGAAAACCATGAAGAAAAAGCCAAATTTCGTGAAAATCGGATGAGATTTGGCCGAGATATGGGAGTGGTCATTTTTGACCCATGTCTATATACGAATCTTGGGGTAAGATTTGGACTTGAATTTCGACCAAAAAATCGGTGTCGAGATTTGAATGCCACATTAATCTAGAGGGAAAACCATGAAGAAAAATTCAAACTTCGTGAAAATCGGATGAGATTTGGCCGAGATATGGGGGTGGTCATTTTTGACCCATGTCTTTATATGAATCTTGGGGTAAGATTTGGACTTGAATTTCGACCAAAAAATCGGTGTCGAGATTTGAATGCCACATTAATCTAGAGGGAAAACCATGAAGAAAAATTCAAACTTCGTGAAAATCGGATGAGATTTGGCCGAGATATGGGGGTGGTCATTTTTGACCCATGTCTATATACGAATCTTGGGGTAAGATTTGGACTTGAATTTCGACCAAAAAATCGGTGTTCAGACTTGAATGCCAGATTAATCTAGAGGGAAAACCATGAAGAAAAATTCAAACTTCGTGAAAATCGGATGAGATTTGGCCGAGATATGGGGGTGGTCATTTTTGACCCATGTCTATATACGAATCTTGGGGTAAGATTTGGACTTGAATTTCGACCAAAAAATCGGTGTCGAGATTTGAATGCCACATTAATCTAGAGGGAAAACCATGAAGAAAAATTCAAACTTCGTGAAAATCGGATGAGATTTGGCCGAGATATGGGGGTGGTTATTTTTGACCCATGTCTTTATACGAATCTTGGGGTAAGATTTGGACTTGAATTTCGACCAAAAAATCAGTGTCGAGGTTTGAATGCCAGATTAATCTAGAGGGAAAACCATGAAGAAAAAGCCAAACTTCGTGAAAATCGGATGAGATTTGGCCGAGATATAGGGGTGGTCATTTTTGACCCATGTCTATATACGAATCTTGGGGTAAGATTTGGACTTGAATTTCGACCAAAAAATCGGTGTCGAGATTTGAATGCCACATTAATCTAGAGGGAAAACCATGAAGAAAAATCCAAACTTCGTGAAAATCGGATGAGATTTGGCCGAGATATGGGGGTGGTCATTTTTGACCCATGTCTATATACGAATCTTGGGGTAAGATTTGGACTTGAATTTCGACCAAAAAATCGGTGTCGAGATTTGAATGCCACATTAATCTAGAGGGAAAACCATGAAGAAAAAGCCAAACTTCGTGAAAATCGGAATTGATTTGGCCGAGATATGGGGGTGGTCATTTTTGACCCATGTCTTTATACGAATCTTGGGGTAAGATTTGGACTTGAATTTCGACCAAAAAATCAGTGTCGAGGTTTGAATGCCAGATTAATCTAGAGGGAAAACCATGAAGAAAAATCCAAACTTCGTGAAAATCGGATGAGATTTGGCCGAGATATGGGGGTGGTCATTTTTGACCCATGTCTATATACGAATCTTGGGGTAAGATTCGGACATGCATTTCGACCAAAAAATCGGTGTTCAGACTTGAATGCCAGATTAATAAAGAGGGAAAACCATGAAGAAAAAGCCAAACTTCGTCAAAATCGGATGAGATTTGACCGAGTTATGGGGGTGGTAATTTTTGACCCATGTATATATACGAATTTTGGGGTAAGATTTGGACATGAATTTCGACCAAAAAATCGGTGTTGAGATTTGAATGCCAGATTAATCTAGAGGGAAAACCATTAAGAAAAACCCAAACTTCGTGAAAATCGGATGAGATTTGGCCGAGATATGGGGGTGGTCATTTTTGACCCATGTCTATATACGAATCTTGGGGTAAGATTTGGACACGAATTTCGACCAAAAAATCGCTGTAGACTTGAATGCCAGATTAATAAAGAGGGAAAACCATGAAGAAAAAGCCAAACTTCGTGAAAATCGGATGAGATTTGACCGAGTTATGGGGGTGGTAATTTTGACCCATGTATATATACGAATTTTGGGGTAAGATTTGGACATGAATTTCGACCAAAAAATCGGTGTTGAGATTTGAATGCCAGATTAATCTAGAGGGAAAACCATTAAGAAAAACCCAAACTTCGTGAAAATCGGATGAGATTTGGCCGAGATATGGGGGTGGTCATTTTTGACCCATGTCTATATACGAATCTTGGGGTAAGATTTGGACACGAATTTCGACCAAAAAATCGCTGTCGAGATTTGAATGCCACATTAACCTAGAGGGAAAACCATGAAGAGAAAGCCAAACTTCGTGAAAATCGGATGAGATTTGGCCGAGATATGGGGGTGGTCATTTTTGACCCATGTCTATATACGAATCTTGGGGTAAGATTTGGACATGAATTTCGACCAAAAAATCGGTGTCGAGATTTGAATGCCAGATTAATCTAGAGGGAAAACCATGAAGAAAAAGCCAAACTTCGTGAAAATCGGATGAGATTTGACCGAGTTATGGGGATGGTAATTTTTGACCCATGTATGTATACGAATTTTGGGGTAAGATTTGGACATGAATTTCGACCAAAAAATCGGTGTTGAGATTTGAATGCCAGATTAATCTAGAGGGAAAACCATTAAGAAAAAACCAAACTTCGTGAAAATCGGATGAGATTTGGCCGAGATATGGGGGTGGTCATTTTTGACCCATGTCTATATACGAATCTTGGGGTAAGATTTGGACATGAATTTCGAGCAAAAAATCGGTGTCGAGATTTGAATGCCACATTAACCTAGCGGGAAAACCATGAAGAAAAAGCCAAACTTCGTGAAAATCGGATGAGATTTGGCCGAGATATGGGAGTGGTCATTTTTGACCCATGTCTATATACGAATCTTGGGGTAAGATTTGGACATGAATGTCGACCAAAAAATCGGTGTCGAGATTTGAATGCCAGATTAATCTAGAGGGAAAACCATGAAGAAGAAGCCAAACTTCGTGAAAATCGGATGAGATTTGGCCGAGATATGGGGGTGGTCATTTTTGACCCATGTCTATATACGAATCTTGGGGTAAGATTTGGACTTGAATTTCGACCAAAAAATCGGTGTCGAGATTTGAATGCCAGATTAATCTAGAGGGAAAACCATCAAGAAAAAGCCAAACTTCGTGAAAATCGGATGAGATTTGACCGAGTTATGGGGGTGGTAAATTTTGACCCATGTCTATATACGAATCTTGGGGTAAGATTTGGACTTGAATTTCGACCAAAAAATCGGTGTCGAGATTTGAATGCCAGATTAATCTAGCGGGAAAACCATGAAGAAAAAGCCAAACTTCGTGAAAATCGGATGAGATTTGGCCGAGATATGGGAGTGGTCATTTTTGACCCATGTCTATATACGAATCTTGGGGTAAGATTTGGACATGAATGTCGACCAAAAAATCGGTGTCGAGATTTGAATGCCAGATTAATCTAGAGGGAAAACCATGAAGAAGAAGCCAAACTTCGTGAAAATCGGATGAGATTTGGCCGAGATATGGGGGTGGTCATTTTTGACCCATGTCTATATACGAATCTTGGGGTAAGATTTGGACTTGAATTTCGACCAAAAAATCGGTGTCGAGATTTGAATGCCACATTAATCTAGAGGGAAAACCATGAAGAAAAAGCCAAACTTCGTGAAAATCGGATGAGATTTGGCCGAGATATGGGGTGGTAATTTTTGACCCATGTCTATATACGAATCTTGGGGTAAGATTTGGACATGAATTTCGACTAAAAAATCGCTGTTCATATTTGAATGCCAGATTAATCTAGAGGGAAAACCGTGAAGAAAATGCCAAACTTCGTCAAAATCGGATGAGATTTGACCGAGTTATGGGGGTGGTAATTTTTGACCCATGTCTATATACGAATTTTGGGGTAAGATTCGGACATGCATTTCGACCAAAAAATCGGTGTTCAGACTTGAATGCCAGATTAATAAAGAGGGAAAACCATGAAGAAAAAGCCAAACTTCGTCAAAATCGGATGAGATTTGACCGAGTTATGGGGGTGGTAATTTTTGACCCATGTATATATACGAATTTTGGGGTAAGATTTGGACATGAATTTCGACCAAAAAATCGGTGTTGAGATTTGAATGCCAGATTAATCTAGAGGGAAAACCATTAAGAAAAACCCAAACTTCGTGAAAATCGGATGAGATTTGGCCGAGATATGGGGGTGGTCATTTTTGACCCATGTCTATATACGAATCTTGGGGTAAGATTTGGACACGAATTTCGACCAAAAAATCGCTGTAGACTTGAATGCCAGATTAATAAAGAGGGAAAACCATGAAGAAAAAGCCAAACTTCGTGAAAATCGGATGAGATTTGACCGAGTTATGGGGGTGGTAATTTTGACCCATGTATATATACGAATTTTGGGGTAAGATTTGGACATGAATTTCGACCAAAAAATCGGTGTTGAGATTTGAATGCCAGATTAATCTAGAGGGAAAACCATTAAGAAAAACCCAAACTTCGTGAAAATCGGATGAGATTTGGCCGAGATATGGGGGTGGTCATTTTTGACCCATGTCTATATACGAATCTTGGGGTAAGATTTGGACACGAATTTCGACCAAAAAATCGCTGTCGAGATTTGAATGCCACATTAACCTAGAGGGAAAACCATGAAGAGAAAGCCAAACTTCGTGAAAATCGGATGAGATTTGGCCGAGATATGGGGGTGGTCATTTTTGACCCATGTCTATATACGAATCTTGGGGTAAGATTTGGACATGAATTTCGACCAAAAAATCGGTGTCGAGATTTGAATGCCAGATTAATCTAGAGGGAAAACCATGAAGAAAAAGCCAAACTTCGTGAAAATCGGATGAGATTTGACCGAGTTATGGGGATGGTAATTTTTGACCCATGTATGTATACGAATTTTGGGGTAAGATTTGGACATGAATTTCGACCAAAAAATCGGTGTTGAGATTTGAATGCCAGATTAATCTAGAGGGAAAACCATTAAGAAAAAACCAAACTTCGTGAAAATCGGATGAGATTTGGCCGAGATATGGGGGTGGTCATTTTTGACCCATGTCTATATACGAATCTTGGGGTAAGATTTGGACATGAATTTCGAGCAAAAAATCGGTGTCGAGATTTGAATGCCAGATTAATCTAGAGGGAAAACCATCAAGAAAAAGCCAAACTTCGTGAAAATCGGATGAGATTTGACCGAGTTATGGGGGTGGTAAATTTTGACCCATGTATATATACGAATCTTGGGGTAAGATTTGGACTTGAATTTCGACCAAAAAATCGGTGTCGAGATTTGAATGCCAGATTAATCTAGAGGGAAAACTATGAAGAAAAATCCAAACTTCGTGGAAATCGGATGAGATTTGACCAAGTTATGGGGTGGTAATTTTTGACCCATGTCTATATACGAATCTTGGGGTAAGATTTGGACATGAATTTCGACCAAAAAATCGGTGTCGAGATTTGAATGCCAGATTAATCTAGAGAGAAAACCGTGAAGAAAATGCCAAACTTCGTCAAAATCGGATGAGATTTGACCGAGTTATGGGGGTGGTAATTTTTGACCCATGTCTATATACGAATTTTGGGGTAAGATTTGGACATGAATTTCGACCAAAAAATCGGTGTCGAGATTTGAATGCCACATTAATCTAGAGGGAAAACCATGAAGAAAAAGCCAAACTTCGTGAAAATCGGATGAGATTTGGCCGAGATATGGGGTGGTAATTTTTGACCCATGTCTATATACGAATCTTGGGGTAAGATTTGGACATGAATTTCGACTAAAAAATCGCTGTTCATATTTGAATGCCAGATTAATCTAGAGGGAAAACCGTGAAGAAAATGCCAAACTTCGTCAAAATCGGATGAGATTTGACCGAGTTATGGGGGTGGTAATTTTTGACCCATGTCTATATACGAATTTTGGGGTAAGATTTGGACATGAATTTCGACCAAAAAATCGGTGTCGAGATTTGAATGCCACATTAATCTAGAGGGAAAACCATGAAGAAAAAGCCAAACTTCGTGAAAATCGGATGAGATTTGGCCGAGATATGGGGTGGTAATTTTTGACCCATGTCTATATACGAATCTTGGGGTAAGATTTGGACATGAATTTCGACTAAAAAATCGCTGTTCATATTTGAATGCCAGATTAATCTAGAGGGAAAACCGTGAAGAAAATCCTATATCATATATATATTCTATTTTAGAAGCTATATGTCAAGTTTAATGACTCTAGTTTTTATTATTTACCAAAATTGGCCAAAAAACATTATATCGATATTTTTATCGATTGCTTGGAAACGGAGTAAGTTATCGATTATCGGAAACAAACTCGATCTGCGCGGGAGCTAGGAGCATCTACATCTAAAATTTCAAGTCTCTAGCTCTTATAGGTTCTGAGATCCTTGCGTTCATACATACGGACGGACGGACGGACGGACGGACGAGCAGACAGACGGACATGGCTAGATCGACTCAGCTATTTATGCTGATCAAGAATATATATACTTAATGGGGTCGGAGATGCTTCCTTCTGCCTGTTACATACATTTGGCTTTCGCACAAATACAATATACCCTTATACCCATTTTTAATGGGTTCAGGGTATAAAAAGTAGAATAATAGCATATGAATTGTCCATGTGGAAGATTTTGGTGCAGCTGGCACTTGCTTGTGCCAGAGCTAAGTAAGACGTCTACGTTGCGACTGTAGCAGGGGCAGACGTCTGCCCCAGACCCAGACCCAGATCCAGACCCAGAGCCAGAAGGCCCGGCACAAGTGTCGCCACGGCCTAGGGGGAGAAGGGAGCGCGGGGAAAGGCGGCTGCTGTCTGCTCATATAAATTTCTAGCACGCGTGCGAGTAATTAAGCCCACAGATGAGACATCTTTTTGTGTCTTCAGCTTACACGGATCGCAAGGTACGCACACAAACACACACATATGTACAGGGAGTGAGATACACACAGAAATGTATCTGATATCTTATCAGGCATGTTCATCGCAGCGACTGCGGTCTGAGAAAACGGAGCGCGTCTCCCCCTTAAGAATTATTGTTATGACGATGCACACATAATTAGCTGGGGTCTGCGCGGGGAGGTGGAAAGTGGAGGGGGGGATACCCTTACGAGGAGAAAGCAAATGCTAATGGAGCCTAAACGCCAGACTTTAAATGCAATTGAATTCCAGGTGATAAGCAGAGTGCATATTGCCATAGAAAACGAATAAAAGAGCTTGGAATTTCTTTTATCTTGCAATATAAATAAATAAATTATTCAACTGGGCTTAAAGCATGTGACTTTGAGAATAAAAGCAAAGAATCTGATTCATTAGCTTAACTACATATAAATAACTTCATTTAATTATAAATGATTGTGCTGCATGTTGGTTTAAAGTATATCCAGGAAAGTTATCCTCGAATAAATATAAAATGCACATTGCGATCTGCAGTTGAATGTCTCGCATAGCTCTCATCTAGCTGGACTGATTTATGTGATTGCATATTGCATGGATTTTCCAATTTCACAACTTGAATTGGGCCAGAGACGTGGCGAGCGTTATAAATTGCATCGATCCGGACTAAACTTTACTTTCTATGCGAAATTCCCGACATACTTTATGGCGCTAATTTCTTTATTCATGGCGCCATCAAAGTTGCTGTTTCTGCTGTTGTTGTTGCTGTTGTTGTTGTTGTTGTTGCTGTTGCATTTTGAGCAATAAACGCCTCAAATTGATTTTGCTTTGGTTGCCTTAATGAGCCACTGGACTTCCTCTATGGGGGCTGTGGCTGTGCCACATTGCGCATGCAGCACATGCAGCAGCCGAAGACAAATTTAGTTGCATGCCTCAGAGTCCTTAGCAGCTGCTGCAGCGGCAGCCTTCGTCGACTTAATTGCGTGCATAAATTGTTTCAATTTCAATAAAAATGTTGCACAACTGGCCGATCGGCCAGTTCAGTTCAGTTCAGTTTAGTTTCGGGCGTATCAATCAATGTGAGAAACTCAACTCGACTCGACTCGATTCGACTCGAGTTGAATCGAATCGAATCAACTTGCAGCCAGGCAATGAATTAAGCGCTGTCTGTTTCAGTTCTGTAATTAATATTCTGCGGCCGTGCAGTCTGCAGCTACTCGGATACTCAGATACTCGGCTACTCGGATACTCAGTTACATTTGTGTAGCAGACACATTTGGCGTGTTAACAAGCAGCTCACAGTAGCTGCTGCCAAGTCAAAAACATGTGACAATTGCCAACTTTGAATAATGAATGAATTCTGAATAGAAACACAAGTACTCGACTGCGTATGTGTGTGTGTGTGTGTGTGTGTGTCTGAACTGAGCCATGTCAACTGGCCAGTTATTTATTTGGGCTTTTGTGCCAATCGACAGACGTTTTGTACAAGTAATTGAAATGTAATTGTTGCAATTGTTGTCTTTGTTTCGACTTTGTTCATTGAGAGACATTTCCCAGAATATTGCGCATACGCAACGTTGCCCAATGCGTAATTCAAGCTGCGGCCAAGCAAATGAGTTTTGCCCACACAACAACTACATATATATATATATGTATATATATGTATATGCATATATATGTAAAGTTAAGTACTCGCAATTGAATAAAAATCATCATGCACGAGGGTTGCTGCAATGATTGCGCATGGAAAACAAATGGAAACAATTTAATTTTGCTGCCTGATCAAAAAAGTTTCCCCTCCGCCTCCGGAGACCGTGACAAAGCACAACGAATGCTTCCGTGGATTACAAATGAAATGTGATGCTTGGCAGCTGGCAATTGATGGGCAGCCATTTATTGCGATACATTTACTCAACAAGTTGCTCAAGTTGCCAAACTTAATTAATTTCCTCGACAATCAATGCTAATGAAAAGCGCGAAAAGTGTGGAAAAGTTGAAATGACATGCGGATGCATATCTTTAAAAAGCGACAATATAACTTCATTCAGATCTGAGGCAAGATTTTCCATAAAATACAATATTTTCTGGTTCTAATGACTAAGAAATAAATAATTTACCCGTTTACAGCAATTGGGTTAATCATGTATTTGGGCAGCTGACTCAACATACGCATTACCCTATAATTGAATACTTTGAAGTTAGTTAAAAGACTTCGAAGACTCATTTAAATTAGGATAAATTCTCAATAGAAGATGTTGTGCCCATATAGATAACTTTTCATTATCTGCTGCTCATTTCCAGGGTATCTAGCAGTCGTGTGGATAGCTCTGACTTGTGTCTAATTCAATAAAGAGCTGGCACCCTTCTCACAGGGGTCGCTTTCAGCTGCCACGTGCTGCGTTCAAGTGCTTAAATGGTCTCATGAATGCGGCTTATCTTGTCGACACACTCGGCTGATGGCGGATGGCGGATGGCGGATGGCGGGGTGTGTGTGCGGGGGTTGCTCGGTGAGGCTGTATGCTTTCCTCTTGGGAGGAGGGGGAGGTGTTGTGGTGGTTTATGGCCTTATGATTAGCGTGCAAGATAAACACGACTCTCAGCCACTCGTCCTCCACTTATCCTTGCCAGAAGTCGAGGGTGGGAGAATGCCAGGAAGGGAACGGGGAGCATGTTCAACAGAACTGCCATTTTGTGGTTAGGTTATTGCGCAAGGAAGCCACAAAAGTGGGCGTTGCCATAATTCATGGACAAGCGTTTGAACATGCAAGACGACAGCATCGGAAAACTTGTTGCCAGTGCAACGAGCGCTAAAATCGTCAACTTGAGGCTAATAACTCATTTAAAAGTGGCTGACAACGTGGTAGCTGTTGTTGCCGTTGTTGCAGCTGCAGCTACGGCAGCTACGGCAAGTGCAGCTCGCCCCAAGAGCAAAATAACTTAATTTCATAAATGGCCACGGCAAACGGAGTCGCGACTCAGTCCCAATCTTGGCGCGGATTCAGAGTCGACTTGTCTAAAAAAAGCCTCTCGAAATGAGTCGGCGTGCGGCTTTTAGCCACCAAATTGCTACCAACTTGACTGATTGACGTTGCCAACGAGCACATGTGTGTGTGTGTGTGTGCCTGTGTGTGTGTCTATTACTAACTTGGCCAATTCGTGTTCTTAATTATGCTACCAACGCCAGTTTTATTACCTTTTTTTCTATGCAAAATGCCGAGCTATGCACGTGTTGTTGTTGTTGTTATTGTTGTTGTTGCTGTTGTCTTTGCAACATGCAACAACTGGCGCTGATTGTTAGTTGTAGAATTATTATTGCTGCGGCAGTTGTTGCTGTTGTTGCAACGAAATTGCCGCCAGTCAGCAAATTTGGCTCGTGAAATTATGACGGTGACATTTTCATTTTGGCTAATTGAGTTTGCGATAGTGTGCAGCTTATTCAGAGCTGAGGAAGGTGTGCTTGGTGGGGGAGGTGAAGGGGTCTCTAGTTACTCGTACCGGGAATGTAATTAACGGCAAAGTGAGTCATTAGATTTGATTTAATGGCGTGCATGCATAATGTGAAAATTGAAATGACAAGGAATAGACATCAAGTTTCCAGAATTATTGCAACAGTTGACTGCTTAAAAATATCTGTTCAAATAAAGTTATTAGTTTGAATAATAATATGGTAAAATAAGGAAATCGACAAAAGGAATGTTCATAAGAATATAAAAAGCTAGAAGCTAAAGTTTGGAGAATTATGCTTGAAAATATCTGATGAAATATAGAAATTATCCCAACTATTTTGATCCGGAAATGGGACAGTTTTCCGCAATTAAATAAAATAACTAATTTTTTTAATATTCTGTTTTTTATTTTGTCTATTCTATTTTGTATTTGTATTGTACTTTTATTGAATCGGGTTTCTTCTACATTTTTTAGTTCAACCGTTTATAGGTATTACCTAAATTGACTAAATATAAATCTAATTTTGATTTGAGATAGAATTTCGTAGCAATAAATAATTGGGCAGCTATATTTAATGCGGACTTATACTGTAGTTTGATATGTTAAATACTTATTTTAATTTATATTAGTTTCGATACGAAGCATTCCACGCAATAGTTACACGCATATTTTATAGCTCGTTTGAGCTGCGTCTACGCAATCATCAATTACGATCCGACTGGCTTTTCATTTTACAGTTTTTCAATTAGAAACTCAAATTGCGCTTGGCGAACACTTCAAATTCAAATTCACATTTTCCCAGCTGCAATCAAACGATGGCAAATGGAAATGAAAACAAAGCGAAAAGTCAAAGTGAATGCATCAAAAATCAACAAATCGAAAATTGAGCGTCTGCAGACGGAGCAACACAAACGCAGACAAACGCACAGCAAGGGGGCGGCAACACCCACACAGACACATACGAACGCAGATACAGATACAGATACAGATTCAGATTCAGATACGTCCTCCCGCCTCTGAGCTATCGAGCTGTCAGCTCGAGTTGAATTTAATTAAATCCTTCATGTCGGCGTGTCTGTTAAAAATAGACAAATGACAGTTTTTCTGATGCAGTCCAGCCCCTCCCTCGATAAGGGGGGGTGGCTGGCAGAAAGGATAACAAAAGGATAGACAGCGAGTGAGAGAAGGGGGGGGGGGAGGAGTGAAAGCGAGAGGGATAAACTTCAGCTCCGATGACAGCTGAAATTGAAGCAGAGATTACGAGCAAAATTGAATTGAATTTTTTGCGTTTGTTTGTGTTTGTTTTTTGTTTTTGTTTTTAGCTCGTTTTGTTTGTTTTTGCGCTCGCCTCGTCACTAATTACTTAATTAAAGGCACAATCGGTTGCCATTTAAGAGACTCGAAGACATCAACAAACGATCGATTCAGCTGTTCGAGTAATTAAAAGTCGCCAGAGAGGAGCGTGAGAATTTTAACAAACCGATTCGCGTTCAAATCGAGCCCAGACCCAATCGATAGGGTTGAGCAGAAATTACCTACACATCCAGCAGGTTGTTTATTTATAAAATACTCTAACATCAGAGTCACACACACATATGGAAATGTTCTAGATTCTAGAAATCTTTTGAGTAATATGGCAGCAGATTGAGGCAAAAAACTTGATATTGAATTTCTATCGGGTATTTCTCCTTTAATCCCATAGGGGACTTATAAAAAGTAACAATAAATAATGTATTTTGATTTCAACTTTCATCTCTTGTTCTTAAAGAAAGCTTTTTTCTTTAGGAGTCTTGACTCTCCATTTCTCTCCATACCTCGAATATAATCACAAGATTGAAAACAAATGAGCAATTACAGTTCCCGTAGTTCTTCAAATGAAACCCAAGTATTTTGAAATATATAAATAAATAATATATAAATAGAAATAAATTTCTATACTCCGAATGTATTTATAGGTTAGCAGGGTATGAAAAGTTCGCTTACCTTTTAGCCTTTTTTTTTTGCCTGATCGGGCACATTGTAGGCATGTCAGACAGGCAGCAGGAAATGGCGCACAAATTGTCAAGTAGCTCCGTAAACGATTCACATTCCCCTCACATTCGCTCCACATGCCGAATGTGTCCTGTGCACAGTCTTCTATGCGCCGCTGGCGCCAGCTGCAGATGCCAGTTCCCACAGATGTGGCGGAGCTGCTGACGTCATAAAAACTTTGATAACTTAATTAAGAACAGCGGCAGCAGCCGTTGCCGATTGAAGATCTGCAGGTCCGGAGCCACAACCAAGCGGATCGGCGGCTGCGACTTCAATCAAGTTCGGTTATTTCAGTCACAGTTCCAAATTCAAAGGCTTTTTTGTTGTTGTTGCTCTTCATTCTCAGAGGCGCCGCTCGCAGCTCGCCGCTGTTAATTTGGCCAAGAATGCGGTAGGTAAACTAAACCAAATTAAAAGTGATCGCATCATTTTATCGATAATTTATCAAAACGAAAACCCAGTGGCGAATACTTTGGGCCCATAAAAGCAGCGCTCACCCAAGCCCGACTCCGTTCTCATTCTCGTTCAAGTTCCCGTTCCCTTCTCTGTGGCCACGGCATGCGAATCGGTCAACGTGTGTGGTCCACATGGCCTCTGCCTCAGCTTTAGACCCGGCCCCGACCCTGACTCTGCCGCTGCTCGGCTGGGGTTTTGAAATTAGCATAAGAGCAGACAGCGCGAAGAGCAGAAGATTTTGTTGTGGACGTCTCTTTGAGCGAAGAGCGGCAACTGTTGGATCAGCTGCAAGCCAGATTCAGACTGAGCCTAAGCCCCGTAGAGACCAGGCCAGAGGTGCAGGTTGGCAGCGGGCCATAAATCCGGGCACGGGCACGGGCAAAGGCCCCAGCGCCAGCGCCAGCCCCAGCTCCAGCTCTAGCCCCAGCACAGGCACCGCACAGGTGGTCAACATGGGCGGCTCGGCTGATATTTAAAACAATCTGTTGTGCTTTTCAATTACTTTATAGTACACGTACACGATATACGATCGGCGTTGGCTGAAAAAGCCATAAAATTGCAGGTGCGGAGTCCGATTGGGCGCGGTAGGCAACAAGCACTACTTTGATCAATAGAAAAAGGCCTGAAAAGAATACAAATTTCAATAGAAGTGGGAGAGTTTATAAGTTATACGAAATTGTATATGCCCATTACTCTTATTCGGGACTTTAACATGATTCTAAATAAACTTCTGCCTACTTTTACTCTAACATGTGGCCTTACCCGCGAGTCAGCTGAATGCGCTCCTGTGCCCGGGCTCTTGTGATCATGCGCTCAGCATAAAAACTTATGAGCTCAGCTGTGCTATTAATTGTTTTATTAAGACATTTTCAGATTTAACATGCTCTATACCCTACACTCAGCAGCTCGGTCTGCAGCGACCTGGCAGCCAAGCCTTAGTTCGACTCTCAGCAGCAGAGAATTTATTATTATTTGCCAGCTGAAGCTTGCAGAGAGTTAAATATTGCTCTCCATGTGCCCCACAGTCTTGGGTGCAGCGCATGTGCTGCAGATCTGAAGCTTCCACCGAGCGACCCAGAACCAAACCCAAGTTCAGACACTGATATTGCTCTCTCTCTGGACTGTGGCCTCTGCCCATGCGAGACATTGTCTGCGCCTGCGTCTTGGGGCTCGGGTTCGGGTTCGTTTTCGTCTTGATCATCTTCCGCATCAATGCGCATGTGCGATCATCATCATCACCATCATCATTATCGTGATGATCATCGCGATGTGTCGGCGTCTGGTGGGTTTGTTTTGAGCTGCCTGCCTCATCATCGGTGTGGTCCTCAAGTGTTTTGCATCTTTGATCCGTGGAAGATTGATGTTAATGTTGGGTGGGCATGGTGTGAACATACTTATTCGCATATTTGTTTTGTTATGCTTGCTACCTGACCGTGGCTCTGGCTTTGGCTCTGGCCCTGTGGTTCCTTGGCGGCTGCCCCACACGTCGATCGTAATTAAAATGTGCAGCGTCGGAGCCGCCCCGGCTGACCCAGCTATCAGCATGAAGCGCCGAATGAGCCACTAATAGAGCCATAAAACGAACATTTATTGAACTACAAATTATTTGGCTCTGACGCCACGCAACGACAACGAACTCCATCTCTCAGGTGGGTCAAAAGTTGATCGCTGATCGCCGCTCGGGCTTCTCTTCTCGCGCCTTCTCAACAATGCTGCGTTCGGGTCCGTAATCTTAATATTCATTAGGCAAATAGTCGGGCTATTGGAAATTGGGAGCCGGTGCGTTGTGCTTTAATTTTGTGTTTATGGCGATCGCCTTTTGACAACGGGAACAAATGAACAAGCAAACAGACTTTGGGGTGGTCCCATCCAGAGAACTGATGATCTGCAGCTCTGACGGAGTGTTGATTGGAGTGAAAGTCGGCAGTTCAATTTTGAATCGAACTCGGCAATCTGTGCGGCTGCGATTGCGTTAATTGAGAGGCCATAGAAGTGGCGCTCGGCGCTAATTTAGTCGAAATATCCATAGAAGCGTAAAATGTTCACACCTCAATTGCAAAAGCTGTGCGACGAGTCTATTAGGCCAGCTACCAAGCCAAGCAGCAGCTTTACAAATGCCTCCACAGATGCAGATACAGTCACAGATACTTTCAGATACTTTGGCTATGGATATCGATGTCGCTGCGGACCTCCATTCGCCAGCCGGCAGCCGGCAGCCACCTGATGGCTCATGAGCAGATTCGCTGGCGTCTTGGGCCTCGTATCGATTGCAGCTTCTTAATGAAATTGTTTGCTAATATCAGCGGAAAATGCGGTTTACAATTTTTTTTCGATGTCGTTACCGCCAATGTATTTGCTGTGCGGTCTCACAGCCCCCCGTCCTCGATCTCGTCCACGTCCATGTCCTCAGCCCCACCTCCGCCTTAGTCGCATCTGTGAAACTGAAACCGATACCGCAATAGATCCGATCCGATCCGATTCGATCCCAGCATTTACTTACGAGCTCGACTCGCCAGCTGGAGCGTTAAGGCGTGAGTGTGAAAATTGCAAAGGTTAAATAAAGTTGTTCGATTCGAATGGGGCAATCAGTGGGTATATGATTAATTGAAGCCAAAAAATGCAAATAATCGATTGTGTGAGCCCTTGGCCAGAAGGTAGTGTAGTCTGGAATTAAATAGTTAATCTTAATAATTAGAAAATTCTATAATTAATTTGTGTATGTTCTTTGAATACTTACTCAGTGGAGTTATTGGATCGGAATATGGTAGCTTGTGTCTTAGCCAACTTTCAGACTAGAGAACAGACATTTACAAGCCCACTTTAAAGGCTTTATGTCTGAGAGTCAATAGGTTCTTCACTTTCCTTTCGAGCCAACATCAGTTTTGTAACATGTTTTGACGAGTAAGTGCGGAGCATGAAAGACGCATGTTGGCCAATTGCTATGCAAAACATGGCTAACATGCAAATAGCTAACTCCAACAGCAACCAACAACAACAACAACAACACTATTGATAAAGCAATTAAAAATATATCTAAATATTTTCATGTGACAGCGCAAATTATGCGCTGGAATGTTGCAGCGGCAACTGCGCTCGGAAAAGCCGACAAGTTGGCGGCGTCTTAGGCCTAAAGGCATGCAATCTTGGCCATTTAGCGAGGAATATCTATTTTTGATTTGAGCCACGCCGATTGAGCGATAGACAAACCGTTGACACTTTGCCCGCCCGTATCCCGCCCCTATCCCTGGCATCGGCATCGGCATCGTTTGTCAATTACCGACAGCGGCAAATCCAATCCATCGTTAACAAATTTATGCACATTCGTGGAGAATGCAGCTTATGACTGCAACTGCAACTGCAGCTGCAACTGCAACTGAGACTGTGATTGTCACTGCGGCGTGTCAATCATTTCAATTAACGTGCGATCAAATCAATCGTCGTGTCAATCATCATCAGCGGCATTGGGGCCGCAATTGCAACCGCAGCGTTAATTTGCCTGTCATGCGAGCGGGTGCACGGATGGTGGGAGGGGCAGGGGAAGGCAACGTGAAAAGACTTGAGATGACATTTTTGCAGGTGCCACCAAGTCTAAGAAAGTGGGCAGTTGGGAGGCAGTGCATGCAGAACAAGAAGAGATTTTCATTTGAAATTTGATATCAACAAAATAAAATACTTATATATGACATTTATAAATTTGCTCAAATGGGATTTTTGAGTCATAAGTCACAAATTTGTGATGCCCGCTGCGTTAACCTAAGCTCATTTAAAGAATAATAATTTATATTTATTAAAGATGTTGTATCGTTGTATATTTGAATATACTTTAAGATATTGACGGACAACTGTGATAAAGGGTTACTCACAGCTATGCTGATACTTTTTACTGTCCAATTATGAAATATTAATTAAATTCAGGAATCGGGTGTATTTCATCATTTAATCTGTTCGTCATCTTTATGGACTGTCATAATGAATCGACTTTCACTCTCGGCGCGTAAATTTCCCTGGTAACGTGTTGTTTTTATGGCTTATTAATGAGCTGACCGATCATTAGATTGGGCAACAAGATCCGATATCAGCGGAGGCCCCACCAAAAGCCAGAACATAAAGAAGGGAATAAGTGAAGCAAAGCCCCCATCGACACTGTCGAACATATCGCTTACATGGCTCAGTCGCCGCCCGGGCCAAGTTAACCAGCCAGGTACTGGTTGCCGGTTCTGGTTGCTGTCTCTATGGCTCCCCAGTGACGGGCTCGGACTCTGGAGCTGTGTGTGGCCCGTTAGTTTGAGATCTTTATAAGTCAATTTCAGCTGTGCTCGTTTCTGGCTATGTTGTGCGCGTGCTTTACCATCGAAAGAGTCGTTGGGCCAGCTTGCGGCTCCCCCGCGAGCCGGGCTCCTTCGAGCTGACCTATCTGCAACATTCAAATCGAAGCGCCTATTACGTGACGCTCCCGCTCAGTCCCTGGACACTTAATTGCGTACTCGTTCAGGTTCATTCATTTGCTGCCAAAATGGTAACTCATCTGCGGACAGACCCGTTCCCGTTCCCGTTGCCATCCCAATTCCGAGATCCTCTGCAGAAGTTGTCGGCTGTTTTTGGCATTTGCAACTCATGTTAAGCATAAATAAAACAAATGCGCTTATTTTAAACATATGCCCAAATGGACACCGACTCCACTCGACGCGGCCTGGCTCGGACTCTGACTCGGTTTATTTTTTGTTTGCCAGTTGCCAGCCGACTTCTGGCAGTTGGCAGTTGCCAGTTGGCAGCGGCTCTTACCAAGTTGGGTCATTGCGTTTAACAACCGATGATGAAGACATCTTCCCGTTTTTGCCACTACACAGCCGCGTTTTGTTTTTTTATTTTGAGATGAGCTCTGCAAATGAAAACAATTTATGTGAATACATTCGCGTCTCTTTTTTTAAGCTTTTTTGTGCATGTTAAACTGATCAGTTGTTGCTGTTGTCGACGTTGTAGTTCGATAGATTCATGTTTAGATGCAGTGTTTTTCTCCTCTAAAAGTACCAATGCCAGCTGAGAAGCGCAGAGAAGGGCGCTGAGTAGCGCCAAGTAGTGCGATTCGTTCTGGACTAGATTATATTAACACATTCCGCCAAGGGATTAATTTGAGGCAGGTAATCAAATATGTTACCTGCCTATTCAACAGCGAATAACTCGGAGCCCGACACTATAAGGGTTGTTAATTGTCTGTATATTGCTGACAATGTTTCATTAGCATCATGTGATCATTATGTTTCGGCAGCTACTTAAGAATTTAGCAAACAGTTTAGTTAATACTTAATTTCAATTTTTCGTATTCCAGTAAAACAATTCGAATTTTAATGCTTGTTTGCATGCAATTGGATATATTGTTGATTGAGTTCATATAATTTCTATTAAAGCCAATTTGGCAAAACCCCCCGAACGCCGTTCAGAAAAGCTCGTCCTTCGGCAGCATCGAAAGGACAACATTGAAAGTTTTATTGTGTCAAATTTGCGCAGCAAGCAATGAAAAATTTAACACGCTATAAATCACAATTTCCACAAAGGGAAAAGGCAAGAGGGCGGCGAATGGGAACGGGAACGGGAACGGGAACGGGAACAGATTCGACGCCAGCAATTGTTGCAGCTTGAAAATGAGGGGCAGGCAGCGGAAACAGCAACTGGCAACCTGCCAACCCCTTGGCAATGTCCTTGCGACGCCTTGGTATGCAACTTGTGCCGGCTTATCTGCCCGGCAACATGCGTTCCTCGACTGGGTGGTTGTAGCTCAGTCTTCCTCCTCGCCCGTTTCCTGCCGCTGGCGATGACGAGGCAGAAGTTTCCCGTTGCCCGTTGCCCGTTGCCGGTTGGCAGTCGACGTCGTCTCCTGGCTGTCTGACAGGTTCAAGGTCTGTTGTTTGTTGTTGTCGAGCTGCGTGTGAAATTTAAAACCGTGATAACACCTCAGTCACCACCGTCACGCCCCCTTTGGACAACACGTGCAGGCACGTTCCATGTGCTGTTAATGTTTTTGGTTTAATTTCGCGCCCGTTGGCAGCCTCGCAGCGAAATTGTTGACAAAATTGATTTGTTCAATTTTTCCAACGATTTAACTTAGGGCATGACTTGGTTGCCGGTTGCCATTAGTTCCGGTACATTTGTTTCGAAGGTTGTTCGAACCGAGCGGCATAGCCCAGCATTGGGCCTGGGCTGGTCTGGACTGGGACTGGGACTTGGGTTCTGTTGGAATTTTTGCACGTTTCGACAGCAAGAAACTTTGCTGCCGCCGAGGAATTTAATCAATTTTCGATATTTTATTGATTCGCGTTAAAAGCAAATTTAATTTTCAATTGTCTAGCTTAAAAGTATGTTTTCTTTTCAATCTTCTCATTGCAGGTCGAAGTAAGTACAAGATGATAAGATGCTGCAAATTGTGTACCCTGGCCGACAACTGACCAAAAACTCTGCGCTACGAATTTTATGTGTGGGGCAAGAAGGTGGATATACTACGTGTAGCTCAGACAGCTCAAACCTTTAACCCTTTTAAAATGATTTGAACCTGCGGTTAAGAAAGAGGTCCAAGTACCTAATAGAGTGCAAGGAAGTGAATCAGATGATGACGGGATGCTTGGAATAGGAGCAGACATAAATAAGAGTTAGACCAAATCTCCAGATGTCAGACAATCCTAGCAAGTCCTTCGAAATTATTAATTTTAGAGGTTTGAACTACTTAACAATGAGGAAGAATTATGCTGGCACCTTCTACGTACTGAAGCTCCGGAGTATTCTCTCTAGCTTGGGCTAATTAAAGAACTTAACCTTTAAACGTTAACTAAAGGAAGAAAGTCATAATTGAAGAAACACCCGCAAGGAACCCCGCTTAAAGAATTTCACGTGTTCAATATGTCTGTTAAATATTTTTAAGACTAACTGTCCAAATATTATTCCTACACATTTGGCATGAGTAGGTAGAGCGAGGGGCCTTATGATGAATGGAAGCTGATATTACAAAATACTTTGGGCCACAAGATGCTGGAAAACTAAGCAGCCTGCGGTCACTCGTGGCGTTGCTCGGAATGTCCGTGGTCCCAGAAATGCCCATTAGTAAACCTCATAATTGCTTCATTTTAGCGCAACTATTTCTTGAAATGAGCTTAACTTTTCCAACTTGCCGGCCCTTTCAGTTCCATGGGGGAAGGAAAACCCTTTTACGACAATTTTGTTATTTGCATAGCGATTCGATACCCCTCACTCCGGCACACTCTCTGGCCAAAAACTTTTCTACTCTGCACATTGAGAGTAAAAAGTGGGCGTGGATGCCGATGCTGGCCGGGACGTTGATTTTCTGCGCTTGTCTGCCCCGCAGCTGTTAATTAAAAGGAAGACAACTCAAGTCGAGAAAAGTGAAGACAGCTTCGGTTAAGAGTGGGGGTTGCTTTTCCTTGCTCGCAGCTCAAGCCCGTGCCCAGAGCGGGTGCGGGGCGGGGGCTGTCTTGGGGCGTTGTGGGGGTTGGACGGGAAATTAGCCACAGTCAAAAGTCATTGCGTTGATTACTTTTGAAAATGACGCGCGCAAATTTTCGAAACTTTAATTGTTTTGGCCTCGAGTGGGGGTTGAGGCCCGCCATCGGGGAGGCGGATGGGGCGGGGGCTGCTAGCCAGGGGTTGTCTGGAGCGCATTTAAATGTGAATTAATTGCTGGCCATCAGCATTGCATATATGAGCATCGGGATTTATGTGTGCGCGATGAGTTAGCAGCAGGTCCCTGGTCCAGTCATGTTGTTGCCATTAACTGCGCCGTGGAATTTTTATGACCTCCCTCTTCTGTTCTGTTTTGTTCTGCCCCTCTCCCTGTCGCAGGTCCACGAACTCGCAAGCCCAAGAAACCAACGGCTACCAGCGCTGCGGGCAGCAGCAGCGGCGACAAGTCCGATCCGGATGGCGCCTCCGGATGCGCCGGCGTGCCGGAGGACAAGCGACCCCGCACCGCCTTTAGCGGCACCCAGCTGGCCCGACTGAAGGTGAGTCCATTGAGGTGCAACTGTTAACAACAGCCAAATGTTTATCCCCCTCTCCCTCTCCGTCTGCCCTTTCTCAGCATGAGTTTAATGAGAACCGCTACTTGACAGAGAAGCGCCGCCAGCAGCTGAGCGGCGAGCTGGGCCTGAACGAGGCGCAGATCAAGATCTGGTTCCAGAACAAGCGCGCCAAGCTGAAAAAGTCGAGCGGCACCAAAAATCCGCTGGCGCTGCAGCTAATGGCCCAGGGCCTCTACAATCACTCGACGGTGCCGCTGACGCGCGAGGAGGAGGAGCTGCAGGAGCTTCAGGAGGCGGCGGCGGCGGCGTCAGCGTCATCGTCGGCAGCGGCCGAGCCATCATAGGGGCAATATTTATTGTATAATTAACCATAATATTAATATTTAAATTTATTGCGTAGCGTGTAAGCTTAGTGCTTAAAGTTGCTAAACAATTAAGTTGTAAAATATTCTAGTCCCCCCTCGGCGCACGCGACGCGATTTGCCCGTTCGGATGCGGATGTGGATGCGGACGCGGTGGAGATGGAGTCGTAGCTGCCCCGCGCTGCGCTGCGTGTTTTTGTATAATAAACTTAAAAACAAAAAAAGAAAAAATAATGCAAAACAAAAAAAAAAAAAACAATACAAGTAATATAAATAATTTAACAAACATTTAAATTATACACAAAGCGCTGTTTTGATTTGCTTAATTCTGTCTTTGCATATTTTTATGATTTCGAACAGAGCCGAATCGAATCGAGCCCAATCGAATGGGCTGCCAGGTAGGTGGTCCCAGCCGAGATTTGGAGCTGATCATGATGATCAGCTCGTTATCATCGTGGCAGCTGCCTCTCTAATTGGCCGTGGGCGTCGGCATTAATTACTCAATTAATAAGGCTGCGATCGAGATGGAGTTGGATCGGAATCGGGATCGACAATTGCTGGTATTACAATCGCATTAAATTCATTATGCAAATTACACTTAAAAGCAATCTTGTGCCATAATCACGCCTAATAGTTGCCCATACCGAAACGTTACGAAAACGTTAACGTTGTTCTGTCTAATTTAGCCATTAAATTTGCATACACAGTCGTCAAAGAAATAACAAAATAACACAAGACAAGCAAGAGTGCCCGACTACCAGATACCCTAAGCTGTATACACCGAGCAACGTTAGACCTATATTTCATACACACACATATTAAATATAATATATAAATATATGCTTCTTCCCATGCCTTCCTGATTTGCATAGGTTTTCATTGTCCGATCTTACTGAAAATATCAGATAAAGATGCAAAAAGCTTTACGTTTAAATGTCTTACATTTAATTTGTTTTAATTTTGGGTGGAAAAGGAGGATATATTTGAAAAATTATATACTTCCTATTTGTATACTATTATATATATATATGCATATATATGTACATTTAGCAATAATAATCTCTGAAATTTTCTTATGAAACCACGTATCAAAATTGATATTTATTAATGTTATGAAAGTTGGGGAATATATATTAAGAAAATAAATTTTAAGCTCGTTCTGCCTATGGTATACCAGATATATTTTTCAAAGCTCTAGATATTGTAATTTGAATAGATCACACAGACTGATTGATATTGCTTTATAAGGTCGGAGATGCTTACATCTACCCGTTACATACATACGCACTGAATCAATATACCCGATTTGCTTATTTTCAATAGGCTTAGCAAAACAAACCAGCAACAAAGGCGGTAAGTGTGCATGTGTTTGTGCATTAGTATGCCGCTGTCTGTGTGTGCGCGTGTGTGTGTGTGTGTGTGCTGGCATGCCAACGGCACAAATTGACACCTTGGAGACGGCGGATGCCTTTTTAAGTTTGCCCGAAGTGCAGCGACGCGTAGGTGTCAAAAGTGGCTGTCAGAGTAAGGATTGGAACAGTGCAAAGCGCCAAAATATGCGGTACTCGAATTATTATGATGTTGATGGAAACACTGTTGAATCCAACTGGGACCACATGTGCAACAGATCCAAGTGTCTTACGGGCACGATAACTTACTCTACTTCGTTGTGAAATATACAAAGGGACATTGAAATAAATGGGCATACATCCAATATATTTGGGGTTTCAGAATGTTGCGAAGCGTAGCGAAATAATTAGAATCTTTCATTCAGAGATCGAAATTTGCATTTGAAAATGTGCGTCGTAATCCTGAGATTCCTAAATACGAAACTCAATCTAAGAAATGTTTGTTATTCCAAAGAAGAACCCAATTCTTTTAAGAAGTATAAATAAGTAGTAAAAAAAAAAATGATTTTGGACATATTAGCTTCTAGAAAGTAAGTTGTCTCTGAGAGATCTCTTTTAAACGAAAACTTTAATTGCGATTGGTCAGATTCAGTCTAAACTACTTTATTTATCTTTCGTATTAATGTAAATAAACGTGAGACACATAATAGAATATAGTATATATAGAAATTATAGATATATATGATTTGCTCTGAGTTGAAATACAATTTTGCACTCAGACAATATCCCCGGCAATAACAAGCAGGAAAGATCAGTTTCGAGCGGGCAAACATCTTAATTTTGTGGATGATTTACAGTTTGGTATTCGGTTTCATTGTTGGGGACATTTTTGGTCTTTTTGGTAAGCGTTGGGTGACATAAGTTGAACTTGAAGCTCGAGACGTTGTTTACGAGCATAACAAAGTGCTGTTTATTCGCACAAGCACAAGGAGCAGGGTGGCGAGGAATGGGAAGGGATCGGGATCGGGATCGGGATTGGAATGGACAGCAGTATGAGTGTGCGATCGAGTTGTGCGTGTTGTGAGTGGGTGTCGCTGCTTAAGTGAATTTTTATGGCACGCGCTGTGTGCAGATGACTTCATAAAAAGTCAATTTAAGTTTAGTAATATTTTGTTGAATTTATAGTTAAGTATTTTGTTTAAGCATAATTTTTTATTGCACTCGAATCGAAGCGAACTTGAATCGGAATTGGACCCGTAGGCGGCGCTGGGCCTGGGATGGGGCTGGAGTTGCAACTCTAAGAATGAGTCATGGCGCGAGTATATTACGTTATAAATTCAATAAATGTGACCATAAAAAGCCCATTCAAAATACCTTGCGCGCGTACATTAATCCCGCCAAAGGCAGAGCCCCACCGCCCCACAGCCCCACAGCCCCAGAGCTCTCGGCCGGCCAGAGTGCCAGATCCCAGTCCGAGCTGAGGCACATTACAACGCCTCGAGTGCTGCCGCAAACTGCTGGCCCCCAATGATTAATGTTCGGCAGTCGGTTGGCAGCAGCCTTGGCCCCAGTCTCCGTCGCAGTCGCAGCTGAAGCCTTCCCGGAATGTGAGCCCAAGTAACCCGAAAAAAGACAATACGCATAAATCTATGGGGTTGACACTTAGTACCGCTTTCGGCCCGACCACAGCCCCAGTCAAAGTCTCAGTCGCAGTCACAGTCGCAGCTACAGTCGCAGCCACGGACTTCAAATGAATTTGTTTGCATCTCGAAGCTCGCAGGTCGCATCCATCTGGACTTCACTTGCCGCACGGTCCTCGTCTGGCAGATGAGTTGTGGCAAGGCGCGAGGTGTCATAAAATTGGCAACAAATTGTTTTTCACGCCGTTTTAAATACACATTTTCGATACTTGGCCATAATGAGCGCGGCCTGCGCTCGTCTCCAGTCTCCAGTCTCCAGTCCCCGTCGTCGACTCTTGCTCCAAACGTCGTGCTCCATCCTTGTTGTTGTTCCCGTTTGGGGCGCAGACAAAGCCGCCAACGACATCATTCGCCTTTGACGAACTGCAGCGTCCGTCGCGTCCATCGCCTTGCGCTTTGTAACACGCTAATAAATTTGCGGCTAAGGAGATAAGCTTATAAATTTTAACTGTAATTATGCGACACAAGATTTATGAAGCGGCCGCTCTCCGCTTTCCGCTCTCGGATTATTAATGAAACACAAAGTTACAACGAAATGCGCTCAAGTGCCGGCATTACAAACGAGGCTTCGCTCCGGACTCCGGGCTGCGGCCTCAGTATCTCGGCACATCGGTATCTGGTGACGGCGGCTCTGGATTGGCCCTGTATCTGGCTCTAAATTTGGGCCTTGTTGTTTCTCAACACCCTTTAGCCAAGATTTATTCACCGTCGTCTAATTCGTGGGGGCTCTTAATGAGCTTTTACTCTGGCTCATGCAAATCTTCAGCGTGCTCCGTCGAATCTATTCTACCCCATTGATCCACTGGCCTACGCATGTGGGCGTGGGTGCGGTCCTGCTGTCCCCGCTTCCCCACCTTTCAGCTCGCTCGGATGCACTCTTATTGGCGACCACCCACGTGAATGTAGCGCCAATCACACTTCGAGATCTGCGTATTTGACATTGCCTTCGCCTCATTACGCCTGCGCAGACAACAACAACAACAAGAACAACAACTTGGAGGTGCGAGTGCCAAGGCGTGGGAGCCAAAGCTGTTCCAGCGATAACTTGATAGACTAAATGAGTCTCATTCAGCCCGATTATTGAGCCATATATGTAAGTACTCTGACGAAGTCATAAACTCCGAAGGTGTCCCACAGTCGTGCCCGTGAGTGTGTGTGTGTTTGCGTGGATCTAGACTTAAGTGAGAGTCGTTCCTTTGTTTTGGTTATGGGAATCAGGAAAAACCGCTTTCGAGAGAATGCAAATACCATATTATAAATATACGAATGCGTAAAACTTCAAAGTTGTTGCCAGACGTGCTTAGTGCTTCGTATCAGGTTGCAATGGAATCACTAAATAAATAATCTTTCACACTTTTATAGAAAAGTTACTTTTATCTCGATTCTTTTACCATATCAAGAGTCATTTATTGGCATAGTCATTTTATTCAATAAAGATATAAAAACTACATCATGTGGCCTTAAACATTACTTTTACTGAATGGTTTTTATGCCCTCAACCAAATGAAAATGGAAAATGTGTAAATAGGGTATATTCATTTTGTGACAAGTTTGGTAACTTGCATCTCGACCTATACTCTGGCTCAGCATCAACAACTTGTCTGTCCGTCGATCTCAGAGACCCACTTATAATAGCTAGAAATGTAGGCCCCTTTTTATAATATTCACATTTCCAGAATATTTAACTTTTCACCCCAAAATTGTAGAGCACTGAAAAATATATCCCTTTATAATTTAAATTACTTGTGTTATTTTCCTATAATTGTTCAGATAAGTTACGGAAAATATTCGGAGTAATTTTTGTTCACAATTTTAGTTTCAAACCATATTGTTTTGTTTTAAGTATCCCTCTGTAATGGGAAAAGTATATAAGAAGAGCTAGTTGGTATCAATTAAAGATGGACATAATTGCCTATAATGATGATTATGTGCCTCGTTAGCAACAATAAGGTGAGCTCTCCTTTCCCTGTGTGGCAGCCATTAAATTTGTTTATGGCACGAAAATGAACTCGGTTATAGGGTTTCTTCATTTGGGTGGGGTTAATTATGCAATAAAAATACTTCATTGTTGTTAGTGACATATGAAAATGTGAAAATTTCATTTAATTTTCTCCCGGTTGCTGGCAGAGCTGAAAGCGCGCAGCCATCGAGCAAATGACTACACGAAGTGGTTAACACTGCCGTTTGCCATTGGCCCGGAAGTATCTTGTTAACATGCAAAACAAGCTATTTACCTGGTTCCCGGCTACAGTGGAGCACTAGGGTATTAGGCGTGGGCCTTGGATTTGGTGTGGCGCTGTTTATGAACCTGCCAAAATGTGAATACTTTTGCCAGTTCAGTTGGATATATTATTATGTTGCTGAGCCCACTGAAACTTGGCTAAATAGTTGGCCCAAAAGTTAACAGCCAACTGGCAACTGTCTATTGGTTTCAATTCAATTAGAAACAGGAATTCCGAGTGTAGCTGCGAAGGAAGTGCGACGTGGAAATGAAAGCCAAAGCCGCATCGTTAAATCTAACGATGTGGCCCAGCCCTTGGATTGCATTTTCATGGCACATTTGCAGCAATTTTAATTGTATCAATGCGCCAACGAAGCCCAACCCAGCGCAACCCCAAGCAAGTGCTGACTTAGGCGAGGGCAACCCTTTCGTGGCTTTCGTTAACGCGATTGGACACGCATGTCCAAGTGCTGGTCCTGGTTTGGGTTCAGGCAATAAACACGTAACGCAAAACCTAAACAACATTTAAAGTGTTATAAAACTGTCACCAGGACGACCAGCAGATGTCAGCGGAGTGTCCTTTTCGGCTGTTTGATATTGCCTTTTGATCGCATGGAAAGTTCTGCGACTTTGATTAAACATCTGTCGGCTGGGCTCGGCTTGGCTCTGTTCTGGCTTGCCCTTTGCCTAGAAGTAATTGCCATGCATCAGTCCAAACATCAATTAGACACACTTCAACTCCCCTGACAGTGGAACTGTCAAAACAGAAATTGATTGCGTCTGGGAATGGGACTCAAAGGGGGACTGTGCATGCCACAGCGTGTGGGTGTGCACACCTGAAACTGAAACTGAAACACAAACAGAAACAGAAACAGTAACAGAAACTGTGGATGGGGTGGACTGAGGCACAAATCAAAACATTACTTGCATAAATTATGAACAATGCGAACCGCAAGCGAATCCAAAACGCAAAATCGTGCACAAAGCAACTGCCACAAACAGTGGCAAGGTCGCCGCAGCAGGCAGTCGCAAACGTGTTGCACATACTGTTCCTAGAAGAGGCAACAACCGTTTACCATTTAATGACACACACCCCAGTCAGTCAGTCAATCAGTCAGTCAGTCAGTCAGTCAGTCAGTCAGTCAGTCAGTTATTTTGTTGTGGGATCGATCGATCGCATTGAATTTAATTAAATAATAAAAATGAGCCCTAAATGAGCCCACAGAGGCGTGCCGACAAGATCCTTAACCTTAGGCTAAGCATAGAGAGAAAGGGAAAGGAAGAGAGAGGGGAGCAGGAACCTAAATGATATGCACAGTAGCCAGCGCTTCGTGGAGGTCCAATTAATCGAGTCGACAGCGCTGCGAGTCGGACATACAAATTAAAAGTCATAAATCGACGGAGAAGTCGTTGAAAGCCCACAAAGAGGAAATGTCACCAAAAATTATGAAGGTTCAGGTTTCGGATCCGTTCCCGCATTGACGACGAAAGCAGCCCCAGATGCGCATTAATTATGCTAAGGGCGTGCACATTAGAACACGGCAAGCAAGAGAGAGCTCACGGCACGATCCTCTGCTCTGAGGTCTCGCGTCTCAGGTCTCCGCTCTCAGCTCTCAGGGTTCGTTCGCATCTGGGTGCAAGTGCAAAGACCCACCGGTGAGTGACAGTTGCCGTTGCAGTTGCAGTTGCAAGTCGAACAATGTTGTTGTCGCTCTTGTGGCTGCCACTTGGCAATCTTAAGTCGGTCGACGCATGCGCGCCTGCATATTAAGAGGCGATCATCGCGGCCACGGCCCGAACGAGAGTCGCATAACTGAAGATCGTGCTCATATGCATGTGTGTGTCCTGTACAGGGTACGGCCTGTTGCTAAGCTGCCCCAGCTCGCCAGTTATGATGAGTGACATTTGATCTTGTTTTGTGTCAAATTAAGAGGCTGCAGATGGCGCAGATCGTCGATCGTTCCGATGATCGTGCGACTTTTCTCATTTTTGGAGACACCAACAACCTGGAATACCTCTCCTCTCCTCTCCTTTTCTTTTTTTTTTATTTAAGATTCTTTTTTTGGTAAGATTGTGTGGCGCACACTTAAGCCGTTGAGTGCTTGATTCCTGGTACTTTGGAGGCGCTTCATCGAGGGCCACACGTACTGCAGGATCAGTGCTCCGGCCACCTTGTGCCTTGTCATGTTTTGGCACTTGAGTGCCATAGCGTGGGCCACTCCTTTGTGCTTGGGTTAATCAAAGCTGGCAGTTGCCCTGTTCCCAGCTCGGTCCTCGTCGTTTTAGTGTTGATTTCGTTTCGGTCATTGATGCTGATGGCTCAATTGTGCGGACCACACGGCCAGTTGCCCCGAAATGTGGAGCAAGCCTCTTCGGTGGCTCAATACCTTAGTGGCACTGTATGTTTAGGGCTTAAGGGTTCTTGCGCTTCCACATGCAGATGGCGCACATCGCAGATCGGCGAGACAAGGACCACCTTGATCATGCTCTTGATACACTTTTTCAGATTTGCCACCAGACGTGATTCTGCATGCTAATGCATAAAAAACTGCAGCAATGAAAAACGTTTTCTATTGAGATAATTCCCTGTAGCTATCATTTATTTTATTTATATTTAATTATAATTTATTAGTGGTAGACAAAACTAGTGTCAAAGTGACTATTGAATACATAGGCATAGAAAAGTGAGAAGGTAAGAGCCCACAACAATTTCTAATCATTTTTTCATTTGACCGTCCGCCTTTGACCCTTTTTCAAGGAAGTAAGGTAAATTCAAATATAATCTCAATTAAGTATATTCATTTAAAATTATGTCTTAATTTAAAATTAATAAATAATATAATTGTTAGAAAATAATGGATTGAACATTTATTTTTCAGACTAAAGAAGTTTCTTATAGAATCGAGGCAGATTGGGATACCCAAAAATACTAATGACAAGATATAAATAGATAGGGTAGAGATATAGTGATGGGAAATAAGACTGCCCGGCACGCTATGATACAGTTAACTGTGTGACAAGCGCGAAATAAAAGCCTGGAATCTTAAATAAATTTTGGTCATAGTTCGACAAGAGAAAAATAATAATGAAGCATAGAAATGTAAGAAAATCAAGATTAATATTAAAATGAATATAAATAGATTATATTTACTTAAAAACAAACTTTAGTCTTAAAATCAGGCCTGACTAATTGTTTTAGAGCATCAACTGAGATTTATAGAGTCGACAACTCTGAAGAAAACAAAAATAGCGCAATCTCATTCCACTCTCTCTCTCTCTCTCTCTCTCTCTCTCTCGATATCTCTCTCTTACTTGACCCATCGCCAGGTCAAATTGATCTAATAATTCAAGTGATCTTAATCAGTGAAAGTGATTTGTTGTCACGCATTTGTCACTGTACAAAAGACTCATCAAATATTTGGGCGGGGCCAGTCAAGGATCGGCTGCGATCGCTGTGTCTATTGATAAGCATCCAAACAAAACTGTGACTCACTTGTGCACTTCAACTCCATCAGAGTCAATCACAGGCAATTCATCCGAGCTCAACACTTTTGGCCCTCACTTAGATTAATTACCCTCTGCCGCCTGATGCATTGCTGTCCTCAGCTGTCGCATTGGCTCATCCAAACAGGGATCGACGATCGACGTCTGACGATTGGCATCGGTGACAGTCCACGAAATGTCCGCGTCATCAGTCAGAGTCGCAGTTGCAGTCAGCTTCTAAGTGCATTCGATTGTCGCAGGGGCTTGGGCAATTTAATTGCCGATAAGCCGCTGATTAATATGTTTCATGAATGAATAATTCCCGTCGATCTTTTCGTGTGTTCACGCGTCTGTTAGTGAGACTCGTTTCTTTAATTGCGCTAGACTCGGCTCGAATTTTAATTAGGCACCATGCCCTTAACTGAAAGAGTCAGAGCACGAGAGAGAGCGCTAGAGAGTCGGCTGTAGGCATATAGTTATGTTTAAAGCAAACATTTCTTTGTTTTTAGTTTAATTAAGCCATAATTTATCGCCAACAGCACGCGGACACGCAGCCCAGCAAAAAAGGGCCACACTCGACGCGGTCTGAGCCGTGGTCTCTGACCGGCTTGGTCTCGGTATCGGCTTGGCCCGTCGACAGACTGACACCTGCGCGTGTAAATTAGTCGAAGTTGGCCAGCCCCAGCCGGGCCGGGCCAGGGGCAAATGCCTCAAAATTGTTCAACGCGACACTTTAGCCAATATGCATAGAGGAGCACAGTTTCTGGTCTGGCTGTGGGTCTAGCGCTGGTTCTGGTTCTGGCTGCGACTCCGGCTCGGTGGTCTAATTAGAAATCAACTTGTCAATTAGCCAGCCATATACAAGCGGGGAACTGTAACCATGTCATGTTTCCCAGCTCCCGAGCCCGATCCCGTTCCCATTTTTTCTTAAACCGAATTTGTGTGCAGGTTTTAAAGAGCATGCGATCAGCATGTGTGCTGTGATCGATGCGAAAACACGGCCTAAAAGAAATTATATGGCTGCTGTTTGCTGTCGATTCAAATTTTTCAATTTCTCGAACACCAGCGATGCCAATGTCCAGTTTGCAGTGTCCAATGTTCAGCTGCAGCAGTGAGTAGCACATGTTGTCCGGCCACCGATCGATTGTCGAAGGTGTCCCCTGAGAAGTTCGATGCGCAGGTGAGCGACTCCCGAGTCTCGAGTCTCCGTCTTGTGTGGAATTCTCGATTTACGGGGAATTTCGACGCTTAACTAATGATGCTCATCAGGCGCTCAATGGGCACAGCTACTGTATCTGTAAACGTATCTGCATCTCCATCTCCATCTGCATCGGCATCTCCATCGGCATCGGCTGATCACTTCTGGATCTCGTTGAGTTTCCGTGGAATATCGAACGCGAACGGAAATTAATTTTCGAAACGAAAACATTCCAAAACTTAATTAGCTGCGAGAGCATTATGAAAAATTGCAGCCATTAATGTTTTCGGGTTGTTGCCATCAAATTGAGTTTTCCAATTCCCAACTGGACGTGGTGGACATTGGCCGCATCTCATCAGGTACCGTGTAAAAGGCTTTTCCGCATCTTGCAACGGCCACAAAACCTTTGGCCCCCCTGCAACAACAACAAGCTGCCACAAGCATCAGCGATCATACAGAGCCTCTGCATCTGCCTCAGTCTCAGTCTCAGGCCCAGTCTCAGACTGAGCCTCGGCCTCAACCTCAGATTCGTACATGCCACAGTTGGAGCCACTGAGCCACAGACACGGCATCTGGACCACCCAAGTTGCGTTTGGCTTAAAACCATTGCCGAGTGGCAGTCGGCAACAGCAACGACAACGGCAACAACAACAACAACAACAACAACGGCAACGGCGGCGGCGGCGGCGGCTATTAAGCTTGCCCCAAGTTGAGGCACTCGATGATTACTTGAAATTCAATTGCAGTCCATTAGGAGTGATTAATATGTATGCGATTCGAAAGCGCAGAGCGCGATGCGAAGAGATGCGCCTCCAAAGAGCGGCGAGGCCAGCAAAAATGCACTGCACTTAAAATTATTGACACTTTGGCGATCCAACGAATGATTCCATTGCACTGGCTACGTGATCCAGCTACTGTGCCCAGCTCCAGTTCCAGTTCCCAGTTGCGCTTAGTTGCGCTCTTCGGCTCGCTCTTAGCTAAGAGCTGCGCTAAAAGAAGACATTGCCACATTGTGGACCACACACGAAGCCACCTTCCATCGTCCACCGTCCACCGTTCACCGTTCAGAGCTGCGCCACAGGCAACAGCAGCCGCAGCAGCAGCAGCAGCAACAACAACAGCGACAGTAGTTTTGCGGCTCGTTACGTCCCAGTCGCAGTGGCTGCCCCAATCCCTGTCCTCTGTCCTGCCTCCGTATGAGCCTCATCATCGTCTTCGGCATTTGAGTCGTCGTGGTGCGGCGCCAAATTGCAGAAAAGTAAGTAAAACAGCGTTTAGCATTGTAGCTGTTATGATCTTTGGTCAGGCAACAGCAATCGAAGCCAAGAGAAACCAGAATATCCGAGAACCTAAGAGAACTTACCGAGGCTGCATAAATTGCATTGAGACAAGGCGAGGCAAGTCGCGTTTGCCTTGCTCAACCTCAGTTGGGTTGCTTCTGGTAAGGCCTCACTGGGAGATTGCAATATGGAGCCAAGTCGATCAATTGTTGGAATGGGCTTCTTATCGGTACGGCCAATGCGTGCATGTGTGCAGAATAATTATTTATTCCAGTTAGCGGATAGATGATTGAATCCGTATTAGGAAATTATCAGCTAATTTGTATTAAATAAAAAAGAAATTGAATTCTTTAAATAAACTATTGTGAGAGATAAAGTGCAATTAAACCATTTTTCAGTGTCAATAGCAAATCCTTCAAGGAATTCGTTTAATTCTGCAAGTGTTCAGTTAGCTTATGTTCAAATCAGTTTCCATAAGTGCCCCCAGATTTAATGTGAATCTAAATTTAATTGTGCAGTCTCCATGAGGGAATTTAATTTAGTACAAGTAATTACTCTTTCTCTTCGCGCTGGGGTTTCATTTGCGAAGTTCGTGCCATAAAAATCACATCAATCGCATCCGTTTCAGAAACTAGTTGCTATAAAACAGAAATTACCCTCAAAGGGAGGCGCTCGGAGGGCACCTCAATTTATTGTAGTATGTTCAGTTCCAGTTTCAGTTTCTAGTTGCGAATCCCCAAAAAGAAAGCTGCCGGCGAAACGCGCATTAAATCTCGCTGCAGATTGTGTGTGCCACGCCCAGGCCAGACGCCCACAAGCGTTTTATGGAGCATTCTTCTTCTTTTTTCTAGTGTGCAGTAGGGTAATTTTTGCTAGCAACAAAAGGAGGAACATAAAGGCTAAAAGGCAACACTGCAAAAGCTCAATTTGTACCTCAATTAAGGCGTCGTCGAGGCATCGCCACCATGGCACAGTGGTGCGAAAGCTGCCCGCCCGAGTTCAAGTTGCTTGTGGCGCATTTCCGTTTCCGCCACCAGCCAGCCACCCATACCAGACCATGGCATACCCCAATCTCCTACCATCCCTTCACCCCTCATTGAGTTATGGCTCTGGGCCGTGCTCGAAGCGCTGCACGAACGCAGATAAAAACTGTTTGGCGCTATTTTCCTCATCCCCGTCTTCGTCCTCGTCATCGTCCTGGTTCTTGTGCTGCTCCTGAATGGAGAGATAACCAACGGCGGAGCGCAATTTTCCACACACACTTCGCCAGGATATGTAGCACATCCTTTTTGCTGCGTTCACACCCGTGCGTCCTGCCCGCGTCTCTCTCTCGGAGCATCCGCGTCCTTTTTATTGCGCCAATGTTCAGACTGCAGTTTTTGCCTTGTTTTCAGCTTGCCTTTTTCTCGCCTCTTGTTTGCTTTATTGAGCTTTCAGCACTTTCGCTTGTCTGCCTGGGCTGGAACTGGTAACAGGACAGCAAACAACAAGTAATAGAGGGGCATGGGGCGGGAGCGCGGGCAGAGACAGGTAAAGGGACTGAAAAGTGCAGAATCAAATAATTTACTTTCCCATTCGCGCTGAGATCACGTTTTTAATTTGAAATTTTACAACTTGCGCGCACAATGTTTATTTTTCTGAATGGCTCAAGGGGTGGGGTGAGGGCTGCTTGGTGCGGGGCGTGGTGCGCGGCGGGAGGAGGGTTGCGGCCAACTGCCAACTGCCAACTGGGAGGCAACAGATTCCAATTGCGATTCCGTTTCCAAGTGCCTGGCTGGTTGGCTGCCCAGCACTGGGGCTGTTGTTGGCCCTGGCCAGGGCTGTTTGCGTCGGCTTTGGAATCAGCGCAACATTTGTTTGCGGCCCTGTGTGTGCGTGTGTACATGTGTGTGTGCGTACAGGCATATAAACAATTTGTTTTGACACTCGCATGCTTTTGGCCACGTTTGTATAAAAAGGAAAAGTAATAAT
The DNA here is from genome assembly GCF_003285875.2 of Drosophila novamexicana. NCBI lineage: Eukaryota > Metazoa > Arthropoda > Insecta > Diptera > Drosophilidae > Drosophila > Drosophila novamexicana. The sequence goes on along the minus strand of NW_020824765.1, from coordinate 3,964,985 downwards.
AAAACACTCGCTGTGGCTAACAAGTTTCGTAAAATAAAAAATACGCGCGCTGGAATGCAATTCATTAAAAAACACCGAATCACACATGTTTTTTAAGTGAAATAAATGATGAACTGCAACATATCCTCTAATGCTGCTTGAGACACGAACCGAGGCAAAAGCCTTACTGATTGTTACAAATCTTTAAACTATTTTGCAACTTTATACAAAATACTTATTTATGATATAGAAGTGCTCAGTCTGAATCGAGATAGAGACTATTTTTACTTAGGGTAGGACTTTACAAGTGGAACGATGTAGCCGTAATGGTCTGTGACCTTTTGCCTAATGGCTAAACAATACAAAACTAATTTGTTTCATTGCGCAAATATTTTCATTTAATTTGAACGCGATCTGTTTGTCTTTTGGTTTTGGGTTTGGCCAGTTGCGAGTGACTTTATGGCCAACTCTGGCCTCGGTCGCGGTCTTGGTCTCGGTCTTGGTCTCGGTCCCTGTCGCGGCGTCACCCTCGAATCTGGTTATTCCATTAATTAAACCAAATTTGTTTGTAGCCCACCCACTTGGCTCAACGCTTACGTGCGATTTTGATATATGATCGAGATACGCTCATAAGTTTCACAAGCTAAAAGAGAAGAAGACAGACAGAGCGAGATAGCGAGAGAAAGAGAGAGAGAGCGAGGGAGAGAGATCGTTAGCGATGCAAATGGTGCAATGCTGGGGGAACCAATTTGGATTTGGGGACTTTTGCATTACGCGAATTCGCGAATTTCATCTCATGATAAATGACAAATTTCCGCTGCACTTTGCCGGCGATATTCGGAGGAGTAGAAACTCATTGTTTGTCATATTCAAATGCCAAAATATTGTCATTATCGGGCTGCGAATGTCCCCTGTGGCAGCGGCTGCTGCCTGGACATTGTTTGCCATCATTTGTCTTGCAATTGGAGTTGCCATCTACTCCTGGGGGGCCAGCAGACCGCAGACAGCAGCTGCAGCCAGACAGCGCACATCAGACAGGCTCCCCACAAAACATACTTATCCCCGGCTAATGCATTTCTGTCCCAGCAGTCAATAACCTTCGCCTCGTCGATGTGTTACCAGCTTATTAGCCAACTGCGTATGTAAGATTTTTTATTTAAATTCGCAATTTAGTCTGTGTGCTGTGCCCTTGATACCCTGTACCCACAATAGCCAATCGCTGCTTAAATTAGCATCTTCAGGAGGTAAACATTAACTCTATTGGATTTCAAGGGATTGATAAATTCATTGAATTTTACTTTGCTTATATTATGTTTATACTGTATCCTGTATCATTTATTGAGTTATCGAAGATACTTCTGATTACATAATTGCTTGCCAATAAACAGCTTATTACAGGATATTTTGAAGTCTGCTACTCCCGTCTTGCACGAGGAACATGCTTATTAATTTCACAGCCTTGTGGATACTTGACCCACAGTTCAAATAAATAATTGTTTTTCGCTTGTTACTTTTGGGCTTCGGTTTGGCGTCGTCTATCGGTTGCTTTTCTCACCTCACACACACCTCTCTTAATCCGAATCCGTATTCGAATCCAAGTCCAACGACAACGAGTCTTTGAGGGGGCGCGGTCGTCTGGGAAAACACCTCATTGACATTTGCATAAAATTCAATTGGCTGCCATGTTTATTACCTATGTTTATTTAATGTTGTGTGTTGTTGCCATTAAACATTAATAAGCACAAAATAATGTTAATAATGTCATCATAATAGTCGTCGCCGCATCGCGACCCCCCGCTGGCATCGAACGACGAAAGTTCGAGGCCCACCCAATGAATGGGATGTTTTTAATGCCTTTCCTAGCCGGTTTCGATGCCCGGTCATTTGCCATGAATTTATTCATTAGATATTTATGAGTGTTTGCGGCGAGCCCAAACGAAAATTCAATTCGTTCGTTTGTTAACAATTTCAATACCTGCAATTACCTCCATATCCGTTTTTCGGTGGTCTTCTCTTCACATATGTATGTCCCTGCCGGCGCCACACTTGGCACCCTTCAGTTGACAGCGGACATTGAATAGATATGATATGCATATGTTTTATTATTGGTGTCCACATAGTTGTAAATGACAATTCATATTTGTACTTATGCTCTTGTGAGGTCATATAAAACATTTCCACTTAATCGGAATGCTTAAATGAATCAGTGAAAAAACGCGGCTATTTCCAACACTGGTTTCCAATCTTAAATTATTTAAGAAAGTGCTAAGAGTAATTTATGTATTCCTAACTCCGTTATGTGAACCTTTTCACCTTTTCTCCATTTCTCAATTCACGATAAGCTCTGAGAATAATCTGGCTGATTATCCCATTTTATAAATTGCTTAAATAGTAACAAAACAAAAATAATTTGTAACAATTAATTTAACCGCCAATTATGTGCAATAATTTATAGGATTTCATACATACTTGGAATAACAAAACTTGAATATTGCATGGTTCATATTGATTATTAATTTGTTTGTAATTGGATTTCATAATAGGATTCACCTTGATTAAATCCATTGTCAAACTTGGTTCTCGTTTAGCGTCAAAGAAAATGTATTTTCACAAATAGCTAGAACCTATTTAAATACCCTATAAATATTCGAATGCCGAATCGCATTAAAGATGCCCAGTCTATTGATATTGGACAGCCAAGGCGCCTTTGTTGACCAAGGCACTTAGCGGGGCATTGAGAGCAGTTAGCGGCGCACTAACAAACTGACAAAAAGGTAAAACGCTGGAACTGGCCGAGTCAAAGGTGCAAATTGGCAGTCAAACAAAGGCGCAAGCAGTTGACCAATTAGCGTCATGGCAACCCAAGCCGAGAGCAACCTCCTTCCACCACCTGCTTTCCATATGGCGCTCGGCCCAACGGAAGACAATCAATTACAATTACTTATTTATTGCTTAGTTACAAAACTCACAAGCGAACAGCTCAAATATTGACGCAGCGCTAAGCGCCGTCGGATGAAGGGATTGGTATTGGGTTTGGGATTGCAACTGGGATTTGGCCCAGGCCAGGTTTGAGCTTAGCCTGGTTATGGGTAGAGAGAGACTTCTTGAGCTGCACAAGTCGCTCGAGTCAACAGAATTGACATTTCGAGTTGACGGCAATGATGATGTGTCTGTGTCTGTGACTGTGAGTGTGAATGTGAATATGGATGTGGATGTGCATGTGGATGTGCATGTGGCTGGTGTTGGATATGTTGGCGTTGACTTCTTCTGAAAATGTAGCCAAGTGTGGCTGCCTGGCATTTGCCGGGCATTTGAATGTTTGTTTAGGCCAAGTTGGCAGCGCATGAGATGCGCTTTGCCAGCCCCTGTAGCGCCAGAGCGGGACAGCAGCGCTCACTTGAAGGTACTCCATGAGTCCATGAGATACCCAGGCACCGAGCCGAGTCAAACTCAGCGCCTGTCTGTTGGCCATAATTGAGTGCACTTTCCATGGAACTGGCAGCGATTATGAAATGCCAGCGACTGCAACTGCAACTATAGCCTCGCAAATGGCGCACATCAGACATAAAAGCTGTGCCCGGGCACCTTAATGCTCCCAAGCATACACTATATATATCGGCTGGAACGATTGCATTTTATTATCGCATCGCATCGTAAATCAATTGATAAAGCGAAGCGGAAACAAGTGGCAGCTCCAATTGCCCATTACGGCAAATAAATCTAGAAGACGCCGCCAACTTTTTCGACATTTACTAGATGCACACAAATATAATTTGTATTAGTTCGTGCACTCGAAAAAACTGGCTAAATCGGAAGCAATTGATACGAAATAAATATTAATTTAAGACATTCGAAACAAAATATTATTTCAAATTGATTAAACACAATTCTGCAATCCGAGTTGACGACAATTGGAAGTTTTCGATCTGTGAGCTATAAAATCAAAAATTGGCTTCTTGGCTCCGGTTTCGCACAGTGCAGCCATCATGACAACGAGACTTTGTGCGACCAGCAATTAATACGACAAACTGTAAAATGCCGCCTCGGAGTTGTAGGCAACCAAAACGCAATTAGCGAAGGGGCTGCCACGTGGCGATATCAAAGGGGAAGCTGTGCCTCAAAGGCGCATAAATCACAGACGCTAAGGCGAGCCGGGGGCTGTGCTGCCGGGAGGGGGGATCGCCCACACAGCGAGGAGAATGTGGCATGGGGATGAGGCTGAGGCTGACTTATGTGGCATAAGAGCATATATGAGCACATATGGTTTTTTGTGGCTTTTTAATAGCCGATCTCTACATTGTATGCGCAATTGAAATTCCACAGTCGAAAAGTGAAATTCGGTGTGTCACTTGGCAATTTCTGCTAATTAGAAGTGTTGAAACATCCCTTTGACTAGCTAATGCCGAGCGCCAGTTTCAGATCCAGATCCAGATCCAGTGCCAGCTCCAGCTAATTTCCGGCTCGTTTGAGTCGAGTCGAGTCGCATCGATCGAGCAGGCCCCACCAGATGCAATTGTCTAATTGGTTCATTACGTGCGCAAATGGATTTGCGCCTCTATAATACGCCTGATTTAAGCTGTTTTGAGGGACGGGCAGGGGGTGTGGCATGCGGCATGCGGCATGCGGCATGCGGCATGTGGCAACGCATTTACGTACGCTCGCACATAATCGTATTTCTTTCTTTTCGCGAGCATTTGGCGCAATTAGCGTTGGCATTAATTCATTTTATGTGGCCCGATCTCTGCCAGATTCGCATCAGCATCAGCTGCACACATCAACGCTTGCCAGTAAATGTCAGCTGCCGATCTGGTGCTCCCCTCCCATCCTCCCACTACAAGTTTGTCTGTCTATGCATTTTGTATTTTGTATTTTGAATTTATTTTCAGCAAATTAACGCGCGCCGCTCGGCATCTTGGCCGCAATTGCCGCAAAATCTGTGCTAATAAATCATTTGATGTAGTTGCTGCTGCTGTTGTTGTTGTCGATGTTGTTTTTGTTGTTGCTGTTGTTGTTGTTGTTGTTGTCGCTGCTGGGTGCAGTTTCATTTGATGGCACCGTGTTGTCTTGTCACAATATTTGTTTATATGAGGATTTGCTTTTAATTAAATGGCAGCATCAAATCGAATTGAATGCTGTTGCCGTCAGTCAGCCTCATCCCCCATCCCCAGCCCCATCCTCGTCCCCATCCCCTTTCCCATTTTTATGCACATCAAGCTCATCATTCTGCTCATTGTCCTCATTGGGCTCATCCTAAACCGTGCACTGTGATTGTGCAATTAGCGAATCAGCATCCCCCACCTCAGCCCCCCCTTCACATTCTCTCAGACCAGTTGCCAGTCTCCGACTTGCTCCCAGTCTCACCCTCGACTGGTGACAAGTTTACATGATTTAAAGTTGCGCCGACGACGAAGACGACGACGGCGACGGCCTTTGATGTGAATGCGAATGTGGACTTGTCATTGAATAAAGGCGACGACGACGATGGCTAAGGCGCCTGTCTCGCACACGGGTTCAGTAGCTCGGCTATGGGATGGGACTAGCCTATTAACCTGAATGCTGTCATATCACAGTCGATTAACCCGCTATTTTCATATTCAAGATTTGCCGCTGTCAAAACCTGAGAAATGAGACTGCATTCGAACGAGTAGGAAATTAATCACATACTCGTATATCAGCAACATTTACTGCAGGTATAAAACATTAACTTACGACTTTTAATCGTTTTATTATGCACAATCTATCAAATGGAATAATTTAAGTCTTCCGTGAAATACCTATTTAAACGATTAATTTGGCTTTTTATAAGTCAGAATCTATAATTTGCACAAGTTTTATTTATTCGATATTCAAAAGACTTCATTGTTACATATTTTGGTTCAATTAAGCTGATCAATCTAGCCCAGAATTGTAATATTTATTCAGACTTAGTCAGATTGTTGCTTTGTAATAGGAGGAATATGTGAGCTCGAAAGTCTGTCATGCATAACTTTTAGCAAATCTTTATTTAAATATCATTATATAAAAAAAGTTACGCTTTCATCAATCCTATTCATTCCCTGCCCATTAAATTGTTACTTTAGTTAAGAAAGTTCCATTTCTAGCTGCAGTTTTATTGGCGACTTTTATCGCTTTGAAAACATAAATAAATAAAACCGCATTATTTAATTTTTTTAAATAGTTTTTTATTTTAATAATTTTTTTTATTATTCGTGTTTTTGTTTTTAGCACATGGATTTCGGATAAATTGCTTTTGTGTTTTATTTTGGGTGCATTTGAATTTGTATTTATAATCTTTTTGTTTTTATTTTTTTTAAGCATTTTTCATCCACAACATTTTCGTTTTGCGACTTAAAAACTAGAAATACTTCTTCGCCGAAGCGCTTAAATGTGTTTTTCTCTAAGCTATAAATTAATCTAATGAACTTTTAAATTACTTATAACACGTTAAGCATACATATATTGAATTATAGATACAAAATAAGAAAGTGTTTGTTTAGCTAGGAATTAACGTTTTTGTTAGCTTTTGGTTAGAATACAAGACTGCAAAGCAATATTTATGAAGAAGGGGGCGCTACCCCTAAGAAGGCCTGCAGAAAAGGAGAATAATACTTTCTGTGTAGCTTAAATAACAACGGAGAATTGAACTCGAAGCTTATAGATAGCATACGATACGATACGATACGATACGATACTTTACGAGACGATAGATGTATATTACAATTATATCACATGAACACAGTTTTGTACGCCGCACAAATTCACAATCCACCAGCCATCAGCCAGGAGCGAGGGGATGGCGCCTTTTAATATTGCACACTGAGGACCAGCCGGGTGTAGGGAGCAGGAAGCAGGGAGCGGTAGCCATTTACGGAATCTGCCCGTTCATGCGCATCTCGAGCTCCTCCTCCTCTTTGGTCAGCGGCACCGTCGTATGGTTGTAGAGACCCTGGGCCATCAGCTGGAGGGCCAGCGGATTCTTTGAGCCCGTCGACTTCTTGATTTTGGCGCGCTTGTTCTGGAACCAGATCTTGATCTGTGCCTCGTTCAGGCCCAGCTCGGAGCTCAGCTGCTGGCGGCGTCTTTCGGTGAGGTAGCGATTCTCATTGAATTCGCGCTGCAAGAGATAGAGATAGAGATAGAGAGAGAGAAGGCAAATGGTGAGTATCGGCTGCGCAATAAAAGGCAACTAGGGTCGGGTCAGCTCTGCGCCAAAGAGAACGAGTGCGTTAATGTTTTCAGTGTAGGTAGAGGCTGAGGCAAATCAATTATTTGCGGTTTAGTTGAAAGACGGGTAGTGTGAGTGAAATATGAGCATGTCCAATTGGCTTAGCCGAGGACACTGCCAGGATGCAGCCCAGCGGGCGGCCACACTAAAGTGTCTAAATATTTTGGCTGTAAATATGACACAACACACCAATTTGCTGGGATATCTGTGTGTGGTGTGTGTGTGTGTGGGTATCTGGGACTGCTTACCTTGAGGCGTGCCAATTGCTCGCTGGAGAAGGCGGTGCGTGGACGCTTCTCGTCATTGGTCTTGTCCTTTGGTTGCTTGGGGCGACGATAGCGGGGTCCTGCAAAGAATAATAGAAAAGTTAGTCGAGCGAAAGAAGTTATGGCTGCATATATTTAATGTTATTAATGGTTTAATTAGCATACACTAAGAACTAAAAAAAAACTTGTGGCATGCAACGGCCTAGCCGCATGTTCAATTTGTCAGCTGTCAGAGCTGCGTCTAACGAACCAAGCGGAAGGAACGGCCCGTTCCGTGCAGGGAACGGGGCACGACATTCGCCATTTCAGCCCGACTTTAATTAATATGATGAGCGCCAAAGTTCAGAGGGCCAGTTCAAAACAGACAGACAAACGCGAGAATGACTTAATAATCCCGGCTGCTTAGTACGATATTTAGCTAATTGACTAGGGGCTTTCTCTAGCTAATTGGCAGCTGGCCAACGATCGCCGAGTGCTAAAGCTGAGGCTGATTTAAATTTAGTCTTGGGCCTGGACTTGGGCTTGTTTTTGCTTTGCTTTGCTCTTTAGCAGCAATCGTCGACACATTGTAAATTATAATTTAATTGCTCGATTGCTTAGATGATTTGATTAATCTCGCAGCCGCTAATCGGCGGCTATCAACGCCTTGTTGTTGCCTGTTTCTATACGATTCCATCGACACCAAATTAAAAAACCATTTCGAGTCATAAAAAAGCACTTAACTTGTCAATTAACGCATCGCAGCAATAACACCAACACCAATACCCACACACGCACACACACACAGATACTGCTTGGAAAAATGATTTTTCCTTTGGCTGCTTCTAGTCTTTTGTGTCTGCTCTTTAATGGGCACTTTCACCGCACGCTCGCACTTCGGGAATCGGGAATTGGGATACGGGGATCTGGGATCGTCAATCGTCAGCGCGTTTTAGTGGCAGCGAGAATCGTGACATGTGACCTTCGACTTCTTGTCTGCGGCGATAGGCAAACGAGCCGCAGCGTCCGCCTGCGCTGCATGTTGTCACATAAAGTGTCAGCTTCAAAGGCACAAGCGCTGCGTGCGGCCAGCCCCGGCGGAAGGCCCCGCACTCCCGGGCCCCTAAGAACAAAAGCAAAAAACGCACTGCCGACAATCGAAATTCGACAACTGACAATTGAACCCCGGACATTTAATTGTCCCAGTGTCCTTCGGCTTTATGACAGAAAACAAGGCAATATCCACAAACACGGCTTGAAAGGCTGCCGCTTCTCACTGCGTTGGGGGTGGTCCCACGCACACACAATATCATGTGTAGGACTCATAAAGGCAATTGGACAATAATTTATAATGTAGGATCTAATGAAGGAGCTAATAGGCCAAGCCGAAAAATTATTGATTAGCTTCCAGTAGGATCTTCCATAGTTTTCCATTTGATATTGCATCAGCACTTCAAATTTCTTCTAATATCTGATCTAATGAAGGTCTAATGAATTATTATGCAAGCCCAATAGGCTATTCTATAGTTTCCCATTTGATATTGTATCCGTTTTTCAAATTTCTGCTAAGTATTATTTGATATTAATGTCTGACGAGGGCTCTAATGAAGGTCTAATGAATTATTGACAAAGTTCCAGTTGGCATTACTCTAATGTCCTATTTAATTTTAGTTCTTCAACTCTCTTCAATTTCCTTCAGAATTATAAGTCTCACCGACTTGTCCTTAGATAAATTCCTACAGTTCCTAGGCTCAATAATTCATATGATTCCTATTCCCTTGGAATAGTTACTTAAGAAGACTTATTTATTATTTTCTTATTTATGTTTTACAAACCTGAGCTGGGACGGTCGCTGTACCGGGTGCAGTACACCCACGCAGGCCACATCTCGTTCTTGCCGCCGTCGGTGGTGGTAGAACCTGTCTCGGAGCGGGTGTCGTCCGAGGACTCCATGCCGGAGTCGCGGCTGACAGCGGAGGGCGGTGGTATGGGCTGCGGGCTGCTCGCATTATTGGCTCCGGCCAGGCGGCTGCTGGGCGACGAGTTCAGCGAGCTGGCCGCCGAGGAGCAGCCGGAGGAGGAGGAGGCGCTGCAGCTGGCTGCTGTGGAGGAACTGCTGCTGATGGTAGATGCATTCGAGGCGGGCGGAGGACTGGCCAGCTGGCAGGCGCTGCTGCTCGGCGTCGTCACGGGCGTCGTCGACTGCGCCTGGCCAATTTGCGAGACCGTCTTGCACAAGGAGCCCAGGGCCGACTTCTCCACGCTGGGTTCCGTCAGCTTCGCCGTCGGCGGCAGCACGGCATTCGGATTGCCAGCTGCACTGCGGCGCAGCCGACTTTGGACAAGCTCCTCATGGATGCGCGGATAGGCGGCCGGGTTAAAGCAGTTCAGCAGATTGGCGCGCTCCAGCATCATCGCAGCGGTGGCAGCTGCGGCAGCTGCTTGCTGCTGCCGGCTGAATTCCAGCAGATCGACGCGAGTAAACGCGGAGGGCGTGGCTGCGGCAGCGCGACTCGCCTCGAACGGGCGGAAGATGCTGGCCGCAGCGGCGGCTGCGGAGACGGAGACGCCAGTGGAGTCGCCTTGTTTGGTCTGTTTGGCGGCATCGCCGAAGCGGTCGCTGAGGATGTTGGAGATGGAGAAGGCCAGCGAGGGCTTCGACTGCTTAGACTGCTGGTGAGCTGGTGGGGGCAGACGAGCGGATCCAGAGACAGAGGCGGTGTCGTCCACATCAATGTCATCGTCCTCCTCCTCGTCCTCTTCTGTGGCCGTGGTAGCTGTCTGGTTGTGGAAGCTGTCCCCGAGAATCGAGTCGCTCTCCTCCTCCTTGATGGTCAGCGTCGAGGCGGGCGTGGAGCAGGCGCCCGTCGAATGAGCTCCCGGCGAGCCGCTGGCGCTGAGCCGTTGCTGCAGTGCAGCAGCGTGCAAAGCAGCCGCATCGAACGCAGCCGAAGTGGCCGGGTGATGAAAGACGCCGGCAGAGGCGGCCAGCTGCTGCTGATGGAGCTGCTGCAACTGCTGCAGCTGGTGCAGATGCTGCAGCTGCTGCTGCTGGTAAAGGGTTGCCGCCGTGGCAGCTGTGCCCGGCTGTAGACTCATGTCAAGCGCGGTGATCGAGATTGGGATTGCGTGGATTCGCAGATTCGGCTGGAGAATATGCTGGTGCTGCTGGGGCGGCGACTGCGGCAAACAACCTGGTGGACTGGGCGCTGATTGTGGACTGCAGCGATCCTCAAGGGCCATTTGTTAACTTGACGCGCGGCTTATCAACGTTCTACACCTCTTATCCACTTGCTCTTCTTCTTGTTCTTCTTCTTCTTATTCTACTGCTAGTTGTGCACTTTTCACTGAATTCACTTCGCGTGTGGGTTTTCAATTGGCAACTGCTTGCGTTTGTTTTTTTGTTTTGTATCTTTATTTACTTGTATATGCGTTTCGTACTCGTGTTGCTTTTGCTGTTCCGACAACTGCGACGCGCACGTCTGTTCCATGCGAGCTCAACGACTAAATTAACTAATCACAGTTGCCTGCCGCTGCGACGAAGCCAGCAGAAGCAGGCAGCGACCGATTGAACTGTCAGCGCGAGAGAGAGACAGTCGACTGTGCTCGGCATAGGGTGCATGCACCGAAGCACATGTGTATGTGTGTGCGCAGATTCGAGTCTGAGCGAGAGCAAGAGAGACAGGGCGAGAGACAGCGTGAGCGCACGTTTGTGTCGTCTGGCCTCTGACAGTGACGAAGACGATACTCAAACTTCGACTGTTCGACTGATCGATTGGCAGAGCTGCTGCTGCTGCTGCTGCTGTTGAGGCCGCTCTCAGCTCTGCTCTCTCTTGGTGCGCAAATTTTGTTGTGACACTCTTCGTTGTCACCTGTAATCTGACAGCGAGACAATGTTTCCAGTCAGCGCAGTACAAGAGCGAACCAACGGCGAACCGGTTTTTGGAATTCGTTTGCTCGCTCTTTTGCTCGCTCACTCGCGCGTTCGCTTGCCTACTCACTCACTCCGCCTTCACTCCACGTTGGGGCCCGCGCTTGTTAGGGCTCGATATGACTTTATTATTGGGAGCTGTCATGTGGTTGACAACTGTGTCGCTGTCTGCGTCTGCGTCGTCGTCGCTGCCTCGTCGCTCTCTCGCAGTGGGGCGTTGCCAGGCACCACTATGGCTGGCCCGCTCGCACACACACGCGCATGCGGCGGAAAATGGCTGCGTTTGTTGGTTTTGCTAGTTGATTTATCAAACTCGAGCGCGCGTGTGAACTGGCGCTGTCTCTGTCTGCTGAAACGGTTGAGTAAGTATCGCACCCCGCCCCACCCCTGCCTCTTCCACAAACACACTGATGAACACTCTTCATAAGCATTTAGTTGTGTGTTGTGTGTTGATTTTGTTTTTGGCCACGACGTTTCAATCTGTGCCTACAACTTTATCGACACCCGGACGGACAGAATGATCGACAATCGACAATCGACGAACAGAACTGCGGCATCAATTAATACACACACACACACACACACACACACACACACATACGCACATTCTGTATAAATTTATACATATTTTGAATGCCTTGATTTATTTTTATATCAGAAAAGCGAACCGCGAACCAATTAACGCATTCAATGAAGCGCGCAGTTTGGCCAATTAATTGATATTTAATTGATTTTTAATTAATTTATTTTAATGGCACACACTGCCGCACACATATTAAATATCAATTTATTTATCAGTCTCATCGGAGCGCGGCCCATTAGCTCCAGTTCGAGTCAACATAAAACGTGTTAAAAACTAATGCGATTTGGCATTGATCGGCAACCGAAAACAACAACAACAACAACAACAACAAGTCTCTAATCAAAAGTCACATCTACGAAAATGTGAAACATGTGTATCAAAATATATATATATCCACATATGCTTAAATGTAAATACAAAACATATATACGCTGATATATGGCACATAAATCAAAAGTCGATAAAAACCAGAAAAATAATTTAAGAAGAAAAAAAAGACAAACGCAGAGCTCGCTAATGAATTTCATTAAAAATTGTTATTTATTGTTAATATTTCTTAGGCATTAACTTCTTTTTGTTTATAACAATTTCAATTAGCGGCAAGCACTGATTAAACTGCAGGTGTAGGCTTGTGATTTATTCGACTGCACGAGATAAAATGAAGTGAATTTGGAAAGTCAAGCTGTCGCATAATTATCCTAATACGAATACGAGCTGACTTCTGCTGATTTCCTGTTTGCGTTTATTATTCAGACATAATCAATAGGCAAAACGCCCCAACAATAGCCCCACAGCCATATGAAGAGTAAGAATTTCAAATTTCGGTTGGTTTCGGTTTTTGTTGTTGGCAACCCGTTTATGGAATAGCTGGAATGGCCACACAATTTATGTTATTATTATGCGCATTTTGATTGAAATTTCTGCAAATAAATAAATATTTGAACAATATATAAACTATTGTTGGGCAGTCAAATTAATTAAATGGCGATAAGGCCACGAAAGTGTTAACAGCAGCTTAACCGTTTCGGAGTTAACCGTTTCGAAAGCGCGCTTCCAGTCCATTCGGCAGTCAGCCATTACGAGCCACTGGAAAGTCGAAAACCATAAGTTCGAACTTGACACACGCGCACAGCTAGCTGGTCTGCTCGCACCCATGGCCAGGCCGCATGCAGCTATTAATGAGCGCCAGAGAGCACCGAAACAATGGCTGCTGCTGCTGCCGCTGCTGCTGCTGCCGTCGGCACTGAGCGACAATAAAAGCAGCTGTTGATTTTTCCGCTCACCAGCGCACCACCCCTCAGAAAGCAGTGCAGTGTTACGGTTTTATTGCCATGATTTTCAATTATTACTGTTGTCATGTTTGCTTTGGATTTGCGTGCTCGACAAGCGATGGCCACAAAGGGTTAAACAGCCGCCGACAGTTGCGTAAAAACGCGTTAATTAAAGTTTTTAACTTGTTTTTGATTACACATGTACTTTGTATTTTGTTTTCTTTTTTTTTTTTGTTTCTCCATGTATATGTCGGCTTGTATCTAACGAAGAGAAACGAGCTCGGGGAATTGCCAACTGCTAATGAGCTGGCTGCGTTATTTCTTTCATTTTCTCCACACCTGGCTACTGTTTGTCCCTAATGATTTCCTATCTGTTATACTTTTTCGCTCCGGGCAATAAACTAAAAACAAATGCAATATACGAATGCACATTGTAGACATATGTACGAAAAACGTAATCTTAATTGCAGCTACAACTTAATTTGACCAACGACATTTTCGGCCCACTGACAATCCAGGTAATTAGCGCTCGCATATCTCATATGCAATTCCCGCTCCACATTTAAATACATATTCACCAAAAAAAAAAAAAAAAGCGAAAAACCAAAAAAAAATAACAACACATGTCCGACACGGCGGCCACGAGCGCGCCCTCTGGCGGTCATCGACGCTAAACGGTTTCTCCGAGTCTCACTTGGAGCCCCAGCTGCGTGTGTGTGCGTGTGTGTGAGTGGGTAATTTAAAATTCATATTTTACACACAAGAAACGCGTATATCCGTGCGTCGGGCTTGTGCTGAGTGCCAGCGAGCGGCGGCGAGAGTTATTAATGATGCCAGCCTGGACAGTACACGGCGCAGGTAAGTATATTTACGAGCTAGTATCGGTATTAAGCCCCCAGTTGTTCACGAGGCCCCAATTCCCTCATTTGTGTGCCCTACCCGCCGCAGAGTACGTGAAAATGCAATAAGCATTTGTATCGGATGATAATTACTGATCATTGTTTATATCATTATTATCATTAGTATTACTTTTATTATCATCATTCGGATAATCAAAGAAAATGTGACTGCAATCCGAGTTGCAAAAGAACACATTCCCAATTTCAGCATTGCATCTTAAGCACAATTTCTGAATATACTGTGTATTAAAATATAATATAATAATTTATTTAATATTATATTAAGCCATTTTTGGCCTCTCAGCAAAATGTATATTATGTCATACTCAATGACTTTTTATCGTGTTTTAAAATGACTTCGTAAAAAATCGCAATTAAAATATTTTATGAATTTTATATGAATCAACCATTCATTTATCAAGAAAGGTTTACGGTCTGTGCTTAAATAAAAAAAGAATATTGACTTAATTTAATATAATTTAGTTGATAATATTGCTGATAAAATCGAATTGTTGTTTCCGTTGCGCACATTGTAAATATTTGTTTTCCAAGAGTATCAACATTTACAACAAATTGAAACAAATCTAAAATATATATTTAGAGTATGATTTAGTCAATTTACTCTTCTGTTCGCAAACATAATGTATTTTATCGCAAGTGCTTAAAACAAAGAACAGATATTCTATGTACTTCATTCTGTGCCTTTCACTTGTATCTCCGTGTCACTTGATTGGGAAGAGTATTTGAGTGTCGTTGTGTTTTTGCGTTTTAGGCGCGTTTGCTGACTTGTGCCTTGGCTTTAATTAAAATTTAGCTTGATTCGTAAATCGTTTGCCAACAAGTTAAGCATTTCCCTCGCTGATCGCCGCCCGCCTTGAGTCTTGAATCTTTAACAATATCGCTGGGGGCCTTAAAATAATTTAATATTTTTTAAAAATACATTTTTTGCTGTTGTTGTTGTTGTTGCGCCCGATTGTCCCCTTTGGTGGTTGAATGCGTTGTGGGTTAAATGTTAATGAACTTGTTGATTATAAATTTGACTACTTTATTTGCCGGCCAGCTAATAGAAGAGGAGTACAGCCAAACGGGTTTCCCAGCTCGGCCAGAGATAGTTATTAGTTTATGTGGCCCCTCGCGGAACTTAGTCGTATTATTTTCCATTGGCCATTTTACGAGCATAGCATTTCAGAGAGCGCAAAATTGCCAAATAAAAATCAGAAATAAATGTTATAAAAAATCGAAAAGCCAAATAAGCCGAGAGTCATAACTTTTTTTATGACTTCATCACTTTGCGGCAACACGAATTTGCATGCGTTTGCCAGTTTGTCAATTTGGCCAAAAACGAGCAAACAACACAACAACGCAACGTGTTTTCAATCAATTAACAGCTATTTAAACGTATTTGTGCTGTGTTGTGTTGTGTTTTTTTTTCTTCCAGCATTTATTTTTTGGTGAGTTTCCGTTGCAGCTGTTGTTGTTGCTGCTGGCTTTAAACAAACTCGAGCGGCTGTGGCAGCAGATTTAATTTGCGCTTGTAATTTACCAAAATTGTATTTCTCAGCTAATTTGTCAATTTGCCTACGCTTGTTTATGAGCCGGCTCGTTAAAGTCGCTAATTGGAAGCTAATTCCAAAGATTTGCAGCCAAATGCTTAATATCTTACTTTATTGTTTAAACAATTTGCTTAATTATCGCTTTCTTTGTTGTTGTTCTTCTTCTTCTTTGCTGAAATCGAAAGTTGCGTCCGAATGGAGAAAGCGTTACTCGAAATTGCAGCATCGGCAAGTTTGTGTCCTAAGTCTTTCGTTTGGGAGACCTTGCAATTTTCCGGGAAATTTGGCAACAGTTTTGCAGATTGCATAAGCCAAATACCCTGCACGTCTTAACACACTTTTGTGTGGCCTAATCCAATAAAAACTTAAGGCGATTGTCCGAGCTGCGAGCTGTGAGCTGTGGGTGTGTGTGCTGTGTGTTTGCAAACAGACCGGCTAGATTTAAAGGATAACTGGGCAAATCTGTAAATTCGATTAAACCGCAAAGCATGAAAGCAGGCCGAGCACGAGGACGAGGCCGAGGCCTCGGCATTAGACAAGCATCAACAATAAATGGCCAAGGACTGGCCAAGGTCCCGCAGACCGTCTCGGACCAGCTCACAGCAAGTGCAGCGACTTGACGGCAATTTGCAACAGCGCCACGGGTTGTCCTCTACAAAGGACAGTCCCTTTTAAATGATTGTGTGGTTTGGACTCAGCCTGCACCCGGACGCAGCGAGACGCAGCTGAGCCACAGAAGCTGCTGGCCGAGCAACAGCAGCAACTGCAAATGGCTTTGCGCTGGCCTTGACTTGGTCTATTCCCAATCCGGGTGCATGTCCTTGCTGCATGTTATTGCTAATGATGCTATAGCACAGATATGTACAACTTTTATTGCAGGTCCAGACGTGTGTCAGCTCACATTACATTACAACCAAGGCCTCCAGAAAGTCATAAAGGAGTCACACGACCAGCGGCAGCCGCTTGGGTGGCAATTGGCAATTGGCAATTGGCCTTGGCAAGGGATGCGAAGGTAGCTGGACCTTCAATTGAGCTCATCCACTTGCTGCGCGGCTGATTTTCGAACTTCAAACGTTTCGGCTCCATGTCGGGCGGCCATTTTCCTAGTCGCTGAGAATGTTGCTGGAAATTGTCTAAAATGAAAAATAAAACTAATTTATGAAGCGAGAGGCAAACAAATAACCCAAAACCAGCACCAAAAGGCAACCAAATGGAACACAGAAAATTAAAATCATTTATCATGACACCCAGGTTCATATAAAGTTAACATGGAGTACCTACCTTCTCCTTTTCCTCCTCCTCCTCCTCCGGTTCGCTGGTGTTGGAGTCGACTTAATGATGTTGGCTGGGCTCCCAGCTGGAAAGCGAGAGAAATCCAATAACATTTTAATAACAAAGCTGCACCACAGCGCCATAAATAAGCGTATTTCCAGGGAATGAAGCCCAATCCACACGCTCACAAATTGTATCTATATCTATTCACGCATAGACCCCGAAACCCAATAAATAATTAGCTACAGATACGCGCCTGATTGAGGATTGTGGATTGAGAATCAAGAAATGAGGATTGAGGCGAACACGCCCTCAAAAACAGCCGCACACAACCAGATACAGATACATAGATACACAGATACACACATATACCTACGGACAACCTTCAAGATGCCTTAGATACTGGCTAACGAAATGGCCCCATCGGAGGAGGGCGAACCATGCGAGCCTAAGCAGCATCTAAACTGTACATGGGTTCTCACTTATGTACCCAAGCATGTGTGTGTGTGTGTGTGTGTGATCGGACTCAGATTGTGTAGTCTGATTAGGGTAATCAATTTTTCATTCCAACCAATGCGCTGGCATGGCCATAAATTAAAAGACGCTCTCCTATTGGTGACTCTCGGAACGGGTCACGCAGTCACAATTAGCATGGGCTCCGATCTATGGCTGCTCGGAGAGGGAAATTATTTATAAAATATTTAATAATTAAACTATCAAATGAAAATGACTTTTAAGTCAAATAACTGAATGGGATATAAGCAGGTATAAATACTTATTTAAAGAACAGTTTTGCTTTGATTATTGTTTAGGTAAATGATTAATATAAAATACTATTCTGAATAATTTCAGAAACAGATGTCAGCTTACATCCCTTATAGAAGTACTATAGGAATGTATATAGATTTAATTTTAATGAATTAATAGTAATCATTTATCGCACTAGATAATATTATAAGATATTTCTAATTTATATGTTCACTTTATTTTATATGTTTTTCTTCATCTTTTGCATCCAAACTTTAATTTTAAAATCCTACTTTTATAAAAAGTTATTATTACTTACACCATCCCCATTACCATCACATATCTAAATACTAAAAAATACTAAAAAAAAAATTAGTATGCTGAAAAATATATACATTGAATATTAAAATGTAATATCCGAAAACACTTGCAGACTCAATGCTCACTGACTTGATTGCCAGCTAAAATAAGTACTTATTTGCCTATTTACTTTAATAGGTATGAGTCCATTCATACTTTATGAAAGCAGTAATAGCAAATTATTCATTGGGTAATTGAACAATGACATTTCATAATTGAATGCTAACCCACGTCCATAGAACCAAATTGATGATTACAATAAATTTTCCGTAATTGCATAGTGGATCCGAATAAATTGTCTGAGTAGTACGTGTCTATAAAAAGCTATAAGTACAGATCAGCGCCGTTTTTCTCTGTGTCCATTAACAATGAGTAAATTATCGATAACTTTCTTAAAATCGATATGTATGCGGCGTGAGTTTTGGTATATGTATAATATATATATGATTGTCATAGAGCACTCAGGCTTGGAACTCAACTAAAGAATGCCCGAATGCCCGAATGCACCTCATATTCAACAGACTATAAACCATTCAGTAAGGTTTCATATATATTAGATATATTAATTACTTCAAGGATTTATAGGACTTACACGCGTTTGTGATATACTTTTAGTCCCATTAATTTTGATATTGTAATTGGCATATAGTTGCGTATATTTTAAGCTATTCCCAAGCTGATCTAGGCTCTCTCATTAAATTGCAAAGAGCAAGCGAGAAACCTGTTAATATATCAGGGTTGCAAATCAACTTTTTAATCTGATCATTGAATGAAATGCCTAATGCCTAATGGCTAATACCTAATGCACACAAAACCGTTAGCAATCAGCTGAGCAATCTGAAAACAGTGTAAATTATAGACGCGCGAAATTGTGCGGTTAAGAAAAAGTCTTAAATCCATAAATTAGCACCTCATTCCACATAATTGGCCCCGGCTGTTGATTGAGGCTTTCAAACGGTCGACGAGGCGTGAGCCGCGTGACGCGTTGGTCGGCTGGTGCGGGGAGAGGTGCCTCGCATGGGGTTGGGGCAAGTGCTAAGTGCAGTGCAAATGTTAACAGCAGCTACGCAGCTTTTCCGCCTAACTAAAGTTTGTTTTTTATTCATTTATCCAATCAAGCGCGACCAGCGGAGACAGCCACTTACATTTACTGTGCAGCTACGCCGGTTCGAGTTCGAGTTTGTGTCCCAGTCCCAGTTCCCATCCCAGCTACCAGTTGCCAGTTGCTAGCCCCAGTGCGTCAGTCTCACTCTCAGAGTCAATCTCAGTTCGAGTCCGAGTCCGAGTCCGAGTCTTGGTCAATTCAATCAGTCAAACAGCACGCTGATTAGCGGCAGAGTAGCCGCCGGGCTGCTCATAGCTGAGCACGTACTAAATGGTTAAATGGTTGGCCAAGTTGGCGCACTTGCTCAATACGAGACGAGTGTCGCCTGTCCCGGGTCCAACATTGACTGGTTAGCAGCTCGTCACGTCAATTGGCAGAAAATTAACGCATTTCTCGCTTTCATCAATACTCTATAGCATAATGATTAGATGGGTATACCTAATGCCTACTTGGGTTTCAATTCAAATCACAGGGTGTTTCTACAAAGTAGTTCAACAAAAGACGAGCCGCATCACCAATGCGCATATAAAAAAACAACGAAGGCATAAAAGTATTATAAATGTGTGTGTTTGTGTATGCATGTGTGTGTGTATGTGGGCGTGTGTTTGTCAGTGTATGCATGCATGTATGTAAGCATGTAAGAATATATGTATGCATGCATGTTTGTTTTACCAAACGCAGGCCAAGCTTATTTGTCGCTGTGCTGCAAATTTAAATAAAACGAATTTTTAGCAAGTGCTCTCCTCCTCGATTCTCAAAAATGCAAGTAGGCTCCGCAGTTCATGCAGTTCATGCTTAGCTATACGTTTATATTTTTGTATGTTTGTGTGTGTGTGTTTGTATGTGTGTATGTATGTATGTATATATGTATGTGTGTATGTATGTATGTATTTATGTACGTATGTATGTATGTATGTGTGTATGTATATATGTATGTATATATTTACGTATGTATGTATGTTTGTATGTATGTATGTATGTAAATAAATATGTATGTATGCATATGTATGTGTGTATGCATAATAAAGAACTACCAAATAAATGAATTATATATTATTACTTAAAAAAGGTATTACACAGTCGAGCAGCGCCTGTTATTCTCATACTTGATTGTTTTAAGCACAACAAATGGCAGCAGCTAAGTAGCTGCTAATCCAATTCAAGCCAGTTTCCACTTAATCATGCGATCAGCGAAAGCCAGCTAAATATTGTTATTAACGATGATGATGATGATGATCTTGAGAATGATGACGAGGCTAGGCTCAGGCTGAACGCCACCTCTTTGGGGCATTTGATAATGGCGGCCCCAAGAAAATATAAGAAAAACAGAAACACACGAACGCACTTTGTAAAGCGCTGATAGGCAAAGCCGCTGCTGTTGTCCGGAGTCGCTTCTAATCGTAAATTATGAGGGAATCATAGACGCGGACAGCCAGGGGCAACAAAGAGTTTCCATTTGAAACCGATCCGATAAGCGGCGGCAGTCCAAACAAGCGACAACCGACAGCCGAAAAGTGACAAGCGGCAAACGACAATACAACAGGACATTAGTGTCACATTGAACATGACCGCAGACCAAAGCCGATCCCTCGGCCCCTGACCCCTTCTCGGCTGCTGAGGCTGCACTTTGGGAGCACTCGGATGCATTCAATGTGGCTGCGGGGTTCGGCCGCTTATCACCGGGACAGATGAGTGGAAAACGCAACCGCAGCCTCAGCTAACAACCTGCACCATTTTTCATGTGTTGTCCGTTGTGCGTTGTTTGTTGTCGCTTGTTGCGAGAACAAATGGAGCAGGAGCCAGGGACAGCTCCCGCTGCTGTCGATTGTCATTTAAATGCGCTCTAATCAGGTGGTAGACGGCTTGTGGTTGGCCTGCGTGTGTGTGGTCCTCTGTGTGGCTTGTACTTGGCAATTAAAAGCAACCAAAGCCGCTTAAAGAGATGCTGATGATGCCCCTGGTCGGAGTTGGGGTTGGGGTTGGGGGTAAGGCTGCATCTGCATTTGCGTGCGTGCGCATTTAATCGCCGCTAAGGTGCCAAAAGTATCTCTGGCATGCGTAGAATGCGATGCAGCGGCAGCAGCAGCAGCGGTAACAGCGACAACGACAGCAGCAGCAACAACAACAACAACAACTGCAACAACAACAACAACAAAGATCTGCAACAGTTGCCGATTTCGTTGAAATTCAGAATCGTGAGAGAGTTGCCGTGGTTGCGACTCATTTAAATCTCGTTTGTGGCAGGCATCGGCTTGGCCCTGAGCCTGCCATCGACTCTTGGGCCCCAGCAGCATCGTGTGTGGTCTGCCGTAGCAGCAACAAGGCGATTTCAACAGCAACAACAACAACCTGAACAGCCTGAACAGCAGCAATAAAGCCCCCAATCAACATGAGCATCTACATAAATACTCGTACGCAAGCTCCATTGTCTCTTTTGGCACAGCTGCGTGCCCAGTTTCGCGCTTATCAGCCTGATAAGGCCCCACTTGCAGCTCAACGCCTGCCAATTAGGCCAAGTACTCGAGCTCGAGCTCGAGTCTCAAATGTATCTCAAGTAATTGTATCTGTATCTAACGCAAGTGCCAAGTGGCTGCTAATTGGCATCCGCCCGTACGAGCACAGCCCGTATCGCTATCGCCAGGCGCTGACAGGGTATGTCTGAGTAGGTGACAGCCTGCCTTGAGCCCAGCCCGAGCCCAGGGCGCATATCCGACAGCGTGTGGCAATCTGAGGCCGTAACCAAAACAGAAACAGAAACCGAAACCATTTTGAACGTCAACACGCGCGATAAGCAACTAAATTATTAACACGAATCCCAAAGCGGACTGCGAATTTCGAATGCCGCCATCAACTCCCGACGCTCGACGCCCGACTCCCGACGGCTCCCGTTGTTATTTCTGTTGAATTCTCTGCACCCATGTTGCAGCTCCGAATCAGTCGAATCGCATTGACTCATAAACTATATCGCTGACGCTGATATGGCGGCAAGCACCTGAGCTTCATTTAACATGAAATCGTTCAAAAATTCAATTTTAAAAGTTGTTTTCGTTCCTCGGCCTCTGTTGCTGCTGTTACTGCTGTTGCTGCTGCTGCTATTGTTGGCTTACTTTGAAGTGAGGAAATTTCAAATTTATAACACTGACGTTGCCAATCAACAGTGCCTCCCACCTCCCGTATTCCGCTACTAAGCCGATCGCCAACCTTGTTATTGCCTATGAAAACTTAATTTGCCATTGGGGAAAAGCGTGACTACCAATTGAGTTGTGTCTGATTTCCAGTTTGAGATGTGCGCGTGTCAGAATCATGAATAGTTCGAATTATGAAACAAGTCTGAAATCAAGCTTATACAAATTATCAATAAAACCAGGGCTGTGTGTATGCCGAAATATAGTCCATTCAATTTATTTTTCGTTTTCTGTATGAAGGCAATGTCTGTCAATTATATTTAAGCTAGAGCTTATAGAATATTTTCTTTTGGAAATTTAAGTAACAATTTAAGTCTAGCAAGTACATACATTATACGAAACCATATTAGCGCTTGTATCTTTATATATAACTACATAATGTTAATTTTTCTTCCATTTTCAAATTGTTTACAGCTTAATTCTGTTTCGATAAAACACGAAATGTTGCTTGTCCAAATTGAACCTTTGCAAGGATTTATATTCAATTAATTGGCAACATGCAGTTAAGTCTTCATTCCTCACCTTTGATCACCTGTGTATCAGTAGCCAAACACAATTAAACAATCAATCGATCAGATCAGACGGCAAGCAGCTTTGCAGCTACATATCTCGGGGTCCAGTCGGTCAGTCGATGATGTATTGCCAGGTTTGTCAAAAGCATCGTGTCAGAATTCGCTACCGCTTCGCAGCCCGGCAAAGAGCTCCAAAGAGAAGCGAGCGCACCCACGCAATGCCATCGGGGGCTGAATGGTGTGCATAATAAAATTATAAGCGGGATTAGTGTCGCGCTTACAAAGCCGCAGCCAACGAATTGAGACAAACAATGACAGACAAGCCACTGAGCCAGCCGCTGAGTATCCGAAGCCCCAGTGGCTTCCTGGAAGCACAACAGCAGCAGAGGCAGAGGCAGGGGCAGGGGAAGTACGGCTACTGTGACTGATTGATTTGTGTGTCATGATTTGTGTGTGTGTGTGTGTGTGTGTGTGTGCTTTGGCCTTTTCAAGGTGAGCATGGGAGCAATTGTGTCTAGCAGCTCCCCCGGGAGGCGGCGGCACACGGAACTGTTGCTCATAAATCCATAAATTGCTAACGGGGCCTTCAAATGGGAAAAACAACATATTGTTAGGCGATCTAATATATTAACAACTGCAATCGTCAGGCAGCAGTTAACATAAACATCACAGTTCAAGTCACAGTCGAAGTTAAATCAGAGTCAAGGTCCGCTTCTGTTGTTAGCACGTCCTTGTCCTTGAGGACAAACGCGTGCCGCGTCGTGTGACCTGCCATTGTCCTGGCTGCAGCGAGCGCGTGCCGCATTCGACTCCGACTCCTATTGAAGCTACTTCAAATTGCCATTTAGTAGAACCTTCGAGTAATAGATTCGGCCTTGGCTTTTCCGCTTTCTACAAATCGCATCCCATGACATTCACTTGGCAAATTCACAGCCAGGCTGTGCCTGCTTGTCGCCACTTAGTTTGCGCATTCCACAGCCAGTCTCCCGTCCAAGTAGGTACCCTTATATAGAAGAGGTCGGGCGCAAGATGTTGGGTGGCTCCACTTCATTAACGGTGATTTGTAATGGGTGTGCCGAGCAGCACACACTGCACACTTCCCGCGCAGCATCGATAAAAATCGTATTAAGCTAAATAAATGCGTTTGCCATACTCAGCTTCCAAGTCAGACTCGGAGACTGACTCGCAGTTGCAGTCGCAGTCGGGGCCAGAGTTTCTGTTGGAGGCTGGGCATTATTAATTTGCAATTGCGGTACCGGTGCGAAGCCATAGATCTTGCATTATATTGGCTGTCTGCGTGTCATATGCGTTCATAAGAAGAGCTTACAAATTGCCTTGTGCAATTATCGCCAAAGCTGATAACGGACACGGGCAAAGATCAGCACAGCAGGCGGATCAGGAGCAGCCCCAGCCCCAGCCCCAAAGCCAGCCTCAGCACTAAGCAGACTTATGGCCAGGCGATGAGCTGGCTAATTGCTTTTAACGGTTGCTCCGACGATCGGACGAGTGAGAGAACAGCAATGCAATTATCCAGATGCATTTGGCTTGATTGCCACCACACGGGCTAGTCGAGAAGGCCCAACCAGTTGCCATTTTTGTACATAGAGCCAATGAAAGCGTTTTAAAATCGATAATTACTGAGCAACTAAAATTATGAAATGTTTACTTCCAAGTATAATAACATGAATTACAATATATTCATTTTGACAAATAAATATTGAATGGAGTATTATAAAAGAAATAGAGAATTTGCACGCTCTGTCAACATTTAGTTCTATATGAAAGTAATTGGGACTTAAAATAAAGAAAGCCTTCCCCAATTTAATAATCAAATAATTTATTATTACAATCAATTAATAAGAAGCAAAACATCTTATAAGAAAATTGTGCATTCCCCATCTTCTGCTGTAGGTAGCCGAATATGGTAAGGGTATTTCTTTAGGTGCCTCCCACCGCCACAAGTCGTTGCGATTTCATAAGTTATAAAGAAAATGCTAAACGATTCAGTTAGCTGAGGACGAGCTGAGGACTTCTGACTAATAAATTCGTAACAAATCAATGACCTTACAGAGGCCCAGTCGGATGGATGTCCATGCCCAGGCAGACAACTAACTGACAATGGCCCGGACCGGCAATAAAACTACACGCATTTCTACTTTAGCACCAGAGGAGCTGCTCCAAGTGCAGCTGCAGCTGCTGATGCTGCAGCAGAAGCGAATCCACAGCTGGGACTAGAGCCGAGAGCCGAAAGCCGAGATCTCGTCCCATGTACTTGCTGTCCGGCATTGGCGCATTCTTCACGCATCTCAAAATATGCCACAGCATGGCCGGGTGGAGGGAGGCACGGATTGGGGAGGAGGTCCACTCAAAGTCGAAAATATTCACAAAAAGCGCAAGCCATAAGATTCTCGTTTCTCGTTCGTGGACGTTCCCACCAGTTCAACTCTAATTGTGACTTTATTTGCGCATTTATTGCGGCCGCGAACGCAGCTAAAGATACAGATACAAATACATCCACAACACCAAACACAAGCCAGCAGCGGCAGCAGCAGCGCCCTTAGAGCATGCGCATCCTGAGCTGAGCAACGTCCACTTGGGTGGTCTCGAACAACTTGCGGCGCATCTTCAAAGCCGGCTCCAACTTGAACATGCACCATGAGGCAGGGCTCTGTGGCTGAGGCTGATGCGAGCGAACCAGCGCGAACAAGAACCAACCTGAGGCAGCTTCGTCTTCGTCTTCGTCGTCGTCGTCGTCGTCGTCAGCTTCGGATTCGGATTCAGATTCAGGCTATGCTTTCATGCAACACAGACAAAAGCTGAGGACGGGGATACGTTGAGACACCCAAACTGAATTCTAAATGCTCGTTGAAATTCTGCAGAACAGTGTTTCGTTGGAATTTGCAAATGAGTTGTGTCTGTGTGTGTATGTATCTGTATCTGTGACTGTATTTGTATCTGTATCTGTGTGTGTGTGTGTGTGCTGCCGAGGCGGTTACCGAGCGCAAATTCTTATGTACATGCTGCGCCTCAAAGCCATTGCCATTGCGCCAAAGCAGAAGCCACAGGCTCTGACTTTGGAGTTGCAGTTGGAGTTGTCTTTGATTCGAGTGCAAATAATAAATTTTCAGCTTTTGTCGGAGGCGGCTGCTGCCAGAGACATCCAGGAGACGTTGTAATCCAAGCCGCACTGCCGAATGCCGACTGCCCATGCTCTGTGGACGGCACTGACCCATTTAGTGGCCGGGCTTGAGTCACAGACAGTTCCCGGAGACTCGCAGTCTCATAGCCCCATCTGAGGCCCGAGTCGCAGCTGCGGCTAACAAATGCAAAGCTTGTACAATTTTATTGGAATTAATCATCGTCGTTGGCCGCAGCCGGGAAAATCTTGTAATAGTTTTCATGTTGATTGATGAAGTCGATTTTCAGATTTTATAAGTTTTCGGCCCAGCCCGCTGCACATAAATCAAATTGCCAACTGGAAAAACAGCGCGAAACTTTCGCTGACAACTTGAGCGAATTGACCCGCCGAGACGCCGAGTTGCCCCCATTGCTGGCACCTCCACGCTGATGGCCAGCCCCGGCAATCTCTTTCTTGCCCCACCTTCGACAGTGTCGCACTGCAAATCAGCATTTAGAGTTAATTAAGGTCCTGACTGCATACAAATATCTTCCCAGTTCGACTCGTTCGCTGCGCCGAACCTCGCGGCCTCACAGTTGCACAGATCTTGAGCTCCATTTGGAGTTGGCAGCCTGGCAGCTTGGCCCGTTCCCATTCCTATTTCCACTTCCATTCCCATTTGATTTTGCATGTCGATTGCCCACAAATTAATGGCTAGTCTCGTTGACTTTTCTGGACCTCTCGGCTTTCATTTTATGTATTTATTGCAACGCGAATTGTGTCTCAGATTTATTTCACTCAAAACTTGACCCGCGGCTGCTGTCTAATTGTGAGTTAATGGCTTTTGACTGTCATTTACAACCAATGCAGATTGTGATATCTGTTCAAAGTTATTGAATTTATGAGCCTGCTTTTAAATGGAGTGTCCGCAAAAGGTACAAAATTTGTCTTTTTGGTTTATATTTCCCTGCCTTACCTGCTTCTCTTCAAATTGTAGACAAAAGTTGTAATTTGCCTGTCCTATCTTGAACTTCGCTTCTCAAGCTGTATCCTATATAGATATTTAAAATAACTTATATTTTAATTATGATATACGTGTTTTGTGTTCCAATCAGATTAACAGCATTTACGAGCTCTAAAACGTATCTTTGCAAAGCTCTAGCTATTCTCTCTAAAGCTATTGAACTTTTTATTCTTCTTGTTGTTGCGTCCATTAGCGGCTAAGTGACGTGAAATGTGGTTGCTATGAAATCTTATAAACTTCTAAACTAACGTAATTGGACAACAAATAACAACATTATAAGCACATAGTTATATCACGAATATACTTATATATCATATTTACTTTTTTGGGATTAAGCAAAGGCTGAAAGCGTCGTTGACGGCATCTTTCTCAGGTGATTTTCACAGGAAAGTGCTAAACGTGAACACTTAATCAATACGATATCAACAAGGCGATGCATATAAAATATAGCTAAACACCTGTTTCACAAATTAATATAATTTTTAGCTGTAAAGAAGATTGCGACTAAATGTGTTTGGCTTTTCGGTTTAGACACTAACTAAAAACCATAGTCAAAGCAAAACCCAAACCTAACGAATCTTGGAATATTTTCTCAGCGACCTTCAATGTGTGGTCTCTTTTAATTAGCTTTGAAGGCCTTTGACTGTCGCTGCATATTTCAGGGCACTTGTTAGCCAAGTCAGCAACGGAGCGTTACTAATTCTCAGCTACTGCATGACGGCACGTAGACCGGCAAATGCCATGAATCAATTGCCAAAGACTATAGCGAAGAGAAACGACAAGAAGAAGACGACGCCGCATCTATTATATTTTCCAATTTGTGCCTAGGGGCGATAAAAATGATCTCTCTAATCCAAAACTCTTAAGGAAATTGTATATTGCCATAAGATACAAGTAGATTATAGGGTATATATGTGGTCTATAAAGAGTATAAGGGTATAATATAATATTTTTAATCAAATCAGCAGCTCCATTAAATATTTAAATACTCTAAACACATTAGTCTTTACTTAAATAACTCAAGAATATTGTTAAATTTGTACATGTTATTGCCATATTTAACCAGGTATTATTTTAAGCCACACGTTAACATTTGCTTATTGATTTTGTCGAATGACTATTCATGTGACGATAAATATAAACTTGAGGCGCCACCTGCAACCAGCAACAGTCAGAACAACAACAACAACCACGAAAACAACAAAAGGCAAAGACATCAACAAAATGAAGAGCCATAACAATTACAACAAAATGGGGGCAATGCAAACAAAACTGACATTTTACACCTTTTCATTATCTCAGCTCTGGCAAACAAATCAACAGACAGCCGACGAGCAAACAAGCTGCAGCAACAACAACAACCACAACAACAACAGCCACAACATCGACAACAACAACAACAACAACAACAATGAGAACAATGCAAACATAACAAATAACGAACACTGCACAAATAAGTAGGTGCAATGTATTATTTGTTTTATCGCTTAAATTGCGGGAACGCCGCCAAACAAGCGGCTAAAAAGCGCTAAGCGTTACCCCTCCCCCGACACTTGCCATGACACCCACAACCAGGCTGATGAGATGGGGAGGCCGCTGACCCCCACCCGCTCCCTCTGGCAATTTGTGTGCAGCGGTGCGCAAACTTCACCTTCGCCGCCTCCGGCAGCCTCTTGAGCAACTTTTCCTGCACGCTCCAAGAGCCGAAGAACCGAAGAACGAAGCCTGAAGACTGAAGACTGAAGACTGACTAACTGAGCTGACTTAGCTTGGCTTGGCTTGGCTTGGCTTGGCTGGTTAGCGCATAATTAGCTCGGCGCTGCATCTTCTTAATCGTGATCCATTTCCTACACTTGGCAAAATGAAAACGTTGCACATAATTTATGGGCACGACGGCAACTTGAATAAGAAATGCAACGTGGCATCTGGTGACTGCTTAAACAACGGCGCGGGACGCAGAGTAAAGGGGGTAAATTAAAAAATTAACTCGATTGCGGCTACTGTGGAATTATCAGGCCATTGGGGGCTGGGTGCTGTGTGCTGGGTGCTGCGTGTCGTGCTCTGGGCGGGGGACGATCAGCGAGGCGTGACAAAGCTAATATTAAAGCAAAGGTGGCATAAATTAAACAACACAACACACACACACACACAACACACACACAACTAAACACAACAGCCACGTATCATTTAACAGGAAATTGCGACGTTTCGAAACGAATGCCAAACATTAAGTCATAATTGTTGCTGCTTCCACTGCTGGGCAAGAACATGTATCTGTCAGATATTTTTCGAAGTTGGGGAAAAAAACATCGACTCATTCGAACTTCGAAACCAGTTTAAGGCTGGAGAAAACTCTCCACACTCCACAGCCACACATCCATTGCTCCTGCAGCAGCTGCGCACTCACACAGAAATACGCACACACACACACACACACACACACTCTCAAACACACACATGCAGCATAAGATGTAGAGGGAGACAGAGTCAAGTGGAGTCTGCTTTGGTGGTTGTCCCTGGCTGGCGGCTAAACGAATGGGCGGAGCCAAGCACATGTTCATCTTATGGCGGTGCCCAAGGATAACAACAGCCCAATGTGCGCGGGCTGTTGGTGCGTTTGCTTGATGGAATTATCAACGTTTTATTTATGGCGCTCCTTGGACACGGCCCAAACTTGCACGTTCCCAATTTAATTAGTCTTGCGCTGAGCACAACGAAACGAAAACCGAAACCCAAACATATACACAACCTGAACAATAGGATAGTCATAAACAACTTGCGTCCCAGAACATTGCAGTTGCCAGGCTGCACTGAGGCCAATTAAGCGATCTTGCACACGAGCTGTGGCCAGGCCAACACCAAACAGCCGAACAACCAAACAACCAGACCAGACAACCGACAACCAACTGCCCAAGCCGGACCCAGGCATCTCACTTCTTCTCCAATTTCCGTTGTGCCTTGTAGCGTTTTAAGCAGCAACAGACGGCCAACAAATTGCGCACAACTTCATCATAATCAACGCTCAGCGGACGGACAGCCAGTCAGCCAGTCAGCCACATCAGCATGAGCTTGCAATACAAAAAGATACCCTGTATACTGTTATACTTAAAGGTATTTCAGCTTCGTCATATGCATTCTAATATAATTATGTATAATTCAACATTCGTCAACATATATTAACATATCTCTTCTCTACTGTTAACATATAGAAAGATTATTATTTTCAAGGCTGCAAGGCCTGAAAATGTTTTCGGGTTTCGGTTCAGTCTTTTCTGTTCAGTTTAAAGGTTCGGGCTATGGTAAATAATAATTGGAATTCGAGTCAAAGGCCAGTTTGGTTCAAACCCGGTTTGAAAACTTGATGTTTTTAAAATCAATTATCAAATACAAAGGAACACATTTGGAACAGATGCTGTCATGCACATTACCGAGTCAAACAGTATAATAATACCTCTTTAAAAGCTCTACTAAGTAGTAAGGTATACCCAACAGATGAAATCGGATGCTGGAGCTGCAACTGAAAATGGCGGAGGCCCGCAGACACTATGTGAAAAACTAAGGTTAAACGCTGGCTAAATTATTTTACGTGCCGCAGTCGCCGGTTTCCATCGATGCTGAAACAGAGGCCCCCAGTTGGTCCATAACTCAGTTATCGGCGAGGGACCTGGCGGAAAATGATGTGAAAATTGTGCCATAACTTTTGGCTGTTGCGGCTGCTGCTGCAGATGCTGCCTCTGTTGATGCAGATGCTGCAGAGCGAGAAGGGAGCGAGAAGCGGTTGAGCTTGGTTGGTTGGTTGAATGTGGCATGTTGCATGCCCCGTTGCTGGCTCGAAGATTGCTCAACGCTTTTTTATTTGTTTTAGAAATCACAGCAACAAATCATAAATTGTATTTTACGATATTGATTGGTCAAATAATCATCCTGTTGTTGTTGTTGCTGCTGTTATTATTATTGTAGGCGTGTTTGCTATTCAGCTTTTCGCTTTCGCAACGTTCATTGCAATTTTTAGAAGGTGAACATTTTGTTTG
This sequence comes from Drosophila novamexicana, assembly GCF_003285875.2. Lineage (NCBI taxonomy): Eukaryota > Metazoa > Arthropoda > Insecta > Diptera > Drosophilidae > Drosophila > Drosophila novamexicana. Next base: position 3,933,945 of record NW_020824765.1, on the reverse strand, counting down.
TTTTGTTTTGGCTCCGGGCAGAAGAGAAACCGCATTATTTGTTCAGCAGGAAATTATTATTATTTGCTGAGATTAAATATCATTGAATTATGGCTGAATATTTTCAACATGATTGCCCCCCATTACAATAGAAATGTTTTCGCTCCTGAAGACCAAAGCAATGGGTAAAATGACATCCCAGTCAGATGTGTCTATTTCCGGTTGCAAATCGTACATTTACTTAATATCTAAATGCGTGTTCCAGTATTTCCGCATTTAGTACTAATAAGTAATATTGAAAATATAAATTAAAGCAGAGCTATTTACTCCACTTTCTTAAAAATCACTTGCAGCAGACTTCGGCTTGGACTAAACTACTTACATTCACTAGCTTGGGATTTGTGCCCAGACATACATACACTTTGCTATAAGTAAGCGATATGCAACTAAATTGGGCACTCGTCACATTATACATTATAATAGTGCTGACCAGGCAGCTTTTGGTTATTTTCCAGCCTTACATACTAGATATTATGCTACAGAACTTAAATGAAAATTAAATTAAAATAATCCGAATTTAGAGATCACTCAAATACTATATTTTATTATACCATTTGAATTGTTAAAAATGTTTCTTTCAACAAAAATAATTATATTTAAATTCCTAAGCAATTATTAATTTCATCATGCCACAAACTATTCAAACAAAATCCCCGCAAACTGAACGCTATTTAGTTAATGGGTTCACATTTACTTTTCACAACGTTTTATATAATGCAATATAAATTTTCAGCAACTGAGTCACGTTCGGGTTTCATAATATCATAAAATATAAAAAGAGAAAATCGGGTTAGAGAACCACACAAGGGTTTCGTTCAACTGGGGCAGCTGCTACGCGTCGCTGGGAAGTGGATGTGGCTCTATTTAAAACACCATCAGTGGGTAGGACAATAACAGCAACAATAATAAGAGAAGAAAGAAAGAAAAAACGACAAGAGCAACAACTTTATGAAGACATAAATTGGCAAATTGTAAAGCCTGTCCCTGATGATGATGAGCCTGATCAGTCGAGAGGCAGCTAAATATTAAAACTCATTCCGACATGCCATGCAATTTGGCTGCGTCCAAGTGCGAGTGGCCATCTCCATGATGGTGCATAGAGACGACCTGCAATTAAACCATTAAATTAATGAGCAAGTGCGAGCAAGACAAGATGCATCGCGCATCCAACCACTCGACCAGCCACGAAGGCAACCACTGTCCAGCCACTCAGCCAGGCAAATGAAAAACGCGTACCTGTTGACCCGCCCACTTTTGGCTGCCACCCAGCTAATTGCATATGTTGGGGCAAGGATGTTAAAACGAACAAGGCTCAGGCTGCGGCTGACATTGCCGGCAGGAAAATTGCATATTGAAAGATCTGCGCAGAGGCAGACGCGACAAGGCGAGATCCTTATAAATGCTGAACTCTGCGATACCCCGCAATTAGCTTTAAAGTAAATCTTCTACCTCAAACCATGTTCCAATTAGAGATTCTTTTGAAAAAGACTTCTAAAATTGCCTTGTGGAAATTGATGAAAAGCAATGAAAAGTGAATTCTCATAAATAATAAAACATAAAATCTGTGCTAGTTTTTTAATGTTGTATATTCAAATTGAAATTTCCTAATGTTCGCATAGTTGTTTGCTAAACAAGACATTTGTGGCTATTCTTCAGCCAGACTTTAAGCTTATCTTTCGCAATTGATTTTACAGGGTATTTAAATTTACTTGCATTGCAATTATGCACTTGATGGCAACTGTTGCCGTTGATGGTTGGTTGCTTTTTGCGGCTGTTGTTTTAGTTGTTGTGGCTACATTTTTATTAAATGGAATTGGGTGCTTAAATAAATTATTTAATAAGCACGTGATCTACGCATTTAAATAGTCGCTGTTGTTTTTTTGGGGCCAAGGGCCAATGCCGCCACGCCCACGGAGTGGATGAGTGAGTGAGTCTTCATTTTGCAATTTCTCGTCTTAAATCATTGCAATTTAAGCAACCTGACTGGCCCACAGAAACTTGGGGATGTGGTCACCTGGAAGGGGAATATGGGCTAGCAAAGTGAGCCTTTGCTTTTATAATAACAATGCTGATGCCGCCATAGCTGTTACATGGCCATGGGCCATGGGCCAAGTTGAGTGGTCGTCATATATAATTCTCCACTTTATGACTTTGCTTTGCCCAGAGCCTTGATGCAGCTCCTGCCTGCCTCTCTGGCTGCTGTGCCTTCTCCTGCTCCTGCGTCTGCTCCTGCTCCTGCTCCTTCTTTCTGTTTGGCGCGCAATCTTTCATTTGATCGAACGATCATTTTGCGCGTACTTGCAGTGCAATTTAGTGGCCATCATTGTGGTGTGTGGTGTGTGGTGTGCCCTGCTTGCCTCCACTCAATCACGCCTCCCCACCTGCCTTGGCTGCCCCCTATTCCGCGGCCCGGCCCCTCCGGCAGCTGCATTGTAATAACCATAATGGCGCGCACGATTTATGTTTTAATTTTGCATTTAAGCGGCAAGCAGCCAGCCAAGTCGAAGCTGGAGGAATGGCATCCAACTCGCAGAGCTCGAGTCGGATCCGGCTGTGGTCTTAACTTCAGTTTGATTGGCGCTGATAACCATGCAATTGATGCCCATGCCTTAGTTATTCTTCCCGCAGTTGCACCGGCGAGCAAGCTGCTGTCGAATTGGAAATTATGTTTGCGGGCGCTTCAAATCGATTAAGTGATCCTCATCAGCTGCATCAACGCTTCAAGCTCGAATTGGCGGGCCAGGTGAGACCACGATGCCCACGAACATGTGTCTCATTCACACTGATAACACAGCTCATGCAAAGATAACAGAAGGTACTTAGATTCAGACAACAAAAACAAATAGTGTACTTATAATATAATAATTATATATAATACTTATATACAACAACTTACATATAATAAAATTTACTTCTTGCAATCTTTTATATTACGCCTAACTTGTTTAAACAAAGTAAAGTATCATTAATTACCTTTGTTATATACTTTTTATTGTCTGTCGTTCAGAGATATTATTAATCTAAAATATTAGAAGCAGACTCAACGATTTTAATCGCTTAAATTTAAATTGTTTAAATGGTTCATTAAATTGTACCTTAATAAAATCAATATAAAGAAATATTGCTACTGAAACAAGACTTGTGCCGTAATTAAGTCAAACTTGTATGTTAAAATATATATAATGTTACGATTGCTTGTTTAAACGTTCTTCTTTATTAATTAATATTTATTTTTTTTATTATTCACCAATAACTACGTAATTATTAAAAGTGTTTTGAACCGGAACTTTTGATTCCTAGAAAAAAAGATACATATTATATTTTAAATTTTAATGAACAAGAAGCAAGATCCAGATTATGATGTTGTTATTTAAATAAAAATAGTAAATCATTATTGTACGAAAGATAGCTACATATGCCTAGAAAAATCTTACATGTCTTATAAACATTTGAATGATTTGAATAGTATGATGAATATGAATACTATGATAGTATTCCCTTTTCCCTTTTAAAAATGTATCCAGCAATCAATTCGCATATTTCATAAGACTATAAGTTTGTTAAATGACTTTAGACACGATATTAATCTGTTGTTATGCAGAGACATCGGATGCTTAGCTGTTAGACCGGCATACTCGGATATATTGGTGCATTGTTAATATGGAACTGCATTCCACATGTGGATTTGAAAGTTCATTTGGAGTACAAGTAACCTTTGCCAGAGACAAAGACAAGTTGAGTGCGCAATGCTCGACGATTTAGCATCTACTTAATACGAGAATAGGCGCGACATTCCCTGCACCAAATGCAGCTGGCAATTGCAATTGGCAGTTGGCAATTGGCAACTTGCATTGCAGATCGCAATTGCAATTCCAATTGGCTTGGCATGGCCAAAAGTCGACGGCCAAATTGTCAGCGTGCAACAATCTACACCATTAAACAAACGATGCCAACGCTCGACTGGCGCAGAGGCTGCCATAAAAGGAGCGGGCCTGAAAGCTGGCAATCTAATTAGTGTTCACTTTGGCCCGGGCGAAGCCTTTTAATTACGACTAGGCCAAATTAAAAACCAAAAGAGCCGCAATTAGAGTAACTAAAATGCTCGACTTACGGCCAAAGCGGAACGTGAGAATTGATTCAACTCCTGCTGCGGCTCCTGCCAGAGACGGTGACTGCGACTGCAACTGCGACTGCGACTGCGACTGAGGCTAAACATTTGGTAGACCGCAGCAGACGCCGCATGTCGCAAACCGCAGAGAATTTAATTTGGCGAGCTGCAAAAAATGACCAGGACACCTTGCGTAAAATGCAGAGGCGCAGCAAATCGTGGATAAGCCTCGTCTCTATCCATGCAGCTCGAATCGCAACTGGGCAACACATGGCCCTTGCACAGCAGGACTCCGCACCGGTCGGGCTGTCAGACAATGCATTGACTTCTTGTTGGCGCAACAATGATTAGTTTCGGTCAAAGTCAAAGGCCGATCCAAAGGCAGGGGCAGGGGCTGGGGTAGGTTAGAGGCACAAATAGAGGTAGAGGTAGAGGCAAAAGGCTCTAAGGATACGCACTCGACGACAAGGCTCATGCGTGCCGCCTGTCCACTATTTTGATCTGTTTGTGTGTGGGCTCTGGGAACGGGAGTCGCCCAAACAACAGCCCAAGGTTCGCCATCGGTATCCGAATCCGAATTTCGAGTCGGAATCGGCTTGGAGAGTCAGGTACGACTGCCTGCGGTCGATTTTGCTGTCAAAACAACACGATTTATGCTTTGTATTGAGAGCAGTCCGGATAACAAGATGTTTGCCGACGCCTACAAAGGTTGCCTGCGAACTCATATGGATTTGGATCTGGATGTGGATGTGGATGTGGATGAGCATTCCCTGTCCTCGACGCTTCTGATGTTGATGTATGGACTTTGATCGTGCATTAGATGCCATCGCTGTGCATTTAATGACCGAGGCAATTAATCTACTTGCATTTATTCGTAGGAGTTGCCGTTGCTTCTCCATTTTGTATAGCAATGCTGCAGATTTTACGAGGGTAGTTCAGTAAATAAATCTAGATTTGAAAATCAAGGATAAGAAACAGGAGAGGAGAGGTGGGCTAATGAAATAAAAATAACAATTATTTCAATACAAAATCTTTAATCCTTCATGCTTTGAGTAAGTATGCTTATAAGGAAAATTCCATAAGTTTTCCTTTTTTTCATATTGTATTTAACATATTTTTAAATTGTCGACCTCATCAAAAATAACTTAGAATATTTGCTTCAATCTTGTTTTTAATTTTTTAGATTCCTCATACAGATAATATTACAAAAATATATTGTTATTTGAACGCATTTAAAAACACCTGCAAATTATCGACTACTATCGTCCCAGATAAAAATAAAAGTAGGCGCTTTAATTAAAAAATAAATATTTGGCAAATGCTAATGATTATACAATCAAACAAGCACATATAGTATACAAACTCTTAACCGAACGACCCTCGCACGTGTTTTATGGACAGCAAAATTAATGCAACAAAGCGTCGTTATCAGGCTGTTTGGGTCTGGACTGGGGACTTGTATGTAAGTGGCATACACTGTAAATCTCTTTAAATGAGCATTTAAGCGCTGACACAGACACCGATCTCGATACAAAACTCTTGTACCCGAACCAGACTCCGAATGCGGTTGAGGCTGCGACTGGAAGCTGGAAGCTGGACTTGGGCGAGGATGAGGCACCTCTTGCTCTTGGCTTGCAACTTAAGTCTGAGTTTCGGTGTCGGTTTTGGTCTCAGTTTATGTGTGACTGTAATTCAATGCTCAATGCGTTGATAGCATCGAGCTGCTAACCCTTTCGGCACGGTCCCACTCGTCCCCAGTCCCAGTCCCAGTCAGAGTCACAAAGAGCCACTGTCATGGGTAGCCAGGAACCGATCGCTGATCGCTGATCGCTGATCCCCTCCGCAGTTGTCCTCAATTTCTTGCCGTTTTCAGTGGCTGATATTTATTGTATTGTTGGTTGCATTTGTCGCTGACTGCTTTGCTGCTGTTGCTGCTGTTCAAGTTGTTTGTTGTTGGTTGTTTGTTGCTGCTGATTGTCGTCGTCGACGTCGTCGCCGTCGTCGATTTCGATGTTTGCGATCGATCGATCGATTGATCGGCAGCGGGTCGAGCTGCGAGTCGTTTTGTCGCCTTGACACTTGGCCAGCTTTGGTTACAAATGTTGGCAGCTTGTTCGGCTGCAATGTTAACAAGCCAAATAGCTGAGCCAGCTCGGCAAATGAGCAACAATTGCGATCACCCACTGACTCGGCAATTACAAGTCATATATCATGGCATAGGCACATGTGTTGCTGTCCAAGATCAGAGCTAAGATGCCGCCGACACTTGTTGCAGGACCACCCAAGGCAGCTTCGGGCTGCCCATTGTGGTAATCACCCACAAAACTGGGCATTATGTCGGTCAGTTAACAACATAAAAACCCAATAAAACTCCCTTTGACATTTTCGGGCGCGTTTGAGCAAACGCCGACATAATTGTTGTGACAGACAAACACACAACACACGGCACCAACACACACGACCCACAGGACATCGCAAGGAGCTGCGTCCAAAAAGGACACACAAAGTCTAAGTAGATTATATATATAGAGACTGACAATGGTAAAATTAATGGCTCCTGGCTTCCCTCTTCTTTGCTCTGTCGTAATAAATGGTCACTTACCGAGGCTCAGCCAATGGGCGGCCAGAGATGAGCCGAGGCAGCGTCTACCTGGGGGAAAGTGTTTTTCCTGCTGTCGGCGAGCCTGAATTGCATCAAAGAGCCAAGCAGATACAAATACTCAACGCACACAAAGATACACAGGCATCCCAAATATCCCACGGCTAAAACGTTAAGTCATCTTGCCGATCGGCCAATTGTCCAATTGTCTGTCCGATCTGGCCGTCTATCGTATGATCGCTTACAGGAAGTCTTGCTGTGCGCATAAATATTTTGACACTAAGAGCTCTAAGGCATTTGTCTTTGGAAAACTTCACCCATAATAAGCAGAAATCCATTTCGCTCAGCTTACCTCGGACTCGGGATTTTCTTTCATTTGATGCATCTAAGCCTTTTATTGCATTTGCCACACTAGCCGCATTTCCTTTCATATTGGATTTCTGCTTTTTGTTGTTGTTATTTCTTTGACGCGCCCACTAAGCGTCTTATAATGGCCGTCGAAGCGGAACTGCCCTCATGATGTCAGCCACTATGAGAAAATAATTATAAATGTTTATTTATACTGATGTCCGAAAGTCGAAAGCTGAACTTATTGAGAGTGGTTGTCATTAAGGGTATTCCATGTATTTCTGCGACAAATTATATCTGTTGTGGCTATGAGACATACATCCCAATCGGGAAACTTTTAATTGTGAATATAAAGGTTAATATTGGGTGGATTAATTAAGCAAGGCTAACAAAATTTCGTAAACCTAACACAGTTAAGATAAAGTTCTAACCAATTCCCCGTCTAAGTTCAACCATCTTCAATACAAATATCTTGCTGGATTTTGGGATGCCACAAAAAGGCAAATAAAATTGCAGATGAATATAAACAGTCTGCCAACGCAGACGCAACGGGCTGAAAGACATTTTGCAGAATATTTTTCTGGGACTCGGATTCTGAATTCAGGACCCAGTCAACGGCTGCTGCGTGCTCCTCCCCCCCTGCACTGGTGCGTCGTCTCCTGTCCACCTCGAAGAGACAGCGACGAGATAATTTTGCAATGCTTATGGCCGCCAATTTGCGGAAGATCGCCGTACAAGGAGCGCACGCAAGCAATCCAGCAGCAGAAGCAGCAGCCAGGGTTTCTGTATCTTGGATCCATGCCCCACACACAGATGCACACACACGCGCACACATTGGGATTGGGCTTGCAACACGTGTGTGTTGATTGGTTCATAAGAAAAGGCAGCAAACAAAAACTACAGAAAGAAATCATTTAAAACAGCAAACGGCGATCGTGCTTAAATATGCCAAAAAAAAAATAAAAATAATAATAAAAAAGAAGAAAATACAAAGAGAAAAACAACTCGAGAACTGGCAAACGGGTAACAGCAGGCAGCAAAACGAGGAGCAGCTACGACGAAGTGCAGCCATGCCAGCAATAGCTACAACTATATAAAAGCCCAAAAGGAGCTCAGCCACCCCGGACATCAGACATCCGACATCCGACAACGGACAACGTACAGCGGACAACGGACAGGGAGCACCCAGCGAAGCCGCGAGGCAGACAGGATCAATATAGCAACAACGTCGTTTCGGGCTTGTACATAATTTTGCATTTTTTATAGGGTACGTGGAAGGGAGCTGCGCTGAAGCAAAACAAAATGTCGGTTACGGCAAAAACCATTAAAGGCAGCAGCAGCAGCAGCAGCAGCAGCAGCAGCAACTCATGGGGAGGGAGGAAGGGGAAGGACTGATGTCAGGCAGCATCCTCATCCTCAAGAATCGAGAGAAAATTAAGAAGCGACGCGGATCTTGAGCCTTATTTCGTTTTATTTTTTAGTTCTTTGTATACATTTTTGGGTTGTTTTGGCTGCCCCTCTTTGTTGAGATCTTGTTATTTGCGACGGTCTACGGCTGCCTTGGTAATTATTATATATGTATGTATGTAAGGCGTATATAGAGTTGTGGACGCTTGCTGCCGTCGAGTCCACCATGATGAAGATCATTTCAGGTTCTCCATGCACACAAGCTTGTGTCTGTATGTCTGTATTTGTATTTGTTGCAAGTTACTCGACTCGCATGTCATGTCCGCGCGCTGAGGCTGTCAACAGCCCCGGGATAAAATGATCAACATTGATCGCATAATGATCAAGCGACTGCAGTCACAGCCACAACAGCAACAGCAGCGGCAGCGGCAACATTTTTAAATGCTTTCAGCTACGTTTTTTTTTTTATTTTCGTTTTTAGCTCGATAGGCTCGATTCGATACACACAGATACAGATACATGCGACTGGCACAGATTCAATCAACGCGCTGATCGGCCAGCGATCGCTGGAAGAGATCACTAGGCCGAAGCCAAGACTTGGGCTGAAGCAGAGGCTGATGCTTTTGTTTACTCGTTGTCTGCGCAGATTGATGATTGAGTGCGTGGCTCGAAGCCCAGCTGGAACCGAAACTGGAACTGGTACAGCAGTCCGGGCTGAGCTGGTCTGATCTGGGCTGGGCTGTGGTGCGTCTCGACCAGGCTAAGTAAGCTATTATGCGTGATTCGAGCTTGCTTCGGCCGTTTGGCGTTGCTATGATTTTGATCGCCACTTTTGTGGAGCCCGCATAATTTACTTAATTATATTTAATTGACTTTTAAAGCTACCGGTTAAAGCAATCGACGGCGGTTTTTTCGGTTTTCTTCAACTTAAACTTTACATTCTCATTTATTAATTGCTAGCTGAGAGTTCTTGGGTTGTTCAACTTTCCCAGGCAGTTACTTAGTACGTGCCAAGCAGCCAAGCTGACAAATTTGCGCCCTTATTTCTATGCGCGATCGCAGGATAACAGGATGACACTCGAACCATGTCCAATCTGAATCTGCGCAGTCGTTTATCACGGCAATAAACGAGCCCAAAAGTCAAACAAAACCTTGCAACAACTTTGCAAACCCTTTTAAGCCCCCCTCACCAGGCTGGGCTGGCAAAACGGGGCGGCCTTTTCCCAGGACGCGTGACATAAATCAAAGGCCACACAGCCTCGTAATACCAGCCACAAAGGGATTTGTTCAGCAAATCCTTTGAGAATTGATTCGTGCACGCTAATAAGCCCAAACAGAAAACTAAATTATGCCCTGCATACACACACACACACACACAAACACACACACACACACACAGACAATACAATAGACAGTCAGCAGACGGGGAGTTATTTTGCTCATTTCCGGCATCCGGAATGTGTTTTTCTAAAGCAAATGACATAATCATAATGAGATTGTGGCCAAGGGGCCGAGCTTGGTTAAATCAGCTTCGGGTTGTTATGAATTTCAATTTCAACCACCCCGCGATTGCGTTTAAGGGTGGCAATTAAAATGTTTGCTTAGCTCAAAGCACAAAAACAAAATGGCCACCGCCATGAACCGGGAACCGGGAACCATAAGCCATCAACATGGCTATACGCAATCCATATTCCCCTATTTCGATCAGTTTTGCTAGTGTTGCAAGCTGTGCGGGCGATAAGTGAGCATGACGAAGGTCTCGAGTGTTTCGAATAGGGGTGTTTGTCTCTGGGACGTCAGTATAAACTTGTTCTACTCGGCCAATTATCCCCCAGCAAGGAATTATTCCTTTTGATATTTCGAATCGACTTTATGCTTGGCTGCAATCACATATCCATTTTACCACATTGATAAATATTTATATTTTAATTTTAATTAAATAATTCAGAAATTGTTTTTATAGTTATTCATGGCTAAATATTGCACTGGCTTAAAAGAGTCGTGAAACTTAGTGTATTTTTCTAATATTGGAGTGAAATTTATTGGCAACGATACAGCCTTTTTAATTGCCTGCTAAGTAGTCTTAAGTCATTTAGTGTTGGATGTTGTGACGTTCTTCCTGAATCGGTCATAAATATATTTTCGTCTAATCATAGCACACAAAATGGCGATAACGAGAGAGACTCCCCCCACCTTTTAATTTTCTGTGGGCACGAATCATTTGAAGCTGCCGCGCCCATTGGAATGCCAACAGGCTGCTTACCCCCCGCCTTGGTGTTGTTGTCATTGTTGTAGCTGCGTCTCTTACCAACTGGCGGCGAACATTAACGTCCAATAAATTGTTGTCAAATGTCGCGCACCCCGTTGATTTTAATGTGGCTTAAATAGGATAATAAAACTAACCGCAGAGGAGAGAGTGAAGACGGCAACAAACTGGCCGAATACAAGCCTGCCACAGAGGCTAAGTCTGACTCAAGAATTTATTGTTCGCTTGTATATAAAATAGTGCGTTTTATTTACCCACACACTCACGCACACAAGCCGCTCGGTGGTGCACAGTGGTGCACAGGTTGTTTGGGTCCGACAGCGGGGAAATACTATAACTTTTCCACTGAATAGCAGTTTCACGGGGCAGACCAGCCGAGCGGATCGCAGCAGAGCAGAGCAGCTAACAGGTGCTTATCGGGCTGCATCGTGACATTTTATTGGCTGCCCCAGCGGCTATGATGCTTATCAATGACCCAATGGCCAGCGTCCACAACTGCAGAGAGCGATGGCAAGGGAAAGGGCGAGGGCAACTGAGTCGGCGGCAGCTGACGCTGGGCCGCAGCTAATGGAAATGGAGGAACCACTGGATCCGTCCATTGAACATATGGAAATGAAGGTGCACATAAACAACGTTTTATGACTGACATGGCTGACAGTTCGTAAAACCGAAGACAGTCGCAACTGGAGCTCGAGCTTAAGTATGATCTGGAGCTGCAGTTCGCTGGAAATTTACATGTTGCCGCGTAAATTGTTATTTTAATTAATTTTCTTGAACTCCATGAGCAATGCGCACGCGTCGCTGCCAGTCAAAACAGATCACAACAAACACCACAAGAAAAAGAGAGAAATAAGCACCAAATTAATTTGGCCAATTTGTTGCCATACCCAAATCAGCGGCCCGCTGGGAGTTGATCAATTAGCCATGGGTGTCGGAGTCAGTGTCGGAGTCCGTGTCGGAATCGGTGTTGTTGGCGGTGTCGTTGTTCATGTCAGTGTCTCCGTCAGAGTCAGTGCGAATGCGAATGCTTATGCGACCAGTTCCAGGGGTGCCCAGTTACAGCTTCAGAGGCGCCGCCTTCGCACATCTCATTCCCATTCATATTCACATCCACATTCATACTCGCATTTCCAGAGCTCAGACTCGATTCCAGTGTCGTGGTGCTCAATCACAGACCACCCAAAATGCAGGGCCCCCATTTGAGGAATGACTTTGGGGAATTGCGCGTGGGTTACCCAAAAATTAATTAAAGCTTTTTAATGATGCCGACCAATGTCCGTCCGCGGCCACGACGTCCACTTAGAAGACGCCTCCGATGCGCTGCCTTAATGATTGCTTTTCGCACCTTTTTATGTTGCCAAGTGGCGGCGTTTTATTCTCCGCATTTATTAAGTAAATATTTTGACTCATGCAAATTGAAAAACAGCGAGAACTGAGGCGTGCGACACGCCTAAATAGACACCTGAAGCAATCTGAGCTCGTGTATTTATAAAATATAAAAAGGGTTCCATTAATGGGTTGACAGCTGATCGGATCTGGTGCCTTGATTGCCTTGGCTTAGAGATCTGCCAAAACTCTTAATGCCAAAACTCTTCATGGTTGGTTTCAGTTATCTACTTTAGGTCAACTTAAATAGTTCAAGAAACTCTTTGCAACATTTAACTCAATTCTATGAAATAATTTTAATTATTTTTGCTGTCGATGAACATATGAATTTGAGTTACATGAGCACGCCAATGGCAACAGCTGCAAAAACTAAAGCAATAAAATGAGAGAAGAGGGTAAGGATGGGAAAGGAAAGCATGTTGGCGTTATCCAGTAGGCAGGTGACCAATCCCAAAGGGCCGACAGCCAATGGCATCACAAACAGCACGCGCACAAAGTTTTTATATGAAAGAAAATTAATTTTTTCGACGCAAAAGAAAAGCAAGAGGAAACTACAATATAACAAAACAGGCTAAACAGTGGTAGGGGGAACGCAGCCTGGTGGCCAAAAGTCAACAGCAATAAAATCAGAGGCGCAGCAGCCACAACACGAGCTGACAATGGGCAGAAGAAGAATCCTGCAGGAGCAGGAGCAGGAGTTGCGCGTCACGTTGACAACAAACTAAGGCAATAAAACCGAAATCAGGATAATGGCACAGCCGTCGCAATGGCAGCCAACTCGATGTCAGCAAATTAAATAAATCCCCCGAGCGGCAGATGTGCAGAGACAGCGCACAGGCCAGGATTGTACAGGCGACAGGAGACAGGAGGCAGGAGGCAGAGCCGCGTCATTAGGACTCGCATTGTGGCCAGCCAACCGAGCAAACAAGCAACGCAACAAATGACATTTCGAGCTATAAAATCAATTACATAATGAACAGGCAAACAGAGATAGCTAGAGTGTGCATAAGAGAGTAAGAAAGAGAGAGGGATAGGGAACAGATTTGCCTCTAAGCAGTTCGCTTGACAAAACATTTGGCCAGAGCTAACGGTTAGCAGTAGCCGGCTCCGGGCCAGGACAATGCCAAAAAAGGCACATGAGGCCAAGTTGGGACAATGGAAATTGCGGTCTGTTGCGGCCCATTTTGACTTCTGTGCGGTTAGGCGAATAAAAACAAGACGCATCCTGTTGCAAAAAGTGCGCACAATGCCTGGCCAGAGCCAGAAGCTGAGGCAGGGGCCAGTCTGCAGGATGCAACGCAGCAGGACGCGTGTTTGTTTCCACAACAAATGAGAACAACAAAAACCACGCTCTAAGCAAACAAATTTCATTAAGCAAAAACTGCCATCAGTTACACTTGGCAGTCGCCAAGACTTCCTGGAATCCCAATACGGCCGCTTCCCTGCCTCTAACCCTGTGGTAGCTGCCGACTCCCGCCTCAACTTGGCCAACAAGAAGTGGCGCAGCGGCTGATGGCAAATTGAGTTTTTCTACGCAAAATATTCAGAGACGGCGCGTCCTGTTTCGGCCAAATTGTTGCGTGACTCAAATGTTTTCATCATTTTTGGTAAAATAATAATTTGCCGTATAATATGTTTCAGCTATTAAATTATACCCCAGCAACAAGACAATAACAACAAAGTTAGCTATGAGTAATGCCCCCCGGCAAAGGATTTACAGACTGCTCCCAAACCACCTTCCCTTAAACTGGAGACATGTGTCACATTTTCCCTGGTGTGGGCGAATGGCAGCTCTGCCAGAGACATGAAAAACAGAAATGTCAAGAAATTTGACAGCCAAATGATGGTTAGGCCAATCTGCTCTACATTAGTCTGTGTAATGGGCCGTAATAAGCTATCCAATTTATGTACAACTAACTTAGAATGCCAACATGGACACAGACGCGTATTCGAACTGTCTGAAATCAAACGCAAGTGAGCCATTATCGAATTAAAACCAACATTATACATAATTGTTGAGTATATAGGCCTTCATTTAAATAAAATAAAAAGAAAGAGGCATTTTTATCATTTAAGAAATTCTCTGACAAAGACTTGGCGAACAGAGGGAATTTTGTTTAATCTAACGTCAACTAATAGCTCAAACTAAGATCTTGCTTAGAATGATATTTTGTTAACAAATAGTCAAATAGTCAATATAAGCAGTCAAAATCCATTTCAATGCCAATTGTTGTTGTTTTTTTTTTTTTATTGACTCTGAATTTTGGCTTATATAAAGCAGCTATGCCCAACAACACAATGCAATTTAACAAGCTTCATATAATATAAGTTTGATAGGAGCACAATACAAGAAAACGCAATAAATAATCAAAAATAACTAAAAAATTAAAAAAGGAGACTGTACAAAAAGTTATAACAAAAACACACGCTATAAAAAATAAGGCAAATAGATATACATTGAATCATGCATTTGATGAACACTTAACAATCGACAAAAATGTATTTCAATAGCTAGAAATAAGAAGAGAATATGAGTTATAGCAGCTGCTTTCTGTATGTTTATGGTGTTTTCAACACAAAATAATCAATTTTATGGCCCAGTTTATAAATAAAAATCTGAAAAGCAAATATTAAACAGACTGCAAGAAACAAACTTGTGAGCATAAGATATACGAGGGCCAATCAACCATTAACATGTTCACTAATTTTACGAGCCATATTGTAAACGTTTTCAGATTTTTCCTGGCATTTTGCCTTTGTTTCTGCGAGTCATGAGTTTTGAATCCAAAACCGATCGTAAAAAATTGGGACGGGGATGTGAAGATTATAAAATTTTATGCGCAATTGGAGACAGTTAACAGCAAATTCTCAGATATGAGACTAAAATCAAAAGCTCATTTCAATACAAAAGCCGCGTTCAGCTTCAGCTGGAGTCGGCGAAGAAAAGAAACTTGTCAACAATATTTTACGAGCGCGTCGAGAGTTTTGTGTTATTTTCCTCCTTTTATTTTGTTTGTACTTATTTTTTGGTAAAAAAGAAAAGGCTGTAAAATCGAAAATCGTTAAATCGGTAACAACAACAAATCAGCGACAATGACGACGGCACCAGCTGCGCCTCACGGAGGAACCGACAAACCGACGAACGGAGGAGCCGCCACCAAATCGACGACAGCCATATTGAAAACTCAACGATTCCGACGACAACGGCAATGGTGATGGTCGTGGTCGTGGTCGTGGTCGTGGTGGTGGCGGCGATAGGGTCGGGAACGGAGGCAAAATGGAGTTGGCTCGGGGCCACAGCCAGATGGAAAACCCATAAACATAAATAATATTGCTATATGTGTATATTACTTAAGATCGAGTCAGTTGGTCGCCAGCTTGCTCTGTGGATCGATCACACATCTACAAACATACTAACAAACAGTCATATATATATGAAGCATATATACAGACGTGTATACAAGCGCGTATGTAAAGCCCCAAAACGCTAAAACGCGCATATATTTAAGTATTAAATGGGACTTGTATTTAATTTATGATGTTTCCCCGCATTTTTGATTGTGCTCAATACAAAATTTTGATCGTTGTGCTATCAAGTCGAACGTTTTGTAAATGATCGATGATTGATTTGTTGTCCGGCCCCGGCTACGTCTTCAGACCCGACCCCGACCCCAGGCCCAAATCGACTGCCATTGAATTCTAAAGCAACAAATTATGTGGCCTCTGTTCGGAGCATACTTTGCATTAATGTGCAGCCCGAAACGGTAAACGGTAAACAGCAGCTGCAATTAAGTCGAAGTCGAAGTCGGACTCGGAGCAGCAGTTGGCCCAACTGCATTGAAACGCAGCAGCAGCAGCATTGGCCAACATACATATCTTTTAATATGGCGTCTGGCCATATGCGCAGCAGATCCTAATTTTGTTCAAGCTAGTATAGAGACGTCCCGGGCCAAGCAACTGCCGCTGTAAACTCCAAAAAAGAAACAAGCAGCCACCATAAAAAGAGCCCACAAAGTTTACTTATGAATATGCAAGCGAGTCGGGGCGTGGAGTTTCTAAATAGGTGCAGACCAAACAGACCCCGGCTTCGACATGGACTCCAGCTTCACAAACTCCACAAAAGGCATCAGGCAATAATCCTCGCACAATGGGTTAAAACAAACCGTTCTACCACAGGAAACCAAGCCTTTAAATCCAACTCTTTATCGTCCTAAATAATCGCCATGAATAAGAAGAAAAAAAGAATATTTAAGCTAAAAATGTTTAAGCTTAAGTTTTCTAAAAAATACATTTTTTAACCTGCGTTTTAAAGTTTTAAATGTAGCCGCCTCTTCATATATTTTAGAAAAATTACCAAAACATTAATGATAGTTTTTTTTTTGTGCTTCGCTTTTTAGCCTTACATAATATCTAAAAATGAAGCTATTATTTTACTATCTAAGAGCTGCTTGAGTTTCAATTTATTCAAAGAATTAATTACAAATTATAATTCACATTTAGTTGGATATGAAAAATTAAAATGAAATAAATATTGATAGGTCTATATTTCCTTGCCAAATCTTCGAGAGTCTCGGCCACAAATTTACCATATTCAATTTGTCAATCTTATAATTTATTAGTTATGTTATTTGAAAAATGCACATTTTTTATTTATTCAATTCCAAATAGTTTTTTTTTTGGAAGTTTCGCTTGTTTACGCCCATTGTGCGTGGCCTTTCTTTCTTCATCTTCAACTCCATCTCGAGTTTCCTTTGCGGCACTCCATTAGCCAAATGCAGAAGTCCCACTTCGGTAACCGTCTGATAAGTAAAGTGGAAGTGGAGCTCTTATAAAAAAAGGCATAATTTGCCAGCTTTCTGTCCGTCCCTCTGTCCCTCTGCCCGTCTGTATGTATGTCTGTCTGTCTGGGTGTTGATAAATGCTATCGCTGGCTTTTTTGGCAAATGTGCGGCGCGGCGCCCCCATATCGAATGCCGAATCGAGCGATATTTTATTTTATAAATGATGTGCTGCATCCTGGCAAGCAAACAAATTACAACATGTTGGACCGTCATGCTGGGTAGCACACACTCACACACACACATAGACAGCCGAGGGAAGGGAGACAATTGGAAAACACATTAGGGCAATCAAACAACCAAAAATTGAATTTGATAATGTGGCTGCCTCACAGAGGGAGAAGAAGAAAAACTAAAACCCATGTTCTCTAATGCCACTGGCCATAAATTTTCCAATGTAGTGCCTGTTGTTTGCTGTGCCCGATGCTGTCTTTGTTGTTGCTGTTGTTGTTGCTGCTGCTGCTGCTGATGATGATGATGATGATGATGCCAAGCACATAAAACCCGAAAAACCAATCGCCGTGTATATTTACGTACTTGCGTATCATCAGCCATTCAGAGAGAGATTACATGCAACGCGCCATCGACACTGCCACAAGATGATGAAGCAGCAAAATTTCGAAAATGGACGTACAACACGCAATCCATCCACTCTACCTCACTCTCAAAGTATCTCTTTATACACATATATATGTATATGTATGCGCTTGTGTTTGTCGAGGGCGTTGCAATATGCTGCTGTCTGCGTGTGTGTCTGTGTGTGCATTCGCGTCCGCGGCAGCTGCGCCCAAGTGCTAATAATCTCATAGTTCTGCATAGGCAATCCATAGATACAAACTCATAGATACATATGTATGTATACGCAAAAGTATATACGGGCAAATGGAGCTGCTGGCTGGAAAATCGAGAACCCTATTTGCCGCATCCATCCATTTTCAATCCATTGTAATCGCCGCATTATTGTAAGCTGCTGCCAAAAAGTGAGCCGCGTTCTATTTTTCCCTTATTTTTCTATTTTGCGTGCCATTTGCCTGGCGGTAATCGCTGCCTCTGCGCGATCTGGTGCTGATTTCTAATGCAAAACGCTGCCCATCATCGTCGTCATAATCGTTTTCCTCGCCCTCCATTTCAATTTGGATCTCTGGGTGCCTGTCACTTTTGGGTGCTTTGGGGCGTTGTTGACTTTTGGCATTATCTTTTAATATGCACAAAATGGCGTGTCATATGTTTACAACTTTTCAATCAATTCTCTAAATCGCTTTTATCAAAAAAGGAAAACCAACAAAAAAGCAAACGAAAACCAAACTAACTAGGAGCTCACTCAAAGCTTCTGTGCCTCTAGCTATTGTCAAAGATTCAGGTTTTGTAACGATCCATAAACCTTAATATTGAAAATTTAACGCGTGCTTGGGGCTTGAGACGCGCAGCAATTGCCAATAAATAGCCTTTCGTTTTCCAATCTGGAATCTCAGAGAAATTTAATAAAATAAAAAAAATGGATTTATTACATTTAAAGTTATAAGAACAGTTTTCCGTATTGAGTCTTACAATCACTTATTTAATAACAAGCTCAATACTCACCCAGTCTATTATTTAAAATCCGCAATATGTTTTATTCAATTTTTTATTTTTAGCTTAGTTTCAAGGTAATCTCATTGATTAACAGGTAGGCAGACTGAAAGCCACGCCGATTAAGATATATTATATACATATATTTGTATATTGTTTTAACCTTTTCCAAACGGGACATAAAACTAAAATTGATGTACAGAGAACCACATCTTAGATAACATTTTGTTGATCTCATCCGCACTCTCCAGCTGCTGCTTCGCATCGGTTCTCATCAGTATCAGTATGTATTCATAAGCAATTAGCCGCCCCACTTACTCAGTCAAGCAGCTGTCGCACTTTCACCAACACTTCATGAGCATTTCCGCACTTCCAAGAAGCCCATCCCAGCCCAGCCCAGCCAAGCAGCCGCAACTGTAGCCGGGGCTAACTAGCTTATTAATAGCAATAAATGCCTAACAACAACAATTCGCATTCCATTCGCACAACAACAACACACAGACAAGAGCAGAGCAGAGCACAACCCAATGACAAATCCCAACCGCAAGCCACATTCGTGTCGACGTCAGTTGTTACATGGATTTAGACCTGGATCTGGACGTGGTCGTGGTTGTGGATGTGGATGTGGTGAGCATTGCCATTTGACGATGGCTGTCAGGGCAATCGGCAACCCCTCGGCTAAGCCTCAGCATCAGCCACAGTTATAACCCTGGACTCATCCCCTCGTTAGCACAGCGTGTAAATCAGGCAAGTAGTTCTCGCATTTTCACACACGCACGCAATTTTCCGACCACACATCCTGCTAAGTGTAAACGTTACGCCCCCCTCTACACTTGCCACAGTGGAGTGGATTTACGAGGACGTGAATATGGATCAGAGCAAGCGGGCCGAGGAGGAGGTCATCCGCTGTGGCAACATTTGCGGTTAAGTATCAGTTACACGTCCATTGACAGCCTGCACATCCCCATGATAAATGTCTTTTAATAATAAAAAAGAAATGCTTTTATGAAACATTTGCGAGAGTTTTACAGATTGTTACGTTCACGAATGTTACAGTCATACACATGTACGTTTAGGAACTTATTTCAACATTCAAAATTCATCAATCAGTAAAGAAATTGCTTTGTCACGGCAGCTTTTAAAAGCAAACTATGTATCTACAAGTCGGCTTTGCTACAAGCCATAAAAAGTAAAATACTTTATATAGCATTATTTATAATTCACTTATAATTCAAGTTCGGGCGTGAATTTCAGCCAGGATTGAAAAAATCCCTTTTGCCAGATTAAAAGAAAACAGAACGAAAATATATAGGCATACAACAAGTCTTAGCTTTACCATAGATTCTTATATATTGGATAAATGTAGCGATATTTTATTATGTTATTAAACATGCTTCGTTTTTATTTTGCGCTTTCTTTATAAACCTATGTTTATATACTGATGATGCTCGGGTCAGAATTAAACATGGGTTTGTTTACTTACAGTCCGCCGGATGGGTAAAATTCTTGATTGCTTTTTGCTCAGTTCCCTTGACCAGCAAATTGCTCCATTTCAGTTTTTTTTTGTTAACTCTGTCGGAAATATTTGCGCAAATATCTTTATTGCCAAGCATTTCAAGCCATGAAACAGACCAAAAAAGCGTTCAATAAACGGCCAAGTTCTTTAGCTGGTTCGGCCATGCTGAATTCCAGGCATCATTAAGCAAAGCAACACTCGAATACATAAGGGTCTACCCCCTTGGCCCTCACCTGCCTGCCCTTCCACATAACGCAATTGAGATCCAACTGGTCGCTGCAGCAGCGAACTGGTCAAATCGAGACCTGGGATCGGGATGGGGATCGGTTTAGGGTTCGGATTCGGGTTCGGGTTGTGCTTGGGGACGTAGCTTTCTACCTGCCACGCATTTATTAAACACGATCAGGCATCGGCTGCTCCAACCACACAGCCACAACACGTTTTGCTACAACTTCACTTGATTGGAGCTGGGACTGAGACTGCGACTGGGACTGGGCCTGTGACTGGAGACTGGGGACTGCGTTTAGGCGTTTACCTGCTGGGACCTAAGACTTGGGACTCGGTCGTCAGCGAGGCCTGAGATTGGCATTGGGGGCAACGCGTGCAGCAAGCAAACGCGAAAACGTTAATTAAGATTATGAAGTCATAAGAGATACATGTGTGTGTGTGTGTGCATGTGTGTTTGTATCTGTGCGTGTGTGAATCCTTGGCCAGGGCCCTGGTTGTGTGCAACCTGGGACCGGTTCTGTGCCGCTGGCCAACCAAGCTGCACGATCTTCACGCGAGTTGATTTTTAAGTCAACAACTTGATTTTCCAGCAATAACAAGATTAAATTATTTAATTTTTTGCCTCATTTGGGGCCCCATGGAGCTGATTGCCGGTAACTGGCTGCCTAGGCCGCTCTTTGATTTGCTAAAACGAGCGCCGTCCTCGTCGGCAACCTCATCCGAGCCTTGACTGAGACTTCCTAATGGCGTATTATAATTACGCGGCTGCTCGCTTAGCCGGGTGGCGGAGGGGAGTGGAGAGCAGGAGGGATACCTGGCACCCCCGGACAGAGGCAGAGGCCGCTCCTGTCGCAGCTTAAGTGGCTTTTAATGCTAATGCATCGACCAGGTCTAAGTCTTTGCATTCACGGCCCGATGTCGCCTTTCGGCCATGTTAATAATGTGCGCACCTAAGAGCCTTTGGCAATTCGAGCCACAAACCGCTTCACATCAGATTCGCTTGCCTTGACGACGACCACGTGGCCTTTTAATTATGATAAAGTTGTAAAATTGGCCGATCGATGAAAAATCCTTATATCGTCGTTCTCCCCTGACGTTGGGGTCAGCAAAAAGCAGCAGAACCAAGCTCCCTTCAAATTAGCCAAATTACATCAAATAGCTGGTTAATGAATTCATAATTCAATACGCACGCAATCCAGTTATTAATTAGACAGTACACATGGACTGGGTGTAGGATCTACGCACAGAGTTCTGCGTTCTGTGTGGCTCATTGGTTGCCAGGCCAGTTGCCCTTTGAAACAGCCTTCGGACCCGGCTGCAAATGGCGCCCGCTAAACGTTGCCATGCGCTTCCGTTCCGGGTGTGTTTCGGGTATTGCCGCCATGTTGCACGTGAGATCGGGCCCAGCGCCGGTTAGGGATAGTTTTAATTGTTTGACGGAAGGCAATGAAGCAATGCGACAGCAGGTAGCGGTAATTAGGCGCCAGGGTGCGGAGAGACATTAACGAGCCCTATTCCCACTTGCCCTGTCAGCTAATGAAAATATAACTAAGCCGCATTGCGCCTTTATACCTATCTACCCCACTCCCTGCCCGACCATGTCCGGCACAGCCCCACTTCCAGTTCTGCCTCCACTTGGCCGATGAATTATGCAGCGCCAAGCGAATATTAATCGCAGCCGTCTCTTTCCCGCATTGCGTGCTCATGCACGAACATTTTCAATGCCCGACGGGCCAAGTTTGTTGTATCATTCAATTTGTTGCCTTCTCCTGGCCCTCGCCCACTCTGGGAACCCAACCTGCCATGGCCTCCCGGTGGGCGTTTCGCCGGGGCGTGAGCGTTTTCCGCCTAGCCGCAGTCTCGAAAGTTTAAATTTTCAACTTAACCTTTGAGCTTTTCCGCTTACCATGTGGGCTGCATCACTCGACTCTGTCCGGGTGCCAGGGTGCGGGCCTGCTGTCCGCTCCATTGGTGGACGACGCGCGTTTTGCAACTTCTATTTGGTTTTCATTTTCTAATTGAATGGAAAATTTAGCAGCTGTTGAAATAATCGCGTGTGGGCGGCCAAGGAGGCTTCGGTTTGTGATGGCCAGCGCCAATTTCTAATCGATATAAACTTTGCTTTTGCCAAAGCATTGAGAACAAATGGCCCTCTAGATGGTTGCTAGTATGGGCAGATATCTGTTTATTTAGCATATGAAATACGATTCTAAGGAACTATCAAACGAGTAGTCACATTTCTCATTTTGAAATTATAATAAGTTTTCCTACTAAACTAAACTAAACTACTTAGTTGTTTCTCCCAGTTTAATATATTATTCTGTTAGACTTGAGCAGCCAATATTTAAGCCGGAGAAAGCGAAATAATGTTAACAATATATAAGTTAAATAAAGGAATAAAAGATTGCTACAATCTTATTTATTGGAAATTTCCACTAGCTCTGATTATAAATATTTCCCTACATAAGATTTCGAGTACCAAGAAAAGAGTTATAGCTTATGCACAGAAAACAACAAGACCGATTGTCAATCGATATAACTTAGCCTAAAATAAGACTTATGACAATTTAAATATAGACGCAAACTACATACACTCACAATTACTCTCCCTAGTAAACTCTGCTGCTCTCGTTTGGGCATTAATAGATACGTAGGCAATCGCTCCAGTAAACAATTTCATGCGTCCCTAGTTAGGCAAACGAAACTTAAGCTAATTGTACAAACACCCACGCGCACCCTCACAGCTGTTTACGCATACATAGAGGGTATAAGTAATGCAAGCTGGCCGAAAAACCATTATAATTATAATAACATATATTTAAGCTAATAACTGAATTAATTAAAATCTCATTTTTACAGCGCAGGCAGAGGAAATGGAAATAGAAATGAAAATGAATATGGGAATGGAATCAGAAATGGCGATGGAGAAAGGGAGGGTGGTCAGAAGCGAGCTAACGGGCGGATGAACGAAACTGTCCCAAACAACAAAAATTTTCGGGGCGCAGGCTAATTAATTTCAGCCTTGGTATAAAATAAAACAACACAAACAACATGGCCATTGCCGGTACACCCATAATTAAAAGTCCGCAAGCAGCACAAACACAACTTTTACGACACTTGATTAGGGTCAACAAATTTCGGTTAGGAGCAAAAATGACCGAACAATATGCAACAGCAACAGCTGCTGTCTCGCTCGCACAGACGCAGCAAAGTGTGGAAGGAGAAGCGGCCCGCTCGCTGTTCCCCGGGCCTAATTAATTCAATCTGTGCACTTACACGCTTATCAAAATGACGCCGCCAGCAAAGGCAGAGCAACCCACAGCCCAACTAACCAATCCAGGAGCGGGGAGGAAGCTTTAAGGGCGTTGTTTTGTCATGATTTTTAATTAACTTGAAATCAACTCAGTCGCTAGGTGGGTGGTGGGGTGGACAGCGAGGTCCCTGCTGTGCCATCCATGGTTCTCCTGGTTTCTGTGCATAATTTGATTACGGCTTATCGCCATCGCCGGATCTTGTTTAGCTCGTTACGTGCAAGCCGTGACATTTTCACGCAATTGTTGTGTTTGTGTTGTGCCACTAGGTGGAGGGGCAGACGATGGTCCGGGGTCGGGCTCGGGCACGGGCAGGGTCTCTGGGCCTGCCCGTTTTCGCCAAGTTTATTTACACTCGCTGGCGTCAGATAATAAATTGCCCAGCCCGGGCACACCCACGCACTTTGCGCTGTTGGCCACGGCAAATGAACAACAAACAGCCACAAGGATAATAAAACGATTTCCGCAACGTGCCATAAAATCCCTCGAGCAATTCAATTCAATCTACGCCGTGGAGCAGCCAACCCCAGCTCCGAGCCAGTCTGGGGCGTGGAGCAGCTTTAGCTCTTCCGCAAAGGGGAATCTCCTTTCCCAACCATGGCAATTTGATCTTTGCAGCGTCAATTTGTAGTAAAAACACGCGCGTTTTTATTATTCCATCAGGGCGAGGGCAGCCGGGGAGGAAGCAACCGCAACAGCGACGCCAGCGACGTTGCGGGGTTGAAAGCAAAGACCCTGACACTGGGACAGACACTCCCTTGTGTGCCATCAGCAAATTAGAAACGTTTAGAGAGCCCTAAGGGTTGCCCGCACCAGGCAATGGCTGGCAGCGATAGAGACCATGTGATGATGACGACAACGATGGCGCAGAATAATGGCCCGGGTCTGGGGCTGTTTTCGCTAACTCCTTGAGTTTGCACGAGTGTCTGTGTCTGCGTCGGCCTTCAGTCCAAATCCGAACTCTTACGTGGCCATATTGGCAGGGAAAACCGCCTTGGGCCCAGAAAGCGCTTTATTGAATTAAAATTTAATTGAAAGACATGCGCGTGAATATATTTTAGCCCAACGATTGTGAGTGCGGGGTGAAGGGCATATCTTCAAGGCACGAGCACACACACAGCACTTTAAGTCGGCTGGCAATCGACTAAGTACTTCAAATTGGGATCCTTAGCATTAATAACCTTAAGAATATTGATATAGTTAATCTATTGCATATAATTGTTTTTATAATTTGTCTCAACTGTACGAAATTAATAAAAACGTTATTAATAATCAGATAGTTGTTATGTAGAGAATAAATTTATTTAAACTCAAAACACATTTTCAAAAAAAAATTTATATAATTTTAATCACCTGATATAAATAAATAACTGGCCAAGCAAATGTTCAATTGTGTTACAGAACTTCCACGCAAAACAGTCTCTCTGTCTTCAAGATATCTTTATAAACTATATGAAGCCGTCGGAATCGGCCGAATCGGACTACTATATTCTTTTTAATATTTATTTCATACTAGCCAGCAGATATAAAGAAGCATCTTATAACATGAAAACTGATGTGCATCATAGGACGCAAAACCAAAATAGAAAATGATTTTGCGAATGAACTGCTCAAAAATGGTAAACTGAACTATTCAACTTTTGCTGCAAATCTTAAAGTTAATAAAATCGAATCTTTAAAATCCAGCACAAATGACCAAACTATTTCTGATAAAAGCCCATCATCACCAATTGGTAGTCAAAAATATTTTATATAGATCCTCCAATAAGCAGACTTTGCGAAGTAAAACGAAAATAAGACGAAACCATTTGCCCAGCACCTTCCTTCAATAATTCATCATTTACCTACCCCTTAAAAGTATCCTCAACAAATCTAATAAAAAGAAAAGCTCCACAAATTGCATCCATAATTGTATTTATTTATTTTAAACAAAACAGCATTATTTAAATTTTGTATCTTATGTGTTAAGCCTAGATCCTAAGCTTTATATAAATTATATTTTAAGAAAATGTTTGCACTTGTCAAGTTCTTTGAATCTGGAGGAGCATGTGCCGCCAATGTGGCAACTGGATCACATGCAGGCCGAGCGCAGTTGGACAACATTTATACAAGTATTTATCGTAGTTGTTTTTGTTGTAATTATTATTACTGTTGTTGTTGTTGCTGCATTAACAACTGTATAGAGTCCATATAGGGCGCCAGTTATGAGCAACAGCAATAGGAACAGCAGCGACTAGCGACAAGCGACAAGCCGGCCAGGTTGGAGTGTAATTATGAATGATTATGCGCATGCGCATGATGATCATGTAGCCGATCTAGGGAACAGCCGGGCAACAGACTTAGACACTGACCGGACTGGACTGGCCGGGCCCGAACCGGACCGGACCGGACCGGACCGAGTCGGCCTCGTTGATTAGCTGTCACTATTGACAGCCGCTGGCCGCCGATTGACGACAATTATTTTATTGTCAGCGGCAAAATATGGACGCCAATTGCAGGCGACGTCGTCGAGATGCCAACAACTTGTTGGGGGCCACATTTTTGCTGGCCGACCATGTTGGGCTAGCGTTTTACAAGTGGCAACATATTTTAGCCATCATTTGCCGCTGCTGTTGTTTTTGTGCCAGCCTCGATCCCGACTCCGACTCCGAGTCCGAGCCCAGGCCCGGGGCCGGGGCCACCCAAAGCGCCAATTGTCACAACAATTGCGCCGCCGCAAAAAGGCAGCAAAGTCAGAGATCTTTGGCACAATCCGCTTAACAGGCAGTCAAGTCAATCGGGCCAGGATATGTGTGTCTAAATATTTACAGGATAAAGAACAACAACAAAAACAGTCGGCCAGGCTCATTGCGGCCACATCAAAAGATACAGATACAAATATACAGAGCTCACACTCGTATTTTGTCAACTCACAAATTGCCTGGCATTGACTCATCCTTTTGTCTGTTTCACTGTTATCCTCAGAGCCTTTTTTATGGGGTGCATAGCGCTCAGATGTTAGATCTGAGCGGCCGCTGCATTGGCCACCCGCATGCGGCAGCGTGAGAATATCTTCTTCCCGGAATTTTATAGACTCGGCTCTGGCGGCGCTTGCACAGCTGGGACGTGAGCTTCAGCAGTTGCCGCGGATTGATATTGGGAACCAGACCAGAGATTGAGATTGAGCGCATTTATGGCGCACGGCGTCCAGCTGGAAAACTTTGGCAAGCCTCTCAGCACTTAAATGGACTGGTGCTTCATTTATGATTCGAGCAGGCCATAACCGGCCATAAATGACCAACTGCGTGATCTGTGCGTGGCATTTTATAATGTGTAACCCTATCAAGTCAACTTAATGGGCCATCGTCTCCGGCTTGATAATGCCGCAGTTGCGGGAGGGTGAGCTGGATTGCTTGGCGTCAATTTCACTTGGCCAATTTCCTCAGGCCAGCCACATTGGGCATCTGTTAAGCATCTCGTGCCAGAAGGCAATCAAAATTATTACACCCAGCTTGAAGAAAATCGCCCCAAACAGCTCAACGGCCAACACAGTAACGCCCCCTAAAGCCAAGTTACTTGACCGCTGCTGCTGCTGCCAAAAACAACAACAACAATAATAAATAAGCTAAGGAAAAGCTGAAAACTACTCGACTGTGGTATACCTGGTCCCTTTACCGAGTTCTTCAATCGAATATGAATAGTTTCTAAGCATTACACATCCAGGGGGAATTTGTTTAGCTCCGTATGTAAAAGAAAATTAACTTTTTTTATTGATTATTTGATTAGTATTAGCCATAATTGTTTTTGTGAGCTCGTAATTTAAACTGAAACTAAAACTTTCTATCATGTCTATGTTATAATGTTTGACACTATATGGAAGATGAAACATAAGTCCTGGCATTATTAATTAGCATATATTGCGCATAATTTCGTTGTTATATTTTACAGCTTGTTTCAAACTAAAAAAACTCGAATATTTTGAATAAGTGAGGGTATACAAAATTAAAACCTTCGCAAAAAAGCCCAACTATACCGAACAAAGTCACGCGCTGGCCATTCGACGAAAACGTGAAATTGAGGTTGAGGTTTAAGTTGAGGCCGAGACTAAAGCTGAGGCTGGGATCGCATGACAGGAGGCTGGCAGGAGACACAGGACATGCCCCCTGTAATAATAACACAGCACTTGTTGTGTATTATGGCCAAAAGTAAAGGCTGCTGATGTGATGATTACGATTATAATGAAACCGAACAACCAGAAACCTAATAAAGCAACAAATTTTCATTTCTTAATAACAGCTCACCGACTTCATTGTTGCGGTTGTTGTTGTGCGGAATTTAAACTTATTAACCTTATGAAAAATGAAAAATCAACAAGTGCTGAGCTTTGCCCGAAATTAGACTGATTGGATTATGTTGCAGAAATTGTGTAAAATTGGTGAATGGATTGACGAAGAGTGATCCTAACTAACTACTTAAAAGATATACAGCAAAACGAATAGTTTTTTTTCGCAATCTTTAATTCTTTAGCTGCAATCTATAATAAAAATAAAAATGTATGTGAGTCATAAATGATTCAAAGTATTTTAGGTTGTGTATCTTTTAAGCTTTTTATTAGCAATTATAAATACAAGTTTTTCGTCACGACTAAGAGCTAAAATATGATTTTAACCAATTATCTCAATTTAAATTTAAATACACAAGTATTATTAATATTTTGTTCATATATTTCTTTTTCTTTATTATAATTTTTTTATTTTTAAAGGGACATAGAAAAAATCAACTTACAGAATATCTTATAGCTAATGAGCCTAGTATGCAGATTTGAAAATGAAAAGACCTTAACAGCAAAATTAAAAAGAATAATTAGAATCCTCGTGCTCAAAAACTATGCTGGCTGGTCAAAGCTATTGTCCAAAAGAGTTTGAAAACCATGTACAATAAAGTTTTTATTTTAATATTTCTTGACCAAAACAGAATTGAATCTATACAGAAGCAATTAATGTTAATTTTCCTCTGAACATTATACTGGACTCCTGGTAACTGATTTCGGATTAATATCTCTTCTATAAATAGCTATCCTTGGTGTAGTACTGATTAATAACTTTTTTTACTTTTTACTTCGGGACTATGCCGACGATGGTAAAGATTCGTGGAAGAAATTCGCAATTAAATATGGTATGTTTACATAATTCGTAACTTTATTTTGTATTATGAATTAAATTCTATTACCAGGTAGCTGCCTCAGCGCACAAAGAAATCCAACACAAGCTGATTGGTTCGGTTTACGAACACGAATCCCTTTGCTGAACGTAATGAAAATTTCAGCCCCTCGAAAATGTCCAATTATGTATCGCCATAATTCCACGAAAGGCTGGCCGGGCAGCTGGAATCCATGAAGCATCCTCAGCAGTAATCTCAGACAAAAGTAAGTTATTTCCTGGCGCTGCGCTGGCCCTACCCTACCCGCGATTGCCCGGCCCTGTTCCTCGCGCATTTGAAAACGCTTGCGGTCAGACCCAGGCGAACATGGAGCAGCATGGAACGTGAATGGGCGGGACGCGAAACATGAACGTGAACGTGAACGATTCCAGGTCTAAATATGAATACTGAATACGAGTAGGAGAACATGGCCATTTTAGAAATTCATGGGCCAGACAATCTGCAGACGAGTGCAGGTCCCACTTCCAATCGCAGTCCAACTCGAAGTCCCGGTCCGAGTTCGAGTTCGAGTCTGGCCTGGTCTGGGCATTGCCTTTAATGGCCAGCGCTTTGCTCCTAAGTAAGTTATAAATAATAACTGGCATGTTGTAAATCAAAATTATCAGTTTGCGTTTGCCCTGCGTACCAATTGTTCAACTTGTTCGGATTGTTCTTGCCCGGGTCTCGGTCTGTGTCTGTGTCTGGGCCGGGCCAAAATGGCTGGCCGTTCAGGCCAGCGAATTCAAATGATGGCCATGTAGGCTGCACTGAGCACCATAGACGGGGTCCGCACTGGCTGATTGCACCTCTAGATGCGACCGTAATTATGAGCCACCATTCGGGCGCTCCAGGGCCAGCGAGGAGGCAGGCAACTGGGGGCTGGCAAAGCGTTTAGCTGAGCGGTCAGCCAAGCACGGACTGATGCGTTTCTTATTGCATTTTAAGCGAGCCACGGGCCAGGGGCTACCCCCCGGGCTACTCCACTGCCAATTGATTTGGATGTGCCAGACTGAACGCAAGTCACAATTGTTTTTGGCAACAGTTCCGCTCACCCTGGGCCAGGTCTGGGCCCGGACTATGAGCTCATGAGCCATGACTCAAATGCTGTCTCGTTATTCGCTTATTCGTTTATTCGCTCGCTGTTGTTGCCATGTTTCGCATGCAATTGAGCCATGTTCGATTAATCTCTTTGATTTATGCTCACGTGCGCCGCCGGCCCAAGCCCCCAAACACTAACAAATGTCGCCTGTCTGCGCCTGGGCGCTGCCTCCAGCCCTGCCACCCCCTGGCCATAGACGCGTCCCATGTGTTATGCGGCTTTAATTGGCGTTTATTGTGAGAGACGAGACGCCTGGCTGTGCAGCGAGGCCACCGCACCACTCCGCGTCGGTTCCCGCCCGCGTCCCGATGGCGGCTCCAACTGGGCCTGGGAGCGCAACGCAGCGAATCGGTTAGGTCGGCTAGGCCGGGCCCCTTCAGCTTGAGATTTAACTTCTATGAGAACAACCCAAACTAATCAAAAGTGATCCTTATCGATATACCCTGTATAAACGTCTCTGTAAACTATGCGTAGAAAAAACGATGTCTATCATTTGGTAGTCTAATTATATAGTCTAAATGAAAAACTCGTTAAAAATGTTTATTTGAGGATAACAAAAATAACTATAATTAAAAATCGGATATTAGATATATTATTCCATGCAAGTTACAAAATGCAAACTTCTTAAGGATTAAAAAGCGTGGTTAATTGAAATCGTAATGAAAGTATTCTGATTTTTTCCAATTTAATAGATTTGATTGCAGCTACATTTCAACTACCTATATTTTGAAGTTTGAAGTTGAAGAGATTGTAATACGCTCTACGCTTAGAATACCCCTTCAGCTATTGAACTCAGGGTAGAACTAGTTAACAAAACTAATAACAACATCGAGGTTGCAGTTGGTGCTAGGCTCGGGCTCAGGCTCGGGGTTCGGCTGGAGCTTGAGCTGTGGAGTTGTGGAGCCCGAGCGCTGCTCTGGCGGCGGCTTTGCTTGGAGAGCATATGAAATTTCAACACCGCCAGCGACTCCTTGGCTTGGACTATGGCACTAGCGTACCACGGTCCTCGGTCCTCAGTCCTCGTTCCTCTGTCCTGGGTCGCAGCCATCGTTGTCGTCATCGCCGACATCGACTTGTACAAATGTTGTGCCATTCGAACTCGCTTCTTCGACTTGGGTTTTTGTTATGGAATTATGAAGCCATAAATATGAAATTCAGCACATTTATTAGCGTTGTCAAATGTCGTGGCCCAAGTTGTTGTGGTTGTTAGTATTCGGGTTGTTGTTGTTGTTGCTATTGTTGTTGTTTTTACCATTAGTGTTGCTTATTTTTGTTTCAGTTGTGCTGCGCGCCGGCTAATGGCCCCAGCCCGCCGACCAAAACGAGCCAGCCAACTGCCTGGGGTTAGTTACTAGAGCTGCGCGTCTATTTCACGACTGGAAGACTCGCCAATTTTTTGGGCACCCGGCTCACAACTTGCTTCATGGAGTCACAGACGAGCTTGTTTTCTGCTTGTATCTACAGCAGTTCATTGTTTGTTTCTTTTTCGTTTCCCCTCTTCGTTTTTGTTTTCTACGTTGACATCAAATTTATTGAGTGTAATTTGTGAGCTGTGAAAATATATTGAAGCCAGTTGGTATTCGGTATTTAACGAGGGGAAGCTTTCCTGCAAGCATACACCCTAATCATGTCTAAGTCTAAGACTTGATATATTAAAGCTTGTAAATGTACTAACTGCTTGTAAGTATGTTTCTCATGCTCATGTTCATTTGTCCTTAAGATTCCGCAATATCATTCATACGCAACAAATCACTTAATGTTTTCTCTATTTATAAAGGTTGGTCATATTGCATTAAGGCCAAAGAAGTTGTTAACCACTTTAAATTGAGTTTAAAAATTCGAATAAATGTGTTTTAATATCTTCGCTATATATACTAAATGAAAAATATACAAAGTTATATATTCGAAATTTCCCATAAAAACATTACTCCCACTTGCCCCACATATCTAAGCTACATATTTTGAAGCGAACTCCATTCTCTGATAAACGATGGAGTCCATTTTGAATGTGAAATGCATTAACATATTTGTAGAAGACATAAAAGTTGTAACAAGAGACAAATTCGGAAATTTGTTGGGGAAAATTGAGCATTGTAAATACATGATATTGTTGCTTGGCTTAGAGAGTATATATATTCGTACGTGTTTAAAACGCTTTCACTTTTTTAATGATCTAGCGCATATTTAATGAGAAAAGAAATGGAAACTCCTACGCATTTTCCACAGCAATCAGCGGGCATTTGGTTAATAACAAATGTGTAATAAATTAGCCCACTCGTAATGCAATAATTAAGTACGCGGATACTTATTATTATAACGTCAACTGCCCGCATTCCATGACCAATTCCGCAACTCCCTCCAGAAGCAGCTCGGCCCGGCGGTGACCACAACTGCGACACTGGGACTAAACTCCAAGGCAGCCGGGCGAGCGTGCAGTTCTTTATGGCCAATTAAAGCAAAAAGTCGGCAGCAGACATAAATTGAAAATGATAAAAACAATATTGGAACTAATATTTGTTAATGAACCAAAGTCGAGACAGACCCGCACAATGGGGAGCTGGGCTGAGAATTGGAGACCGGAGCACGGAGCACGGCGAACGGAGAACGGAGACTGGCAACGGATTCATTCCGAGTCCAAGACTCAGACGGGCTTCAATTGATTGAAATCAAAGTGTAAATTGCGTTGAGCTGGCGCGTTGCAATTACCCCCGGCCCAATGCCAATGCTCGTTGCCAATCAGCGTAAAAAACAACATCAACAACAACAACTGCAGCAAAATGGCTGCATTTAATTGTCTCATGCGTATCTCTGAGATGCGATTGGACTTGGACAGTTGCTAATGGCGATTCATGCTGTTGCAGGTTCATAACTTGGCTGGGCTTTGACAGGGGCTGCTGCAGCGGCTTTTGCGGTTCATTAAGTTAATTAAACACGCCACAATTGGAGCTGCGATCATCATTAAAACTGAATTGAGCCAAACGCTGACCAATGAAGTTGTAGCCCATTAGCGCTCTATCTGAGCAGCCATCAGGCATCAGTCTAGAACGGGCCATCATGGAGCGGCATCAAGCACTGACCAACCAACCGAGGAATCGAGCAACCCGCCAACTGGCAACGGCAGCGGGCTAATTAACGCAATTGTGCGAAATGTGCGCACGTAACTGAAATCGCTGCAAAACGCTTCAAAATCAGATCAAACCCGCTTTTAACAACCCAAAAACCCGCTTACACCCTCTACCTACTCTTTGTTACAGATTTCAAACTGCATCATTAAATGCAATTAGAGGCAAAAAAATTACAATAGAGTGCAATTGTGTGACTATTATGTGTGTGCGTGTGTGTGTGTGCCCCGCACTTGGAGATGGCGCTAATTAATTGCATTTAGCCAAAGCTGGCCGCTGTCTTTGGCCAGCTTGTTAAAAGCGCAACGGAATTGCGTGCTCAACACTTTTGACGCACACTGCAATGCGAATATTTATTTATTGTTCAGTTGCCACTTAACTAACTAACTAACTAGTCTCCAATTGTTAGTCGAACAATGGCATTTCGGCTAATGTTCCGACTCCATTCGAGGCTCTCAGGTATTTAACATTGCTGCGAGCGCTTGCGGAAATCGCCAGTTAGCGGAATGCCATCATTTGAAAGTTTGTATTATTTATTTTCTTTATGATCAATGCCACACAAGAAACAACTAGCTTAGTCTTATAATACACATACTAAGCAGGTGCCAAACACCACACGGAGAGTGCAAAAATGCTCTAATCTATTTGAAATGCATTTTATTTTCAATCTCAACACGTTCAAACCACATTTTGCACGTTATCCTATTTGCCACATTTGAAAAACTATGGAGCTTCAAACGAAAAAAAGAAATTACTTAGATTAGCGTTAAAATGTATAATATGCTCTATAAAGTCAATATTGCTTCACTCTTTAAAGATATACATACAAAGTCTTATTATTGAACTCATTGAATGCATTAATTAACAAAAAATAAATCAATAAGTAATGAAAAGGACAAAAACTAAAATATTTTAAATGTATGAGGTAAATGAAATAAATGAAAGCTTTTCTTAAATTCGTTTGCTGTGATATCACTCTTTCCTATTATCATATTCCAGAAGAGAAACAATATTTGTATTTATTCCTGTTATTAGAATAAACATTTTTTGACACTTCTCCTTTATAGTAGTAGAGTCGAGTTTCAATGTATATATAAGATATAAAATGTAAGCTCGAACTACATAAGTTCTTCAGTAAAATCAATAATATAAATTATTAATAAATAAAATGCTTGAAAGTATTAAACACAAATTGACCTCGAGCCAGCCAACAAAATAATCAAAAGACGAAAAGGTCGCCAAAACTAGCACAAACACATATTTTCTTTGTTTCCTGTGATTGCGTTCAAAGCTTTTAATTAGCCCGACACAAATGCTTGCCCGATCCATAGATGGCCCCCAAATGGGTATAACTAATCACTTTGCAAACCAAATGCAATTACCGGAACTGTAGCTGGTAATCGCAAAATATATATGAGATCACGTCAATTATGCATCGATTGCATGCTAGGGACTGCCGCGGCTCCTACTCGTAGAGTGGCTCCCAAATCATTAGCCCGAACAGTCCTAATTGCCAAAGCTCTACAAATTGACGCCAATTACGAGATTTCCTGCCAAAACGATGAGAACAGCTGCTAAAACAATAACAACAACAAGAATAACAACAACAATCGAGGCCAATAATCGTAATTACAATTCAGACACGAGTTACACGAATAACTTGCAACTGTGCGCAATCAAAAGGAATAATTCAAAATTCTTTGGAAACCTTTCCTAATAATTTCCATTAGTGGCCAACTAAGTGCCGTCCACCTGTGTCTGTCTTTCTCTCAGCGAGTGTTTGTGTGTGTATGTTTATAATGTGCCATATATCATCATTATCAGGCTAAAAACATTCCAATGCGCGCTGGCGGCTGATGACTTTGCACATGTGATGCAGCTCAGAGCAGTTAACACGACAGGGCCAGCTCCATGCTATGCCAACTAACCAGGCCCAGAGCCATAGCCATAGCCACAGCCAGAGCCAGGCCCAGACGCAGACGCAGACGCAGGCGCAGACCCGGCCATGGATTAGTTACAAACGAATCAACCTCAATATGTCGACAACTTTGTACAAACGGGGGCTGCGGCTGCCATTTTACACGCAGCCAGCGCTAATGACCGGAGCCAAAACGAACAGCAATAACAACAACAACAACAAACAGCCAAGAGCCATAGCAATGGGCACAAAATCCCACGAAAAGGGCCAAGTCAAGTTGTTGCTGTTGTTGGCCAAGAGCCACGCAAAAGGTGGCAATTAAAATCGAATGAGCGCCGAAGCTTCCATGTTGAGCACTAATGGGTGCCCCGCTCCGACTCCGACTCAGTCGACTTCAGCTCCAGCTCCAATTCCAACTTGAAGTCGGAGTCAAAGTCGAAGTCCGAATCCAGCTGAAAATGCGACGTCCGCTGGGCCCGTGGAAAATGTGTAGAATTGTTTTAATGGCCGACAATATGGCCGACAGACCAGTCAGAAGACTAATGCACTGCGATTAGCAGCGCCAGCTGCCCGAGCTGCCAGAGCCGCCAGAGCAGCCAGAGCAGAGCAACTTCGTCAGAAATCGAGCATTAAATTTTTTAATTAAAAATTTTTCGCCGCCATTTCCCGCCTTGGGAACTACTTATTCATATGTGTGCTATGTAGGTGCCGCTGTTCCCTACGCATAAATCAAGTGCCTGCTGCAATTTCTTTAGAATACCAAAGACAATTACACTTGAATCTTGAAACTCGAAATCTCTCGAATCTTGAAACTTGAAACGAGCCGAGCCGCCTACAGATCTGTGAGATTGTCCGTTCGGCCGGATCATTTGGACTGGGCTGGGCTGGGCAAATAGTGCGAGCGGAAGTCATGATTAGCTGGGCCATTAAAACACACAAAGCACTCGCCCAAAACTCTTGCCACTTATGTATAATGAGCCACAACTTGCAAGCCTCTCAGGTTCAGGCTCAGGCTCCCGCTTGGCAAAGGCACGCCTCGGTCTAGTTCTGATGTTTTTATTTCCCGATAAGTATGCCAACAGCAGAGTAACAGCTTACCAAAACGGACCTTCCTTAACTTGGTTGGCTTCCACTTGTAGCGAATTAAAAAAAAATGCAAATGTTGCACGTTGCACGCTGCACGCTGCAGTTGCAGTTGCTGCGACAAATGCAGCCGAGGCAACCACAACAACTGCCACAACACGACCAACTTTATGGAGTGCTCCTCCTTTGCCAGCGCTAGCCTTGTGTCCATGTGTCACCAGTCACCAATATGATGTTGTTGTCCCCGACGACGATCAAGACGCGACGATAATAGAGAGAGCGCTGCCAGGGACAGCAGCAACAGCAACAACAACTGCTGCCGACAGCAACTACAACTTCAGCAACAACAGCTTTGGGCTCCTACAAGCCAAACCCATGTCGTACTCGGGTTCAGGCTAAGCCTCAGACACTTGCCTGGTGTCTGTTGCGCCCAGACGAGCAGATGGCATCATCGTCGCCATCATCAGTTGCTGAAGCAGATCTTCTGCTGCTCCTGCTGCTGCTCCTCCTGCTGTTGCTGCTACTACACGAACACCCTCGTGGAATTAGGAGCTGCAATGGACTTTAACTTACATTTTATTTTTATAAATAAGATAAGTAATAGATCAAGCTTGATGCACATATTTGGGGTTCGATTTCTAAAGGTAAAGAAGCAATTAATGAATGTTGCTCTCAAACGATTCTATATATGGATATGAAATAGGTAAAATTATTTTTAATTATTTCATAGTCTCTAATCTTTTTTCATGTTAATATCTGTGTCGTTGTTGATGACATTTAAACGAGATACTCGTCTTGTATATAGAAAATACATTCGGAAGGAGTTGAGACTCGAATAATATATTCGCATTTAAGCCATAAGACGTAAGCTTACCAATTCTGAGTATTCGATATCTGAAGATCTTCTCTTTTTTCATGTGGAGATCACGTTCCCGTTTCGTATTATTGGCCACATTGTATGTCCGTGGACAGCCATTGAGCTGTCATTAATTTATGTATATTCATGAGTGCATGAATATTCATGACATATAGAGGCATTTATGCAGCCATTGTATTTTTTAATAGCACTTTGTGTCTTAATTAATGTCCCAATCACAAAAGACCAAAGGGACTACCAAATGGCTGCGGCCATTTCCAAACTCCATTTTGGGCCATATGTATTTATGCATATGTATATATAAGACAACAGCCGCAGGGCCCTGCCCCTGCTCCAGGTTCCTGCCCCTCCCCATGTTAGCGACAACTCCATGAAACTCGTTTCGTTGCACAGCACTAAATTAGTTGCTGCAGTCTCCCACTCCCGGTCCCCGCTCCCGCTGCCACTCTCCCTGGCCATCTCCCACTTCGCTGCAGTTCCACAAAAGACTATCAATACATTTTTCGTTCTTAATTTCGATGGAGGCAATTTTATTGCCACCGTCGCAGGTAGCGTGCGAGTCCAAATCGAATCGTCCGAGTCCAAGCCGGAGTCGTCGCCATCGTGGGCTTGGGCTCTGCCTCAGTTTTTCTTCATCTTCTTGTTGTAGTTGTTGTTGTCCCGAGCCCAGTTAATTTGGTCATCTTCCATGATGTTTTGATAATGCTGCTGCTGCAGCAGCCGCCTCATCTTGTCGTGGCTCTTACAGTTGTCGTCGTCGCTCTTATACCCAGCACTCCCTCATTGAAAGGGGTATATTAGGCTAACTCAGAAAGAGCCAAGTGCACTGCGCTACAAGATGTTAATTTAGTTTAGTTTATTTAGTTAAAGATTATAAACACAAGCAAAAAATAGATATTCTGCTCATCATCAGATATTACTCGAACCTTAAGCTTATTTCTTGATATTTCAGATTTCATTTCAATCCTTTGCCAATATTAATATAAAGTACGAACCTTTATAGTATCTCAGTTTTTCTTTTGTCCATCCAATGCTTAGACGGTATTTTTCTGTTGGGCATTTCTTCTGTGTCGAGTGTTCCTCTCAGAGAACGGCTACAAAACCAACAATAATAATGCAGACTTGCACGAAATTCTTGTCGCTCCGAATAATTACATAAATCAGTGATTTTTAAAGCGTTTCGAGTTTCAAGTTTTGAAACTGTCAATGGCATTGGCAAGAGCTCCGATCTCCATCTCGTATGGCCCCTCATTCACACACACATACGCACATACATATATACTCCCATACCTGAATATATATATTGTTTATATATTTATATATCTATATATATATATAGAGGTAGCCATACTTAGAATCTTATGTAGTGAAATCTGTCTCTGGTTTAATGAGTCGTTTGCGTGCGCAGGTTGTCGGCTTTTTAACGCTGATTGTTCCGGATTATGTGCTGGTGTGTATGGGTCATAAAAAGGGCACAGTATTAACACCTAAAGGGGCCGCTGTTCCCACACAGCTCCAATTCACATCGCCCCGGGTCCCGGTTCCCTGTTCCCGGGTCCCACACTAACGTTTTATGTGCGGCCAATTTCACAGTAAAAGTCGCACCTACATAAAACCTGCATGCGAATCGCTGCTAATCTGTCAGCGTTCCCGAAAAGTCGAGCTCCAAAGTAGATTTATGGGGCTGGGCGAAATACAAATTTAAGCCAAGTTGATTGATTTTGTGGCAAATTGTCGGGAAAACATTTTGATTTATAGTTGCAGCTGCCACTTTTTGCAAACAGTTTGCGCTGCGGTTGCCACATGCCACACATCTGGGTTGCATCCGATTCAACTGACCGATTGGCCAGCCGTAGCTGACCAATTGACCAGGTGCCAGAGATGGCCAGTGAACAGGGCCGACCGACAGTTGCGGTAAGTTTTTGATGCGCTTTCAAAACCAACAAGACCCAAATTTGTAATTGCAGCTCATTTCATTTCATTATGGCGCACCTTTATGTTCTGCCAGAGATCGGACATATACAGCTGATCGAATCCATCCAATTGCATTCTTCCAACAACTGTAAATGGCGTGTGTGGATGTTCCAAGCGATGTTGGAGCTCACTTGCTGTAGTCGGGGCAGGGCATTGCAACTGGATCTTCTGCTGGACCTTAATCAGGCGCTTGCGGTCTACATCCCTTGTCGGCCCTCAATTAGCTAATTTACAGAAAATCCACTCACAGGAAGCACAAGCAGAGTGTTTGGGCCTGCACAAGTCTTATTTGAGTTATCAAATTGTGACTCTTAAGGATCGAAAGCGAAACAGAATGAGCCAAGTGCATGGCTAGTAACCGTGCACACGTGAGAAGGCTTTCTTTTTGATATTAAAATTACATATGATAAGAATTTAAAAGGTGCAGTTAGGGTTTACTTCAGTAGGTTTCTATTTTATGTCTACAACACATGTCTGCACATTAATTAGCTTTCGAACTTCTCATCCGAATTTTTACCACATTTATTTAGCTTTTCGCTTTTTTTCTTAAATGGAAACTAGTAGCAATTTCGATTCAATTAAAAAATTCAAAATCTAATTTCTTAACACAAATCGACCAAAAAGTAAGGGTTACATCACGTTTTTTTCTCAAAATCGAGGTCGGTTCGAAAATCGGTCAGTTGAGATATGACGTTCCAAAACAACATAACTCCCCTTGAAGATATGACGTTCCAAAACGACATAACTCCCCTTGGAGATATGACGTTCCAAAACGACATAACTCAACGCGGAGATATGACGTTCCAAAACAACATAGCTCCGCGCGGAGATATGACGTTCCAAAACTACATAGCTCCGCTTGGAGATATGACGCTCCAAAACGACATAGCTCCGCTTGGAGATATGACGCTCCAAAACGACATAGCTCCGCTTGGAGATATGACGTTCCAAAACGACATAACTCCCCTTGGAGATATGACGTTCCAAAACGACATAACTCAACGCGGAGATATGACGTTCCAAAACAACATAGTTCCGCGCGGAGATATGACGTTCCAAAACAACATAGCTCCGCGCGGAGATATGACGTTCCAAAACAACATAGCTCCGCGCGGAGATATGACGTTCCAAAACGACATAGCTCCGCGCGGAGATATGACGTTCCAAAACAACATAGCTCCGCGCGGAGATATGACGTTCCAAAACGACATAACTCCACGCGGAGATATGACGTTCCAAAACTACATAGCTCCGCGCGGAGATATGACGTTCCAAAACGACATAACTCCCCTTGGAGATATGACGTTCCAAGACGACATAACTCCCCTTGGAGATATGACGTTCCAAATCGACATAGATCCGCGCGGAGATATGACGTTCCAAAACGACAAAACCGTCAAATATGTTGAGCCTCCTTTAAGTAAAAGACTTGAGAGTACATTTTTGATATTATTTACTTGTATTTGTTTCCATGAGTGCACAAATGTCGAAAGTACCTTTTATGATTTTACTTTCAGTTTAGGGAATTTTGTTTATCGTAAGATTTGCTGTTTGATTTTTGTGTTTGGTTTTTCTTTGACCATAATCATATGTTTAATATTCCGTCATTAAATAGTTTGTATATGTACGATATTATTTATTATTAGTTAAATACGCTTTAAAAATAAATGTATTTCTGTAATGTATCACCAAAAACAACACACATGCGATTAGTTATTGTTTTTACTGTCGACAGCTTCAAGTTGACGTTTCAAATTGATTTCTTGGGCATCGAAACGAGACGAAAGCGCTAAAAGTCCGACTAAACCTGAAGGATCAAGTCCTTCTAAGCGCGATATGCTATAGATCCAATTAAATATAGATTATAATGTAGTCTGATCTTAACTGATCTATGAATGCCAAAAACCCAATTACCATCATTGTCATCTGTGCGTTTGCGTTATGAAAGCTTCAAAATGCTGTCATGCGTATGTACATTGGGTAGAGGGTATGTGTGAGTGTGTTTGTGTTCGTGTGTGTGTGTTTGTGTTTGTGTGTGTTGGGTGGGGTGAAAAGGTTGAAGCATTCTATTTACATGGGCAAAGTAATACCCTTCAACTATTTCATGCGGCTACACACATCTATAAATATCAGTTTATGGCTTAACATGCAATATATGTAAAGTGTTATGTTCCCATACTCTCAGTGGATATTGGGTACTTGTGATATTTGTTGTACTTTATACAATCTATTTATTATGTCTTACAATTTTCGTTTTAACCAATTCGGATGTTTCTGTTGTAGGTAGTTCAATTGTTGAGGTTTTCTGTCTATATCTGGTTATGGATGCATCTGCTTCTTGTTGGATGGTTCAAGCTTCTACTCAGTCTAAATACAATCGCTTGAACAAATCGTCAGTTCAAGGTCAAAGTTTGTGTTGTATTTGGATTTGGCTTAGCTTGAACATGATTTCTGTTTCAATTGTTTCTATGTTTTTCTGTCAACGTTTATTTTCATTCAATTATTGTGCGGCACTGCAAATGATTAATAATTTATTTAAAAATTGTCATAATATAAATATTCTCGCATTTCGTGTGAATCATTAACAACACTCAGCATATATGTACTGTATGTATATTGTGAGAGAGTTTAATTTGGATTTGTGTTCGGTTATGTATTTGCTTTTTATTATCATATTGATTTATTTATTTAATTTGTTGTATTTACAGCTAAAATTGTGCAATTTGCAGTGGCTGATTCCTAATATGCCACATTCATTTAAATCGTGTCTAAGCTAAGCTGTAAAATTGCCTTAAATTTTCGATTGTTTTTCTTTTCATTATTCATAAATATTTAGTTTGAAATGTGTGTGTCTGTTTGTGTGTGTGTATGTGAGTGTGAGTGTGAGTGTTGCTCTGTGTGCTTCCTTTAATACTGTATCTCTATGCGATTATGTGTCCTGCCAAGGCATGTAACTTTTTCTTTTGTTTTTTATTTGGCTCTTAAGAAATGTCCACTAAATGTTGTTGTTGTTGAAATGTACACTCGGTATATAATTTATATAAATTTAATTTAATTTTGAATTAATTTACAAAACGTTGCCGTCTACCTTTTGAGTATATTATAGGTAAGATTAGTTTTAGATTTAGGTTTTGGATTTCGATTTAGTCCATATATATAAATACAATGAATGCTTGCGGTTGCAATCAGATGCAAACGGTTACTAAATATAAGTACAGATACAAATTAAAACTTAAATGAGCGCTTCGTGATTTCTATCAAATCAAGTACAATGTAATTCATAAAGCATAGATTTATAAGTAGGTATAGTTAGAATTACAGTTACGATTACAGTTATAGTTAAGTCGACTACTATCCAAATATCTAAATTAAATCAAATAATATAACAAAGCAAAGCAGCTTTGTGCGCAAATACTGTTTAAATGTTGCGTAGACACACGTGACTGTTCTGTTTGTCAGCTTCTGGCTCTTCTAATTAGTTGCGTTACCATTTTAGTTGTAGTCTAAATAGTTAGTTAAATGTTGCTGATGCTTGCAATTTAACTAAAAACAGTTAACTCTCTTGGCAAAAAATACACATTTCATTGGGTTTGTTCGTGGCTATAGATATTCACAAGTTGAAGACCTCCTTCTGGAACTGGGACGTTGATAACTCAGGCGACTGCTTGCATACTCTGTCTATATATGTGTATATATGTTTTAATATAATGTGTAATAATACAAACTACAGCTACCTTCTTATGCTTAGCCTTCTATTAATTCTGCCTGCCTGCCTGCCTTAAGCTGTTCATCTTCATATATATATACAAATTCTATATTCTTCTGGTCTCTACCAAAATTGTGCTGCTGTTGCGCTTGTCTGTGGCGGCATTGTCGTCGTTGTACTTCCAGTTGCTACAGTTGCAACAGTTGTTGTTGCTGCTGCTGCTGTTGGTGCTGCTGTCCCTGTTGCTGTTGCTGGATTTAGCTGCGGCAGGGGAGGATATCAGGAGTGCTTGTCGGTGAGCTCAGTCCAACGTGACTCGAAGAACTTGCGCATGCCATGCCCAGCCTTGCCCACGGGCGAATCATCCTCGTTGAACATCTCGCAGTTGTCAAAGATTTGCCGCACATCCACGCAAAAGTCCTCGCGGCACTTGTAGCTGCTCATCAAAGACGAGATAAAATTCTGTTAAAATCAAACCCAGATTGTGCACAAATGATTTACACACCTCAAATCCTGCAGTTTCTTCTTGATTGTGGACAGATCCATGGGCGCTTTAATGATTTTGCGATATGTGGGAAACTGTTTGGTGTTCACAGGCAACAGAAATGGCC
Organism: Drosophila novamexicana; assembly: GCF_003285875.2. Lineage (NCBI taxonomy): Eukaryota > Metazoa > Arthropoda > Insecta > Diptera > Drosophilidae > Drosophila > Drosophila novamexicana. The sequence continues at coordinate 3,890,762 of NW_020824765.1, read as the reverse complement.
ACGAATCCTCATGAAGCTGTCGAAGTATATGTCAATTAGCCTTTTGTAATTGCTTTTATCTTAGTTTCCTTACCTCCATTTCGCCCAGTAGCGTCTTGCAGACGGCCAGCTCCTTGATCAGCTTCTTGGTGGCATGCTTCTCCTTCTTCTCCTGCTTCAGCTTCTCCTTGGCCTCCTGTATGGCGTGTATGTTAATGGGCGGCGGCGACATTTGCGTCCCAGCTCCAGCACCACCAGCACCCGGCGGCGTCGGAGTGCATGTCCTCGGCGACGGCATGGCCATCAGCTGCTGCTGCGGAGGCGACTGACAGGCAACGTTCAGCAGTGCCGTTGGCGATGCCTGCATCAGAATAGGCGCCGTTACGTTCGGCGTCGGTGGCTGCAGCGGCGCTGGCAGCGCTGGCGGTGGTGGTGTTGGTGCCGCCACGGGCGTGGACGTCGGCGTGGGCGTAGGGGTGCGCGTGGGCGTCACCTCACGCGGCGACATGGCCGCAAACTGCATCGCCTGCGGCACAGACACCACGCCAAAGTTGCTCGGCGCTGCGTAGCCAGCCGCAAAGGAGCCGCTCTCCTCCAGCTGCACGCCTCCGTTGTTGTTGCCGAGATGCGCCTGGAAACGGCTGCCGTCAATCGAGTTATTGTGATGCTGCTCATCGTACGTGGCCGAGGCAATCGAATGCGCCGGACTGCAAATTGTGAACGAAAATTTGTTTTACAATGGGCGAAACATACTAGTCATATATGTAAAATGGAATTTTGTAAAATGGTCCATAATGGATTCAAATGTAGGCTATCCTATCCTACTTCAAATTGTTAGATGTATATCTATACATATTCTATATAAAGATAGTTTCTTTGTAATGTACATGCTAAAACTGAGTTTTGGTAAATGCCGGTACACATATATATCTTACCATTTGCCAGATTTCCGATCAATTCTATGTAGAACAACAGGAATGAACAAAGTAAATAAATCTTGCGATCCCTATTCCATCTTTAATTTCGGTTCGTGCAACTGGTTTTCCACATTGACAAACTTTGCTTCCGTTTCGAGACATTTATCATCCGATTTGTATCAATTTTTAATGAAACCATTTATTTGATAATTCATAAAAAATATCTATTTCGTTCTGCACATTTTAAACACAGAAGTCAACGCGACCTCTAAGGCCCCCAAACTATTGAGACATTAGCTAAACTATCTGTTTTTTTTCAATTTGTTCGATTTTGGGTATTAAAATTCCTCGAAGACTATTTCTAAAAGAATTTGAACACAATTTAATGATGCTGGAGCGTAACGAATAATATTTGAATGGTTTGTTAGGTGCTTGCCCATGATGTGAATCAAAAGTGCGAGAGGAGGTTATTGTTGTGCATGTATTTGAGATATGTATTATATTATTTGAAATATGTATGTATGTACACGATCAAGTATTATGTATTTGAATAATTGTTATGTTACATAATTGAATGCTTGGGTTCGGAAGTGAAATATGTATTTGAAAGGGTCGCTCACCTAAGCGGCGCTGGCAGGGATGTCATGGACTCGTCGTGCGACGAGTTGAGCGACTGCTGTGAGCCATGCAGCAGCATTTGCTGCTGCTGCTGCTGCAGTTGTTGTTGTTGCTGTTGCTGCTGCTGGTGTGGATCGATGGGACACAGCTGCTCCATGCTGCCGGCCGAGGCCAACAGCTGATGTTTGTCGCTGCCGCGTCGCTTTGCCGCGGTGCTGGCATCGCGATCCCGTCGCGACTTGCTGCTGCTGCTGCCGCTGCTGGCGGCGCTCCTCTTCTTGGGTGGCGGGGCGCGGGTGATGCAGCCGTGGCAGTACCACTTGCCGCGCGGCACCTTCAACAGCGGCGGAATGTAGCAGTCGGCGTGATAGGCGCGCGGACACAGATCACAGTAGATCATCTTGCCGACAGGCGAGGGCCGATGCCCGCCGCAGACGATGCACTTGCGCTCGTTGGTCGCCTTATTGACGCACTCATAGCAATACCTGCAAGCAGAAGGAACTCATTAGTCGCGCACGAACAGGACAGACACCAGGGAGGTTGGGGGGCGGGACGCGCTACAGTGCGTGGCGTGGACTTGGTGGACTTGGACGCGGGCGTACAAAAAACAAAAGTTAACAATTCAAAACGATGCGACAAATGTGCGAGGGATGAACAGATTGATGAGGACCAAAGGGCTGAGTCGGATGAAGAATTTGGCTTGGTTTGGTTTTGGTTGGGTTTGGTTGGCTTTCTACTCACCAGTCGCCATCGGGTATGTTGTCCATTTTGGGCTTGAAGCAGTAGGTGTGGTAACCCTTGTCGCAGCCATCGCAGAGCAGCAGCTTGTCCTCGTTCTCGCCCGAGGTGCAGAACTGGCAATTCTGTAAGGAGTTTGAATATTTGCAAGAGTTTGTAGTAGTGCCTGAACGTCGTCCTTGTCGTTTGCGTTTGCCGTTCGAATACGAATTGCAGTCAGTGTCCGAGTTCGAATCGGAGTCAGAGTTCGAGTTTGAGTTCGAGTTTGAGTTCTGGTCGCATCCGTTTTGCGCCAAGGCTTTCAAATTTATTTTTATGGTCATCGAAGGATTTTTTGCGGCAGGTGGCGTCTCTTTAGCATTTTCCCTTTGCTTTGATTTCTTCGGTGTTGCTTTGCTTGACTGTTTCTTCTCCTTGTCCTTGTCCTTTTTGGACTGTTTTTGCTTTGAGGCGCTCTGTTCTTGTTGTTGCTGCTGCTTCTTCTTTGGCGTAGCCTGCTTTTTGGCGCTGCCTTTCTTCTTGTTGGACTTGTTGTTCTTTGCGGGCGTTGCATACTTTTGTACGCAATCAGATTCAGATTCAGTTCAGGTTGCGTTCGAGTTGGAGTTGCGTTCGAGTTGGGGTTGCGTCCGAGTCGGTTTGAAGGAAATGTTGCGTTCGTTGCAGCGGGCAAACGGGTAAACGGATAACGGCAGCGGGTATGGCAACAAAAGCATTCGATTGTGAAACAAATGGCGTGTTTATGTATGTGTGTGTGTGTATGTGTATGGGTTTATGTTTATGTGAGTGTATGTGTGTGAGTGTGTGTGTATGAAAGCGTTAAATTCATTTTTTTGATTTTGAACAAGAGAACACCATTGAACACCACAAACAACAAACAAGTCAAACATTCAGCGAAAGTGTTAAGAAAGAAACAGAACAAACAATAAAAAATTCGAATTAATTTCAAGGCAGTCAATAATTTTGTTCAATTAAGGACGACAGTTGCAAAGGAAAGACAATTCTACATAAGTTTACATGCAAAACAAACAAAATTGCAAATGCTAGATGATCCAAAAGAAAGCACTACTTGGGAACTTGGAACTTCTACAAGCTTCGAATAGTTGGGCATGATATTGGGCTACAAAGAAATGACTACTAATTGTGGCAAGACAAGAACTTGGAAAGCGGATCCGATGAATATCTAGAATTTCTTATTTTAACTATCCTAAACAATGTTTTTTTATTAAACGATACTTTTTAGCTAAGACAGAGCCGTATGAAAAGCCGTTTTGTTGACTAAAATCACAAACTGATTATGGAATTCACAATTTTGAAAATTGATTAGAAAACTAATTGGAGGAACACTTCCTAATTTTCTGCTTGATCTGGTTTAAAGCATTTCTCAAAGCGGTATGTAAGGCCTAATTAATTTCCGTTTTCTCCCATATCTATTTTCAAAAGTCTTCAAAATGTTACGAAAAAGACCTGGAAAATACCAGCTTCTGCTTGAAGAGCATAGAATATTCATATGTCTCTAATGACAAATCTGTCAACTATTCCTTTGCTTCTCTTCTTCGGACCACAGACATTCGAAGAAAACAAGGTACGATTAAAAAGAAAACTGGTGAAAATTAGTTAGTGCATATGTGTGTGAGTGTGTGTGTATGTCTGTGTGATGGTTATGGGGTTAAAATGTGAGTATATAGATGTGTGAATGCCAAAAACTAAATGGGGAATGAAAGGCGTCTGACTGCAGCATGAAGGAGTAGGTCTTCAAGGCGCAATGTCAGTGTGGAATGGTGTTTAGTGTTGGGTTGTTGGATTCGTGGGTTTGGTGGGCTGATGGCTGGATAGTAGTGGGGTGCCAAGCTAAGAGATAAGCAAAAGCAAAAGACAAAGAGCTGAAACTTACCGCCTTCATGATGCTTTTGTCCCATGCCACGCAGGACTCCAGCACATACAGGGCCATGGCCAGCTGGGCGGTGGTATGGGATCGAGCGACGGCATCTCGCCATTGCACCAGGCCCTTGGGTATATTCTCCACCTTCTCGTCCTTGTCGCTGTCGCAGTTGCTGGCCGGCGATGCGGCGCCGGAGCAGGGCTCCAGGGTTCCGGCTGCCGGCACAACCGCCTCGCACGATGTGGACGCGACGCTGGTGCTGGGAGCAGCTGCCGCAGCAGCTGCGGCCAAGGCCATGGCGCGCTCGTTAAAGACGGAGGCGTTCAGGTTGTTGCCGGGCTGTTGGGTCTGCTGCTGGGCCATCAGCTGTTGCTGCTGCTGCTGCATCTGCAGCAGATACGCCGCCGCCGAGGCGGAGTTCTGCGTCTGCGTGGAGGTCTGCTGGTTCTGGGCGATGACGGCCAGGTGGGCGTCGCCGGTCTGAGAGCCAAGCGGCGGCTTCAGATAGCGTCGCTCGATATTCGCCTCCAGATCGATGATGCGCTCCCTAATCATGGGTATGATGCTCACAAAGTCCGCCTCGCTCATCTCCTCCTGCTCGCCCAGATTGATGTCATTGTCGCTGCGCGTGGGCAGTTGCCAGTTCTTTAGCTGCATCGAGGCGCTGGCAATTTTATCTTCCAGCGATTCGAGCTGCTCCAAAAGTGCCAACTCCACTCGCCTGGCCACCTTGGGGTTCCAGTCGCCGGGTCGATCCGGCATCATGTACTCGACCAGTTCGACCTGGGCCTCGTTCAGCTTCAGCTGATAGTTGACGCCCAGCGGCTGTTCGAGTCCGAGGAAGCGCGTCAGATTCTCCTGCAGCTCGCGCTCGCGCAGTCCCGACGGATTCAACGTTTTCAGCAGCTGGCGCAGCTTTTGCTCGTCGTCCAGCTGCCACCAGCCGTAGCGCTGCCTGCGCGGCACATAGACGCCGTGCACCTTCTCCGGGAAGCCGGCCAGCTTCACCTGCTCCAGCAGCCGGTGCTCGTCCGGCGTCATCGACAGCGGCAACGGAATGTCTATCGGTATATAGGTCTGCACGCTGCTCAGCGACATGTTCGCTATGTTGTGGTAGTACGCCTGGGACAGGGCTTCGTCCAGACGCAGTTCAATCTTGGGCTTCAGGTCCAGAGATTCGCCGTTCCCGCCGCCCGTGTCCGGTGCGGCATCAGCGCGCAAACGAAAAAACGCTTCCGGCTCGGATTTGGACTTGGACAGCTTTAGTAGCTGCTGCTGCTGCTCCTCATCGGTTGGCTGGCCACGATGAGGAGACGCCAGACCGTTTTTTGACACCGTTAACTTGGCCTGTTCGTACTCATCCAGCTTGGCCTGCATCTGCTTCTCGTCCAGTCCCGACAGCGTGAAGATGCACTCCTGACTGAACTTCGTCGGATCCACCTTGCACTCCTCCATGGGTATGCTGTAGTACTGCATGTTGTTTATCAGATCCCACGGATGGCCCTGCAGCTGCAGCTGTGCACTGCAGTGCTGGTAACTGGCATAGCTGAGCTGCAGTTCCGTGGCCACCACGCCACCCTCCTCCGCCGGCAGCTCGCTGACCAGCGGCACCTCGCGCTTAACAATCGAGAACCATTTGGGCGCAGCGTCCTCGCCAATCTGCGTTGTCGACACAATGATGCAGTCGTCCTCCTTCTTTAGATCCTCCTGACTCATTGCCTCCACCTTATCACAGTTGCCGTTGCTGCTGCCGACGCCTCCGTTGTTGTTATTATTGTTATTGTTATTGTTATTATTGTTGTTGTTGCTGTTGCTGAGAGTTGGGATTAGACCCGGAATGGTGGGTATCTTGATCTCGGCCTCAAAGTCGGTTTTCGTGGAGATTACCGTGGGCGGCGGTCCCATTAGCTCCATCTCCGACTTGACCTTAATCTCTGGCCTGGCCACGACAGGCTCTGTGGCCTTCACAACGGTGGGCAACACCTCATCATCATCGTCGCCAAGGTCCACAATTTCCGGCTCCACTTTGTTGATCTCCGTCACATCATCGTCATCGTCATCGTCCTCCTCATCGTTCTGGTTCTCGTTCTCTGGCTGGTGATTCGCCTGCTGCGCTTTGACACTATCCAGTTCCGTCGGTTCATCGACCTCCATTTGCTCTGCTGCTGTTGCTGCTGCTGCTGCAGGGACACTTGCGTCCGGCAGCTGTGCGGGCTGTTCATGCTGTTCGATGCCATCTACTGCCACATTCTGTGTGTCGCTGGGCGTCTCCTGCTGCGTCTGCTGTTGCAGCTGCTCGTCCATGGCCTCCAGTGCCTCGTGGTAACCGCAAATGTCGTTCTGGGCCGATTCCAGAGCCTCGATGAAAATGCCGCCAGCCTTTGGCAGCTTCCAGTAGCGTCGCCAGAAACGATCCTGGCCAAAGCAGGCAGCCCGCAGCTGATTGGTGCTCTTCTCGAGCGCCTCCTTGCAGTTGAGCGAGGCGCGCACAATCTTGTCTAGCTTCTTTTGCAGCTCGTCGGCACTCAGGCGATTGTCCTCGTCCTCCTCAACGTTGGTTATCTCCGAGTCCAAATCGGACAGGTCATCCTCAATGATGCTAACGTCGTGGCTCTGCGAGTGCCCATCCTCATTGATGGAGTTGCGTGCGCCGCTCTTCTTCGCCTGAAGCAGCGCCGTCATCCCGACATCAGCCGCAGGTGTTGCTCCTGCTGCCGTTCCGCCGTTTTGCTGATACTCCTCCAGCTTGGCCAGCTGCTTCGAGGGGCTCACCTCGGACATAGGCGCGACGGAGAGCGGCGCTACTTGGTCGCCGCTGCTGGCGATCAGCACTGGAGCATCGCCATCCAGTTCCATGGGCTGTGGTTGTTCCGTGTCTGGAGTCTGCTGCTGCTGCTCCTGCCTGGTTTTCTCCTCCTGACTTTTGTCCTCGCTGTTGCATTCGGCGCCAGCAGTTGCCTCTGCTGCAGCAGTTCCTTCAGCCGGCGACTCGGTCGTTGCCTGCTTGTTGGCCTCTGCCTCCGCTTCGGCCTCCGCCTGCTTGGCGAGACGTTCGCGTTCGCGCTCGGCGTCGAGCTTCTGTTGGGCCAGGAGCGCTTGCATGGCCGCTTCACGTTCCGCCTGCGCCTTCTCGTAGGCCTCGATGCGAGCCTTGCGCTGGTGCAAGGCCTTGTACTTGCGCACCTTCATGTCAGTCATGTACTTCTCCTTGCGCATCTGGGCGCAGGTCTCGAGGCTGCCGTCAATCTGGCGCAGCACCGCCTTGTTCATCAGCAGGTCGTTGCACAGGTGCGCCAGCATCTGTGCCTTGCGCGTCGGATTGAGTGCCACGAAGGGCCGATCCTTGAGCGCGTGCGAGAGCTTCCAGGTGTCGTTCTCGTGCAGCAGCTTGTAGTACTCATGGTTCTTGGCCGAGTGCGTGGCCGTATCCGCGTCCAGTTGGTGGTGGTCGGGCACGCGTCGCTCGCGCTCCCTGTCCACAGTGATGCCGTGCATCTGGCGAATCTCGCCGGTGGCGGTGGCGTACAGGTAGATGCGCAGGATCTCGGACACGTTCGAGTTAGTAATGTCCGCGTTGCGCAGCGACTGGCCCAGCAGCGTGGTGTGCCGGCCAGGATTGGGCACACCCGGATCCTCGATGGCACAGACCAGCAGGTGCGTCATCACCGAAAGCAGCTCCTCCTCGGCGTCCGCATTGCTGTCGCTGATGAGCGCATCGTGAAGGTTCTGCAGTGACGGCAGCGACTCCATGTCGAAGCCCAGTGTCTCGCCAAAGTTGTGCAGGAACTCGAACACCATCAGCAAATCGGCCATCGCCTGTCCAGGCAACCGATTGCCAGCGATGCGCTCCAGTTCCGGAACGTTCAGCTCCTGCGGCAGCTCTGAATCCTCGCTGGGCTTGCGTATTAGCTGCAGTATCTCCGCGTCCCGCTTGCGCTCAGCCATGCGACGCTCGCGCAGAATCAAGCGATCCAGCACCAGCTGGTGCTTCTTCTTTTCGCGTTCTTCGAATTTGCGCCGCAGCTCGAGCATCCTGATCAAGTTCATGTGCTGGCGACGACGTTCGCGCTCCTACGAAAATAAAATGAACAAAAAAGAAAGATACAGATATGCTGGAAAAATGAAAAACAAACGAATCGCTTACCATTTCGGCAGCCAGCAGTAGCTCCTTTTGCTTCTGCAGTTCCTGTGTAAGAGAAGAAACAAAACCAATAAATGATCAATACGAGAGAACATTTGATTGTATGGAAACTAATCGAAGCGCTAAAGTAAGAATATAAAAACTAAAGCATCAGATAAATATAAATAAAACAGAGGCAATTTGGACGCATTTAAGATTGAAGGGAAACTAATCGAAGCGCTTAATTGAGAATATGAAAACTAAAGCATCAGACAACATTAATTAGATAGAGATATTCAGCTACACATTCAAAGTCTCTATTATAAATAATTTTAATAAAGAATTATTCAGGAAAATAATTGTAAATAATAAAGCTTGATTGTCTCAGTGAAATCGTTGTGACATGGCGATCCGTACGTATTAAAGCTAGTCAAGCGAGTATTTTTTGAAGACGTTTAAAAAAGAATATCAACTATTAAAGAATTTAAATAAATTATTAAGAAGTTATTCGATGGAGCAGACTTTTACAAACAAACAAATTTAACACATGTTTTACACTTTCGATTGTTGAAAATAAAATTAGAATTTGAACTAAAAAACAAACTCATAAATTAAGCTTGCCGAATCTTAACTAGAAAGTTTGGCTATAAATGTTCAGTTTGGACAGAAAATCGAAAATAAGAAACATTATATAATGTTTAGAACAAACTATAAAGCATGTGAAGAAGATGAAGCACAAGCTACGCAGCAGAGAGTGGCAAACGTGGAGTCGAAATTGATGCTGTACCTGTTCTTTAGCTAGAATAGCTTCCTGACGTCGCTTCTCTTTCTCCTAAATATTGCAAAGAAAATGCCAATTTGAAAAGGAGTTCAAATAGAGACGAGCTCTTCAATAAATTGGAAACTGACCTGCTGCTTCTTGAGCAACTCCTCCTGCTTGAGGCGATCCAGTTCTTCCTGACGCTTTTTGCGCTCCTGCAAAAGGGGTTTAGACGTTAGTAATTGAAGGTGCGGTGCATCTTCGTGCTGGGCTCACCTCAATGGCCTGCTGGTTCTTGAGTTCCTTCTCCTTGCGCTGCTGCTCCAGCTTGGCATTCTTCTCTTGGCGCGCCTTCTCCTTGTTGCGTGCCAGCTCCTCCTTCTGCTGTTTCTTGGCGTCACGCATCGCCTGCTGCTGCTTGGCGATCTCAATGCGCTGCTCCACGTTGAGCGTCTGGCGCGTAAATACTTTCAGATCCTCCAGCCGCTTGGCCACATCCTCGTCCGTCATCCGTATGTACTCGCCATCGTTGGCATAGGGCGGTGGCGCAGGCTGCAGGAACGAGCCCACAATGGCACGCGCCGAGAAACTGAAGTTCTCGCGCGTCAGACTCGATGGCTGCTGCTCCAAGAGCTAAACAAGGACGAAAACAAAAAGGAATATGTTTTACTCTCGACATTTTCGCGGTTTATAAAATGTGCTTCTTCAGTGTGTCGCGAAAGTCGCGTATTACAAATTACAAATGCGCCCTACAAACTCACAGCAAACACTTGGCCAATGGTCTTCAAGGGCAGGGTGCTGCCCGGGGCGTAGTAGGTGACCTCGCCACGGATCTGACCCTGCTTGGTTAAGCCGCGTATGACTGTATCCCGCTTCCAGCCGAGTTCTAGGGGCACACGCAGCTCCGCCACATTCAGTATGTTGGCATCCTCGCTCTCCGACTCCGAAAGGCCGCTCTCGGCGGCGACGCTCTCCGAGTCCGTTGACGTTTCCATGTGTGCGTTAGCCTCACTCAGCGCCAAGCGTATCTTTTCCTATACGAAGTAAAATAAAATTAACTAAAGCTAACCAGGAGCCACCTTTACTTTTCGTCTTACAATGTCCGCGCCCTGTTGGAGCAACTGCTGCGTGGCCAACATGGGTTTCAATCCGACGGCGCGTGACTGCGCCAGCAGCGAGGCCACCGTGTTCTTCTTGGGCTTGGACACGCCACGGCCCAAGTTGCGCGGTCGTCCCTCCTTATATGTCGAGGAGCCAGACCCAGAGCCAGAGCCGGAGCTAGACGTACCCGATGCAGCTGGCATGCTGCCCTGTGCCGGCGAAGGCGAAGCACCGCCTGCTCCACTACCGCTGCCAGAAATGGATCCGCCCGGCATGCCACCGGTGCCGCCCAAGGCAGCGGTTATAGAGCTCAGACTCTGCAAGCTGTTTGAACCGCTGCCGCCGCTGCCCTGCGCCTGATAATCGCTGGCCAGATTGCCCAGCGCCGAAGAGGCCGCTGAAGAGGCGGCAGACGATGCTCCTGCTGCTGCTGTGTTCATGCTGTTTGAACTATTTTTGTCCGAGGGTTTCATGGACAGATTCAGTGGAGCATCAAAGTCGTCTATGGTGATGGGATTGGAGGCGGAGCCAATGGCACCGCTGGCGGGCAAAGCACTCGACTTCAAGCTGAGATTAACACCAGAGGCCAGCGACGGGTCGGTGGTCAGGTCGTGCAACTCCTTGCCGCAACCCTTGTTGGACAGATTGTACGCGCCGTTCGAGGTAATGGTCGGCGGCAACTTGATGACCTCCACCCGATCGTTGGACGCATTCTGGCTGTGACTGTGGCTCTGGCTGTGCCCGGCTGTGGAGCCAGCAGTGCTGGTCACCGTCGACGACGACGACGATGCGGAAATAGCCGCCTTGGAGACGCCACTTAGCTGCTCCATGGGACTCATGCCCAGACCCATGGGCATTCCGGCGGCGCCCAGCATGCCGTGCAGATGCTGCTGCTGCTGTGCCGCTGCCGCCATTGCCGCGTACTCCATTTCGAGTCTGGCGCGCTTCGACGGACTGAGCCCTGGAAATGCAAGCAGAGAGGTAATTGCATTTGTTGTGCTTTCTAAATCCTTCTGCTGCTGCTGTTGTTGTTGTGTAAGGTGTTGTTGTTGTTGCTGTTGTTCTGCTTGGTGTTGTTGTTGTTGTTGTTTCTGTGTGGACTGTTGTTGCTGTTGTTCTGTTTCGGATATGGTCTTCTTGCGACCGCGTGAAGTACTACCGGGTATCTTGGGGCCCACGATGGAGGACGTGTACTTGATAATCTCCGTATCCGGCGGCAGTCTCACACCCAGCAGTGACGGATGCTCGCTGCCGCTGCAAAGCAGATACAAAAATGATTAGTTATTCCCTTGATTCTACTCTAAATCTTGCGCTTCCGCTCACCTGCTCATCATGGCCGCATTGCTCATGTAGTCCTTGGCGCTGCCTTTGTTCCCGCTGCCGGCCATCGTTGTGCTGGCCACCTGCTGTTGCTGCTGCTGCTGTGACAGATGTGCCGCAGAGGTGACCGTGGCGCTGGCTGCGGCTCCGCTGCTCGCCGCAAACGCATTCATGGCCGCCTGCACGCTCTGCTGGGGCGTCATGCCGAGTGCGCCGAATTGTGAGAGCGAGTTGAGGGCATTGAGCGACGGATTGTTCTTGTCGCGATCCCGATCCTTGCCAGAGCTGCCCATGCCACTGCCAGAGATGCTTGCATGCGGCGACATGGCCATGCTCGGGTGCATGCCACCCAGCGAGGCGCCGCCGCTCGAGCTTGAGCTGACGTTGGTCGACGTCTTGCTGCTGGACATGATGCCACTTCCACTGCCGCCACCACCGCTGCCGCCTGCGCCTAGGCTCATGGCCAGATTGGACAGACCGTGAGCATGCAGCGATGAGCCACCACCAGCTCCGCTAGATTTCTTGCCAGAGGAACTGTTCGAGCCGCCCCCACTGCCGAGACCCGACATGCCGCCCACGCCGGAGCCGGAGGCGGCCGCTGCGACGGCCTGCATGGCCAGCAGCTCCTTGTGCAGGGTGACCGGATCGTAGGCAGAGCCAGGATTGCTCGCAATACTGTTGCTGCTGCCGCTGCTGGTCATTGTCGAGGGTTTGCCATACGCGCTGGCAGTGCTCTGCAAAAAATTGAAGATTAAAGTGAAAAATAAGACAAATTATACAAAAAAACTATCTTTAAATCTAATTCATGTTAAGGTTTCTGTTGTTTTGGTCGAAATAGATTACAATAGATTACCAGGCAGATGGCCGAATGATAAGAGTTCATAAGAAATAAGCAAGCTAATCAGCAGACTTTTGGATGGTTGCATTAGTCAGGGTCTCACCTTGTAGCCGCCGTGGCCCGCGCTGCTTGTCGAGATGGAGGCGCTGCTGCCGGAAGGCGGCATGCTAGTGCCCGGCAGTCCGAAGCCGTGCATGCTGGCCAAGGCCGCGGCGGGATTGTTGGCTGCTGCTGCAGCTGCTGCTGCCGCCGCGGCGTTCAGGCTGTTGGCCAGATTCTGCTGCTGCTGTTGCTGTTGTTGTTGCTGCTGCTGCTGTTGGGCGGCGCGTTTCTCCTTGCGCGACTTGTTCGACTTGCTGCTGGAGCCGCTGCCGCCGCCGCCCGCGGCGCCACCTCCACCACCTACTCCGACCATGCCCGCGCCGCCCGCTGCTCCCGCACCTGAGCCCGTGCCGGCGCCACCCATGGCCATGGCGGCGGGCCCAAAGGCAGCTGCCAGATCAGGATGGGGAAACGGCGACAGACCGGAGGCCTGCAGACGGCTAAAGTAATCCTGTGCGGCCAACTGAGCCATGGACCACCAGCCTGCAAAGTACAAATGGCATTAGTTTTACAAACAGATCAGACGATCAGCGGAAAATTCATTTAATTTATGTACAATTAATTGGTAATATAATAATGTATATTTCTTTAATATCAACTAAAAACAATAAATTTAAATTACACTTATTAACAAAAACATTCCAAAAGGCCACATTTATATTAAAGTGAATATCTCGACTAAAGTTTAATATGGATTTGGAATGAACCAAACTTAAAACAACTATCAGAGAGAATAATAACAACTATAAGAGAATAATTTATAATAGTTATACGAAATTTAAATCAGAATGAAAAATAATAAACATATGCTTGACTATTTATCGCTTTGTTGGCCAAGAGAGCAGCTGACAAAGCGTAAAGCTTTAAAACAGCAAGCGAAATTGTTGCTATAGGAGCGTTTTCTTCAAGTGAATCACGCGGATTGGACGAGACACTTGCTGTTGAAACTCCACAAAGAAGAATATCTAAAACCTAAATAACATTCACTTATTCCCCCTCCCTCCTCCTTCCCACCACTCTTCTCTTATTAAATTTTGATAAATTGCACTATAATTCCCAAGCTGCAAAGACGACTGTTGAAGTTGAAAATTGAATTCTTTTTTCTTTTTTTTTTGTTTCTTGAGCAGGACTCGAACTTGCGTCGGGTCTGCCACAGCTCTCGTTCCTCTCTTTCGCTCTCGCTTTCTCTTATTTTGCAACGTTTTAGCGGGCAGCGCCAACACAGCTGCTGTGCTGCATGCGTCGCAGTAGCTACTTATTCCCTTTTCACGTCTCGTTTGTTGGCCTTGTCGTCTTGTTGTTGTTGTTCGTATGCTAATTAATGTGGACGAGTGTCGATGCCGACATTTTACTCACTTGCTGGATGCAGACCTGCCAGGCTGGCGGCCTGGGAGGCCGCGACGGCCATTGTGTTCTGGTGATGGTGGGCGCCTGCAGCTGCCGCCGCTGCTGCGGCCATTGATGAGTAACGGTCATTGGCAGCCGCTGCGCCCGCAGCATTTGGTAATAGGCCCAAGCCGGCGGCAGCGGCAGCATTGAACTGCGAGTTGAAGAGCGGATTTGAAGCAGCTGCGGCTGCAGCTCCAGTGGGATCTCGGCCCCAATAAGCTGCAGGCAAGAAGCAGAACAAGCAAAATATATTAACTACATATATTTTGTGTTGCTTTTTCAACCACTTACCAAACAGCGACGCAGCGTCTAATAGTCCGGTGGGATCGTGGGGCCCGCCTGCCCCTGCGCCGCCACCCCCGCCGGAGCCGCCCTTGCCGTGATTGTTTGAGTTTTTGCCATCATTGCCGCTGCCATCGCCGGCATTTTTGTTCATGTTAAAGTGCAAAGTTGGTGTTGTTTGTTTTTACAGTTGTCCTTGTTGTTGTAAATAATGTAATTATTATAGTGCTTCTTCTGTCTGCAAGTAGATAGAAGAGAGAGAGAATACAAAATGTGGTTAGCATATTAATTAAAATGTCAGTTATAACATTTGAACTCTTTTCGATTCTCACTTAGGCGCTGCTCTCACTCTTGCTTTCGCTCTTAATGTTGGCAACGCCATTTCGGCGAGTCTGCGAATGTGTTGCGCAAAGAGGAAACACAAGAAACATGAAAATCAAAACAAAACTACAAAAAAAACTACACACACAACTTCCACACAAAACCCGAACGGAAGCGGGCAGCGGTCGCGCTCTTGTAGCTGTATGCGTGAGAGCAATGCGTGAGAGAACACGAACAGAGACGCCGTGGCTGCGGCTTGCTCACTCACTCACTTACCACTACACCTGCATTGAGGGGAAAACAGAAACAGAGCGAATTCGCAGCGTCGCGCAGCGCGCAACTCACACACAGCGTAACAGAAAAAATGCGGCGAACGGAAATATATTAACAAATTGCATTGCAAAACGCAGGAAAAGTCGAATAAATGTAACGTTTTTACATAGCTATGCAAAAATATTAAACACAATTAATCCGATTAATACTATTACAAGCAAAATCGACACACACACACACTCGCACTCACGGACCCCACAGGCATACATAAGCCGCTGCGCTGCGGCGAACTATGCATACACAAAGCGAAAAAAAAAAAAGAAAATGCCGTTCGATTTGAGTAGCTTTTTCTGAGTACATTTTGTTGTTGTTTTTATACATACATATGTATGTTTGGTTTCTCTTTTTGTAAATTTCATTCATAAATTGTTGCAGCTCAAGTTTTGCTTGCATTTGCATTTCACACATTCTGCATATGAACGCCGCCGCTACGCCGACGACGTCACCGCGCTGCCGACGCTGCTGACTAAGAGCCGACTGAGACACAGACAGTCTGTCGGCCTGTTTGAACAAAAAAGTGCATCTACAACAGTCGACGCGGATGCTTACTTAAAAAACGGCACCTTTCATGCATCAAGCGTATTTTCAGATACATTTCACATATTTTTTAATACATTTTTCACAGCGTTTTGTAGTTTTAATCCACAAATGAAATTATTTACGGACAAGCGGTGGCGAAAAGCAAACCAAATATCTGTGGGATAACGCGGCGACTGAGAGCGACAATGTGAGAAAACAAAAACGCGCTCGGTACGTTACAAGTGGAATTGAAACATGAGAGCGGTGCCGTGGCACGAGTGTGAGAGTGAGGCGCAATGAATGGACCGATGCCGACGCTGACGTTGAGTTCGACAGCGACGGCGACGGCGACAGCGACAGCGACGCGTTTTCACAGTGGTTGATAATTACACATTTTTTGTTGTTTTTTTTGTTGCGAAAAAGAAAATGCATAATTTTATGAATTAATCATTTTAATGAGCATACGTTTAGCAGTCCACAGTGCCACAATAAAGGTGGAGCCCACTTTTGCTCCTCTTGCCTTTTTAATAACAGTTATTGCGCTTTCTGCTGTCACGCATCAGCCGACAGATGTGTCTGCTTATCACACAGCATGTGGACTCTGTGTGTGTGTGTGTGGGTAAGTGAGGTGGATGGGGGCATTTACGAATATTAAATTGCTTAATATATCGCCACGATATGCGCCAATAGTAAAAGGAAAAGGTACAGCAACAAATACGCGCATACAGCACAATACTAGAGTTAACCGTAATGTTGTTTTTGCTGTTACCAGCGTTCCTCCGCCCGCTTATACTCGTTGTTGCAGCTGTTGTTGTGTGTCTTTTCTTATGCTTCGCTTAAAGTTTTATGATGGCAACCGCACAGTTGGACCTCTGCTCGGGTCAAAACGTCGTCAACGGCAGCAGCAAAGGCTGTGTTGGTGTTCGTATATATGCGTGTGTATGTGTGTGTGTGTGTGTGTGAGGGTGTGAGCTGAGCAAGCGCGCGCCACAACAACAATAGAAACAACAGCAAAGCGTTGGCAATATGATTCGAGCATTTATCGTTGACGCTGTCACCGCTGACAACGTCGACAGCGACGCCGTCGTCGACGCGCTGCCAATGAAAAGGTGCGCGAAGCGTGCGTATGGGAATGGGAATGGGGGAGGGAACGACCAAAGCGACTGCTGCTGCTGCTGTTGATTTTTTCTTTTCTTTTTTGTAGATATATACATATATGTATATATTTTTTTTTGCCCATAGCGAATGACTGACGCTGCCTGCCTGCCGCGACTCTCTCGACTCAACTGACTGACCGACCGACGGACTGACGGACCGACCGCACGAACGCCTCTGCCCTGCCGCCTGTCGTTTCAATATTTGTGACTGACAGAGTACAAATGTGAAATTCTTTTTATTGTGCTCGACGCCCGACGCCGCCGCTGGCGTCACTGCCAGTCGATACCCACACCCCAGCCCTTCCCTTCGCTAACCATCCACGAGCTTTTCTTGTTTGTTTGTTGTTTTTTTTTTTATTATTTTATTTTGCTCTTGATTATCTCTAGCTCAATTGGCAGCCGTCAGTCGCTTTTTGAGCATGTATGTGTGTGTGTGTGTATCTTTGCCAAATGCCGCTGCTTGTGTATTATGTGTACATACATATGTACATACAACATTAGCAATAACGTCGTGGTCGCCGCCGCCTTTTGCAATAATTTGTTGATTTCTTATAAAACACACACCAATACATTTCCTCGACTCAATGCAAATTCTTGATCCATTACAACTACTTACACACATTAAAAGCATTAAAGGCACGCGCACGCACACACATGCTTCAATACGAACTCGTTATTGTTGTGTTTACACTCGCGCATTAAAGGAGTTATTTAATTGAACTGTATTTGTTTCTTTTCTTTTTGTTTTGCATGTGCATGAACATTCTGGGTTAACGTTATAGAAAAGTGAACGTTGTTGAAATGAAACAGCTTGAGTGCAATGTGCATACCTAGGTATGTGTGCATGTATGCATGTATGTATGTACATGTGTGCGGCAGGAGAGCTTTGAGTGTGTGTGTGAGTGTATGAATTACTGAACTGGCGAGTTTGTGTGCCTGCGTGCGTGTGTGTGTGCGAGTTGCTTTGTTTATTGGCTGCTCTCGTCCCTTTGGCGCGTTTCAATTCCAGCCGTGGCGCTTTCGCTACATACATACACACATACATACACGCGCACATACCTTAATACACACATATTTATTTATTAATGTTCACTTGTCCGCGCATTCGTTGATCATCTTCGACGTGCAGGCGCACATACACACGCACTCACACACACACACTGCACACACATGCATGCATTTGTAATTTTGCTGGCATTCTTGGGGCGGCGATTTAGATTTAGGTACAAATCGTTGTTCTTGTTGCCCGCCGCGCCTCGCCGCGCCGCGCCATCATTTGATTGTTGGCGGGCGGCTTTATAACGCTCCGACAATTTTCAGTTCACTTTGACTTTGCCTTTTCTCATTACTCAAGTTGACTCTTGCTGCGAGCGGCTCATACTACCGCTTGTTCGCATGTTTGCTTCTTGCTTGTTCTTGCTTCTTGCTTCTTGTTCTTCTCTGCTGCGGGGTTATTGACTCAAGAAAGCAACAGACAGAGACAGCTAAACTGAGTGAAAAGAGAACTTGCCGTTTGCCGTCATCGCGATCTTCATTTGTTAGCTCGGTCTTGGTCTTGTGTTTTATGCCCCACTTCTGCAACGTTTGTATCCAGACTGCAACCGCAGCTGCGCCGCAGACTGCAGCTGCGACTGCGACTGCAACTGCGACTGCAGCAACAAGTACACTGCAGCACGATGTTGCCCTCCTTCAATGTTCTCTATGCATTTGTACAGCAATTTCGCCTTGCCCCGCCCCCGCCCCTGTCCCCACCTTCACATTCTGCAGCTGACAAAGCATTTTCTCAGTCAAACACAAATCAGAATTTGATTATTTTCATAAACAAATTGAAAAATATGCATTTTCCAGTTGTCGCATTTCATAATTTCTTAAGAGCATTAAATAACTTTATTATTTATTTTTTGCTTCTTATTTAAATTGTCAAACGCAAGCGTGGCAAACACTTAAGGAAACTCCATGCAACCCTGGTGTACAGTGAACTATGCCTAAAGCGAACTGCACACTCCAGACCTGTTCGTTTGCCAAGGGTTAACTGAATTAAATAAATCTTGATTACGAGAGCGGAAGTGAACGGGACAACAATATGTTCGATTTCCACTTTCAAGGTGAAATGTGAAATGAAAGGTAAAAAATATGAAATATGCATAAATATCAACTTGGCCTTGTCTCTTTTACTCGAATGTGTTTAAATTTATAAATACATAAATTTGTATCTAAAATTGGGAACACAAAGTTCTGTTTGTGTGTGCCGCTTTTTCAATCTATATACTCTTCCATTTATATACTCTTCCATTTATATACTCTTTCCGTTCGTTTCTCTGCCTGTCTGTTTCCCTGTAATCTAGTATGATAATTAAAGTTGAAGAAACATTCTTTGAGCTATTATTTTATTAACTTTTCAAAGAGTTTCTTAAATATTTACAAAATATTAAGTGTCACGTCTTCTTTCTTCTAAAGAATATGCTTTTTTTTCGAAAAACTAAAAAGTATTCATAAGTTTCTTTAATCCTGCAAATGTAATTATAAAAGGACATGTGTATTACTATACATATTTAACATAAAACATTTAAGATTCGTCAGACGAATAAATCAACATACAATTTATGTTGATTGTGAATATATATTTGGATAGGTTGCAAAGTTTGGATGAGTTTCCTTTTCAGTAATATTTACTGTACGCTTCGGCTGCCAATTCTGTTGTGGCTTTCAGGGCGAAGGCCAGGCGAGGGGAGGGGAGGAAGGGTGGAAATGAAATGCCCAAACAGAACCGGAATAAAATGAAATGGATTTGAGTGCAGCTGGAATGCCTAGCCAGGCAGGCAGGCAGGCAGAACTAGGAACGGGGTGCGGAGAAGGGAGGGGGGTTGGTTGTGTGGAAGATGTTGGCTCGTCCACTTGTTTTTGGTGTTGTACACATTATTATCAAGGATATCGCTAACCAGCCGAAGCGGGGGTTGGGCGTTGGGGGCGTTGGGTCTGTCGGCTGCGCGCGCTCAAGGAAATTGTGTAAAAAAAGGACACACACACACACACACAACCACACACAGTCGCACAAGCACACATAAAATGTAAACTCTGAACCGAAACGGGGAGGTTGAGCCGAGCTATGAAGAGAAGGAGGAGGAGGAGGGGGGGGGGGATGACAAAGGGACACGGGACACGGGACACGGGCCAGCTCAGCCGGGACAATGGGTCGGGTCAGAGTCAGACCAAGTCCCAGCCAGAGCCATGGGCTGTCGCACGGTTTGGCGTCGCTTGGCAGAAGCGAGCGAGCACACAGGAAACGAACGCGCAAGGACACACGTTACGTGGGTGGCACAACATAAAAGGGGGCGTGGCATGGATGGGGGTGGGGGGGGGGGGGGGGGGGCAAAGGAGTGGAAGTTGGCTGTAACGAACCCAAACCGAACGAAGGCAAAAGCAAAACTAAAATTGAAAATGGCAACGACGCCGCCAGTCCCGAAAGGGGAAAATGGGCAAAGGGGCGAAGGCAGCGGTGACAGTGACAGCAGCGACGCTGGCAGCGCTAGTAATAACAACAACAACAACAAACAAATGAATTTATGCAGCCAACAGCAGCAGAAACTTGCATTTGTTGCGGTTGTTGTTGTTGTTGTTGGGTATTTATGTAACGGTGAAATAGTTGTTGTTGTTGGTGCTGCAGCAGGAGGTGGAATGCATGGGAAAGACGGCGCGCAGCGGAACGGGGCGCGCGCGCACACGACCCATAAATTAGAGCGAGAGAGCGCGCACGAAGGAGCGAGCGAGCAGATGAGCAGGCGAACACAGGCGAATACAAATGGCAGCGAGAGAGTGTGTAAGAGAGTGTGAGAGAGCGGGGAGTGAGAGCAATGCAGCATCGGAGCGAGCGAGCAGTGCGGGGGCGGGGTGAGCGAGGTTAAGCAAGGGAGACATGCGGGAGGCATTGACGTATTTGCCATTTGCAACAGAGCAAAGCCGCCGTTGCCGTTGCCGTCGCCGTCGCCTGCCCACTCAAAACTCAAAGCGAGCTTCGGGCTATAAAAACAACAACAGCAACAACAACAGCGAGCAGCAGCAGCAGCAGCAGCAGTAGAGACGCCGACGCACAGTGCAAGCAGGCAGGCAGGCAGGCAGGCAGGCAGCATCTGTTCCAGGCCTGGCAGCAGTTGGAGCAAGTGCACAAATACAAACGGAAAAGCACACATATAAATACAAATGCATGGGCAGGGTGAAAGGGTAACGGAATGGGGGGGGGGGGCATGCCAAATAAAGGTGGATGCGGGGTTAGAGGTTAGGGTGTGTGTGTGTGTGTGTGTGTGTGTGTGTGTGTGTGTGTGTGTGTGTGTGGCCGTGTGTTAGGTTGGCTGCGTGTGCGTGTGCTGGGCGGCTTTGTGGCTGCACAGAATGCACCCAAATGTGCTCAGCTTCTGCTGCCCCTGTCATTGTTACGGCAACAACAACAACAACAACAACAACAACAAACATTGATAACGTTCATCCAGAGAGAGGACGCTGTAACTGTACCGGCAACTGGGACAGGGGTGTTCACTATTGGACATGTCGCCTGGCGTAGATTACATTTGAAGGCGCCTTCAGCCTGAAGTCAATCAAATCCGGCTGCTTTAAAGATCTCCGGTTTGTTTAAGACCCACAAAAGTTTTCAACCATTTGAGCCAAAAGAAATCTATAGAGTATGTATATGGAGTGAGACCTCTCTTAGGCGGACGTTTCCTCTGAAACCATTATAAGTCAAGCCACATTCATGACAGCTCTGTTAGCCGGAGCTGAGTCGATCTGGCCATGTCCGCTCGTCCGTCAATCCCGGGAACCCTTAAAGCTATAGACATCAAGTTGATATTCTTATATATCGTAGTCATTGTTTATCATTGTTTATCTATTGTCGTCATAATGATAAATATTGTATTTGTTGTCAGGAATTTTTGGACATAACTTTAATATTTTTAGAACTGGATCACGTTTTGGATACCTTCAAAGATAAAGCCTTGGACTTTGGTATATACACACATTTGGGTGTCATATTTAAGTTCTGTTAACATCACGAGAGTCGAACTACAAACTCTGAGGTTAAGCAAGAACATATTTCTCATAGGGGAGGGGGTATTTACATAAGCTAAGAAGAAGAAGAAGCACAAGCGCTGCAACAAGTGGCGTGTGTGTGTGTGTGTGTATAGAAGGAAGCTAGGAAGACATCTCGAAGCTGATTTCAGGGTATCTTATAGTCGGGCACACCCCACTCGAACACTCTAACGTATTTCTAACAGTGTCTACATTTTTCCCATTGGCCACAGCTGAAAAAGTTTGTAATAAACTTTGATAGGATAATTGTATGGCTATAGGAAAATAATACGAATTATCTCTTGACTAATGTTAACACGTCGAACAGAAGTGTGGGAAAACGACCCTCTTAAACCCCTCCCCCCCCTCGCCACTCGTCTTGCCTGTGAGGGGAAAAGCTCTTAAATGATGCGGTGATTTCATTAGACAACAAATACAATTAAAACGCTTGTTGCACGTAATCAAATATGTAATATGAATGTGAAGCCCACGAACAGACGGAGAGACGGAGCATGGGCATTTAATTAAGGCTCAAATCGGATTATTCAACAAAAGGATTAAGCAGCAGCAGACGAGTCCTTTCCTCTGTTCCTTTCGCCTGAGAGCAGCCACAAGCAAGAAGAAGACAACCAAGGAGAACGCTTTGACAACTCGACAACTGGCTTTAAGCAACAAAAACTTGTAACTGAGCGTGAGATATCTGATTGGAATATAAAACGATTAATCGTATTGTAAAGGAATAAAATGCATTATAGGATATTCGTGGATTCTTAAAGTGCCTCTCCAAAGTATCTATAATATAATAAAGGTGTTAAATAGTTTAAGTAATTGTTAATAAACTTTCAGGCAACAGATAGAAAGCTTGTTGGGCCAGCTTTTCCAGTTGGACAGCTCTACAAAATGACTACCCCATTCCAATTGGAGTTACTCGAGTTACTCCAACGAACAAATACTGAATATATCTTTATATAAGCGCATTCCCAGGCAATTTATTATAACATTCAAAACTTGGTCAAACCAGTTTGAAAACTGTCCGATATATCCCGATATTCCCGGTTTACCAGTGGATTAGCTCAAATATTTTAAAGTTTGTTCAGACGTAGAAATAATCGAGTACCTAGTCCAAGTTTGAAGTCTAAACAAAATATGGATTTGACGGATTTGCAATGAATATACTTTTCAAATTCCTAGATTCTGACTTCATTTATATCAAAAACAATATACTCTCATTATCTATATGTAAATAAATTGCATTCTTTTCTATTTACTGGCTTAAATCAAAAACTAATCCCCCTTTTATCCGTTCTCAATAGGTACAGGGTATATCGAGCCTCGTGGCAATCAGTTGAAGTTTTGTTTATTTTTCTTCAGATTGATGCGTGCCCCTGATTCTCCAAAATATCAACAAAAGAAAGAAGCGAAGAAGAAGCAAGAACTGGATCATGTAATACATATTTATGCAGTCGATGATTTTTACTCTTGTTTCGAGGAAATCTATTTAATTTGCTTACAATTTATTTGTTGGCCAACTAGTTCTTAACTGATATTTGTAATATCCCAATACATACAAACTTTTTTTTATGGATTTTATTTTACCTAACTCTTTGTAGCTTTATAATAAGTCGTTTTATGTATTCCCAGATCCATGTAATTTAATATTTGAAATAATAACTGCCCCATTTTTCGGGTCCAACTCCAAGAAGCTGACCGAGGCAGCATTATTGTGCTTCTCTTTCTCTTCCCCTCCCTTTCGCTCACTCTCTGTTTAACTCTTGCCTTCCTTTTACTCACCAGAACAAATTTGGTTTGTCTTATTCTTGTTCCCAATTGGAACTCTGTTGTTTCATAGCTCTTCCTCTTGTTGCTGTGGCTTTTGTAGATTTTGAGTTCAAATTTTCATATTAAAACAATTAATTTTGTGCTCCTCTTGTTGTTGTATTTTGTGTGTGTTTTTGCTCACTCACTTGCGGGGAATACTTTGAAATTTGAATAATGATTTCATTTTAGATATTTGGCGGCTCTTTAGCCAGGTTAACACGTACACGAACACACACACACACAAAGATTGTAATAAATGATGATTGGAATTAATAATTAGCGCGTTTCGTTGTTTTTTTAGAGTAAAAGGGGAAGTCCCGAGAGATCAGATCAAACGTAATCGTGCACTTATATTCTCATTAATAAGTTTGTGAATCAGGCAAATAACTGTAACAAGTATCTTTTAAGCCGAATCAATGTATCTAGATACAAATATCCAACAAATGTCTCCCTGAGCACAAGACAAAGAACACAAGTTGTATTTATGTGCATCTACATTTTTACAGCATATCTTCTAGTCGGGCAGACTTGTTTTTTTTCTTTATTTGTTGTTAAACAGATTAAAGGCGACCGCAAAAAAGTGACTGTGCCTTGTATTTGTTTAATAAAAGTTTGTCACTCCGAATCAAAGAACCATACATCAGATACAGATAAGCATGTCTATGTATTATGTGTGCATGTATGTGTGTGTGTGTGTGTGTGTGTGTGTGTGTGTGTGTGTGTGTGTGTGTGTGTGTGTGTGTGTGTGTGTGTGTGTGTGTGTGTGCGTGTGTGTGTGTATGTATGTGTCGCCTGTGAGTCATTGCACAGAGAACAATGACGCACATATCGGTCAGCTCTAGAGCGCGTCACTCGCCACTTTTGAGATAGATACGCGCGTGGAGGGGGTGTGGCAGGCAAAGGGAACGAGTGGGCAGAGAGCCGCAAGAAAGCTAATTAAAAAAAAATGGCTGCGACAGGCAGAGTTGCCACCTGATCAAAACGCTTGCAACTCAAAAGTTAGGTGTACAATTGCCATTTATCTGTAAACATAGAAATAACTTGTTATATCTTTTGAAAACCTTTCTAACTCGCACTTTCAGTTTTTTAGGAAAATGGTAACATTTATAACTCAATTTTTCCAATAATTGATAAATAAAGTTATAGTTTTTAGGCCATGCGACAATCCTGGCTGCAGTTGTGCGTTCCAGTGTTGGCAAATGACGCTTTAAAAAAGTAGCTAAATTCAATGTTAGCTAAATGTTACCTTCAGCTCTTCGCTTAATTCACTTTCTGGACACAAATTGTGGACAAAGCTGTTTCCGGCCAGAGCCATCTTTAGCCAGAAAATAGCCAAATTGGCAGCACTAACCCGTTCACAAGTACATGAAATACATTTCATTTATGAAATGCATTTTTTTATTGCAGCTGCGAACGAAGACAACGGAAACGAAACGGACCATGGGAAGAGAACGTGTAAAAGGAAGATAAGAGAGCGAGAGAGAGAGAGAGAGGGAGCAATTGACCAGTATGTGGGCAACTAACGGTTTGTGCTACTTTTCCAATGCAATGATGAATTCGCCGTCGCGGAAAGACATTCGGTTTATTGAGTTAGCGTAGCCAAAGTCAATTCCGCAACTGATAAGAAACCAACCTAAACTAACTGTTCGCACGTAAAGAATGTAGTTGCAATAAGTCAGCTGGGTCTAATATTTTATAGACAATGTTTCTTTGCCCTAAATCAGACCGAAAAGATGACAGATATATCTTTCAACTCGTAAATGTTTTCAGCATACAAATATATCAAACTATATTCTACATGCAAATTTGAAAATGCGTTGGAAGTACTTGTGAAGTACTTGATGGTACGCCAAAAATTGCAAACAAATATTTTTCGCAATACTTTCTCTAAGTGCGGGTGGAATTTCCACATATTCGATGGGGCACATCGAAAACTTTCCACACGCACGGGTGAATATTCCGAAAAGTGTGAAACACATTTCAATTTAATTTGATCTGATCTTTGAAAATGAGCTGAAAGTCATTTCGATGATACACAAAAGGCAGCATGCAAGCGTTTTCCGCGGTTTTCCCACACTTGCGGGTGGAATTAGCCTTACGTTTGTAACAACAGTTAACATTTTAACTCTCTTTAGCTCTTACGGTTTTGGCTACAGACTGATAGGTTAACATATACGTTTAAACACTTTTAGATACATATGTATGTATGTATGTGCATGCATACATAATATATAATGGGTCAGTGGAATATATGTATGTATGTATGTATGTGTACGGTTATCTCATTGCCTTGCAATTGAAAAATATTTGTTGCTCTATAAAGAAGGCAAGGAATATGTGACCAGAATACCCACGCCCACGCTTATTTATAATTTATCACTGACTCGACACAAGCTCATCCACTGGAAACAGAACTCGCCTCTGCTTGTAAATGCCAAATGCGCCGCTGGAAGACGATCAAATGGCGGCCGATTTACTGTTACCCGTGGAAGGCGAAGAGTGGAAAGGGAAAAGGGGCGCAGCAAATGTGCAATTTGTTTGCTCAGAGCTGCTTTAAAGATTCAAATTCAATGCAGATGCAACAAGAGTGTGTGTGTGTGTGTGTGTGTGTGTGTGTGTGTGTGTGTGTGCTGCGAGGGTGACTGGCGTGAAACAGCAGGGAAACAGAGAAAAGGGCCCAAAGCAACTAAATGACTAAAATTAAACAAGAAAACAAATTCATGATGAATGCCTCAAAAATGTGAGTTCAATTTGAAGGGATGATGGCGATAATAATGCGAAGCTGTGTGCAATGGACAGAGAAGAGCGAAGGTAAAACGGAACAACTAGAGACAGCCACGGGAACTGCAGCAACAGCACGAAATGACGAATTCACAAGCACTCGCATACACACACACACACACACACACTTGCACTTACACAAACACACACACACACGTGAAACGACGGCAACGACCACAATAAAAACCAACGAAATAAATTAAACAATATGAAAAAGAAACACTGCACAGCGGCATACACCCAAAACGAGCTCGGCAAGGGGAGTGGGAAAGGCGAAAGGCAAGGGGCAGGGGACAGGCCAAAGCAATCAGCGAGGAACGAGACAAAACCGCCACCAACGGCAGCAGCAGCAGCAGTGACGGCGGCGGCGGCATCACAAAACTTGAACGACAAACTGACAAACAGACGGACAGGACAGACAGACAGACGGCAACTTTTTATGTAGAAACATTGCGAGAGGCAGCCAGAGGACGGACCACAGAAAATCCAACTAAATATCGAAATCACAAATCCGCAACTGAGCTGCGTTATAATAAAAGCAACGACAACAAAAACAAACAAGCACAAAAATTGTATTTTAGAAACGAATGAGTGAACTGAACTGGGCTGCGCTGCGCTGCGCTGAGCCGAAATGAGTTGGATTGAGTGGAATGAGTTATTATAACCGCGAGTGAATGCAAACAGAAACTTAACTGGCCGACAAGTTGTCAAAGCGACATACACAACGGTTAGTTACATACACAGCTAGACCAAAGTGCAGTTAGATTCCAGGGCGAATGAGTGTAAATGGAAACCCACAAGTTTTGAAAACTGAAGAAGAGCGTCAAAGGCATCCACGCACTTTTCTATTATTTATAAGCACATTAATATGTGTGTGTACAACATAAATACTTCGCAATTTGCACAGTGGAGCAAAGCGATCGTCGCAAGGCAAGGGAGACGACGACGAGCCAAAGGGGGCATTCAACGCAAAACAAAAAGCGCAAAGCATATCCAACAACAACAGCAAGAACAACAACAACAGTCAACATCTATAGCTACAGCGACTGAGACTGCGACAGCGACGTTGGCAGCGCTGCGGGTCGTGTCATGCACACATTTGGTATACACACACACATACACACAAGCATATGTATGTATGTACATGAAGGCATACACAAACAAAAAACATCGGCCAGGCCGCGCCGGGTTGGGCAAGCAGCGCCAACAACGGCAACAACAATAACAAAAGCAGCTAGCCAAGCAACAAGAAGAAGAATAAGAACAACAACAGCAACAACAACAATAACAGCCACGGCAGCGAGACATAAAATAAATGAGCGACGCTGCCGCGCAAACATGTCTCCAATGATGTAGATGTTGTTGTTGTTGCTGTTGTTGTTGGTTGGCCTGCTCGTTCGGCCATTCGTTCATTGCGCCGCTGCTTCAATTTCGTTTTTTTTTTCTCAACGTTTCTTTCGCCGTAATTATTGATACATGAAAAAAAAAATACAAACTGAAAACGCCGACGCCGAGTTGACGCAATAAATCCTATTGGAGTTGCAATAGCACACACACACACACATATGTATGCATGTGTGTGTGATTGAATGTGTGCAAGTAGCTAATTATTGCATTGGTCAGTAACTCGTTTAAGCACACTAGAACAAGAAGAAGAACGTAAAGCTTGGCACTTGGTTCTCTGCATCTCTTTTGCACAAATATAAATTCTATGGAGTTTTTGATTAGCTTTTGTGCTTTGTCTAAATCTGTCATTTAAACAAGTTCATCAGCTTAGTATTGGAATTTTACAGTTAATGTTAATGGCAACTGTTAAGCAGCAAAGCGCAGGCGAACGCTTACTGCGACGTTGGCGCTAACTGTGACAGCGACAGAGACTGCGGCGACAGTTTGCTCGCGTTTTTATTGATTTGACAATTTTGTTTTGTGTGTGTATAACGTGCAGCAGCGGCGGCGACAGTGGCAGAGGCGGCGGCAGCTTTAGATAACTGCAAATTGAACGTACATATGTATGTATGTATGCATGTATGTATGTATGTATAGCATATATAACAACAGCAAATAGCGAACAGCATCTCGCGCAACTGTGGACAATTTTAAATCCTTTTTGGTTGCGTCTTTTGAGGAACAAAAAGAGGCAGAGAGAGGGCACACAGAGTTCACACACAACTGACAAAAGAATATACGGTGGCCAGGGTGCACATACACTCACACACACACACACACGCGCGCACACATGCACTAAGAGAGAGACACAAACGCACACACATGCCGCCTCGAGACAGACAAACAGAACTTGCTGCTCTGCCTCTGCCGCTGCTTTGGGCTCTGCTCGCTTGGTTGAGTTCTCGCGCTAGCTTCGCTGGCTGCTTTGGATTTGGCCCAAACGATTTGGTTAGGTTTGGCATTTGTGTATCTGTATCTGTGTCTGTATCTGTATCTGTATCTGTATCTGTCGCACTTCCTGCGACCGACGCCATCAACGTCTTTTCGCCCATACAATGTTGTTTTATTTCATATCTTTCATTTCCTTTTTTTTTTTTGCCTTAGCTTTTAGCTTTTTGCAATAATAAATAAGTGGGGCGAGTGGGGCGCACACTTGCTGCTGCCTGGCTAACACTTTTGCTGCTCTATTTGAGGAGCACACGCACACACGGGCACACTCACATACATATAATTTATATCTGCGGCGCACAGGAAATTTTTCGTAATTTTTCTTAGCTTTGCCGCCCGCTTTTGGCATTTGGCATTGGTTTTGCGTTTGCGTTTGGTTTAGCTTCAGCTTCAGCTTTAGCCGTCTGCCGTAGCTGTAGCTGTTGTTGCTTGCGCGACCGACGAGTTACCGAACTAAACTAACGAAACGACACCATCCAATCCAAGCCGAAGCCAAGTGCGAAGCGACGGCGACGGCGATGGCGATGGCAACGGGCACAGGCACAGTGGCAGTGGCAGCGGCAGCGGCAGCGGCATCGACGCCGGCAGCAGAGCGCTGATGGAAACAACAACAACATTTGCCTTTGCTTGGGCTGGAGTGGGGTGCGAAGTGTGTTGTGCGGAGGGGGAGCAAAATGACGATGACGACGACTGCGACTGCGACGACGATTATATGAGAAAATTTATTCAGCATTTAACGAACGTGTTTGTTGTTGTTGCTATTGCTGCTGTTTGAAATTGTGGGCGCAGCGCAGTGACAGACAGACAGACGAAGGTGTCAGACCCTGGCGGTTGTCAGGGGCCAAAGTGGAAAGCCCGGCAAGTAGACTAGCAGTCACTCCGAAGAGCCATTTGTATTGTTTCAATTTCTTTTACATTTAAATTGTACATATATTTCGGTAATGCGGTTGCGACAGCGGTGGCAGCGACGCCAGCGACGACAACGGCGCAGGCAAAGTGCTGGTAATTAAAATTGCTACAATAACTAAATCAAATGAGCGGTAGAGAGCAGCTGCGTGAGTGAGTGAGTGCGTGCGTGCATGTGTGCGTGCATATGTATGTGCATGTGGAAAAGGAACAAGTGAGAAATTAAGCAAAATGCATGGAGAAGCAGCAAAGCAACCAAAACTACAACACGCCAGGCGCGTGGAAGTGAGCAAGCAAATTTTGCAATGTTGCGGCTTGTATTTGCTTGTAGTCGTCATAAGTAAGTGTGTGTGAGTGTAAGAGAGCGAGAGAGAGAGCGAATGTAACGTAATATAAATGAGGCTGGCTAAAGGTGTTCGGGTGTCAGTCTGACTGTCTTCCTGCTGCTGCTCTTCGTCGCCGCCA
The DNA here is from genome assembly GCF_003285875.2 of Drosophila novamexicana. NCBI lineage: Eukaryota > Metazoa > Arthropoda > Insecta > Diptera > Drosophilidae > Drosophila > Drosophila novamexicana. The sequence goes on along the minus strand of NW_020824765.1, from coordinate 3,860,964 downwards.
TGTTGCTTTTGTTGTTGTTGTTGTTTCTGTTTCTGCTGCTGCTGCTGCTGCCAAAACTTTTGCTGCGGAAATGCGTATTGCTGCTGGTTTTGCTGCTGCTGCTGCTGCTGCTGTTGGTGCGGAAGCAGCGATGCAAATTGTTGAATAATGTCAAGTAAAATTGCGCGCATGATAAATGGAAATGGAAAATGGACGAATTGTGAAAGCAGGCGACAAGATGCACCTACAACTTAATACTTACATACATACATACACACATATGTGTGTGCAAAGACGAGCATGCACAAGACAGTTACGCCTCAATGCGTTGCTGTTGACATAGCTGCGCCAGGGGGGCGTGGCACGGCTGACAGTGTTTGTTGAGGCAGGCGTATATATATATAAGTAGTTGTGTGTACATATGTAGCATATACATATGTACATATGCATGCCAGATAAAATACTAACATACTGTTTATAGAGTGTGACTGCAGTCGGCTAAAATTGGCTCAGCATCTTTCTCTCTGCTTCTCTGTGCCAGCCACTGCGACAAAGTTGTAATACTCTCCAAAAAAGGGCATAGCTAACAGCAACAACTACAACAACAACAACATCTACAACTACAACAAATAAAAGCAATCGCGGGGCAGGTCAATGCGCAGCCAGCGACAGCGGCTGCAGCTAATGGAGCACTTTTGTTGCAATCATCGTCGTCGCCGTCGACGTCGTTGTGGCCACTGGCCAGTCCAGGGCAGAAACAAAAGTCAGCTAAAATCTAAATAAAATGTGTACACACTCATACCCATGCATATTCAAGTACACACACACACACACACACACACACACACACACACACACACACACACACACAAGCAAACACGAAACGATAAGCATAATCAGGCAAGCCGACGATTTAATACTCTTGTAACCATACTCTGCACCAAATTAACTAAATATATGAGAGAGAGAGAGAGAGAGAGAGAGAGAGAGAGAGAGAGAGAGAGAGAGAGAGAGAGAGTTTAAATTCGAGAGGAATATAATTATGCCCAATATATTATAACATATATGTATATATAATATCTGTTGAATAGGAGTTCCTTAACTTTTTGCATAAATATAGAAGTTTCTATCTACTTTATGTATACTATCTACATACATAACTATATAAATACAATATACTAATGGTTAATTATGCTATAATAACACGTTTTAAACTATGTTGCATTCTACTTAGCAAAAACATCTAGTGTTAAATAGCGTGCGAATTTATGCATGTAAATATACCCAATATATACACTACACTGCTTAAATAAATAAATATATTCTCTTTAAATTTTACTCAATATATAATGTTGATAATGTTCTCTTGCAATGAATCGAGCAAGTAAATATTTTCTATAGATCGGAATCGGAACTTGTTCCAAATGCTTTCTTAATTCCAGTGCTCCAAGCTTGGTTCAGAGCTACTCGCTGTGACTCCAAATGTGAAGGGTATGAAGCACAGAATGTTTGGTGGACCTGAAGCCAACTGAAATGTAAAGGGCAACGAGAAGGACGACAACGATGAAAACGCATAGTGCAACAACAGCAGTAGGGGTGGAGGGGTGGAGGGGGGGCAGCGCGGTTGCAGACAAAGGCAGTGGCTGATGTCGAACATAGTTTGTTGGCTCGTTGGTTGCCTGGTTCGTTTGCTGCCTTGTTGGCGGGGGAGAGGTGCACACAACAGGGACATCAGCAGAGGGCAGAGGAGGCGAGGGCAAAGTTGTTGCTGCAACAGCACCAGTAAAACAACAACAACAACAACAACAATGGCTGTGCGCTAAAGGCGAGCGTGCCAACTACAACAACAAGGATTACAATTCAAACTTGCTCTCAGCCAGAGTTGCCACACTGCCCGCCTTCCCGCCTGCCCACGAGTTGCCCGCCTGACTGCCTGACTGCCTGGCTGGCTGCCATTGCCGCGAGGCAGCGAGACCAAGCGGCGAGGGGGAAGGGGGGGGGGGGGTGTGCAGAGGAGCCGTGCCATGCCGTGTCGTGTCGTGCCGTGCAGAAGGTGGCATTGGCAGCAGCTACAACAACAACAACAACAACACATTCCAAGTTTTGCTCTTCCTCTCTCCGCTGTCCGAAGTAGCAGCAGCAGCAGCAGCAAAGAAGAAGAAGAAACAGAAGAAGATGAATACACATGCATAAAAACTGTGCGGAAGAAAAAAGTTATAAGTACGTGCGTGTCTGCCTGTATGTGTCTGTGTGTGTGTGTGTGCATGTGCATGCATGTGTGTGTGTGAGCATCGGTCTTCTTCTGCCCGCGCTGCCGACGTTTTTGTGGTCGCTTTGAAATGAAAAGGAACTGCGGCTTCTCCCGCTGCCGCTGCCGCCGCTGCGTCGCGCAAAATAAATGAGAGCCGAGCGCGGCCAAAAAGCAGCGCCCAAAGCAAAGCCAACAAAACGAGCGACGTTTTTGCTTTTGTTAATTTTCATCAGTTGAGCAAATGAGTGCAGCAGAGCCCAAAAGAAAGAGAAGGGAGAGCGAGAGTGAGCTCTCCTGGCTAAGGGCAGGCGGAAGGGGGGGGGGGGGGGGGGGGGGGGGGTGGCACAACAGCAAGAGCCGCAGGCAAGTCCCTGCTCGTTGAGTTTCCTCAAAGTCCAACTAATTGGCCACAGTTTGCAATTGGCAACTGATTACCAGGACGCCCCAGCCTGGCCAGCTGAACACTCCAAGCCAAGGACATCTCGAAATCAACGGAAATTTAACTGATTTCATTTAATGCCCGATACGCAATTACAAAACCAACAGCTGATCGAAACTCGAATTCGAACTCGAAGAAAGCTCAGGTGAAACTGAAAAATCAGCTATCTGTCAAGATGCCAAAGATTAAGTTCTCGCAAATTCTCAATGTTTAACATAATCTTCATTCAGAAACTATATACTCTCTAGAGGGTATCATGGTTTTGTCTTTAAATGTGTCACTCATAGAGGGAGGCATCTCCTACCTCATAACATATAGATCGGAATACTATATCATATATGTCGCTGCCATTGGAACAATCGGTCGAAAGCTTGGTTCTGATATGGAATTCTTTTTTTATACTGAGATAACTTGACAAAACTCGGGATTTATTAGTTACATTATGAGATACTCATATATATATGCAAAATCTCATCAACATCGGACCACTAGTTGCTATAGGAAAGATCGGTGGAATAGCATAATATAGCCAAATATTCTGTTTTCGAAGATATTTTAACCAACTTTGCATTTTCGAGCTGCCCTATTCTCAAATATCTACAAAAGGGAAATGTCTATAAGGGTATTAAATCTTCTCTTGTCGGTAGAAGGGTAAGTAAGGGTATCCCCTAGTCGGGCACTTCCGACTCGAGCAATTTTATTTGTTCGCTTTAAGTTCTAGGATATTTTAGCCTATCTAAACTACCTCAAGCTTTACTTCTTAAAGGATATTTGACACAGGTATTCCAAACTATTCAACTACATTCTATTATCTAGTTGAAGGCCCTCGCAGCCATTTCTAGGAACTTATCATTTAGCTGTAAGCCTGATAGGTTCGGAGATACAACCTGGATATTAGGCGAAGTAAAAGACGTATCCCAAATGAACTTCATCTAATATCTTAGTCCAACTGATGCCAATTTTCCGACCCGGAGCACTGAAACAGCTCTCGTAGATATTTGGGAAATCAATTTGAGGCCAACCGAATCGGAAAGTCGACATCTGTCATCTGATAAATAAAGAATACAGGTATTCTCCTTAATTATCTGCCTGCACACCTGTAATTGGGCGTTTCTCGAATGCCTCAACTAATAATAGACGATATTAACTTGTATTTGTTTTGTGTGGGCTCTATTAGAAAATAGTCTTAAAGCCGAGCTGCAGGACTTGCCAGTTATCCTAATTGACAGGTGAGTGGGTGGAATGTCGTGCTCGTCAATTAGTTGGAACTTGGGCTGGTGTAACGAGTCTCCAAATGAAGAGGGACCTGTCCTAATTGCTATCCGAGTCTGTCTCTCTTGACTGACATCTGCCCACAACTGTGCATGCGAGTTGATGCAACGTGCATTAATTAATTATTGATAATGCGCTCTGTGGGCGTGGTTCGTTTCGCCTGCCTCTTGCAGCTTCAGCTCAAGTGGGTGGGAATCACGGCCAGCCAGCCAGCCAGCCAGGCTTTCCCTCGCACGAGCTGGTCCGGGTAACTCATGCAAATTACAAGAATTTCCGCACACATGGCACACAAATAGATACAAAATGTTGTCTGTCTGCCTGTCGTTTATTCTTCTGCATCGTGTGTATCCATCTAATGCAGCTAAGAGTGTGGCAAGGAGGGGGGGTGGGGTGGGGGGCGCTGCACATGGTGACAAACGCTGTCGTTCTCGCCATCGTCTTTGTATAATTTGCACAATAGCAAAGAAAATGCTCGCTGCGCAGATACAAGATGCAAACGCACAAGATGCACACTTGCAGATACACACGCACAACGCCAAGCAAAAGGGCTGGCAAGGGGGGGGGGGGGGGTAGCAGAAGGCAGCCAGAAGACAACAAAGTAGAAGCCGGAGCTGGAGCAGGCGTTGCAGTTGTGTGCTTGAAGGAGGAGCAGCTGGCCGGGCAACCTTCGTCGCATGCAAACACACAAGTTACAGATACAGTATTCCACTTATAGATACACACAGTCAGCCACATGTGCGAAACGAGCGAGCAGCAGTCGAGCTCCTTTAATTCGTTGGATAACGGCCGTCAAGGCGTAGCCACGTTCCAGTCACAGTTACAGTCGCAGTCGCAGTCACAGTAGCAGTTACATAGGCCACTTGCGCCCCGAGGCTATAAGCAAGATTCAATGGGCTCGCGAGCCGCCAACCCAGCCCCCTTCCCAATCCCTTATCATCGCACACACACACACACACACACACACACATACACACATATAGGGTCACACTTGAACATTTGTCATGCCCATAATGAAGTACAGCGCAAAAGTTTTTGGGGTTGCGCTCCCTTCCTCCGCTCTGCACCGCACTCTCCACCGTCGTTCCCCCTCCCTTTTTCAGTCAGGCAATCGCGTGTCCAGGCGGCAACAACAACAACTTCCACACAACAACAACAACAACAACAACAACATCGACAGTAAAGAGGAAGAACGTCGACTTGGTGGCAACTCTCACACAACCTTGCCAAGTGTTGTAAAATACAAGTCGCAAGTGTCCCATTTTGTCGAACCACTTCCGTTTTCAGTGTTGGTAAGCGCTTTGCTTTAGTTTGTTTAGGAAATAGCATAATAACTATGCTAACGGTTGAAGATACGCAGGTCAGAGTTATCTTTGGGCTGCCCAAGATTTAATACCCTTCGTTAACTCATGACAGATGTCAGCCAAGTTCCAATGACGCCGCAATATTGGCAAGCTATTGAAAGCAAAGTATTAGAACCGGTTTCTATGGTGTCGACAACATAATATATCATCATCATAATATTCTCATTCATAGGTGAACTGAAAACGAGACTGGAAATACATGTCGTTATTATCTGTGTAGATCTAAGATCTAGAGATAGCAAGGCACAAAAACTCAAATGAAATAAATTTGTACATATTATTGTTTCAAGTTTTCACCCATTTCACGGCCGTGAAGGTTTAAATCCTTAGATACTATCTGGAACTCTTCATTACAAGTTATATTTAAGATTGATATTTGAAAATAACTTTTCAAGTCCATCGAATTCAGATACAAGAGTTGGAATCAACAATTCAGACTCGTTTTCTGATATTCAAGTTGAAGAAACTTTCGAACTTTTCTTGAGAAACGTGTGGAAAACTTTCAGGCAGTCAGCGTACTCGGCTTTATATATAGAGATGGGATTTCTTCAATGAAATATCTCTGCTCTTACATATTGAATCCCATTTTGACATTTTTGTCAAATTGTTGACCAAAAATGAATCAATAATGAGAAGATTAAACAGCTTTTAGGGCTACCAGGTCAAGGTCGAGATAGTCATGCCCAACTTCCAGTACATGTACATATAAATATGTATATTATATTCCCTTTCCCCCCAGTCTCACATCAAGTTATACAAAAACTAAATTTTGAAGTTCCATATTCCTGCCCAGAAAATATTATAAGGATCGGACTATATACACCTGATTTAAGAAGAGGCACAGCAGCAAAAGGCGTGTGTATGAAGCTCGAAGGTTTGTAAAGGCAGCTCGGCGAGTTCAGGGTATACACTAGTCGGGCACACCCACCCAAACCAGGCTCTGCTTCTTGTTTTACATCGTGTACGTACATATTCTTACATACATTTAATTACAATTCTTTGGGCATAGAAATTCAAGCGAATAAAATGCAATTAAATTGGCTAATTAAAAATGTTTTTGTAATTCACGCCGATAAAAACTAAAACAGAAAACAGAAAGAAACAAACAAATCCAATGAAAAATTGTTTACCGTTAAAAGCGACGCCGACGGCGACGGCGACTGCGACGAACACGTTACAAACGAAATAATTTGCGGTGCTTAGCGTGAGAGGGGGGGGGGGGGGGGGGGGGGGGGGGGAGGCCGAGAGGCAGATAAAAGGGAACCGTGGGTGGCGAGGTCCAGTTTTGGGGTACCTGCTATTCGCACTCATCTTTAGCATTTCCAATTTACCGTTAGTTTGGCTGCAGCTGCACAGCATAAATTCAATTACTATCAATATTTGCAAAACGTTGCCAACAACAACAACAACAGCAAAAACAACAACATGAAAAACAAATTTAATTTTCATTTATCCAACGACCCTAGCTATCCATCTGTCCGACTGTCTATTTCTGTCTCTTTGTTGCTATCTCTTTCTGTCACACATTCGTGTGTGTGTGTGTGATTTTTTGCACTTTTAGCTTGCAGCTCAAATGTATTCGTGTGTGTGTGCGTGAGTGCGCCAAAAACAAATAAAATGTGTGCCTATGCATTACAATACATGAGAACAGCAACCCGTCCCCCTTTCTCCCCCTTGCCGAGACCAACATCCAATTAGTGGGCAGCCCCAACTGACATCAGTCAGAGCCAGTTTCGATTCTCACTCTCATTGTTCCAATGGGCCTCGCAACGTTTGCTTTTTATGGCCTCTCGATTCTGTTGCTGTTACTGTTGTTGTTTTTTTGCTGTTACTGTTATTGTTTTTGTTGTTGTTGTTGCTGTCTGCATTCGGCATTTGCCATTTTGTGTCTTGTTGTTGTATGCCGAACTCTTCGCTTACGCTTATCTGCCATTAAACGACGCTGCTGTCGCTGCGCTTTACTTTGCTCCGCTCTGCTCTGCTCTGGTTTTGCTTTAGCTTAAACATTCGTCGTTTCGATTTCGGTCGCCCGATGCCGTCGCAATTCCCGTTCCCATTCCATGTGCCCGCGCGCATCTCCCGAGTTGGAGCCCAAGGTGCAACATTGGCAACGGGCCTGGGCCTGGGCCGGGGCTTGGGCCAGCCAGACGCGGCGTGAAACAAATGGCTGGCACTGGCACTGGCACTCGCTAGCATACATACATATACAACAAACTCTCTCACTGACACACACACACACACGCGCGCACTTATATGTATGCGACGCTGCTGCTGCCGGCGCTGCTTCTGCCGCAGCCGTCGCCACCTGCCGTTTGGGGGCGCAGCATTTGTCGCCATTTATTTACACGATTAGAAATCGATTTTATGCGTTTGGATAATATTTCAAATGTATAAAAACACATACACACACAACAATAGGCATTGTGTGCGTGTGTGTATGCATTTACAGCATGTATGTATGTATGTAGGCACATAGAATGTGTGTGTGTGTCGACATTAAATTGATTTATGTCAAACTTATCGGAAAGAGGGTTGCGAAATCGATTTGTGCATATGTGTGCGTATGTGTTGTATGGCAACCGTCGCACACATGCACACACGCCCACATTAACCACTCCCCCCGCAGTCACATTAACCAACCCGAAGAACAAACAAACAAAAACCAAACTAAAAAGCTATTTACAATTAACATTGACTGCACAACTAATTAGCGCAGGCGCAAGCAGCGAACCGTTAATATGCACTAATGCTCAAGTACAATCAAAAGGCTTAAGGCTCAAACACAAACTAAGCTCCCGCTAGCCCTGCTTTACGGCACGCCTAACACTCACGCACACACACAGACACACACTAACACAAGGCTAATTGATTAATAACTCGATTCGAAAAAGCTTAGGCAAATGAAAAAAATACGTACAACTACTAGAAAACAACACAAAGGTAATGCGCACTCGTTTCCAGTCTGAGGTGGAGTGGGAGGGGGAACTGTGAGATTGGACCATAAAAGAAACGAAAAGAAAGATGGCAAAATCCAAATTCAATCCACTTGGTGGCGCTGCGTGTCTATTCGTCTGTCCGTCTAGTCTGTCCGGCATAGGCCAAATAGTATATGCCATATACCAAACAACTACAATACACCCACATTGCCAATTTATACATGCACACACACACACACAAACACAAACACACACACACATACACGTTTCGTGAGCAAATCTCAAATAAAAGCAAGCAGAGTCAACGACGCGTCACAACGTCGCTGCCGCAGCCGACGCTCCTCTGCGTTGATGGATTGTAGCCCACACTAATACACACGAGCAACACACACACACACGCATAGCTACGGCGGACAGAGAAAAATACACAATCCAGTGGAATCGTTTGGCCGGTGACTCTTTCGGCTTGTCTTGTGTTCCTTGTTCGCCCCCCGCTCCCCCTCTCTGACCTTACATGAATGCACGTGTGTGTGTGTCGTGTGCCACTGCTCATGGCGTTCAGTGTCCCCGAGACCGAAAAGAAAAAATAACAAAACAAAAAAATTACATACTCTGTACGGAACGAAACGAAATGAAATAGAAGGCAGAACTCTGCTGCTGCTTCTGCTTCTGCTGCCTGCCCGTTGCTGTTCTTCTTTTTTCTTTGGTATGTATGTATGTATGTATGTATGTATGTGTTTCTTCTTCTGTCATTCTTTTTTATTGTTTGCGACGGTTGATTTGTGCGTGTGTTAAGTTAAAATTGGCTCTCACGTTTCCTTCCACCAAGTAACCGTTCCAATCTCTCAGTTTTTGAGGTATTCGTTTTTTTATGTGCGACCCCTTCCCCTGCCGCCAGCCCACTTTTGAGAGAAAAAGGACACTGCCAGTTCAATTCCCCCTTGTGTGCCTGTGTGCTTTGTTTCGCATCATTGCAATAGTTGCCTAGCCCCCCCTCTACCCGACTCCACAAGAGACAACTTGCGACCCGGCAAAAAGTGCGTATAGGAATTGAATTTGTGCGTAACACCCCACATTTTGGGGTAAAATTTGATGAGCAATGCGGCCGGGTTGCCGTCTTGTTGAAAAAGTTTACCTGTGTCACGTAAAACGCTGGTCAAAAGCCGCTGCTGCGCCGACGGCTGCTGTTGCTTATCGCTGGCCCCTCTTTGTTGCGCACTTTCGTGTTTTGTTTGTCTGCTTGTCTCACACACATAAAGTTGGGCGATTGCGTAGCTTTTGGCCTGTACGCAATTCCCAATTGATTTTCATCGCCTTTCCCTTTTGGCAAACAATTTTATACGCTCAATTCACTTATTCTTCTTGTTTCGCGCATATATATACACACACACGCACACACACACATATACACATGCACAAACACACACGTCGCTACGGAGCAATAATTTTCGCCGTGGGCGTTTTTCTTCTGCTTTGCTTTTCGAAAATTTCTTCCCATGCGCCGCTGTCGCAAGCAACTGTCACAAATGCAGCCGCCCACAAATGCTAAATATGCAGCGTTTTGCGCAAGTTTCCACTGCACATAGTATGTATAATTTGTAAATTAAAAATAATGCTTACAGTTGCAACAAATACTTTTCGCACTTCTCACTGCCGATATTAAAACCGCGCGCGAACCGCACGACAACCGAAACGAAAATGAGCCGATGCAATGGCATAGAAAATGAAATAAAATGGAATTGGATGCGTCGGGCGTTGGACGTCGGCAGCGCTGCCCGAAAGAGCGAGAGCGAGAGCGCGAGCAGCGAGAGTATAGAGAGCGCGACTGAGCCGACTTTGAGCAAAACTGAACTTACTTGAGTATTTTTGTTGCTGTTTCCGAATTAAGTGTTGAGTTTATTTATGCGAATGAGCAAAAAACGGCGCTCAAAAGGCGCGCTCAATAACTCTCAAGACTCAATATTGTGCGTATGTATGTATAGCTGCATTTAAGCACTTTATTAAACAGAGTTAGCTGTGTGAGTGGAAACTCTTTTTGAGTGCATATGAGCATGTGTGTGTGTGTGTTTGTGTGACAATCTGTTGCCCTCTTTTAACCAAACGTAATCATAGGTAATATATGTATATACCTTATGGGGTCAGAGACGTGTCCAGGTGTTACATATTTTATGACAAAATTATAGTATCTTTAAAAGGCTCTGTCCAAAGGGCATAAAGCATAAATATGCACACTCAATATTAAAAAATAATTCCAATAAGAAAACTCACAATTGCAAAAGTTTGTTAAGAGTTTTGGTTAAAAGTCTGTTACAGCCCGATTTAACAATGCCGGAGAGGATCAACACTTAAAAGTTAAAGGTGAGCGGATGCACGGCGAAGTAGCCTTTGCTCTTGGCCACCTGCGTGGACAGCCGGAGCAGATTGTTGTCGTTGTTCACGTAGTTGCCATTGAGGATCTCCATGGCAAGGCGCAGCACATCGGCGCTGCCCTGGGTGCAGATGGCGTTGGCGGTCAGCAGCTCGTGATCGGCCAGCGGCAGGCCAATGCAGTAGGAGCGGGAGGCGCGGGCGGTGCTCGCCCACATTGCGTAGATTGCGGTGCAGATGTTGGCCAGGCGCTGCAGCTCGCTCTGGCGCTCCACAATCGCGTTGCCGTGCCGGGTGAACATTATCTCGACGGCCATGTGAAGGCGCGCCACCGAATGCTCGATGCACTGCGCGGCCGCCTCGAGCGAGGGATGCACATGCTCGGCCAGCTGCATGCGCGTCTTGGGACTCTCCAAGCTGGCCGTGCCCAGGAATTTGCCGAATATGTGTCCGGGATGGAACAACGGATTGCGCGACTTGCGCACGCCCTCATTCATCCGTTGCTATACAAAGGAAATCAAATGGGAATTAGGCCAGGGAACGACATGACTCAGCTGCTCTCTCTCTCTCTACTCACGCCGGCGTGCTGCAGCCCAGACAGCGCGATGAACATGCTCAGCGTGCTCAGGGATTCGCCCTGCGTGCACAGCTGTGCACTGTCCCGCAGCGCCAGCTCCGCCGGCTGCCCGCTGTGCAGGCTGCCGGGTCCCAGAAGGCTCAGATTCTGCGTGGAAATCGCGTACAGCTGCTGCAGTGTGTAGTACTTTGTGATGGCGCTCTCGAGCGTCACATCCTGTCCGTGGAACTCGTCCAGCAGGCCGGCCGTCAAATAGAGCATGCTCTCCATGGCATAGACGGAGCACATGCCCTGCGACAAGTTCACGCGCGTCAGCTCCAGATCTCTGCAGGGATATTAGCATTAAAATTTGTGATTCCTTTATGGGGCATAGTAGGCCCAATTATAACCAGGACTCATTGATCCCTGGCGACTCACTTGATCTGAACGCCGCACTGGGTTGTCTCCACGCTGAAGGTGGTCAGCTGGTTGAGCAGCCGCTTGGACAGTGCGATGCCCAGGAGACTGCTGCGCAGACGGGCGAAGCGCACTAGCAGCTCCGAGTGCTGGTTGCCCTCGTAGCAGATGCCCAGGATCTGCTGCTCGCTCAGCTGCACCCTGTCGAAGTGGATGCGTCGCATGGGCGCCTCGCGGCAGCCGAAGGTCGCGTGCAGCTCGCCCAGACGCACGCCCGGCTGCTGGGAATCGACCAGAAAGAATGTGGAGCCACGGCCCAAGTCGCCGGGCACATTTACGCGCTGTGTCTGTGCCAGCACGAGAAACAATTGCCGTGTGCCGGCTGGCGCCACAACCACAAATGCCTTCTCGCCAGACAGCGACCAGGTGCCCGCGGCCGAGTCGTAGGTGGCTTGTGTGCCGAAGAAGTCGTCCTCGGGCGGCGTGTACTCAAAGATGGCTTCGGTGCCTATGAGCTGGCCACTGCCCAGTGCTGGCAGGTAGCGTTGCTGCTGCTCCGGCGTGCCCAGCTCGCGCAGCATGTCCACAACGACGCGATGCGACTGCAGGCCGAGCGCCAGGCTCGTGTGTGCCGACTCCGGCTCGCTGGCCATGAGGCTGGCGCTCCAGTTGTAACCCCTGCCGTCGTAGTCTGTGGGCACGTTCAGCCCGTAGAGGCCGAGCTGTTTCAGGCTGTCCAGCGCAAGCGGCTGCTCCTCCGCAAAGTAATTCTTCAGCGGCAGCAGCGCGTTCTGCAAGCTCGCCATCTCCTCGCGCGCTATGACCTCTGGATAGCCGAGCAGCTCCTTGTCCGTAATGCCCACAAAGAAGTTCTTCACCAGCGGTTCACGTGCCGGCAGCCCCTGCTGCTCTGCCGGCGCCACCTCCTCTGGTGCTTGTGCATTGCCTCCCCGCGGCTGGGCATGGACGCTGCTGCTGCTGCTGCTGGCGGTGGTCGCTTTGCTGCCCGCTCCGCGCGCCAACAGAAATGTTCCGCTTTTGCTGTGATTCTGATTTAATAATCTGACGGCACGCGAAAACAGATTGTAGCGCATCTTGAATTAGGTAATGTAATGTGCAGCGGCAATAGAGATGGACAACCCATATTTATATTTGCCGATTAGCCGATAGTATCGAGTAGCTGGCTGCCATCGCTGTGTCGTGATTTGGTATTTAAATACAAATAACTTAATGTACGTTTTATTTGAAAATAAATTGTTGCACTCGCACACAAACATAGTGACAACGTTTTCTGATTAAAAAAGTTAGACAATTGTTTAGCATTATAGCTGCTTATTAGCATACGATACTTTCAGCGCCAGAACTGAAATCACAATGTTGCGCATCTCTAGCTGCACTCGTGCAATTAATGGGCCATCGCGACTTATCGATAATATAGCAAAGCGATTATTTTTGTAATCGTTTTTCTTAACGAATTTTTAAATTGTATTCAGTTCTGTATTAGACAACTTTTTGCCCTTAAACAAGTAACTAGACATTTGTGAAACAGAATTAATTTAAAACTTTGTATAGAATTATACTTTAAATAGACTAGGACTAAGAGATGCCCTCCGACTAGAAAATACCCTAAAGTCACCGCCAAGTTGGAGCTGCAAAGCTTCTATACAGCCCTTTACAATATTCAGGGCCTAATCATGACACACATATGTATTTATGTATACTACTTTACCTTAAAAATAAAAATATTTTGATATATATTAAATATAGATTAAAAAGTTATTTTGTCATTTGGATTAAAAACACAAAACCCTTTATTTGATTCATTTTGTATATTGGTGTTATATAATTGCTATTGACTGGGCACATTAAGCTCTCTACTTAAAACAATTGAACAAATAAAGAAAGATTTGTTTTTTTTTTAGTGTGTTGTGTATTCACTTTTGTTTATTATTATTTTTATTTTCTTCTGTTTTTCGTGTTAGTTTCACTTGTTCGTGTGTGGAACTGTTTTATTTATTTGTTTTTTTTTTTTTGTCATTTTGTTTCTTTTTGCATTATTGTTTAATTTGTATACCAGCTAGATTGAAAATTTGTTAATAGCGGTAGTTAGTTATACATAGTTTATAGTCAGGTATCAATGGAAATAAGAGTTTAGTATTAGAGTTTAACACAGACGTATGTACATACATACATACATACATATCTATAGCATATTATTGAAGTACAGTTGTGCTTGAAAGCCGCTCGATCAAACTGGCAATTGGGCCAATTGGGAATAACTGATTAGTCCCGCGCCAATTGGAAACAAACTATTTACATATATGTTTCAAGCACTTATTGCATATGTGTTAAAGCACACACAGAAGAGATGAGAACAAAAACAAACTAATTACCATGTAAATTGCATTTGTTGTAATAAACAAATAAACAAAAAAAACAAACAAACAAAATTGTTTAATTGTATTTAACTAAAGCCCTATGTTATTGAAATACCTCAACCGGCAGCTCATATCGTATCACAGGCACGCTTTCAAAAACACGCAAAACTCAGAAACAAAAAAACTAAGGGGAAACTCAAAAATAAGAGCTCGGGGAATTCAATTGAAATCTGATTGGAAAACTAGACTGAAAATCGCACACTAAACGCTAACAACAACGATCGATATGAGCTGGCCAACACACACACTCGCACACACAGACACACACATGCCAAATTCAGTTGCTGTTTTCACTTGAAATTTTCCTTTGAACACATTTAATCGATTGCATTTCTAAGCTCTACATACGCATTTATAAAGGAATATGCATAAGAAAACTTATTCGTCAGTTAAGCTGGGGGCAGGATCTAAGCTAGGAAAACTCTTTCAAAGATATGATAACTTATTCGCTGCGATTTCCCTAAAATTGTTAAAGAAATAAAGCAGGGCTTCTCCATTCTGTGAGAGACTAGATCTAGCTCAGAATTCGGTTGGGTTTCTCTCTCCTTACAGCTCGCTGATTGACTGATTGACTGATTGACCCTCGCTTGCAACTGGCTGCTGTGCTGCTAGCTCTGATTGCTCTCTGAATACATTCACATTCACATATATATTCACATTCTCACTCAGACACTCAAGTTATACACTCGCACTCGTTTCTATATACTCGTATTGCATATGATTGGTTGTAACTACATCTTAGTATTGCTATGCGGAGCTGCTGCTCCTATCCATAATAATGTGGATCCTCAGGGATTCAGTGTAAATTGAGATATTTGCTTGTTTTTCTTGTGGATGGCCCCTTCACAAAGCGAGAGAAATAGAGACAGAGAGAGAGTAGAGGCATTAATCATTAGGTTGTTGTTGTTGTTGTTGCACTTCGCAATGTTCTTTCTGCTTAGCATTAACACAATTTTCAAAAATTCAAACTAGAGGCCTTAAACTGACTTAAACAGAGTTGTGGTGGGGGGTTGGGCGGGGCAGGGCGTGGGGACAGAGAGAGAATAGAACAGCGTCTGGTCGGAAATTTGTCTCGATTCCCGTTGTTAAGCTTGTCCAGAGAACTGCCAATTTTCGATGCTCTACAGTTGATACTTGGGGCATTGCTGCCAGAGTTGCCAGCGCGCCTGCAGCTGCTTCCACAGGCGCCGCACAAAGTTGCCACCGCAGTTGCCGTTGACACATGCCACGCCCAGGGCGCTCAGCAACTACTAAATCTTGCCGGGACTCTCCTGGCGCGCACTGTACCTGGGCTCGGTCGGCATCAGCGTATCCGTCACCAGCTCATTGGGCGCCTCCACCATGCCCTTGGCGTGCGCCGCCGCTGTATCGCAGTCCGTGCGCCTTGAGATCAGCAGACGAATGTCCGTGTGCAGCGAAAGGCGGCCGGAACGCGATGTCTGGAACCTGCGATGCACAAAAATCAAAGAGTTAAACATTTCTCTAGAAATTAAAGCGAATCTAAGCTAGACAATGATTCACGAATTCCTTGCCAGCGTTAGTCAGTTTCGCTGGCTCAAATTCTGGCTTGGAATTTACAAATTTCAAATTCAAAGACAATATAAACACTTCGTTATTCATTCGTTTAGCTTTTGAAAAGCGAACAGCCAGTCAGTCGGCTGGCATGTCGTGTGAAGTGGGAAAAGCCAGACGAGAAGCCAGGCTAGAAAGTACCCATCTTCGTGTTTATATTGTCTTTGCCCGAAATACTGAAGATAAGAGACTTTATCTTAAATGTTTTATGACCACAAAAGTTCGATTATTCGAGTCTGATTTGATTATTGAAAACATTTCAATCCTATATCGACGCACAACATGAATGATATACGTTGGAATAGCTTTTCTCTCTTTGAGGAACAATTTTAACCTATCTAACGCAAGTTGAATGAGCCTTGGATGAAGTAGTTACAAGTTGGCTGGTTTTCCTGCCTTTTGCCCATTGCTAACCCATCAGCTATACTGACCTCAGGTGTATGGAGTAGCGCAGTCGCTTCATCTGCTCGGCACTGATAAAGTGGCCCAGTTTGCTGGTGGTGCTCATGGCTGTTGGGCTGCCCGGCTCCCTTTCCCGATGTGGCTGCATCATGATGCCGCCGCCGCAAGGACTGGCGCCGGGCAGCTCCTCGGCGAGGATGCGCTGACGTATAAAGGTGCGATGCAGTGGCGGCATGTCGCGCATGTCGTAGGGAATGACAAACATGCGCACCACTGTGCCCATGGGATTCAGGAGCGTCGCCTGCACAGTGCCCGATCGCGGCACAAAGTAACCTTTGCGTGGCAATCGAATCTCGCACTGCAATTAGCCAAAGGGAAAAGTTATTAAATAGACCGGGCAGAACAGCAACCAGTGCTGGGAAGTATACGCACCAGGTAGGGCGTGCTGAGCGTCTCGCCGTGCAGCTCGTAGAAGTACGAGGAGGCCGGAATGGTCAGCTGTGTGGGACAGAAGCCACCTGAGGCGCCCAGCTGCAGACGAAAACCGGCCACTTCGATCTTGGGCAGCAAACGCTTCTGCAGCAGCGACTCCTCCAGGTTGCCCAGCAGCGGTCGCCCTCCGAACTGTGTCGCTAGACGCGCTCGCGTCTTGAGCGGCGAGCCCGCCGGACTGCACATGCCCGACTCGAGATCCTCGTCCGACAGCTGCTCATCGGAGCCCAGCGAGCTGCGGTCCGACCGGTCGCTCAGATGTCGCGAACGACGCTTGTAGAAGGCCGCCTGCTTGGCGAAGCGCGGCGACACCGACAGCGCATTGGGCAGCGTCGGGGCCGAGTAGGACTTCTGCACGGGCAGATTGGCCGCCTCCGGCGGTGTCAGCAGCGACTGTGACTGCGACTGCGAGTGGGCATAGCTCAGCGCTGGCGGCTCAAAGCAAAAGGCCAGCCCGCTGTCAATGGTAATGGGCGCCGAGCTGCTGCAGAAGATCGTCGTCAAATTGACCTTGGGCAGTGCCTTGCGCAGCAGCGGCGACAGCATTGGCGGCGGCGTCTCCCTGTCCAGCAAGCCGCCGCTGCAATTCAGTCGCAGCTGATTGGGCGCCTTTGTCGGCTGCCCCGTCAACGGCGGCAGCTGCTGCTGATAAAGTGGTTGCTGCTGCTGTGGCTGCGACTGCGACTGCGACTGGAACTCCTGCAGCTTGAGCGGCACATGACTGATGGGCGTCTTGAACTGCACCACAATGCGCTCATCCATGGCACAGCCACCGACATCCGTTGGCGTCTGACAGCGTTCCTGGCCAGCATTCAGTGAGCAGCGATCGATGTTCGGCGTCAGCTTGGTCGAGGCGCTCTACGGGAATGAGAATGGGAATAGATTAGTAAAGCAAGGACATATATTATGCTGAGTCTGCTTACCACTTCCACCTCCTGATCCATGCTGTTGTCGGCGCCCTCGCCCTCGTTATCCGCTCCGTGCCCGTTCGTCCCGTTCGATGGCAACTCCGCATCCTTTTTACTCGCCTTGCCAGCGCCAAAATTGTGCTGTGTCTTCTGGCGCTTGCACACCTGACATCCGCTAGTTGGCGCTGGCTTCAGCTGGTTATTGTTCTGGTTTCGACTCTGGCCCTGTTGCACTATTCCAGCTTTGAGATCGTTAGACGCTGCTGCTGCTGCTCCTGCTGCTGCCGCGGCTGCTGCTGCTTTTGGTGTGGGCTTTCGGTTCTTTGGCGTGCGCTGTATGGCCTGGAGCAGCAGCTCGGCCTTGTTGCGCGGTGTGCCCACAATGAGATCGGAGCTGCTGAGGCTGCAGCTGGACGAGTCCTCCATTTCCGAGGCGCTTGTGTCGTCGCCGTCGTCATTATCATCGTGCCCAGTCTTCGGCTCGGCATCGTCGGCGCTGCAATTGAGGCAGAGCAGGGTCTTCTCGCTGCCGCACTGTTGGCAGCTGCTCAGCGAGGTCTGTGTGCCCGTCGAGATCATCGCGATGCGACGCGGCGCCGTCAGCGTCAGGACCATTGCCTGCGTTTGCGTCTCCTCGCTGCCCTCGTCCATGGGTTCCATGTGCTCCAACTGATCTGAGGGCTTGCGTTCGCGCTTCTTGTCCCGGCGCTGCATACGTTTGCGATACTTTTGCAGCTGCCTTTCCCGATGACCATCCAGATCATCTCGAGCTCCGTCCTCCTCTGCCGCCGCTCCTGCCTCAGCTTCCCGCTCCTGCTGGTGCCTAGCCCCAAACTTATCACAGCTGCTTGCCGGCGGCGTTGTGCTGATGGCAATCCGTGCGCCCAGCCCGGTTGGCGTGGCCGCGCACATGCCTCCGCCGCCTGTGGGCGTGCTGGCCGCCGGCTCGGCTCTCTGTGTGCGCGGCTTGGACACCGCAGGCGAAACGTGCGGCAAGCCGCCGTTGAAGCGCGGAAGACTCTTGACGCAGACCGCCACGCTGAAGTTCTCGGCAATGTTCACGTGCGGAAAGTTGTGCACGTTCGCCTTGGCACTGAAGCCGCCATCGTTGTGGTTGCCATTCGAGCAACTCAGGTCATGTGGCCGGATCCTGTAGAAGATGTTGAGACGCGGCCGTCGCATCCCAGCCGCAGCCGAGCTCGTCGAGGCACTGTGCCCGGCCAGATCTCCGGCCGTGCTGCTGCTGCCGCTGCCGTTGGCAAAGATGACGCGCCCGCTGTCATACACCGAGGGATCGCACTTGCGCAGCAGATCGCACCAGGCCACGATCTGTGAAAAGTAAAGCTGGCTGCGAATCGCACTGCACAGCGACGGCAGCGTCATCGTCGGCGGCGGCACTCTGCGGGATTGGCAAACAAAAAAAAGTTGTGCATTAGCAAGAGTCGCAAGTTATGGAAATCAAATGAAACCGAATTTAACAATGCTTTGATCTCTAAACACATCAAGAGCGCCGCGAAGTCCAGGACTGGGACTAGGATTGGGATTTGGAATTGGGATTGCAGCTAAAGTTTTTATCATCCTCGCGAGACTCGACTTCAAATCTCTATTGTGATATTTCTACACAATCGACATATGCCAAACGTGTACTATATATATGACATGCATTTACCATATATATATTTAAAAAAGTTCGATCTGACTAACTGATAGATTGTCTGATTAACGGACTGCTTGATAATTAATAATCAATTAAGTAATTTGTGTTAATGGGGTAGATTTTTCGGCTCGAAACTCATTTTGAACACTTTTAATAGATATTTTCAGATATTTGAAACAAGATTAGCACACACGGAAATACCTTGGCTAAGTGTTAAAGTAGGACGATAAAATTTTAGTTGCGGGTGAAGTAATAATGTCTAGAAACTAGAGATAGATAGATAGAAACTAGATAGAACTCGGCTTATGCAAAGTTGGATAGGCAAGAAATAAAAGTGCTTTCCATTAGAAAGTGCTCGACTTGTAGATATGTTTTACTCCTGCCTGATTCCTTACAGACTTCCGTGAAGATTTGTCACAGAATCACAAATGACTAATAAATCTAAACTGAGCTTATTTTGCGTGGCATCTAAGGGAACCCCTCTAACTTTGAAAGTATCCGACGCGACTCTTGATGCTGGTCAACAAAATATGTATAAATACTTTTTTGGATCGGAAATGCGTCCATCTGTGTTTGATTGGAGTGCGGATCTGCGCGATAAGCTCCACATGGATGCATGGAACTGATGAGTGCTTAAATGTGGCATTGATTCAGATTCAGGCAGTTCGGAGCGCTGCATCGTAAAGTTGTCATGGATTGTTTGTTGTTAAGGATTCTTTGAAAATTGAGTTATTGCATGAAATAACTGTAGTTCGTATGGATTTGTATCTTTACAAATGCGATCTGCGATTTTGAAGATCGTTCAAATATGAACTACAGCCCAATATGAGTACAGAAATGTGTTGATCGGCGTCACACTTACTTCTCCTTGCCGCTGATGATCCACTGCTCCAGCAGAATCTTGTGGCCGGCGGGGCCCAGATACACCTCGATGCAGACGGGCTCCCGGCGCGCCAGAATGGCCTCCATCTTCATGCAATGGGCACGCCAGCGGGAACACTGCAAGGACGAAATAACAAATAAGATAATTGCATATGGGAGATGGGTCTATGGATTACTCACGGTTATATTTACGTAAGACATATCACAGAAATGCTCCTCAGCGTCGGCAGACTCGCCCTTGGCGAGGCCCATCTTTCTGAGGAACTGATCACAGTGTGGCCCGTGTTTGGGCCGCGTGGTGCAGCTGGAGCTGGTTCCGTTTCCGCATCCGGCTCCAGCTGCGTTGTTGCTGGCAGTGGCTGTTGATGTGGCTGCTGCACCTCCTAATCCTACTCCTACTCCTCCTCCAACTGCTACTCCTCCTCCTCCTCCCACACCGTATCCTCCTCCACCCCCTGGTGAACCACTGCCGCCAGGCATTGTCCGGCTGCAGTTATAGTCCAACAGACTGGCGGCACTCACAGTTGTTGGTGTTGTTGTCGGCGAGCCAAAGCCGAGGGCCAGGCTCAGGGGTCGCGTCTCGGTGGTCACAGCGGGTCCGCCGCGCAGACAGGTCGTGGCTAGCGATTGCAGCGAGTGCAAAATATTATCAGAGCCGGAGCCGGGTGAACTGGCAGCACTCGAGTTATTTGTAGCTAGCTGCTCTCCAGCTGCTCCCCCTACTCCTCCTCCTCCCCCGCCACCTCCGCCAGCACGATTCAACATGACGCGACGCACAATCTCAAAATCGCCCCGATCCGCATTCAGCTCATTAATGGCCAGTGCCACAAGCTCCGGCTCGGCACTCATACTCTGCGCCGCCGGCGAGACCTGCCGCAGCTGGCAGAGCTTCTGCGTCCAACGTTGATGCGTGGCACTGCTGCTGCTGCTTGCGCTGGCACTGGCACCATAACCATATCCCTGTCCCTGACCATGACCATAGGCGAGCCCGTATCCGTGAGCATGGGTATAGGCGGAACGGGGCGTGCCACTAGCCATGGCTGCATAGGGATTCGTTGTAATGTTGATGGCTGCCCGCGATGTGGAGGGGCGTGGCGAGAGGCGACCACTGCTAGTCGCTGGCGTCACCTGTTGCTGTCGCTGCTGCTGCTGCACTTGGTACTCATCATCGGATATGGGCCTGCCCTCCAGTATGAGCGAGGCCAGGCCCAGCACAATCGAGTTGTAGTTGCTCTGCTGCGCTGCCGCCGTCGATGCAGCTACTGCTGCTGCTGCTGCAGTGCCGCCAACAGCAGCTGCTCCATTCTGTGCCAAGCCAGCGGCTGGCGGCGAATTGGTGACGCTTGTGGGTATCATGTGCTCCTCCCTCTGCTGTCCTCTCAACTGAATTCTCCCGGCGTATACTTCTGCTACTGATCCTCTTCCCCTTCTTTTAGATGTGGTTGTCGTCCTCTCGCACCTGCACCAGAAGTACACTGCAGAAGAAGAAGAAACATGTGTGTGATTAGCGATGGAATTGAATCTTATGGCGTGCAGCCTAAATTAAGAGTTTGTTCTTTGGTTCCCCAAGGTCGTGGGGCCATATGTCTCCTCTCAAGAGGCGCAAGGTATGCTCCCATTTAGAGACGATATTTTAAAGTCTTTTTTGTATGAATGTGTATCTATGTGCACACATATCTATGTACAACAAGAAATATAACACGAAATGGCATTGGGTGAATGCAGCGTGAATGTCACCAACTATAAACTGGGTCACCTGAGGCACCCTGTATGTCAAATTGAATTATGCTGTGAAGGTCCTCAGCATATACGTATGTACATTCATATGTGCACACATTTTACATAAGCCAATGGAATTTACTTTGGCCCAGATCCTGCATTCTACAGACGCTCTCTTGGCTCTTGGCGGCGACACACTAACACGGCCTCAATGTGGCCCCCAAAAAAGCAGGCAACCAGGTCGTTACTTAATCAGGCAGCTGTTGCCATGTCACAGCACAGAACAACAGAGTGTGAGGCGGCAGAGAGGCAGCGGAAGGGGGCCAATGCATTTGTGAATGCAGCTTTAGCAACACATGTTGCTAACGCTATGACGTCATTTGGCACTAGAAGTCAGGCTTAGCGTGCAACATGCAGTTTTTTTCTCTAATAAAAAATTTGCAACGTTTCGAAGGTCAAGCATCAGCGGAGGGGGGCCACTAAAAAAGTGCTCAAGTCGCGCTTGGCAACAATTCTCATGCACACAGCGAAAACAGCTGTTCGTATTTGTGTTTTATTTTTTTTTTTTTTTTTTTGTTTAGGCATGTGTTGCCCAACGCTGGCAACATGTTGCCAAAACCAACACAAATGTCAGAGAGCACAAACGCGCCCTCTCTTTCGCGCTCGCATTCTCTGTCTGTCTCAGTCAACTGGTAAACATGTTTGTCTTTACTCTTGCTTTTGTTTTTTGCGTTTCTTCTTGACCTGCATACACAATATATAACTAGCGCGCGAGACGAAACCTATGTGTATTGGTGTATAAACATATACACAAAGAGAGAGGAAGAGAGGTGAGTATATGCCGAGTATGTGAGTGTGTGAGTGTATATGTGCGAGCGCTATTAGAAAACATATGATTTTTGTGTTGGCTGCTCACAATCAGTTGGCAATGTTTGCTCACACGTATTTGAGCGTGCATGTGAGCGTAAGTAGTTTTGTTTATGGTCGCTCGCGCACATTTACATACATACATATACACTTGGCCCACAATAGACACGCATTCACATATACACACAGCAACAACAACTACCCGTACGAAAATGAGGGCAAGCGAATGGAACGTAACAGTCCAAACAGCAATAACCGCAACAGTAGCAGCCGTGGAGTTTAATAATATTTGATTACATTATCGCTGTTTCGCTTTTATTTTCCTTTTTTTTTTTTTTTTTTGTATAAATTATGTTTGCGTTTATTTATTTACTTTATGTACAATAAATATGTATGCATATATAATAAATGAGTACCTATGTGATTGGGCACCAGGAAAACGGCAAGATATAAATCATTTCAAGATATGACGCAGTTGAAATGCTCTACAAATTGTAGCGTAACGTAACAAAATTGAACGTGGCAGTTTGTAAAGGGAAGCATGGCTGACTGGTAAAGAGAGTGGGAGAGAGAGGAAGAGAGGAAGAGAGTGTGCTGTGCTAGCTGAGTACAAGTGTTAACTGAACGGTATTTTGGCAGACCCGCAACATACTTGATCAATTGCACTTTTTGTTTTCATTGTGAACTAATTAAATTTCGCTTTGGTCGCCGTCCTTGGCATGCTTTTGATTTTGCAATAATCGTGCGAGTGTGTGTGTGTGTGTGTCAATGTACACATGCATGTGTGTGTGTTTCTCTATGTGTGTTCGTTAGTTTTGCTGAGTGCGTTCTGCTTATTCATTGCACATTTTTTGAGGCCTGTTGCAATATTTGCATTTATGTATTTGATTGAGATGTGTGTGTGTGTGTGTGTGTGTGTGCCGTTATGCAAATTGCGGAAAGGAAGAAAACAAAACAAAACAAAGAGTTGTGGCAACAGTGAAAGGTAAACTATGTACACATGCATACACATACATTAATGCTAGCTAATGTCGCCGCTAGATGGCGCTGCAGCCAACTGCCAACAAAAACCAGTTCACAATTGTATATTTGAAAAGCAAAAAGTGTTGCAACTTTGAAAAACAAGTTCCGACGCTGTCGTCGCCTTTCGCTTAGCTGCTGCGCCCCTCCCCCCTCGCGCTGCTTCCTTTGCATTTGGCTGCCATTTGATTATGAAATGCGCCAAAGGCAACGGATGGACCGAACCGCTGCTGACGTCGGCGAGTGCAGCGAAAAGCGCCAACGATATGGAAAAGTTTTCAAGCATGTCATCCATTTAGTCTGTTTAGTCACCCCGCCAAATGCGTCATGACATCTATACACACACACACACACACACACATACATATGTATGCATGCATGTACATACAGCTATAAATTTAACAGGTATTTTTATACATGCACATATTCAAGAACTCTTGCATTTAATTGTCACTTCATTTTGCAAAAATGTGTCATATAAGGCGGAAGTGTCTCACAAACGACAACGACGCATCGCAACGTAATTAAGACAAGTCGGACGGCCATATATCGCGTGATATATCACACAATGTATGTGCACATACAGACATACATACATGCATGCATGCATATGCATACAGATATTTTCACTCATATTGAATGCCATTTTACACGCGTTGGCCAATAATTACACAGGCATGTGCATGCATGTACACTCATACACACACACACAGACATATTTATGTACCGCGCGCAGATGACTTTGATTAGACAATAGATCTTTTCAAATCGCTGTTGACCTCGTTGTCGACCTTACAAAGTACCCATCTATCTATATATCTATCTAACTATCTATGTATCTATGTACATATACATATGTATGTATGTATCTATGGGGGTGGGGGTACACGTGGAGCCACAGCCCTCTTTGCCGCCTTTTGGCGTTTCACAGCTGAGCTGAGACCGTTGCGTTTCAGTGGGCTAGTCAAAGGGGCGCACCTACGGGTATGAGCTCGCTTTGAAGTGCAATACATAAACAACATCTATGTACATATACACACATACACACACACACATGCATGTGAACATATCATAGGCAAGACAGCGACTCAAGGTTTTCAAATCAACAAATAAAAAAAAAGCAAAGAAAACTTAAACATGTAAATGGGCATGATCGACTAATAGTTGCCACGCAAAAGTCATTAATTAAAAAGCTGTTTTTTATTTTTTAATATATTTTCGCAGAACTACAGCTGTTATCTGTTCGTCTAATTGTTATTTGTCGCGTTTCTATAGATAATTGTCTCTACTAATTGCAATGACAATTCAACATTTCATTTTAACTAAATTCAAGCATACAACTGCATTCAATATATAAAATCAGCATCACTTACCTTTTGTAACTTTGTTAAAATTCCATTATTTTTGCTTTGTGGGCTGCAATTAGAATGGGAGAATAAATGTGTGTTAATTAATTGCAGGTATCGAAAGCTACAGACATATATTGCTGAATAAACATATACACTTGCACATTATGTGGCATTGTTCAGATAGCGCGCTATAATCTGTGCCCATTGAATGGGGAATTAAATCATTTTGGTAGCTAAGCACAAATGTTAGAGATTGCCACACTGAGACACCCTGTTTCTTACACAATGCTTAGCAAAGAGTTACACGGTTTCGCGCTCTCTCTTACACAATTACTCTCCTTTGCACACACACGCACGCACACATGCAGAGCGTCGCTCACATGTGCGCAGTAAATGGAAAAAGCAAAAACAAAACCACACGATAAATTGTAAACAAATACAAGGCAGCAGCAGCAGCAGCAGCAGCGGCAGAGGCAGCGGCAGCGGCAGCGGTTGCGTTTACTTTTGCTCTTGCTTCGGCTCTTCCTCTTTGTCTGTAACGTGAGCACGTGAGTACATCTCGCTTCAACGAATGGAAGGGGGCAGTCTCCAGGAGAGAGGTGAGCAGTGACAGGACAACAAGACGCGATGACTTACACGCGTGTGTGTGTGTGAGTGAGTGCTTGTGTGCATGTGTGTTGACGGCAGCAGTGCGTTTTATTTTTAGCCAAAAGTACAAAATGCTGCCGCTTTGCAAATTGAGAGAAAACGCACATTCACATTCAGAACTTTGAGTTGACGCAACGTGTCGAGGAGCAGGAGGAGCAAGCGGAGGAAGAGGAGCAAAAGCAAATGACCGCTCGACCGAGCCAAGTGGACGGAAAGCAAAGCAGAGCCAATGCCTCCTGCGCATTGCCCGATTTTATTTTTACTTGTTTTTCTTTTGCTTTCTTACTATATTTGATTATGGAATACCAACAACATTTTCCTTTCGTTTTTGCCATTCTGCGTCTCGCACACACACACACACACACACACATGCTCAGCTCTCTGCTCATTTACATTACAAACTGCGCACGTATAAAATTACACGCGATGCGACGCATTTTTTTTTTTTCGTTTATCGCTCTTTCTTTGGCTTTTACAGTTTTACATTGCCCCAATCAAGCGACCAAATGCATAAGGTACAAAATTGGCCCCAAACAGCAACAAAACGAAAGCAAACAAATTAAGCATATACATAATATATACTCTGTGCATGCATGTATTGGTGTGTGTGTGTGTGTGTGTGTGTGTGTGTGTGTGTGTGTGTGTGTGTGTGTGTGTGTGTGTGTATGTATAAGATAACAACAGCTGTTTGCTATCTGTTTTGTTTTGTGTTTTCATTTCGCGGCTGGCTCTCATTTGAATGTCCATTTTTGGGCATTGTCTTATCTATAAAGCACACGTATGCACATACACATATTAGGAGAAAGCTGTAATGAATCTAATTGGCATATAAAATTAAAGTGCAACTGTAAACTAAGGGGGTAACGGTTCCAATCATTGGTTCACATAATCTAGGCTTGAACCGGTTCGCGTCTAACCTTGATATTTCAGCCACTGCTCGAGACGAGAACCCGTGTATCTTTGTGTGCGTGAAGCTGGTGTTGCGCAACTGAGAGCTCTATATCTAAAGTTCTTATCAACTGACGAGTTACACAAGGCCAGTGACAGACGCTGTGCTGTGCGAGTTAACGAACAGCAGCTGCTAGCTAAAGCTCTAACTAACAACAACTGCACGACGTGGTTACGCTTGTTAACACCTGTGCCGTTACAGCTGATTGTGGCGCAAGTTGGCAGCGCCGCGCCTCAAAGTTGACAGCTTGATAAACGATCCACGTTTCATTCGTGTTTGTGTGCGTGTGTATGTGTGTGTGTGCGAGCGAGCAAGAAAATATGGACAAACGGCGACTTAACGCCACAATTAGAAAATGTGTGTCAATTATAATACAAAAACTCAAAAGCGAGTATTTTTCCTGACTTCACACACACACACACACTTAGTCTCTCAGAGAGAGAGAGAGAGAGACACACACACACTCACACATTCACAAGTAATTTGAGGGAGTGGAGCGAGCGAACGACTGAGCAAGCTAAAAGCAAGCGGGAGCGATATTTGAATTACTTTTCTGTTATTTATTTGTTATACAAGCGCAACGCCAACGCTGAAGGGGGCGTCGCATAGTCTCCCAGAGTGTATATCTGTAGGTGTGTGTGTGTGTGTGTGTGCCTGTGCGATCTGCAATTATTCAACTTTGACGCTGACTGAAAAGCTTAACCGCGTGTGTCATTATATATTATATATGTATATACATACACACACTCACACACACACACACACACACACATACATGTCTGCACATATGTGGGTGGACAAGTTTAAAAGCTTTAGCTATTACGCTGTTATTGCCGTTCTTTGCCAGTGTATTACGTCACCAACACATGCGCAACGCACAGCTGAGTGGCTACAGCGACGTCACATAGAACGCATACATACATACATACATGCGCATGTAAATCGAACAATACATACATTCAAGCACACACGCATACAAACACAGTTATACAAATACAAACCTTTATCTGAAATCTTTTAAACACACTTTTGCTGGCAATGGAAGATTTCAAAACTTTAGAATTTGCTCAATTTTGAATTCTGCTTTGCATTCTGCTTTGCAACTGTTCTTTCGGCTGGCATAATTTTAACTCTTTACTGCGGTTGTGGTTTTTTGTCGCCGTTGCTGCTGTTCTTGTTGTTGTTGTTGTTGTTGTTGTTGTTGGTAGTGCTGTCGCTGATGATGTGTTTGCTTTGTTTTAGTTCTTAGCGGCTGACAACGGCAGCAGCATCCCAAATTTGAACGTAGCATTTGAATTTTCAACGGTTTTGCGTTGCGTTTTCAACGTGAATTGAATCGAATTGAATTGAGTTAAAGGAGGACGTTCGCTTCACGCATACACGCTCACAGAAACGCAGACACGCACACACTAACAAACAAACGGCTTGGGTAACAGTCTCTCTCTGTCTCTATTTATTTTAGTGTGTCTACTCCACACGAGAACGCGAAACAAAACATAAAAGAAAACAAACGTCAGCAGGCAACTGCGAGAGTGGTAAACTTTGCACTGGGCACTTGGGCGACTGACGAAGCGCACAACAAATTATTGAAAAACTTGTTCACTGCTTAGATTTTTTTGGATATTTGGCTGTTGATTTGTTCTTGGTTTTTTTTCGTTGTATAATTTTTGTTTGTTTATTATAGGTCTCTTGCACTTTTGCTGTGCTGCGCCACCAGCTACCCAAGTTTTGCCTTGCTTCGTCAGAGCTTTTGCGTTGGTGTCTCTCGCTATTGGACCTGGGACGTTTTGATGTTGTCGCTTGCGCTGTCGCTGCTTGAATGAACGTGAGCGCTGCCAGCAACTTTCTAAAACAGCTGAGCGAGCCTCAGCCAGCCAGCCAGCCAGCCACACGACGGCAGCAGCGAAACACACGCCAGATAAATACATACATATGTATGTACAATTTGCTGCTTGCTTTGTTGCTTATATATATATATATATATATATATATATATATATATATATATGTGTGTGCCTTGCTTAAATACAAAGCGAACGTGACTTATATACTTGTATATGTGTTAGTGTGTGTGTTATGTATGGAAACTACGTCGTTCATTTATTTATGTACTCATTTATGTAGCTAGTTTTTTGGCATAGCAATATGTCGCAGACGAGACACGTTGATAGCAACACATGCATGTTGCTAAGGCTGCTGAGTCAACAATGTTGCTGCGCATGTATACAAAAATCATATGGAATTTCCACTCGGGTGAGAGTAAGAGAGCCCACAAATAAGAGGCAGAAATCCAAAACATATGCGCGACAAGTAAATAAGAAATGAGTATCTATGTGAATGCACATGTATGCATGTACATAAAAAGGCAAATTGTTGGTGGTGTTCGTGATAGCGTTTCAATAACAAAACCAAACCATGCAGACAACGCGACACACACATATACAACAAGCTGGCACATACAACGAACCCGTTTCCATATGTTTGATGGCTGTTGCTGCTGCTGCTGCTGCGCTGCTGCTGCTGCTGCTGCTGCCGCTGCTGCTGCGCTGCTTCTGTCGGGTCGTTAAGTGCTGATGTTGCTTTTGCTTTATGTACGCTTGTTTGCATGAATGTGTGCATGCATGTTTGTGTGTCTGTATGTATATGGGCAGATTCTATTTTCTCAGTATGGTAGCTTGTGCATCGGTGTGTGAGTGAGTGAGTACTTGTTGGCTCACTTGCTTTGCAAAGTAAATAAACATCGCAAAAACGCATGCGTCGCCGTCAGCGACCCAGACAACAACGGCAGCAGCAAGGTTCGTTTAATGTTTGTTTGCTTTATGATTTCTTTGCTTTCTTGCTGTGGACTGCATCAACCTCCTTATCAGTAACACCCGCACACACACCCACATACCATACATGTACATAACTTATTGTTTTTTCTCATCAGCGCGCTGATATGATTTGACTTGATGTTAATGCGATTTCTGTTCTGCACGCTGCTTTACAGAGCCATGCACACAAGTACAATCACTTGTCAGAGAGAGGGACAGAAGAGAGAGAGTGACAAAGAGAAGAAACTTTAATGACCCAAGAAGCCAAAGTCGGAGGACACACGCCACAGACGCGACAACAAAGACTCTGCAAAGAGCTCGCACAAACAAAGAAAACGCTCGACGTCTTCTCCTGTCTGGTTCTGGTCTGGCCCGCTTTCCTCCTCTCCTCCCAAGACCGTACGTACGAACACACTCACACACACACACACACACATATATATATGCATATATATATATATATATATACACGTATTTATTATGTCTGTCTCCTCCTGTGCCAAAACAGGAAAGCAAAGAAATTGTTGAACCCTTGAATTCGGGATTTGTCTGCCGCACGCACACACACACACTCACACACACACTCACAAGCATGACCGCACACCTACAGAGAAAGAAGTCATAAGTTTTAATACGGAGTGTGTGCATATTGGATTTCTACCCTGCTCTCAAGTATTTTAAAGTTCCAATTGTCTCGGCTTTTCATAAAAAACTCTTTAGATATTTCGCATTGCTAATATTTTAAATATTTAATTCAAATTAACGATGCCTTATATTCTTGATATATTAAATTCGGTAATTTTTGCTATATAACGATTCTAATATATATATTTACAAATTTTGCTGTAGTATTTGAATTTGTTTTTAAATTTTTGTCAAAAGAGAGGAAAAACAGTTTCCTCTAGTCTGACCTTGTTCAAAGGTCGAATCTTCTCTGAGCTCGCAGCCAAGGGAAACATATTCTTTTCCCAAACTCGACGGAGAGGTCCGTCTTATCGAGCTCCATGGACAGATAACAAGCAAGTTTTCGACAAATATTGACTGGCTCGGGTTTTTTTCATTTTCCCATGTTACGTACTTAGTAGTACAAATAAAACGTGTTTCTACCAAAAAAAATATATATACATATATATATGAGAAAGAAAAAACTCCGAGCGTAGTACAGGCAACTGTCCGTTCCACGAAATCGTTTTCTAAAATTTTCCATGCTACTTAGGCCAATCACAAGAACAACAAAACCCAACGGTTAAGAAGGTAGCTGCTGGGCGAAAAGGTGCGTCGCATATCTCACAGATGACGAAAAGTGGACAGAGCCCCGACGAAATCGGTCGAGGGACAGCAAAAGAAAGATTAAGATGAGGTCACGCGAACCTCAGACTCGCGACTGGAACCGTTCATTCCACTTACATCCAATTAAAACTCTTCGAGGCGCAACTCTCATTAAGCCGCATATGTAAAATAAATGTACTTATTGTCAAAGTGACAAGAGCATGACTATATGCATACCTCGATTAGATATATATATATATAATACATTTTAATTTATGGAAAATCTAAGTATATTATCTAACAGAACCCATTTCAGCTATTGCGAATGGTATGTGAATGTATTTTTGCCTATTCATATATTAAATATACAACATTTAACATACAATTTTTTTTTTAGAAAATTCTTTAGTTATGTATACATTTTATATTTGCGGGCTGATTATTTATGAAGTATTGTATACTCTGTAGTTTATTTAATGTTATAATGAATATATCTACCATTTAGTAACTATTTCCATAGATAACATTCATATCCTTCAAGCAGACTGTGGGCTTCTTTATTATATAGAAATCTACCATATTACCATCCACATCTACATATATACACATATACATATACATATACATATACATATACATATACATACACATATACATATACATATACATATGCATGTACATATACATATACATATACATATGCATGTACATATACATATATGTACATCAGCAAGGCCCAGTGTGCCGTTGGTCAACGGTATTACATTGGGAGACATCAGAAGTGTCTCCACACACACCATTGTATACTTATCCAAAAGTTTTTATTTTGCCTTAAGCAAGTTAATTGCTTATTTTCCACTAACATTATTGGGCACACATTGTTTTGGTGTCGTTTCAGTGTGTGTGCGCATGTGGGGGGCCATGTCAAAAATGTTGCTGGCTTGCGCTCTCGTTTCTGTTTTCGCTCTTGTTCTATCTCTCTCTCCTTCTCGCTCTCTCTCTCACAGCTGCTGCTGTTGATGAGTGCTGAGGCGTAAGAGGCAGATAAGTGTTGATAAAAGGGCAGCGCTTCTTTCAGTGTGTGTGTGTGTGTGTGTGTGTGTGTGTGTGTGTGAGTGTTCATTGCTTTGCATGTGTGCATATGTTTGTATGTGCGCAGTTGTTTTTATTAATTGCTGCGATCAGCTGTTTTGACAATCAAACGGTTAAAAGCCTTACGAAAGCGAAGATACAATAAACAATAATAAAACTAACAGCAGACGACATATTTAAATGTTTATGAACATATTAGTTTAACAGTTTAACTATGTCACTATCAGGAGAGTCGAGCTACTTTGTGTGTATATGTGTGTGTGGGTGCCTTATTTACCATAAGTTATAAATTATAGAGCGCTTACTTTTGTTATGGTCCGCACGTTGCTATAAATGTGAAATTGTATAGAACGCAATTGTTGAAATTGTTGTCGATTGCATGTGTATGCGTGTGTAAGTGTGTGCTGTCTGTAAATAGGTGTGCATGTGTGTGCATGCGTGTGTGTGTGTGCCTGTGTGTGTTCTGCGACCATTGGACTGACGCTTGAGATTGATTGTGAGCAAATATAGACGCTCGGCAGACGATTGTTATACAAGGGACGTATGTATGTACATATGTAACTGTGTAAATATGCTTGTATGTAACTACAAATATGGTAACTATATCAGACAGTTACATACTTACACGCGGACATGTGCGATGTATACTTATGGGGATCGCTCCCCACCCGCCCACCTAGCTAATGCGCAGAAATTTCCTCAATTTTCCTCTACAATGACTTTGCATTAAAGGCTTGATATGATATTGTATTGCGATGTTGATAAGATTCTCGTATTATTCTATTCACACATTAATTTGGCACCAACAGCTGCCAAAGCTCTGGCAGAGTGCAACGAGCATGAGGGGGACGAGGCGCAGAGTTGCCTCCCTGTAAATGGTTTTTATAATCTACTGCGCAAAATCTCTTAATAAATTGTTCAGGGTCGTTTTTGTTACAACAATAATCTTATTTCTGTTCTTTATGCCAAATTGATATTTAAATTCTAACTTGAAGTTAGCATACAAATTCTAATAAGAATTTTCTTTGCAATATTCATAGATGATCATAACACGTAATACGAGGGTCTGGATCGGATGATTGTACAACGAATTGGACTATATAAATATCCACATGCATGTATTTGCACCCATATATGCCACTTTGTACATATGTATGCATGTGTGTGTGTATGTTCCAAATGCGGGCAGTGAGTCACTCGAATATGAGCACAAAAAAAGAAAGAAAACTAGCCAAATAGAAGAGTATGGGCAGAAAAAAAAACATTGCCTCCGAAAATATCACGTAAAATTGAATTTTGATAGCCACGAGTCGAGTTCAAGAAGCAGAAATCATCTCATCTCTTCTCATGCGATGACTCCATGCCGTTTAAATTTGTAGACACAACAAAAATAAATCTACACACATGCATACAAACATGTGTATGTATGTATGTTCATATCTAAACAAATTGTTTTGTGCTAACGTGTTTTGGAGAAATTGTGTGCATGCTAGTATGTGTGTGTGTGTGTGTGTGTGTAGAAATGAAACGCAAATTCCGTCAAAGCAGTGCATACGAATATCAATCAAAGCGAAACCGTCCAAGTCTGTCAGCCCCCCCCCCCCCCCCCCCCCCTTTGCCAGCACCAAATGAATTAGATGAGAACGTAGCGGAGGGCAACAACAAGGAACCATTGTTGTAACTGTTATTGAAGGGTGCCACGAGACATCACCATACAAATTCACCTCCCCCCCATTACACTGTCCACCACACCCCTCGCACACAACTCTCTTCCTCTGGCAGCAATATAACATAAACTGGCGTCCATCAGCTGTCTACATTTTGGTGGGTTCAATGGCTCTCTGGCAACGCTTAAATGTTACGCTCTTTATTTTCTTATTTTCTTTTTTTTTTGTTTTTTGTTTTTTGCGCACACGTTGTCCAAAGTCATTCAACCCAAAAACCAAATAACGTAAAATAAAACGCAAAAGGAGGCGAGCGACGGCTGCGACAGCAACGGAACGGGAAGCAGAAGCGGCGGCGGGGTCACTGTGCGCGCTCTCACTCGCACTCTCCCTCTTACTCCCTGTTAGCTTAGCGTCCGTTAAACAACGACAACAACAACAACAACAACAAGTAGCAATGGGGTAAAATTTGAAAATATTGCGTAGCGTGGGTCTCCAAAATGAAGGCGATGCTTCTGAAAGCTGCTGCCGTCGGTCAGTGTGACCACCCACCTAAAAAGCAAAAGCAACTCAAATAGTTGAAGCAACTTGGTGCACACGACCTCAGGATGTGCTTCATTGAAACTTATTTAGAGCACTGAGCAAATTACAGATCAACTCGAACAGAGACGGCAACACTTCACTTCGCATGTGTAGGTTTTTACATGTATATGTCATGTAAGTAGATGTGGGTGGAACTATGCTTAACAGTCTGTTAATTTCAATGGCTGTTAATCAGAGTGCATACATCTATTCTCTTTTCCGCATTTCATTTTTATCAACTAACAGGAGTCTGAACTGTGCTCAGACCTTCTCCACCCCCATTTCGACTGCTAGAAATCACCAAAAAAGCCGCACGGGCGGCACTGGACTGTCTGACAGCATTTGATAAGCTAGTCCACTGTACGGTTTATTTTCCGTTATCTGGCCCGCAGGCCCATATAAAACGTATCAGCTTTGATAATTTGTGACTCAGGGCTTAGGACAAATACAAAATGAAAAAAAAACAACCAAAATCAACAATCTTCAACGACTACGCAATACCCTGTTCAAGAAACACACCGATTATTTATAAGAAATTAAAGAATTCGAATTAACTTCATAATTCTTTTCCAAGTACACTTTACGATATCTTTAATTAAAAAAGCTTTCTTTTAATTTCACCCCAGGATGTTAATGAGTGCTATATGATTAAGTTGTTGGTTTTTAAAAGCGTATTCGAAACTTTAATTTAATTACATGTTTCCATCGATTTTTTAGAGATATGTCAAGTAGATTAAGCCCACATCGTAAGCATTATGTACACACCAAATATAACCCTCTGAATATTCACTTTAACATATGCATAACAGTTTTTTCGACGTACAACCCTGTTTACAGAGATCTTGATTATGACGGCAAATATTACCCAACTAGCATTTTTGAATAGAGGGCATGTTGTTGACCTTAACGATATGATTTGCTTTTTGTTATATATGCATATGTATATATATGTACAAGTTAGTACATTTTGCCTGATAGGTTTCACTTTTTTTGAAACAAACAATATTTACACGCTGTTTGATCAAATTTACTTCATACTGGATTTACGCAATATAAAGGTGTGCAAAGGTATGCAAACTAAATAGATGAGTTGGAAAGGGTAAATAATAAGCGATAAGCAAGTGACAAATATCGCAGTAGGGCATTTTATAAGATTAACTTAATTAGATAAAGACATTAAATTACAAACATAACAATTCAAAAACACCTCATCTGACTTTATCTACTACGAATTCCTATGAACAAAATGCACGTGTCTTTTTCAAGTACTAAAAAGCTTCAATCGCGATTAATTAATTGGTCAAATCTCAATTAGATAACTGTTAATTGTCAATTCACGGGCTTACAAATTCGATTCAAACTTCTAAGCCCCATTGAGCTGTTAACTCAGCAGTTACATGCGCTCTCCCTCTATCTTTAATGATCTTTTGGGTGTTGTACCGTTCGTATATATGTATGTATGTATGTACGTTTGTCAATCACCTGCAGTATTAAATCAATATATGTATGTATGTATGCACATGCATACAAGCACACTCGCAGTTCTTGTGTAGAGCATTTTTCTTTGTTGTCTGCCCGCTCAAAAGGAAATAAAATAAAGCTCCAAAACGCAAACGAATAAAGTCAAGGATACACAGCGAGAGCGCGTTAACAGTTTCTTTGTCTGAGCGCCGCTGACGGCAGAGAACAAGGCTACCCAACAAAGACAGCAACCAGAAGAAAAAAACCCCAGCAAAGCAAGCGACGGCGACGGCGACGTCGACGTCGAGACTCACACAGCTGATTGAGACGGCGACAACAAAAGCAAGCGTGTGCGCTGCAGCGGGGGCGGGTGAATTTGGATTTGGATGGAAAACGGCGGGGCTGCTGTCAACAAAAAAAAAACAACAATCAAATGAGACGCAGCGAGACGTGAATTGAAATCATTTACCTCTTGTCCATATAAAGAGTAGCCCCTATATACTATGTATATCTATAAACATACTTGTATGTAAATACGTATGTACATGTAGGAGTAGGTACATACATCCGTACATATGTAAGTGAAGCGTTGCTATGCGATGTACATACATAAGTACGCACGTTCAGAGCACAGAAACAAGTTTTAAGCTGAACAACGCAATCTTCAAAGTTCTCTTGTGAAATTCGAATTCTAACTGCCATAAATTTCGCTCATATCCAAATGCAAATGTATGTGTGTATGCATATGTATACATGTACATATTCAAAGTAATTAATTGGTATTGGTTGCATTTATAATATATTTATTGTATGTATGTTAGTAGGTATACACTTTCATACGTACATATGGAGATGAACACACATACATACATGTATGCACATATGTATGTGTATGCGAATCCGTACGTTATTTTGCACAAGGCGCAAACCCAAGTGAAATGTGCAATCAAAATGGCCGACTTACCGTTTAACAAACGAATAAATAGAAGGGCAAAGAACTTGCAAGGTTGCCACAGCTATTCAATTATTATTGTTGCTGTTAACCAATCAATTTGTTGCTTTAATTAGACATTATTGCAGTTCAGTTGGGGTTTCACATAATAAATATTGATTTGCGTTGATTTGCTTCAGATCCGTTGCTGCTCCTGCTTCCGATTGCGACTGTTGTTATTTGCCTTCACTCCCTATGCACTCACACACTCACATACGCACACATACAGCGACGCCGACGCTGCTGCTGTCGCTCAGCTGTGCTTTGTTGCTGCTAATGCCGCTAATGCTGCCCCCGCGCCAGCTCACAGCCGACAACGGCAAATTTTCGCACATCGATTATTTGGCTCCGTTTTGAACATTATCATAGCATGCAACTTGGATCGAATTAATATTTATTGCACGCACACACAAACAGGTGCACAAGTCAACAAAGAGCGCTCTTTACATAATATGAAATGGACAGAGGCGAGGCCCAAGCAGCAGGCGTCGTTTTTTTTTCTTACTGCATTGCACATTCTGTTTCTCGCATTTTGCTTTCTGCTTTCCTTGAACTTATTATAGCGTATACATAATGCATACATACATGTGTATGTAAGTATGTAACTGTAAACGCAAGCAGCACTGCAAGTTTATTGGCAAACAAAACGGAAACCGAAAAATAAAAAAAAAATAAAAACGGCAATTGTTTTCTTTATTATGCACTTGTCGCCCGCACTTTTGTTGCACTATTCTTTTATCAACCCTACTCTTCTACTTCACTTTGTTGTCTTTTTTTGGGAAAATTGATCGTTGCTGCTAAAGCGAATGCCACAACAAATTGAACCGCAACCGCTGCTGCAAGCCACGAAAACCAATTTCGCTGCAACAACAACACTTTCACCGCCGTTTGGAGCGCATTTGGCTGCTGCTCTGTGCATAATTACACGCGCACATTCACACACACACTCAAATATAACTGAAAATACAGATTGTTTATAAATTCCACATAATTGTTTATTATTTCGATATGCCTTCGTCTACCGCATACTAATACAAGTACAAACCGATACAAATCGAAATGTATTTACAACCTTAGAGCGATGACGGCGAAAAATGTGGTGGCTGAACGATAGACAGATAGCAAAGAAAACAGTGTTGTCCCATTATATAATATAAATCTGCAGCTGATTGGGAATCACTGAAAAGGGCGCCTTTTTGAAAATTGTGTAAAGATATGTTTCGGTTTGAAATTTCCGGACCAAATTATCTTCTATTTTGAAATGTAATGTCAATTTACTTGCAGATGCACCTTAAAAAGCTTAGCACATTTTATTTAGTAAATTAATTTCTGTTGTATTTGTATACGATCCTTAAGTTCAATAAATGAAAGTTGTTTCTTTTATAAATCTACTTATGCACTTTTTGGTTTACAATTGAAACACATAGATTACTAAGTCATTAGCTATAGATTGTTTAACTAAAACCCATCAGATAGAGCAATTATTAATATTTCAAATGCTACAATTAGTTTGAAATACAAGAACAAAATACACATACATACACATACATATTAATATTGCATTCCCACTTGGCAGCATTCCTCGAATGTTACTCTAAAGCGTTCTGATAAGATTTGTGTGTGGTGAGTATTGATGAAATTATTGACGAATTATCCGAATCATGGAAATATTTCATTTTGCTTAATGACGGGCGGGAAATAATACCTTTTCAGATTGTTCTATGTGTAATTTGATAGCCCAATTAAATTAAAATAGTTTCTGCGCACAATGAGCAATGGAACAGTTTGCGGGGATTTCTAATAAGAAACCACGCGTTCACCATGTACTCCAATTGGTAATATTCCAATGGGTAATCGTTTGCAATTGTGCGCGGAATTTATATGAAAATTTGCGTTTTTGTACCCGTTTTGTGTGGATTACATTTACAAAATAGACAATTATACGTGTGTATATTATATAATTAAATATATATATATATTTTTCTCATAATGTATATATATAGATTTATTTATCATGTGTTTTATGTACTAAGTATACATATATATTGTATGAGAGATTTGTGTTTTAGAAACGTGGATCCATCTGTTTGTTTGTTTTGTTTGTGTGTAAAAGACATGCTTGCACTTGAACGGTTATTTTTATTTCCCCTTTGTTAATGTTTATTATTTGTGTTTCGATTTGTTCTGGTGTAATATACAATTTGGATTTCGTTGACATTGTGTGTGCAGCCATACATACATAATACGTACGCATGTGTGTGTGTATAAGTATAACTATAAGTATAATGCTCTAGGTTAAATATATGCTTAAATATGATTTAGCTGGCACTAAAAAAAAAACCGGAATATAGCAACAGTTATTCGGAAATAGCCTAAAGTTTTCACTGACTGCAAGATGAGTGTGTGAGTGTGTGTGTGTGGGTGAACGCTTTGTGGTTCTATCGACATGTTTAGACTTGATTAAAATCTCAGTTATATAGTAAAATATGCACTTGCTCTCACTTATTAAAATCATAATTATAGCAACAACATGCACGCTTCAAGCTGGTTGAGTACATGTATGCGTATGCGTGTGTGTGTGTGTGTTGTATATCTGTGAGCTTACCCGCAGAGAATATTACAGGGTAGATACATACATATGTATTTATGTACATACTTCAGACATGTTTGGTAGCATGGTTGATTGATTGAGAATTCGGTGAGAGATAAACACAAAATGAAACACAAACAAAAAAAGGAAATATCTAATAATACACATAATGCATACGAGAAACAAAAAGAATTAAAGGTTGTCTAGTTAACATAACAGCTTAGCATTATTAAATAAAATAATCACAATTTTACATGTTGAAGTTGAGTTTTTGAAACTCTCGCGCAAACTAAATACTAAAAGTTAGCTTGGGTACATTTAAGACTACGAATTTCGTGTT
Source organism: Drosophila novamexicana (assembly GCF_003285875.2). Taxonomy (NCBI): domain Eukaryota; kingdom Metazoa; phylum Arthropoda; class Insecta; order Diptera; family Drosophilidae; genus Drosophila; species Drosophila novamexicana. The sequence goes on along the minus strand of NW_020824765.1, from coordinate 3,821,681 downwards.
ACAATTTGCTTTGTTTTCTTTTGTTTCGTTTCGGATCCTTAATTATCGATATTAGAATCTTGCTTATACACAGCTATATTTGTGTGTGTGTGTGTGTGAGTGTGAGTGTGTGTTTGTGTTGCTGTCTTCTCGGTGCCCGCCTTCATTCAGTAGACGCTGTCAAGCAGACCGAAGGAATACAGCATCGCGATGAGGATCAGGCTTACGAGCATGGCAATCACAACGATGCACAGAGGCCAGCATCAGTCCGTGGCAGATTTGCGCATTATCCGTCTGGCAAAGCCAATGGCCGTATCTCAGAGAATCTCACAGCAGCGACAATACCGTGGCCGGTGACCTGTCGTCACGGCTGGCGGGGTCACGGGCGCAAAGTAAGCGTGCACCTTGATATTTGGTAGATGGTTCTAAAGAATAAACAAAGAGATTAGCAATTGGCGCAAGACTCCAAGTGCCACGCCCACCTTCAGCTTGCGTATGGCCGCGCGTGAGATGAGCTGGCAGTCGAAGAGCTCGATGCGCTGCAGATTGTGACAGGAAACTAAATGCTCCAGCGTGCGATCCGTTATCAGCGGACAGTTGTCCAATTCGAGCACCGATAGGCTCTCCGCCGCACAGCTGCCCGTGGTCAGATGCCGTATCCCGTCGTCCGTAATCAGCTCGCAGTGCGACAGCGTCTGAAGTGCGTGGAGCAAGCATTTAGTTGATTTGCATAACGGTCTGATCTTTTGGATGCTTACCAGCTTCTCCAGGCTGGGACAGCCGGTGGCGAGATGGGCCAGCGTTAGGTCCGTTATCTGGCTGCACTCCTCCAGGTCCATGCGTTCCAGGTACTTGCAGTTGCGGCCCAGCGCCTGAAAGCCAATGTCCGTAAAGTTGCGACAGCCGGACACCTCCAGTGTATTCAGCAGCTGATTGTGCTGGGACAGCGCCATCAGCGAGAGATCAGTTAGTTCCGCACACTTGGACACGCACAGCTTCTGCAGCTTGGGGCAGCACGCCGCCAGCTGCCGTATGGACGAGTCGCTGATGGTCTGCGACAATAATCCAAAAATCAATTATATATATTTAAATTAATAAAATGTATGTTTGTGCTGACGAACTGACTAACTGTTTGACCTGAATGAATCCACATTCCACCGCAAAGGGTGGAAAATCGGCGGAAACAGTGAATCATTGGAAATGGAAGATGGTTGTCAACGTTAGAAAACTTGTTTTATCAATTAGAGCCTACTTACAAATATCTATTCATCAATCAATATCAATATCTAATATCAAATACATTTTTTGCGAAACATTCACATCGCAGAGTGGAAATAAAATTCAAGGTCAAATGGGGAAATTTGCATCTTACCAGGGACGAGTAGTTGGGGAAAAAGGGATGCATTAAATGTAATATATATTACATTTGTAGGGAAAACATAATGTGAAAGTGTATTAACATAAGGTACGAGGGTCTAATATAATCTTTTTAGAGTTTCTTGTGTCTAGCTTATTCTCTCTTAGTCAAACAAACATACACACGCACATGACCCGTATAGGGTATTAATGGTGCCTGGGTCAAAGGGGCGTTACCTCGCAGCTGTGTAGATTTAGCACCATTAGATCGGGACAGTATTTGGCCAGGCACGTGATGGCATTGTCGTTAATCTGTTTACAACCTTTACTGCAGAACTTGCGCAGCTTGACACAACCGCGCGCCAGAGCCTCGACCCCATTTTCGGATACTAGATGGCACCAGGATACGTTGATCTCGAGCAGGTTCTGCGGGGCGATAACAAATTATTCGAATTGGCAATTGACAGCCTGAAAATTTACTCTCAACTTACCGGACAGCCATCCGATATATACTTGAGGCTATTGTCTGTTATGTTCGAGCAGGAGTCCAGGTTAATGGCCGTCAGCTTGCTGCAGTATCTGCTTATGTCTGTGATTGAGTTATCTGTGATCTTCTTGCACTCCGACAGATCCAGGTGTTCGATGTTGTGGCAGTGATTCGCTAGAGTTCTGCAAACATAATCGATCAGTTATAAGATACTTTTTGAATGCCACAAATCAATACTCATATTGTCAAAAAAATTGAAAGTCTTTTGAGCAATGCGAAATATAAATTTAAGCTGTATGGAAGTTCTCTAAATAAGTAAAAGAATTGTTAAGTTGTTAACGGGAATACCCTGTAACTAAACATGTGCGCTTTTGGCGAAGGCAGCGTTCCTTATTGCTTCCTCTTCTAGCTGATAATTAAGCATCTATATTTCTTCAAATTTTGACACCAGAGCAAAACCATTTCCAAAACTTAAATTTACAGTTACAGGGTATACAAAGTGCGAGGTAAAAAAGCTTGAAACTCTTGCGTATTAAAGTATATTGAATTATAGACAAAAACTTACTTGATGGACTGATCTCCCACCGATTGACAACCACGTAGCGAAAGCGACTTGAGGAAGCCGCCGCATCTTTGCGATATATTCTCAATTACCGGGCCCTGTCAGGTGTATATATATAATTAGTATATATTTAAGAATAATGTTAGCTGCAACTGACAAATACACACCTCAATATCACGTTGGAAATCGAACAAATTGATTTTCTGCCAGCTGGAACCGTCCAGGGCGAGCACATTCCAATATTTGCACACCTGCAATGCCAGGCAATTAATTGAGTTTTATCAAAATGGACTTATGGGACAGGTGCGGTACATACCTGAGCGCAGCGGCATAGCGAGACGACATCCAGGTAGGAGAAAACGCGCAGCAGTACCTCCTTTGGCAGTTGTTTGATTAGCTCATCGTCCAGTTCGGTGGCGCCTAGGAATGTTTGCTGCGAATGCGAAATGCGACACAATCAGCAAATGTATACGCACACACACACACACACACAAGTGCATATATATGTAAATGTATGGGTAGTGATTTTTTTAAAATAGAAACTTGATGGATTTGCTGTGCCAAAACAAAACAATTGACTCCGATCTTAATTGAGGCTGCCCCAAAAATGCTCCGAAAAACAAACAAAAAGAACAAATTAATTTATGAACAATGCTCGAGACGAAGAGAAAGAGAGAGAGAGAGCGAGAAACAGAGAGAGAGAGAGAGAAAACAACAAAGATATATGCAGGCAAGGCTGGGGCGAGGGCGAGGGCGAGGCGTGGGCAATGTACAAAATGGTGGCCTTGATGAATGACCGCTGAGAGATGCCATATCGAGTGGAAACGATAATCAAAGCCAGATTTTTTTATTTAACTGTTATTTTGTTTTTTTTTTCGTGTTTTATCTTACGGGCTCGTCCTGCTCCCCGTCGAGCTGCATTTGTATTTGTGTGCGCTGCTGCTGCGCTGCATTGCTGTTGGTGTTGGTGGCCACCGTGCGCTGGTTGCTGCTCTGCTGCTGCTCCACAACGCACACCTCGTCGGCGGCGGCTGGCGAAATCGAGGACGCGCTGGAGGACGAGTAACTGGCGCTGGCGGCGCTGCCGCTGCCACTGCCGCTGTTGGCTGCCGTTATGCTAGCGACAGGCGCAGCGCTGCCAAAGGTTGCTGTGCGCCAAATGCTGCTGCAGATGCCGCTGATTAGGTTTGTGCTGTGATTATTATTGTTATTGTTGTTCGCATAGTTGTTGTTGCTGCTCAGTTGTAAGCTCAGATTACGATTGGCATTCGCATTGTTGTTGTTCTCGCCGCCGTCGCCAAGCGAGTCCGCAGCTGACGCCGGCGTTGACGCGCTCACGCTAGTACTGTTAGTTGCCGTTGTGCTGGTGCCGCCGCTGCTGCTGAAGCTGCCGCTGATGCTGCTGCTGCCACTGGGCGGACACAGCAGCTCAATGCTGCCGGCAGTGCCTCCGCTGCCGCTGCCGACGCCGCCACCGCCACCGCCATCGTCGGCGCTGCCTCTGCCGCTGCCCACATTGGGCGCAGCGCTAATCCCACTGCGCGCAAACATCAAGCGTTGTTCGCAAGTGTGCGAGCAGGCGCACGTCAGCGTCGCTTTAGTCTTGCCTTCGCCTGCTGTGCAGTTGTTGTTTTCAGCAGCTTCAACTCTTTACAGAGAGAGAGAGAGAGACGTGTTCCGTTGTTCGCGGTCGTTTGCGTGTCTTCGTGTGAATGCACGATTAAATTATTCACAAATTGCGTATTTTGGTACGTCGCGTCACGTACCTCTCCTCTCCGCTCTTGCTTGTGATTTTTTTTTACTGCTGCTTAATAAGAAAACAAACCATAAATATATGGATAAGAGACTGCGGCGAGCTCTCTTCAAATAAGAGCGTTAATTAATTGTGAATATCGCTGTCGCTGCTAAACGCTTCTCTTATCGTGTTTTGCAACTGCACTTTTTGATTGTTTTTGTTTTAGTTGTTTTGCTTTGCACCAGGAACTTGGCTGTTAAATCGCTTTATTTTTGTCGTTTCTCTCGATTTCTGGTTTAGCTTTTGCTTTATAGCTGCTCGTGGCGCGCACGTGAGAAATAGAACAACAGAAATACATATTAAAATACATTAAAGTGTTACCCAAGGTTGACGTCGCTGCGTGACAATCCAAATGGATTTCTCTATAATGTAATATATGTATATGTATGTGCATACTGAATTCTGAATTCGCCTTCAACCGAACAGATACGGACAGGCAACAGATCTTTCGCACATAATTCAAATATGTATGCGCGCCCAACTCGCACGCTTTGCGTTGTGCCTCCGACTGAGAACCAAAACTGACGACCAGTCAATGACCATGTGACCCCCCCCCCCCCCTCACTTCTACCCCTCTTATATATGTACATATTGAAAATATATGGCATTCAGCTCAAATGAAAAATCATCAAAGCCAATTTAAAAAAGGCAATCATCGATCGTCTACAGTAAAACAAACAACAAACCAGCTGATTGGTTTCTGAACCCAGAATCCATGCCATGTCCCAAAAGATACAGTTAATTAATAACTAAGCAATGTCTTGCAACTATACATTTAAATATATGTTTAAAGAAGAAACAATAACAATAAAAATAAATCAATTCATTTATAATAAAAGAAGCTTTTCCATTTCATCAACGAGCAAATTGTGTCTTAATTAACAAATCATACACATACATACGTGCACGTGCACCACATACGTATGTGTGTATGTACATATGTACATATGTATGTAGAAAACATTTATGCATATTAAGCATCAATAAAGCTGCCAACTGTCACATTGAAGATCTAAAAACTGCTGATTGGCGGAGGAGGAGCATGCGATGAGCGACAAGGCTTTTGAATTAAATTGACATTTATTTAAATACATACATACATATGTGTATGTACATATCTATGTACGCGACATATGCTGCATGATGGCACACAGAATACGGCCTTGATATAAATAAACACACACTCTTATATGGTTCTTACCCATATGAATACAGGTATCGCCCATTTTGCGGCAAATTGAGCACAACTCTTAAAACTGTTTATGCATATGTACATATGCTTACTGAGAACGAAACCACATTTATACATATGTACATATGTGTATGTAAATGTTGCTATGCAGTTAAATGAAAAGTAAGCACAATGGAAGTGCTTCACTCAATCAGCGTTCATTTATCAACACTAGAGCTGAGCATTTAACTGTGGGAGAGACAGAGAGAGAGAGGGAGAGAGAGAGAGAGACAACAGTTATCACAGCTCGTACGAGTTCATTTCACAGCCGAATTCCTTTTTCCAAGTTCTTATTCATCTAAACTAAACTAAACTAAACTAAATAGCTTCAATTCATTTCGCTTTATTAGGTGCACACTTTTCGCTTGGCACAACGAGATGCGACGGTCACACAGATTGCAGAAAATTAGATAAGTTTTACGAGGTTGGTTTCAGAAGTACTTGAAACCACATTGATTTTAAGCTAAAGCAAGCAAACTAATAAAAATAAACTGAAGCAAATAACAATTTAAAACAAATCCATAATCAAGGACTTGTACCTAAGGTTGATTTAGATTTAGTAACTCATTTGGCTGAATTCGAACATCGCAGAAAATATCTGTACAAACTTAAAAGACTCAGGAATCGATCAATGGGATTACCAACAATTCATTTTGATACCATCCACAAAATGGTAAACGGATATTTCGCAATACAATTGGACTTTAAAAGCATGCATTTCTGTTTTCCAATCATTCGAACTGTTTTTTCTGTTTTAAATAATTACTGTACATAAAAGTAAAGCACATAAGCACTGCAACATTTGAAACTGCCCTCGCATGAGCGCATTTACATATGTCGTGCAGCTCGTGGCATATGTTTCGTGCACAAAAATGTATGTATGTATGTAATACGTGATTCCGTACATGTTAACACCTGGATTTGTTGGGCACGTATAGCTGAAGTCCATCCAAAAAACAGAAAAGCTCTACGTACAGCTGGGAGGCGTGGTGTTCAAAACCCATTGGAATTGTAAACGCAATTGAGGTGCAAAAAGCAAACGAACGGAACAGGTAGGTGCAAGAGAGATAAGGAGAAAGGTGTTGAGAGCGCGTGGGCAAGGGTGTGTGTGTGTGTGCGAGTGTGTGTGAGTGTGATCGTCTTTAAAAGTAAACAACATTTAAAATGCTCACTCTGCATACAGCACAATGTAGTTTTATTACGACCTCGACGAATGTAATGGCCAGAGCAAAAACTAAATACACTTCTGTATGCACATACATATGTATGTACATTCGAGTGCTGGCATTAGTGGGCATGTATCTATGTATATGTACACGTATGTAAGGCGCACTGGATTTATATAAGCCATGGCCAAATCAAAGAGCCCAATCCGCCAGCAAGTCAGCTGTGAGTTAACTGTTAACTCAAGTGAGACGCTCGCTGTTGCTATTGCACTGATAGCCAGCCCCTGACTGTATATACATACACATACATATGCATGTACTATATACATACATGCATACATACATACTGATGCATGTACAAGGCATATGACAGTCTTTATATGGACCCTCGAAGGCCACAAGGTCAACGAAAAGTGGGTCAGCTGTGCGCATATCTGTGCTACATACGCTCTATGTATGTATGTATGTATGTATGTATGTATGCATGTATGTGTATGCATATACCTATAAGAATTATGCGAACACACAAAAAACAATCAAAAGCGAGACGCAATAAAAACAATGAGAAAGAATAAAGCCTTATCACCATAGCCAGCTACATACATACATACACACACATACATATATACATATGTACATTACAAAAGCATAACAATTTCCCATTTGCAGCAGTCCTCGGCCAACTACCATTTGAGCGCAAAACAGACAGCGATAAAGAGCAGAGAACAGCTGACGACACAAAAAAAAAAAACACCAATCATTTTTAAGCAAAGCACGAAAAAATCAACAAAGTCAATGTAATAAACTGAAATGTGCACACACACACACACACACACACACTCACATACACACGCATACACGCACGCACATGTACACTTAGATTCAAGTTTTTTGCATGTCCAGTTAGGGAATAAAATACAAAAACAAACAATAAATATGTAAATAAAAAAAAACTGCGAGTACCATTGGTTTATTTTATTTTACTGCTAAATTTCCTTATTTTGAGCTAAGCGACGTTTTACATAGTACGCGCACTTTTCACTTTTCAGCAATAGAATCGCATAGATTTTTACGCAAATAATGTGTTTTAATGTGGCTGGCTGCACTGGAAAAACCAAATTTACACAACCAGAGTAAATGCAGACACGCGAGACAATGACAGCAGCAGCGAGCGCAACGAGGAAAGCGTCGACATGGATAACAACGGAGCGCAGAATGGTAACTGAGCGAGCGAGCAGCTGAAGCTCGAATGCGCTGCGCTCGGGCTTCGAAAATGCATGTGGGGTCACACTGACACAGACAAGTCCATGTACATGCACACATACACACATAGAGAAAGATACCGGAGAGCGCGCGCCAGTTGCGTGCGCGGGGGCGTCGTTTGGGGCGGTGCAATGCACCCGCAAAAATAACAACACGAAAGTCTCAATGAGAGCATGTATGTATGAATGAGTATGTATGCATGTGTCAGCCGAAGATAGAGCGAGAGTGAGAGAGCGCAAGCGTTTGACAACAAACAACAAAAACAAATGTCGGCATGGAACCAACTAAATTCCACTGCTGCGTTTAAAGCGCCACCAACACCAACACCAACAACACCATCAATCGCTCTATATCTACATATGCATTCACTTTTTAGCTGCATGCACAGCGCTGCCAGACAGTTGCACTTTCATGTCAGCTGTTTTCGCAATGAAAAGCCCTGCGGTCAATGTTTGCATTTATAATTATTGCTGTTAACTTGTTTTCAGCACCAGCCAGACGCAAACTAACTGTAAACGAGCACAGACACACACACACACATACATACAGTTGTTCCTAATCTATTTTAGACAGCTGAGAGCGATAGCCACAACGCAAATCAAAATCAGCCGCCCTCCCCTCGGCAATTAGCATGGGTTTGGCAACTACAGGAGAGCGAGTTACGGGCTGGGGACTGCTGCACTCAGGCTCCAATTTGGCGACTTGCGCTGACTCAAACACACTCTTACCCTAGCATATTTATTTATGTACGTTACGTCCGTTTGTATGTGTGTACGTGTGGAAGTTCTTATTTACATTGAAGACTTCAAAAGCAAGAGGTTCCCGACACTGGTCATTAGCTGGGGACAGACTGGGTGGGCACCAGCAGCAGCAGCAGCAGCAGGGTCGTCGCCAACATCAATGGCAACGGCAACGAGTTTATTGCACTTTAGCTAAAGTCACTGTTAACTTGTGTAAAAAGACAAACAGAGACACAAGTTCGGGGTTGGGTAGCAGCCACTTACACTTTTAGGAGCGGTACGGGCTTGGGAGCAACAGCTCGCAGCGCCAACAAAGGCAACATTTTGTTCTGACAAAGAACCAACTTCGCTATAAAAATATAAAGAAATCAAAAAAGGAAATACATGTGTACATCCATGTGTGTGTGCGCGCGAGTGTGTGTGTGTGAGTGCATAGCACAACTGCAACCGTATAGCGGGGGCAAGCCGAGCAAAGGGCGGCAATCTTGTTTGACTGACTGTCTGGAGTTTGGGTGTGTGTGTGAGTGAGTGCAAGTCTGCGAGTGTGTGGGTGACTGTTTTGGCTGATGCGCGCAAACAAAAGAGCAACAACTATGTGCACACACATACAACACGCACACACACACACACACACTTGAATATTTTTAAGTGAAATGGCCAATGAGAGACAAGGAAGCTGTTTATTGTTTGATTTTGGCTTTTATTGCTCTGATTGTTGTCGGCACTGCGTTTAAATTGCATTCCCAGCCAGCCCGTAAGGCAGACCAGACAAAGTAAAGGAAGCACTAGATTCTCACACTGGCTTCCAATACAAGTTGAGTCTACACCCACATGTGAATAAACAAAGTTCTGTGTTCTTTGCGTTTTATGACGAGTTTCGCGCGAATGGCGCAATATAGATATGTACATACATATCTTTCCTTGCATACAATTTGTTCATAAGTTACATCTACTTACATCGATTCGATGATTACGATGGTTCGAATTGGTCATTTTATGCGCCGCGAATTGCTGTCGTTGCCCTCTTTCTTTCTCTCTCTCTATCTGTGTGGAGATATTTTTCTTTGTTGGCCGGCCGTTACGGCGTCCCCTTCCCACGCGCACAACAGCACACGCTCTTTGGTGTCTGCTTGTGTATATGTGTGGGTAAGCAGGAAATTATGCGTCGCACTGCGGCTGCTGCCCTGCTTGTTGTTGTTGCTGCTGCTGCTGTTAATGTTGTTGTTGTTGTTATACCAATTGGTAGTTAATGCACTGGAGTTCTTTGTTCTTATGCGATATTGTTGCTGCTGCCGCTGTCGCGTCGTTATAATTATACATTATAACAATGTGAAACTGTATTTAACCCGACTGGTTCTTAATGCGTAAATAACTTTTTCCCTGTCGAGCATTTTCATTCGTATTTTTTTCGATCGTTATTTGCAGTTATTTTTATACGCATTACACTTGCTTAACGTACACAAACATACTCAACAATTATATATTCGTTTTTTATCTCTTCGAACTGCGATTTCGCTGTGCGATTGCAACATCTCAATGAAATGTTGCAATTATATTAAATGCGTTGTTCTACCACTCTTTACACGTCTCGCTCTAACTTTGTTCTGTTTATGTTTATTTTTCTTGTGAAAATTTCGAGATAGCCATAATTAACGATGAATACGATGAATCGATGCAAGTCAGCTGTGTTTTGCTTCTGCTCATCTCTATTGGCGACTTGCAATATGCGATAAGCCACTAACAGCAAGGTCAGCTGTAAAGTACCAGGCTATGTTATTTAACATCAATATAAATATACGCTAATAACTGCGATCGATTTCCAATTTACTTTGTGAAACAGTTGTTTATTCTAAATAAATATTATGCTGCAAATTGAAGGAGATAGCTTGCAATTCATGCAATCTTGATAATAATTGCATTGGCAATGTAAAGAATCGATACATCGCTGATTTATTTTGTTACATCATTAATAACTATATTTCCTATGACAAAACAAATAAATCAAATCAAATCATGTAATTTCTAAGTTATTCACTATAAAAGCTAAAGCTTCCTTGTCAAAAAATTCAATTCGAGAACTTTGTTTTAAAAAATCTTGTATAAGCGATATATCGATAAAACAAAATCAAAAGTGCGCGGCTAAAGTTAAATTGAAGAGATTCGACTTCTTTATTTTCCTACATATCAAAAATTTGTCATAGCCAATTTTAATTGTGTTGTAAATACATTTCTTAAGTTGCTGCTTATTGAAATGGTTATTTTATGACAGTTTTTCAAAAATACTTTTGGCCACAAATGAGCACTGAAATTCACCATTCACCGGCGCAACAGTGTGACCGTTTGTGAGCCCAAAATTAGTACTTTTTGGCAAGAGTATGCCGAATACTTGTTGTCTTTTCCGCCTGAACTTGGTCGCTTGGATTATTTCGTTAACAAATAAAAACATAAAATGTGGCCGGTGATAATGGCACTTTTGCGGCGCAATGCTGTTTACATTACATTGCCCGTTGCAGCCGTCGTGGGTTTTATTGGCTACAATCTTGAGAATCTTATGTCCGACAAATACACGCCATACAGTCGTGAGTGTCTTTTTAGTTCTGTACATAACATGCCGTTAATTTTACCTATTTTTATTATAGCTTCCATACAAGAGGTTCGCTCTCAGCGCCAGACTGACGAAAGCCTTATAGAAAATGCAGGCAATGTGGAAAAATTGCACTTAACGAGCTCCGTCCTGGAGCGCAATTTGTCGCCATCCCTGCAACCGAAAGCATAATTAGCTTGCGGCGTTGTTACCTAAGTTATAATGGATGTTAATTAAAATTGTAAAGTAAAAATAAAATTAGTAGCAAAAAAAATTAGCGGCCTTTTCAATGGCCACATTTGTCATCCCTTGCGGGGATCGAACCCGCGACCTTTGGATTAGAAGTCCAACGCGCTATCCTCTGCGCCAAAGGGACAGGTGGTGGACGCTTTGCCAATAACTTATACAAGCCAAGTGGAGTTTTTTCAACCAATTCTCAAGCAAAGCTCGTGCTGCGCCTGCTGGTTTCCTACAAAATAATTCAAAACTGTTCTAAGCATATAAAAAAGCTTTACAGTTGAACTGAATGCTTCTAGAACAATTCTGACTAAAGTATTTTCTTAAACGTACATGTGTACATGGCCTCGGTGGCGCAGTTGGCAGCGCGTAAGTCTCATAATCTTAAGGTCGTGAGTTCGAGCCTCACCCGGGGCATGTAATTTTTTTTGTTTCTTTCTTCGCTATTTTTATATTTATATTTATTCAGCTCGACAGTTTGAAATGATTCTAAGTTATTGCTTATATCAGAAACGCTTACATGCTTTAGCTTAAGGGGTATTTAATTATTATGAGGTCCGTCCAACCGGCATTATCTCGTGGCCTATTTTCCCATGCGCTGTATGGACCACTCCTGCTGACACAGCGGGCAGCGATTGTTCTGTTTAACCCACAAGGACATGCAGCAGTGATGAAACGAGTGATTGCACTCGCCCCAGACGACAACGCAGTCCTGGCGCCCCAGCACGTCCCGCTTGTTCTCCGCCTGGCAGCGCAGGCAGGAATCTGCAAAAGATACAAATACGTCAGCGATCGGTCGTTTAAGAATTTGAGAAATGAAATGTCAGCGTCAAATGCGACACCAATGACATTGGGCGACAATTTGAAGCCGGCTGCTGGCTGCACGGGTAACTGGATACGTGCGGATGACGTACATAGATACTCGGGCCAGTTGTAGATACAACAACAACAACAACAACAACACGTTTCAACTAAAGGCAACAACTCGCAGCTGTGGGCTGGCTTGTCAACAATTCATTAGAGAACAAATCGGGCGACTTGTTACGCAAAGTTCGCAGATATTATTTCAAATGTTACGCTGCGTTGGAAGAACAATTGAATTATGAGTAAAAATCGAGTTGATTCCCATTTCCCGTTCGCTTTGGTTTTTTTTTCTTCCAGATTTCGCAATGCAATTTGATGTGCGCGGCCTGGTCTGATCGCATTCATTCAACAGTTCGGCCAAAGTCACACACAACACACACACACACACACACACACACACACACACACACACACACACGAAAAAGTGCTATGTTTTCTTTCATTCAATATTATTAAATATGGTTAATCCAAATCAGATCTGCAGCCTGTTCGCCGCAAGGGTCACTGACATCTCCAATTGGGAACGCATCGGTTTTCACCTAAAATAAAAACATATTTTCTCAGAATTTCTGTAAATTTGCCAAGGCAATGCAAAAGCCAAGCTCAGCCGTTCAATCACAGTACTGGCGTGTGTGTGTGTGTGTGTGTGTGTGTGTGAGTGTGCGAGTGTGTGAGCTTAGGCATCACCTGAGCTACTTTGGAGTGCAGGTGTTGGTGTTGACATTTCGAAATCTGAACGCGTTAGCAAAAATTTATTAGTACTTACTGCCTACATTAAAATAAAAAAAAAAAAAAACAGAAAAAAAAACAACAACACACAGATTTGTCATAGCGTTATCGACTACATGATACTCTGTAATCCAGCTGAAAGTCCAAAGTTGGCTAATATCAAACCGGATTGAGTTTTGATTTATGCTTTACCACATTAAATAGTCCGACTTTTGCGAATAAGTTAAGCTGGATCTGAAGGAAAGCTTTTGACTGTTTGCATTTAATTATATAAATTCTGTACAATTTTGCACTAGATTAATTAAATGACTATCGCTTAGTTAGTATATTAAAACAAGCCAGCTTCTCGGCTTTTCTATAGAAAAATATCTAAGTCGAATTCAAAGTAATAATATTTACTTTAAAGTTTAAGCGAAGTCATTTTTGCATGGCTTTGCCCTTTATATGTAGAACATATCTAGGAATCCAATCAGAGACGATCGCATGAGTTCCAATTGGCTATAAGTTCCGTAATTCTTATACGATTTTATGCCATGGAAACGAACAGATCTGAATAGAAATCTGTTATACTTTGGTTTGGATCTAAGCTATTTGCTACGAAAACTGTTCGAAAATGCTACAAAACTATAATTGGAATAAACTCATGAAAAGATACATTATCCATTGGATACCCTGCGATTGTGTTTAAAGGGTATCAACGGCGTAAAAGCGTTGTCAATAAACATGTTGGCGGTTCGGGGGCATAACGTATACGCCACATTGGCTGGGCCCTTGCTGACTTGGGCAAAACAACAAAAAGAACACTTGAACAAAAACAAAAAAAAGTGATAAAAACCGTGCGGGGGAGGGGGGGGGGGGGTGGCACAAGCTGGGGCCAGCATTGAATGAGTCAAAGAAAAGACATATGTACATTATTGTTTTTGTTTGGTGTGAAAAAGCGCAACACAATTTGCATGGTTTTTGTGCTGTGGCCTGAAATTGTAAACCGACAACAGGAAATTGTTAACATTTTTTTTCATTTTTTATGAATTTCCACGAATTTCGTATGCTACGTTAACTATGAAGTCAATAGCCGATCGACCCCAAGCACGTATTAAATGCGCTTTAAATTAACTCTAAACATCTGCTCAAATGGCCATTCGATTCGGCCAGGCCCGCGCCAGTCTTGGCCCATTTCAATTGGCTGATACCCTGCCAATTACGGCGAATATTGCCAGCGACATCTTCGCTATCATGACGCTATCGGAACTGGTCTGGCCAACTCAGCTATAGCGACTGCTTCGATGCTTATCTATGGGGTTGACGATGTCTTCCAGATGTTAACGAACCTACTTTCAGACAGATAAGATAGTCTGCCACAATGTTTAAGATATGACTACATTGGTTTATTGACGAGTTAATCAAGAAAGACTTATATGTTCGGGTTAATCACGATAAAAGATTTGCACACCTATTGAAGTGCTTCTCCTAATATATATATTTGTGAAATGCATATTTAATTAATTATTTATTTATTAATTATATTTTATTGCAAATTCTATATTTTAATGTATCAATGAGGTTTTTTTTCCGATAAATTTCTATTATAGCCGATATATCATATTCCTATTTTATTTGAGAAAAAAACCTCTCGAAAAGATTTCCTTTCAAGGAATCGACTGCTAACAAAAGTAAACAAAATTGAATTTTCATTATTTTCTTTTTTGATCTTATTTTCAAAAAGTTGTGCGAAATATATCTTGAGTACATTTGAAAAATATTGTCAAAGTACGCTCCAAAAACAAAACATGGAGAGTTTTCTTTTTTATTTTCCATTATTTTCCTTTAGCTTGAATGAAAGAAGTCTTATGATAAACAACAAAATTTCGTTATACAAAATGTTGTTTATTTTTATTAAAAACAAACTCGTATGTGTTTTTTTTTTCCACCCAACTATATGTTAATTGTACGCTATTCGACATTCATTCAATATCAATTAGCAAAACTTGGATTATAATTTTGGCTGGCTAATGGACTTATAAAAGCATGCAAATGATTTGGCAGCCAAGCGAATCCGTGATGGATGTTCCTAAATCAGATGTCGAGATGCGTGCGACGTGGCTGCGAGTGCTCCAAATGCTGCTCGGACTGTGGCTGACGCTGGCGGTAAGTGGAAGCCGGATCGAACAGGAGCAACTGGACTAATGTGGACTTGCTCTAGGATGCGCGTCTGCTCAAGTTCACGAATGTCAAGTGCCTGGAGCTGCCGACAAATGCGGGCTTCAGCAGGTACGAGTACTGCCGCCTGAAGGTGGTGCGGCGCAATCAGGTGGAGCTCTCGCTGAAGGTCAGCCTGCTGGAGCTGCCCATTACGAACCTGACCACCAGGCTGCAGTGCTTCCAGCGCAGCGACGGCTATCGTCCGTTCGTCTACAATATACTCTTCGACTTCTGCAAGCTGATGGCCGCACGCAAGTACCGCATCTCCTTCGAGAGATTCATCTTCGATGCCGTGCGCCAGCACAGCAACTTTAATCAATCGTGTCCCTGGCGGGAGAATCACATGACCGTGGAGCGTTACGCCCTGGACTTCACCAAGGTGAACATGCCCGTGCCGGCGGGCGTCTATCGGCTGGACTTTACCTTCTACGCCTACGGCATAGCGCGCACCTTGACGCAGGTCTTCTTCGAGAAACTCGAATAGGGTTCCGCCCATAGCCGTAGAATAGGTTATGGCCAGCGTATTACGTATTCCGCACACGCCCCACAAAATGGCGATGTTCGATTCAATTCAATGCAGAAGTTAATTTCATCTGAATTCATCTGTTTTTTAGCTTTTTATTTTTATTTTTTTATAATAATAATTGTCTGGACAAGTTAAAGCCAATCAAGTCAATAAACAATTACGGTACACATATGTATCTATATGGACATGTGTGCATAGTATATGTCTACGATCTAACATTCTGCGAGGGCTTGTTTAACCAGGGGCCCGAGCACAGTGGGCCGAAAGTGCTTCAAAATGATGTGAAACAGTTCTTCATTGAGTTGAAGGCGACGTTATTCAACACTGACAAAATATCTTTTCACTTTCAACTAGTAAATACATTTATTTTGCTATTTTCCAACACTAAAAAGCACAAATCGAATCAGTTCGGAACTAGTTGAACGTGAAATGAAAGATCTTCATTGAGTTAAAGGCGACGTTATTCAACACTGGCAAAATATCTTTTCACTTTCAACTAGTTAAAACATTTATTTTGCTATTTTCCAACACTAAAAATCACAAATCGAATCAGTTCGGAACTAGTGGAGCGTAAAATGAAAGATTAAAAGAATGAAATTAAATGAAAGATTAAAAGAATAAATTTCGAAGAAAATTATAAACTTCTGAACCGTAAACTTGGGTTCATGGACGTGCTTAGCCTGCACGAATCGAAAGAGAGGTAGCCGGTTCGAACCGTGCACGGAACCAGCGACTATTTGGCTTGTCATTGCAGCTGTTAATGGAACACTTTGTTCATTAGAATACTGTGTACTAACTAACTAGTCGATGCAACAAATTAGCAAAGCAGTATCTGTTTGTGTTGCTTAATTCACATATTTAGTAGCTCTGTATTTATGCAGGGAGTTTTCATGCTCCATTGAGCTGTTTCAATTACAATGTTTTGGCCCACAATGCAGGCACTGGAAACTCATATTATAAACAATTCAAATGCGTCATTTAATTAAGTAAACTGTTGTTTTTTTTCTTTTCTGTATACCCTGTGCCCATTGCAAGTGCTGCTAACGACGAAAGGTTTGTGGGTTTTGTGGAAGTGTATGTAACAGAAGGTTTCTCCAGACGCACAAGGTTATTAATTAATTGATTAATTAATAAGAAATATAGTATAGAATGGCTTCTAGAATATTTCATTACATTTACATTTACATCTTAGATTTTGTTGGATACAAATTTCACAAAGATCGGACTATAAACACCGAAGCTATTTAAGAATCAAAGAATAAAAGTAGCACAGTCTTGCCTTTCTGTTTCGCTGGGTACAGGGTATTACTAGTCGTGCACTGCCGACCAATGCACATTTGCTGATCGGGGGCAGACAAAAGGAAGGTGTGTCTGCGTTTAGCATCTTTCGAGTTATGGAGAAACGAGTATGGAAAGCGACGTCGATTAAAGCGGGTTAATTAAAAATGTGCATTGTCAGAGCTTGAAAATGCGAAGACAAATGAAACGTGACAAATGACGCAACAGGCCCAGATCTCAGACCGAAACTCAGGTGACTTGCGGCACATTGCACAATGAGAAAATTAAAGCGCAGTGCAAATGTTCTCCGGAATGTGCCCGAACCTGGCTAACTATTGAATCATTTACATTTTTAACATTTACCCCTTCCATTATATGGTTTTGGGCTTAACTAGAAAAAAGTTGAGGCATATCACTTAATTGGCCCCATAAATCGTAACGTCACTTGATCTGATTTTTATTGTACGGTTCTTTTCATTAACAACACGGCAATACCAAAAATTGCGCCCAACAACATTTATGGCCCACCATTAAAAATCAATTTGTAATCATTTTTTATAGATAATATTTTCTGATTTACAATGTGATGTATGTGACAATTTTTTATGGTTCTAGTTTATATATTATGGAATAAATAATATGTAGTAGGAATTCCGATCAACTCCGTTTCGGAATAGTTCAATTGAACTGGTTCATAACGCAATTAATGTGAATCATTTCATCAAAGGGCAGGCAAGAACAACAACAACAACAGAAAGAGAGAGCACGAGAAAACCTGCTCGACTGGCATCAGAAATATTTTTAGCCAAGTCGGCTGATACGACCAGACATCTATAAATACATAACTCCGACAAATCAAATTCCGGTTTGCAACACCTGACTAGACGCCAATGAACCGGGCCTAATGCATTCAGACCCAGCGCCTAGGCGAGACATGCAAATGTGCCGTCTCTTTTGCCCGCGCCCCTCTCTGTCTGCGCCTTATGTAACTTCTGACTGACAGCGAGTGTTAAGTTCAAGGTGAACGGGTGGACGGGTGGACGGGCGTATGCGGGAATTGCGGGCCGGTCGTATGACAGTTGTCTGTCTACTATTAGCGCCATTCCTGTCGGTCGGGAGTGTGTGTGTGTGTGTGTGTGGGGGGGGGGGGGGGTGTCCGACTTTATTGTTTCGATAACTGCGTCTTATCGGCTGGAATATCGGTCACATGCCATCGCACTCTCTCTTTCTCGCTGATTGATCAATTGCGTTCATTCCCAACTTGCACGATTCACGCCCCGCCCCTCCCCCTCTTCGTTAAGTTTCCTTGACCACATTTCGCCCAGCAAAAACAACTCGTTTTCGAGTCGCTCGATGTCGTCGCTGCTCCTCTTCTTATTCGCTTTGCTGTAACGGTCTCGCTTACGTGACGTCACGCACGGGGGCTTGTCTTGTGCGCCAAGCAACAGCAGCCACAACAACAACAACAGCAGCAGCAATTACAACAACAAAAGCAACAACAGCAAAGAAAAACAAAACGAACGTGCCCCCAAAACCGGCTCCCTCTTGCTCTTACATTCGATTGCTGCTCTTAGCTCCGCTCTTAAATGCATCGCTCAGCAGAGATTGTGATGGCCAAAGAGATGCAAACAAAGAGTAAAGTTTAACGGGCTAAGCTCAAGACGCTGAAGCAATGCGCTACAATGCGCAATGGAAATCTACACAGTGCTGTGGAAAGTTGTTGGAGTTATTTTGTTTTGGAATATATCGATTAGCTAATGTGCGAATGTCTACGGCTACTTGTGGAAAATCACACATGTGACCAAATGGAAGGTGTGAATCTTATTAACCAACTGTTAACTGAAGGGCGCACAGCAGTGAGATGATCACAAAACAACGCACTTACAAACTTTTCACGGATCTACGAAAGATTTCCCTCAATTACATACTTAAAACTATTCTTAGAAACCTCTAGTAAAAATACTCGGCCAATTCAATTGTTTTATAAATTTAAGTGCACAGAATTTCGATTTCTTACTTGATTACTTTATTCAAATTCTGCTCACAAAAGTTTTTAAGCTTTCGAGTTTCTTAAATTTATGATATTAATAAATTCGAAATGTGATTTTTCAAAGGGGGAAGAACAGAAAATGTATATGACAACTAAATTTACATACATACATATGTATGTACATATGTATATTTAACAATTTCAATTGAAATGTTCGGCCTGTTTAAATGTGTCCTGTAAATAACATGATCAAATTGAAGCCAAATAGGAAATCAAGTCGATGGCATCTTTTGGCAATCTGCCTGTCTTTCTCGAGGCATTTGTGAAAACGTGCAGATAAGTGCATAGACATGAGAGGGACAGAGGCGGAACCAGGAGATTCTCGCATGTTCCACTTGTAGGTCGACATGCCCAAAGTCCAACGATCGCAGTCACATGCAGACTGTGCTGACTAAAGACACAAAAGGCAAATGAGAAGAGCAACAGAAATAGCAACAACAACAAGAAGAAGAAGAGAGCTTTGCCAACCTGAAATCGATTTCGTTCAGCAAGTAAAACAGAATCGATGTACTCGGCTGAGTTATTGCGTTTGCGTCTGTATGTGTGTGCGGGCCGCGAGATCGAGAGAGAGTGCTAAAGTGCGCTGTCGCTCAAGGAGATCCGCAGGAGAGAGCGTGCAGGGGGAGGGGAGGGTGGTGGTTGAGTTACTCTTCATTGCATCCATCGTCTGACGCGTTCGACAAATGAATGGAAAATTTCGATTTTCGTTTCGCTTTTGCCTCTTACATTTATATTCCTAAATGTTTGCACTTCTTCTGCATATGGCAACGAGTGTGTGTGCGTGTGTGTGCTTGTGTCTTTGCTGGTTATTTTCCATAAAAATTTCCACTCGTGTTAAATTTAGGACTTCACGCGACCTCAGGCACGCGAGACATGCACACTCATGCATTTTTCTGAGTACATGCAAGATTGTTGCGTACGTGCCCAAAAATGCCAACAGCAGCTGCCGCAATTTTACAACACTGTTACGACTTCTTCATAAAGAGAATGATGTAAAATTTGTCCAGGGATTAAAACTTTCTTTTAAAATATTCCGATTAAACAATTTACATGCACATTTATGCACTTAATTTTTTGATAAATTTTAAGAAATATAAAAACTACCTTTCTGTAGAGAAATGTAAAGACATTATGTTAAACAGTCTAGATCTATTTTTCCTACCATAACTTGTAAGTATTTGTTTACTAGGGCCCCATGATAATCCGCCGCTTATCATAAGCACAATATCTCAATATCTCTTATCATCTCATCCCGCTGACCTTGCAGTGTTCGCTAACGATTGTCGGGAACTCAGTGTGCCTCTGGGCACACTTTACATAAGCGGTGCTCTGGGGCACGTGCACTCGTAACGGCATGTAAATAGCTTTCCGAAAGGTGCCCGATAAAATGACAAGTTCCAGGTGCCTCTCGCGATAAGCTCTAAACAGCAGTTGTAAGCCGAGAAAGAGTATCTGACCGGGTGGTAATACGAGTATGCGGCTGATAACATTCGACATTTGTTTAACAAAGCCCGAACCGAAAACAATTCTCAGAGCCCCTTAACGCAGATGTCATATATGTACTATATTATAAACTATTGATGCGATCATCTGAATAAACATGTTCCCTTCAATAGCCTGATGCAAAAGTCCACAAGATGATGAAAGTATCTTGAAGCTGTCGCAGATTAAATACCCCAGCAGAGATACTCTATGGTATCTATTCTTATCTAGTAATTCCTATTATTTTCTTTATTATTATTCCTAATAGAATATTGTTAATGAAGTCTAGCAAAAATAATAAAACTCTAAGTTTGATTCTTGGAGATACAAAGAATTAATATTCTTACAAGACTTGGTAATCTTAATGCAATTAATGCCATAAAATCAAATCAAATCAAATCTTTCGTTATTCTTAGAATATAAAATGTTATGAGGAATGTGAGGAAAGACATGTAAATTTTTGAATGTTGCCCTAAGTCAATAGATCTTATTAGTGCTGCCAAAATAAATTCCAAATACAACTTTTAAGGCCCGGCTACGATTCACGTAAGACTTCCAGTTGACGTCGTAGGTGTGAGCAAATATTGACACGATGCCGTTAGTCAACAGCTGGCAGAAAGTCGTCATCGGCTCGAAACTAACTAGTTCACATTTTCCACATTTAGCACTTTACCTACCTAGCACCTCAATGCTGTCCCACCTTTTCCTGACAATCTGTGCCTAATTGTAGAATTGTTGTTGAATCTTGATAAGCGAAATGTTGTCCTCTAAATTAGAAAATTTAAAAAAAAAATGGCATATTCTTCTCTAAAAATATGACACATTTCATCCCAAGCGCGATTTTATGTTCTCAACTATTTTTGATTAACTCTCGTAACGCCCGAATAACGTTAATAATCTCGTCTAACTGTAATTGCCTCTTTAACCTAAACGGTATTTGCGATTGTAACGGGAACAACGCCCATGCCTGGATTACTTGCGACATATGCCTGCCATTTGACAGATTAACTCCCATTAAGTACTGGAACGGCAACGGCAACGGCAACCGTCATATAGTTATGCATATAGCAACAGCATTCGCGCAATATAATAGTTATTATTATTGTTGTTTACTGCACGCAATTGTTATTTCAAGTGAGTTAGCTGGGCTGCTGTATATTTTGTTTAGCTCTGTGCATTGAAAAAAAAAAAACATTTTTTGGCATCATAAAAAAAAAATTTAAAAAAAAGTTACATGCCCCGGGTGAGGCTCGAACTCACGACCTTAAGATTATGAGACTTACGCGCTGCCAACTGCGCCACCGAGGCTCATGCTCTACCAATACCCAAATGCTTACTTGAAACCTGCCACGTTGCAACCCTCTGTTCTCTTACTAAACTTTTGATAAAATGCTAAAAATACATATTTTATTATTTTTATGAAATGTTAAAAGGACTTCAAACATATTTGCACTTATGTTAACTGCAATGTATGGAAAATAACTAAAACGCGTTGCAAATACTTTTTTCTCATTCTTGCTGTTAATTATTGGCAGTTGGCCATGCGGATGCTTTCAATCAGTCAATATATGAACTGTTAGTACTTTAAATCAATTTTTTTATTTACAATAGAATGAATGAATGAATATTGAATATTTTTGAAATATATATGAAAAGTACTAAGAGATTGATTCATTAAGCTCTTAATATGTCTGTTGTTAGTTTATCATGATGATCAGGCATATTTGTTTCCATGTACATATGATGAAATTTAACATGATTTTAACTTGGATTGTATCTGAGGAATGTCTGGAATCTATCCTACTCAGATTCTACTTGGATAAACAATGTCTAACTAGAAAACGTGTTGGGCAGAGACATTTTTTGACTGGTTTCTAAGCCGAATGACGTATTATGAGGGTAGATCGAATATGTACATTTCTCGAATTAAACGCATACAATATATAACCAGCTGGACAATTACCATTTTAAATAAAGTATTTAAATACCAAATTAAAATATGCATAGACATACGCAAGTATGTGCATATGTATGAATTAATTCATCATAGATTTGCATATATGTATATATCTACATACATATGTAAGTATGTGTGTATGCGACTAATTAGCAAAGTGCCGTCGATCTACGTAAAGCTTTTATTAGCGCTAGACGACGACAACTTTGAACCGGTCAGCGACGCGAGACTTTGACCTTGAGTGAAGGGCGCTGGTTTTGCCATTTAGCCATAATAACCAGAATGAGTGTGCATTAAGAGCAAATACTTGCCTCGCTGCACGTGTATGCTGCTCTGCTCGCTGCTGCGTTCGTATACGTATTTAGTTGGTCTGTGCATATGTGTTGGTAATTCGCAACGAAACAAGCAAAAGTCAAAATAAAAAAAAACTAGGACAGATGTTTGCTCAAAAATAGAAACCATCAAAAAAACGCAACAACTTTGCCCGTTGGAACTTGCGGTATGAGTGGGCCATAACCGATTGCGGCCCCGCCCGCACGCTTTCCAGGGGCCGATCGTATACTGACTGCAAAGTTTAAAGTGCGCTTGCTGTTTAAGTTCCTAATACTCACAATAAATTCCAAGTTTTTCGATAAGCCTGATAACTAAACCAACATTTTGAACAGTTCTGTTAAAGATTTGCGTGTTTTTTTTTATTTTTTAATTATAGAGCACAAATGCCAGTGTAAAGGCATTTGTATGTGTGAGTGTGAGTGTGAGTATGTGTGCTGCGGGCTGTTTCAGAGTATTAGTTGGAGGCTCGTCAATCGTCGCAAAGCTCGCCCCTCATACAAGCAGCCATCATTACATTCAAGCACACATGTGTTCATACATGCACATACAAACTGTATATGTGTATGTATATATTGTCTGAGACATGTATGTACATATATGTATGTGTGCCTGCACACATGTATGTATGCGCATTGGCAGCTCTTTTTGCATGTGTTGTGTGCCAAAATGGGCCCACACGTTGAAAATAAAAACAAAAACAAACACATACACACATGTTTACATACAAGTGCTTACTTATAGGTTCGCAAGCGGGTGGGCGGCACAACGTCCGACATCACATGCTTAAGTTAATTTCTTGTTGCTTTTGTTTTATGTGTAGAATTTTGAGTTCGAATGCTAAATTTAGCAATTTTTGGCTGAACTACCTCAGCGTCAAAGAGAGAGATTTCTGTGGGATCGAAAAAAAAAAAAACATTATGCTCTGATGCCTGTATATGTGTTTGTGTAAGCGAGAGAGAGGGCGAGAGTCAGACTGTGTGAGAATGAGAGCGACTATAGTTGTAAGATGGCTCTCTCAATCATGAGTTCGAACAACTCTCTCGAATACGTGTCATTAGGCGCTCTACCATAAAGGCAGACCGGGGGGTAGCCGGGCAGTATTTATCGCTTGGTAATTGTGTTGTGACTCCAATTAGATAAATAAGCTTTTAATGATTTCTTGCAATTTATTTTATTATGCGCGTGCTTTTTGGCGAACGTCCGGAAGCGTCAGATCCGAAGGCGTGGGCCTATCAGCTTTAATTAGCGCGTGGCTGGATTTGTCGCACATCTATATATGTGTATCAATACTAAACGCACACATTTATAAATACCCATACATAATTTCTTATGTATGCATCTGTTCTCTGCGAAGTTCACGTACAAATCAGCGTCTCACTGCAGCAAAAAAAAATTGCTGACGCAATAACTGTCAATTGCATCAGCTTTTTAGGCAATACATGCGCCAGCGCATGCGTCGAAGCTGGCGTCGAGCCGCTGCGCCGACTGCAACGCCGCAACTGAACGCGAACATCTTCGCTGTCGAGTCTACATCGTGCAGTTGCCAAGTGATGCACCGCTCTTCGCTCTCTCAGCAATCTGCCTGTTGGTTTTGTAGTTGTTGTTGTTACTGTATGTTGTATATGTCTGTACGTGCAGAAGCGGCCGCCAATTCTTAGGGGCTCGTCTGTGCTTTTTTTTTTTGCTTTTTTTTTGCGCGAACCTGTTCGTTTCTGCTTAGTTCGCTCTAAAAATAGGTAAAGCGAATGCCGATTGCTGAGTGCCTGGCCGTGATTTTGAGTAACGGTACTTGTCAGAGTGACAATTGTAATAACAGTAGGCGATACTTAAGATAATGCCTCTATTGGATTGTATTTATCAATAAGATCGCAGAAAGTGAAAGCAAGCAGTGTTAGTTAACAATTTGTTATCAAGAACCACAAGAGGGAACTAATCTTTGGGCCTGCGAGCATATGTGAGGTCAAAGTATCTGAGACTGTCGCAATTTGATATGGTCGCAGGTTTAAGGCCAAAAAAGGAACCGAATGAAATGCATCTTTTTGTACTCTTTTTGAATAACATACATACATATGTATTTATGATTTGTACATATACGTTGGCATATATGCATACATATGTCTGGATTCTACGTTATCTCTAAGCACAAGAATTATCGAAAAGTATATTTTCTTTGGTATTTCATGATGAAGCAGCGCAAAAAGTAGTTTCTATGTTTCTACACATATTTGCACTTTGTTCTCATTTAAAGGGTATATTCATACCGTTAGATAGCGCTTCATGGAAGGACAACTTTTTGGGCTAACAAACAAACTTTGGGCTTGAGCTTAAGTAAAAACTTGATATGTGAAATACATTTTGGCCAAACACGATTGAGGTTTGAACCGAAGTCGAGGACAACTGACGGTCGTTGGCTAAGATAAATTGCAAAAACGAAAAGTGAGGACAGTGATGGACAGCTATTAAATACCCTGTATAGACAATATTGTATACGCATGCATGTATATATATATATTCAAAGGTAATTTCCCAATGTGTCAAGCCAAACCTTAGAGAACGATCGACTGCTCTCTAGAAAGAAATGGAAAACTAATATGCCCTTAGTAATAGTTTGGTTACAGGGTATGGCGAGTGATTCACAAGTCGTGATTCAAAACTTTCCGTAAATCTATGTACATACAAATGTACAAATGTACATACATATGTTTATACCTGAACAAGTAGGCACATAGAGACTTACGCACATATCTTACGCATGTGTGTGTGTGTGTGTTTACTGATATAACAGTTGGGAATTGTGCGCACTCATTAAGAGGCAATGTTTATGCCACGTTATGAAATACATAGAAAGGCGAGCCCCCGACAATTGGGGGCGCGATTTGCAGCCACATAAGCGGAAAACAAACTAATAGCAAACGATGCCACAATAATAATTTAGCTATAATAAAAAAAATTGATTGAGTGGAACTGGACTGGACTGTGTTGGGTTGGGTCGGGTTTGGAATCGGTATCGGGAAGGTTTTGAGAAGGTTGGACTGAAGATCCGACACGCAAAATGCTCTCCAAGGCTGCGCAAATTTGCACGCGCCCTCAAAGTCAATTTAATAATATTCAATTGAAAATATGTGTAAATAAAAATCAATTGGCGCAAACCAAACGCATGCGAGCAAAGCAATTGGCTATTAACACGACTCCAAAGAGCAGCAGCAGAGCAGCAGCAGAGCAGCAGCCAAAACAAATCAATAAAAAATATA
The DNA here is from genome assembly GCF_003285875.2 of Drosophila novamexicana. NCBI lineage: Eukaryota > Metazoa > Arthropoda > Insecta > Diptera > Drosophilidae > Drosophila > Drosophila novamexicana. The sequence continues at coordinate 3,795,612 of NW_020824765.1, read as the reverse complement.
TGTGGCCTGCCGCCGTTTCAGCTGCCTCTGGTGCCACTGAGTCGCGGCACGTCCACCAAGACATGTGCCCATAGTGCGTCATAAAGCAGCGCAGCATCTAAAGCGTGGCAGTGGCACTAGCGGCGTCTAAGTCGCGCCGGCGCGTCGAGCAGCAGCAGCAACAACAACTCCAACACCTTTGACTTTGCTCTCCCACATGTCATCTAATGTTGGCGTCATCATTCGCACACGCGAGCACACTCACACACACACACACACGCATAGATACATGTGTTGGCGCCTCAATTCATTCATGCCTTCTTTTCGACCTTCGCACACTTCACTCTTTAAAATTCGTCAAAGTTTCCTTACTCACACACACACACAGAGTCTCAAACGAGCGGGAGAGCCCATGGCGCTCTCTCACTCTCACTAGCCTGTTTACCGTACGCTCGAACGAGTTTCTCTGAATTGAAATTGGTCGCCGCTATATAAATGTTGCGCATTCGAATCTCGTGCTTCAGTGCCACAATAGTGGATATCACATTTAGTAGTTTGTTAAAAAGGTAAAATAATAAGCGCCAAGCGAACAAGAAATAGCGAAACTATGCAAAACTACACGTTCGTTAACAATAATAAAGTATTCAACAAATTTCATTAATTTTCTTCTGAAAATATATTTATCTAAATAAAGACATTTAAATTACAAAACTATTGTGAATTATTGTTAAATGTTTATTTCTCTGTTTTTTTTTCGCGCTACAAGTTCCGGTCGTAGCCTTATCGGTAATTTCTCTATCGCGTCGTTTTATTTTCTTCAAATTTATGCAAACAAAACAAAAATTAAAAAACTACATTTAACAAAAACAACAAGTCTCTGGGTTGTGGTTGTCTAGTGCAAGAAATTGATGCGCCAATCGAAAAGTTACATTTTATGCGCATTTTTTCGCACTACGTCAATTCGCAAAAAGTTAATGAACACTCAGTTATTTAACGCAATAGTTTTACGTAATTTGTGTGTTTGGCAGAATGGCAAGTGTTGTAAAACAACAGCGAGCGCAGGCACCATCAAGGCTAAAACAGACTGAAGAATAACAAGAAACAAGAGATAAATTGCAAACGGTCGAAAAATATTTGAGAAGCCGCGACCGTGAAAAAATGTTTAAATTTAGAATTTGCTTTTATCGCAATACACAGAGACATGAGCGCAAAATACTTTGTAGACAGCTAGATAGATAGTTTAGATATGTATGTATGTGTGTTTGTATGTATGTATTGTAGTGTGTCAGCAATATTTGCGAATTTTGAAATATTACGAACGCGCAAAAGTGAAAAGGTCTGAGCTGTCTGGCCAGACTAACGTGGGCGATACCAATTGAACCAAATTAAAATATACATACCTACGTATGTATGTATGTATGTTACAAACATCAATTGTCTCGTATAAGAAACCGCAACTCGCGACACGACTTTGTTAATTAACAAAACACAACATTTAAAAACAAATTTGGTTTAAAAATAAATGCCCAAAAAACGCGAGTCGGAATTCGCAACGTTGCACTCTTGACAAACGAGCAGTCACAGCAACAATTGCACCTGTGTGCAGGCACATTTGTGTGTGTGTGTGTGGGAGAGCGTGTAACGCTGACAGCACGTGAGCGCATTGTAAGAGAGCGTTGCTATTAAAGAGAGAGAGAGCGCGCAATGCGAGCTGCGCTTAAGAGCATGTTCTTAAGCACGGCGCGCCGCTCAACTTTCAAGTTTGCGTGTGTGTGTGTGTGTGTGCGCCGCATAGTTGTAGTTGTTGCTTATTGTCATAATGGTACATCATTCATTTGGCCATTTAGCGATAGGCAACCCCAACAATAACTTGTCTATGTATCTACTGTGAATCATCAGATGTCCACTCGCACACACACACACACGCATGCAAACACGCGCCCAAATGCATTTATGAACGTTCAAGGTCAACAGCACAATTTTAGGCGCATTTGCGTGTGTCTAATGTAAGCTGAATTCGGCAATAGATTTTCACAGTTATAGACACACACTCACACACACACGCAAGCATAGCCATAAATGTAGGGCAATAGCCGAATAAGTTCTTTGTTATGTTATATCATTGCCGCCCCAATCACCACCCACCCAGCCAACGAAAGAGAGCGTCAAATAAGTAAATGCCAGCAGCCTCAAAGGCGTCGACGCTGGCATCGCCGGTCGGCCGCATAGGCACCGGTGTCGACGTCATGGCGCCCACGCGTCCCGTTAGCAATCGCATCACATGACGCAGGAGCAAAAGGCAAAAAAAAAACAATTCATACTTATATTTCTCTACCAAATTTAGTCTCACGAAAAAATCATTAATTATTTCAGCTAATAAATAAATATATATGTATGTATGTGTAGGCAAAGCTGAATGTGGAAAATTTTGAAAACAACATTTTTGCCAACTGCAAAAAGATAAATTTAAAACATAAACAACATTTTCTCAAACTATTTGGCGAAAGTGAAAAAGGCGCCAACAGTGCGCAGCCGAAATATTGACACAAGTGTCAGAAAAAGAAGAAGAAAAAACAGAATTAGAAAAAAAGAACGTGTCACATATCTTAACACAATACAACCTTGCGGCTAAGCTAATAAAAGAATTGAGTAATGAAAAGCATTTTTTTTATGTCAAAAAATATGAGAAACTAATTTTCACACAGTTGCGGCAAAACGGACACATGAGATATGGCAGCTATATTTGGAGCTAACTGTACACAGTGGCAGCCCAATAATTAGTCACGCGTGCTTGTGAAACGATGCGTGTATATGAAAATCAATCACAATCACATATCTATATATATATATTGGCAGATATCTGTGCAAATATTTATTTAAGAGCACAAGCTTTGCAAAGGTGGGTGTGGATCTTTATCAGACCACAATTATTGGGGGGCTCGTACCATAAAAGCAAGAAATACCCAAAGCTTGTCTGGCAGCAGACATAAATCAACTGATTAGTTTAGTTTTCGACTTTCGACAGAGTCTATAAATAATATATATACTATTTAAATGCAGCTCGGTGCTTGATAAGCGCCAGACACTTTATCAATTTGTTTAGTTACGAATACCTGCATAGTTTCTATACAAACTAGTGTATTGTGTGTAAGTTTTATTAATGTTTTACGTAATTCTATTTGCAGCAAAGACAAAATCCAAGCACAAGCGACAAAGAGACCTTGTTCATAATTTACACACAAGTCTCTGTCTGATAATCGTTATAAAAAAAAGAAAAAGTAAGCTGCCCAAGGTAAACCCAAGAGTTCAAGTTCAACACAAAACGCTATTGATAAGATGAGTGGACGCGACAATCGAGGCGCCGGTGGCGGCGGCGGAGGAGGAGGAGGAGGAGGTGGTGGCCACCACCATCAGCCGCTGAGCAGCGCCATGGGAAAACTTAAGGAAAAACTGACACGAGCCGGCGTAAGTAGCACATTATTTTCATATATACTAGAAAGTTTGCCCAACTGCATGGATTATCGCCTATACATATATCTGACTGATCCATCAGCTTTACGAGTTCTTAGCATCGTTTGGCCACGAGTCAATGGACTGATGTGATAGGGTCGAGCTGCAGCCTCAATTGAAATTTTGATAGTACAATTTAATTGAAATACAACTGATTGCAGAATTTATTTTGAAGCTGAGAACGACGCACAGATACCCTAGCATAATATATATTGTCTTAGAGTATTGCTTGTTTATAAAATAACTCATGAAGTTCTGATATTAGATAAGCTAGAGTTCGAAAATGTTGCCAGAGCGAGAGAGGCTTAGCTTAGAAAGACAGGATGACCTGTGTCTCGGATGGCTGAGATACATTTCACTAAGAGAACTATATACTGTTGATTATAAACAGAGTAGCTAAAACTTCGATTAGTATTTATATGAGAGGAATAATACTTGGGTAAGATCTTGCGATATATAGTTACGATTTGAAGGCTTTACAGAAAGAAGAAGCTGAAAGTTAGAGTGAGTCTTAGTTAAAAAGTTGGTAAGCCCCATAAGCGGGCTAATTCGAGTTTAAGGTAGATGAAACCAGAACTGGCAGGAGATAAGAGTTGCCTGGCAAGCTGTCATCCGGAGGCAACCTTTAGCTTTGATTTCAAGAGCAGCGGCGAGTTGAGGCGAATAGCTATATAATCAAAAGTCGTGGCACGATTCACTAATTCGCAATTGTCTGCGCCGCATGGAAGCTTAAGAATTTCAATTTCAATTTCAATTTCAATTTATGTACTTGTTGACAATCGGACTAACCTTTAACGCACCTTTTGGCAGGAGGAGCTGGGCTACCATCGCGTGGAGAGCAATCTGTCCACATCCAACACAGGCACCAGCCTGGACACAATACTACCGGAGGATCCCTTTCCGTTTCCCCAGGCGGCACCACAGCGCCATCCACAGCAGCAGTTTCCACATCTGCAGAGCCCACAGCAACAGAGACAGCAACTGCAGCAACAACAGCTGCAACAACAACTGCATCTGCAACAGCCGCAGCAACAGCTGCAGCAACAGCCACAGCAGCAGCTGCGCCTGCTGCACGACGTCGACGACGAGCCGCCGCTCTCGTTCCGGCCGCTCCTTGAGGACGTGGACATTAACGAGCCGCCACAACAGATACACGTGCAACAGCAACAGCAACAGCTGCCAAGAACAGCCTTGCGGGCCAGTGGCAGCTTGGAGTTGACGCCGTTGCCGCCGCCGCCGACCTCGCTGGAGCCGCATCGGGATCGCCAGCAGCGGAGCATTGTGACGGGCGGTGAGGAGCTGCAGCGCAGCAAGCAGTCGCTGAAGGGTTCGCGTGTGTCGTTCGAGAAGCCGCGCGGGGAGCAAGTGCCTGCCAAGGCGGCGGAGAGCAGCGACGAGGATAGCTTCGAGGATAAGCGCATTGGTTTCCAGCAGCAGAAGGCGACCAGTGTCGATCACAAGGGCATTCTCAAGGATTTGAAGCATATACTGGCCAATGATAATCGGCGCCAGTTTCAGGCCAAGAAGCACGTCTCGCTGGACATTAAGGGCACGCGTTTTCTAAAGGATCTGCTCAAGGACTCCTCGTCGGAGGAGGAGTTTCACAAGACACGGCGCGAGTTTCAGGGCCGCAAGCATCAGAGTCTCGATCCACGTGTCACCTTCAAGCTAGACAAAGTATTACAGGGCTCGAGCACCGACAGCGACGAGGAGGGCGACGACGCCGAGCACAAGCGGCTCATCCATCGGCCCAAGGACATCACCAAGCCAGTCATAATTGACCTTAAGGACTTGGAAAGCGAAAGCGACGAGGACTTTCTCACCTCGCGTCAGAACTTCCAACAGCAGCGCTCGATTAGCACAGATTCACGCAAGAGGTGAGTGATTCCAAATTCCCAATTCCCGATTCCCCGTTTCACCAAGCCTCGATCTAGTTGATGACGCAACTATTCCAATTGATTCAGCTCTGATACGCAGTTTTTTTTTTTTATTTGCAGCCGTCGACTGTACGAAATGGACGAGATGGGCAACAAGCGGGGCGACAACATCCGGCATGCGGTGCCCTTTGTGCGCCAGATAACCGAGGATGGCAAGCCCAAGCTGGAGGTCTACAGGCCCACAACGAATCCCATCTATATATGGACACAGGTAGGTCAAACGAATGACGACAGCGCACTCATGTGATCGCGATTTCTTATTAAGATTTATAATGGGTTTGCGGCGACAGTCTCTTAATTACGACGTTTACACGAGGACAATCGCAATATGCATTTTCCCTGAATTCATAATAGTCCAAGCTTAGCAGAAGAATTTAATCAAAAAGACAAAAGGGGTTAGTCCTAGATTATAATTTCTTTCCAGGTCTTTCCGGAGAATCCAAGCTCCGAGAAGAGAGTAAAGTTGTAGAATCGCGACTTGGAGAAGACTTTCAACTTCTTTCAGAGTTTCCATAGAGAAGACTATGAACTTCTCTCAGAGTTTCGATAGAGAAGACGTATAACATCTCTCAGAGTTTCGATAGAGAAGACTTTCAACTTCTCTCAGAGTTTCGATAGAGAAGACTTTCAACTTCTCTCAGAGTTTTGATAGAGAAGTCTATGAACTTCTCTCAGAGTTTCGATAGAGAAGACGTATAACATCTCTCAGAGTTTCGATAGAGAAGACTTTCAACTTCTCTCAGATATTCGATGGAGAAAACTATGAACTTCTCTCAGGGTTTCGATAGAGAAGACTTGAACTTCTCTCAGAGTTTCGATTCTATGGCTAGACCAAAAAGTCCAGGGGGAAATAAAATATTCGATTGGAGGCAGCAATTGATGCTCGAATTCGTGATACCTTGTCCCGCATGGACTATATAAATATGAAAATATTATGATTAGCTGCGATTAACAACAAGGCATAAACATTGTCGTAGACGCTGTAGCTGATGCTTAGCCGGACCGGACCATTGTTGGCTCGTTAAGCGCTGAGACTGCTAAACTGGCGCCTATAAATGAGTACTCGAGTGTGTGAGTACTCGAGTAGACGAACGAATGTGAGTGCGACTGTGAGTGTGGGGAATGGCCTTATGAATGGCATTAATATTGCCATAAAGCAGTCAGGCTCGCATTCATTCTTTGCGCAATTTAGAGCGTAGTTTGTGGGTCGCCATTGGAAAGCGCGTGGCGGGCTATTTTCGCACGCCCAGATTGGCCTACCCCTCAACAGCCCCGCCCCGTCCTACGCCTGTCTTTAATTGAAATTGAAACTGAAATAACGCAGTTAGTTAAGTTATGCGAGACTAAAAATACAAGCACACACGATGGATGGTTGGATGGATCGACCCGTCAGCTGCCCCCTGATTGACCTGACCCGACCGACCGACCGGCTGCAGCTGCTGCTGCTGTTGATGGCCAAATGTGAGAACGGCTTAGTTGCACTTTGCATATTAGCAGCAGCGCCTCGTCGTTCGGTGCCAAGGAACCGCCGTAAATCGGCTGCGTCTTGAACCTAATCTTGAAACTGTAATCGGGAGGCACACGTAAACAGCGTGATAAGCTTATGTCAACAGCTGTGCCAAGCTGAGCTGAGCTGAGCTGATCTTAAGTGTGGGCTTGTTGGGCGGGAAGGCCCTGATTAAATGCCTATTGATAAGCCATCATACAGCTAATATAAATAATACGTATACATATCAATACATAGTCTATCGACATGCGTTACAATTCCGTGCAAACTGATGTACGTACGTGACCGCGCAAATCGCACTCAAAATCTAACGGCCTAGCCGCATTCGAGTCGCCAAATGACAGGTTTCAGTTTCAGTTTAGTTTCGTCCGGCAAAGCGCAACAAATGCGTTACTAGCTAAGTCCAAGTCCAAGTCCAGATCGCAAGGCTTCAACTCAAAGTGAAAGGCGGCAGCGCGAGGCAAGGTTGCCACAGCCCCAGCCCCAGCCCCAGACTCGAGTCTAACAAAACGCACAACAGTTTGATTGTAGCTGCAGAGCTTAATCCAATCCCATTATGAAGATCCTTATGCGCGCGGACACCCATGTGTCCTTCTCGGTGCCGATAGACGAGCCCAAGGCAAAGTGCACCTACTCTCAGGTAGACCCAGAATCCGCCACGAACTAACCCCATCCAATTAAATCAACTAGTTTGCTAATGCATCATCTATCCGATTCCATTCAATTGCAGGTTCTCGCTGCGCTCAGCGTTTCGCTGGGCTCCCTGGTCGTGGGCTTCGCTAGCGCCTACACCTCGCCCGCCCTGGTCTCCATGACCAACACGAATCTGACGTCCTTTGTGGTCACGCCCCAAGCGGTAAGTTAAACCCCATTTAAGCTAAGACCAATGAGAACAGAGCAAGACAGGATAAACCGAGTCTAAGCCAAGCGAGCAGCTCTTAATTGACTTGGAATAATGTCTAACAGTTGGGAAAGACTCCCAGCTAAAATACACGTATTTCCAGATTAAATACATTCCGAACATACCTTGAAATTCCTATTACAAGGCGATTTCAATATTTTTGTGTTTGTTTTTTCCAATTGTTCCAATTCCGTTATTGCAGTAAAAATTGAAGTCCTCAAATTCACGGACTTCCTTGGAATTTGAATCCAAGGAATTGCAATTCCTTTCACAAATTGAATCCAAGGAATTGCAATTCCTTTCACAAAGTGTATCCAAGTCAATTCTCGCTAGACTCTAAAATCCTTTAGTTATCTCCCAATTAAAATAAATTCTAAAATTTGTATTTCTCTTCCACTTTGCAGGCATCCTGGGTAGGTGGCATCATGCCACTGGCTGGTCTGGCTGGCGGCATAGCCGGCGGTCCGTTCATCGAGTATCTGGGCAGGCGCAACACGATCCTGGCGACGGCCGTGCCATTTATTGTCTCCTGGCTGTTGATTGCCTGCGCCGTTAACGTGATCATGGTGCTGTGCGGCCGCTTCTTGGCAGGCTTCTGTGTGGGCATTGCGTCGCTGTCGCTGCCCGTTTACCTGGGCGAGACGGTGCAGCCGGAGGTGCGCGGCACGTTGGGCCTGCTGCCGACGGCATTTGGTAACATTGGCATACTGCTGTGCTTTGTGGCCGGCACGTATATGGACTGGTCGATGCTGGCCTTTTTGGGTGCGACGCTGCCCGTGCCGTTCCTCATTCTGATGTTCCTTATACCGGAGACGCCGCGCTGGTACGTCAGCCGTGGACGCGAGGAGCGCGCACGCAAGGCCCTCGTCTGGCTGCGTGGCAAGGAGGCCGACGTCGAGCCGGAGCTGAAGGGTCTGATGCGCTCGCAGGCGGATGCCGATCGTCAGGCGACTCAGAACAAAATGCTGGAGCTGCTGAAGCGCAGCAATCTGAAGCCGCTGTCCATATCCCTGGGTCTGATGTTCTTCCAACAGTTGAGCGGCATCAACGCGGTCATCTTCTACACGGTGCAAATCTTCCAGGACGCCGGCTCCACCATTGACGGCAATGTCTGCACGATCATTGTGGGCGTTGTCAACTTTGCGGCCACGTTCATCGCCACGATCCTTATCGATCGCGCCGGACGCAAGGTGAGTTCCCTGAATGCAGTCCTTTCCATTTACCTGCTCTACAATAGATTATTCCGCACCCATCCTCTAGGTTCTGCTCTATGTGTCCAACGTGATGATGGTCTTGACGCTGTTCGTGCTGGGCGGATTCTTCTATTGCAAGTCCAGCGGCATAGACACCTCCAATGTTGGCTGGTTGCCGCTGAGTTGCTTTGTCATCTACATTCTGGGCTTCTCGCTGGGCTTCGGGCCCATTCCCTGGCTGATGATGGGCGAGATTCTGCCCGCCAAGATACGCGGCTCTGCCGCCTCCGTGGCCACCGCCTTCAACTGGTCCTGCACGTTCGTGGTGACCAAGTCGTTCCAGGACATGATAGGTGAGTCACACATTTGCACATTTTCCACCAAGAAATGCCTAATCCCGCGATATATGTTCGTATTCAGATTTCATGGGCGCACATGGTGCCTTTTGGATGTTCGGCGCCATTTGCTTTATCGGCCTGTTCTTTGTGATATTCTATGTGCCCGAGACGCAGGGCAAGACGCTGGAGGACATTGAGCGCAAGATGATGGGACGCGTCCGCCGCATGTCCTCCGTGGCGAACATTAAGCCCTTGTCCTTCAATATGTAATTCTGTGAAAGGTGGCCAAACACACACACACACGAGCACGCATACAAATGGATCTTGAAGCGATCAAACCAAATATTAGTCTAGTGCCTTAGTGCTTAAGTTGTACAACTATGAAGAAATCGATATCGATAGCCCGCATCGATAACCGTATCGATAACGATTGTTGTAGCTATCACTGTATCACATGTGTTATGAGAGAGCGTGCCTTTTTTTTAGCAAAAGATTTTCCTTTATTTCTACATAATTATTGTTATTATTATGATTATTATTATTTATATCGCTAAGTCGCGTAGTTTTATGATTCGTGTAAATTATGAGTTTAGCACTAATTTTGTTGCCTAGATGATGATGATCATCGTCATCATCATCATGAAGTAATCTCTGTAGACAAATGACATAAATATTTAGTTAAGAAAATGCAAATGCCAAATGCAAAACTATCCACAACTATCCCGCTCCCCCACCTCAAAGGAGTTCAATCCAATTGGCTATTCGAATATAGACAGCTTGTAAAAAGAATATATGAATCTTTTTTAGTAGTATAAATAACTCTCGCAGCAACTGCGTCTATGTAAATTATTATTGTAAAATAACTTTATGAATATATATATATATAAACAACAAATGAAATACACGTTCTTTCAATTGAAGCGGACCCTCTCCAATTTTGAATGCAATATGAAACACACATATTTGCATGCGACCTTCGAAATGCAATTTACAGTTGCACAATGTCGTTGCAAATACGTGAGCATTATATTTTATATATATATCTCGCGCCCAGCCCATTCTAGAGTGCACCAAATATGCGCCTACACACACATGCGAGCACATATGGCAGCTGCACATGCGGTGCATGCGAATATATCAGCCACGATTACAATTGATTATTTTCCATATTTACAGAATATTCGACGTATACAAAGTCAGAGATAGTCGAGAACAGTTCGGGTCTGGCGGGCAAAGCCAACAAATCCAAAAATGGCGTTGCATTTATTGGATGAATGCACTGATAATAATGCGCTCGGAAAATATTTAAATAATCGCAGAGAAAAGTCAACTCAAGATTAATCGCTTCTAATCGAAAATAAATTGTTTAAGCGAATGTTTTGAAATAACCCTGCGGGGGGTATGCCAAATATATGCACTGCCCAGAGGCATACTATAATCAAATAAATAAAAGCTTCAGTTCTGTTGAAACCAAAATCGAAACTTTTGAATGTTTCACCAAATGTGCAAAATGTGTTTTAATCTTTTATATTAATTAATGCAAGCCAAAAGCAATCCAAATAAACATTGGACTACAGACAATATATATAAAAGTATGTCTGAATCAAGCGGATCGGATCCATAAAACCAATCCATCAAAGAATTTGTACAAAACATTTGCTTTTTAAAGACATTCAGCATTCGTATTTTAAACCCAAACATGATCTTAAGACTCAGTTAACATTTGTACGAAGCACCGTCTCGAATCGGTTCAACTGAATTGTCGCCACGCCGAAGCTTAAATACCCTTATTTACACAGTTAAGTAGAATAGTGAAGCACGTAATTGTTGATTTTGACAAACATAACTTGAAAAAAAAAAAAAAACAAAAGTTATCCATATATAAGATAAATTTTCGACCTAAAACAACGCGATTTAGTAGTTCGGTATTGATTAGATTATGCCAATGTGTTAAGAGCCTGGTTAACTTTGCAAATACCAAGGCGTAAAAATATATCCCTACTAATAGAATTATATATCAACAACTGTCCCGTCCACGATCTAATATTGTTTATGCGCCTTTTTCAAATGTTTTCTCAATGTTGAAGGTGTATAATATAATAATAGCAAATTATCAATGAGAAAATACGAGTATGTTTACACAAACATCAAGTGACATTGGCAGATATCTCATGTTATACACGATATGGACATGTTTATCTTCCGATATCCTAGCAAACGATTCATGCAGGTTTATTGAAAAAACTATGCATAAATCAGTTTGTCGATTGTTAAGATATTTAGGAAAAACTTAATTAGGGACCCAAGCTCGGCATCCGACTATACTGACATATTGTTCATATAGAAACTAGATTATGTTTAGACTGAGTAGTTGTTCTCACTAGACAAATGCTAAAAAACGAATCTAATCGATGTCTGTAAGGATATTAAATATTCTATACCTTTCTATTTCTATTCTATTCTAGTCCTGTTTTAATATCAAAAGCATTTTTTATAGCTTTAGGAAGTTTTCTTTTTTTTTCAATTTCCCGAATAAATGGCCAAGTAAAACAAATTTTGAGAAACTTAAGCCAGCAGACGAACAAGTGGAATTGGATAAAGTGATTAATAAAGATATATGTAGTTATAGTTGAAAGGTCGATCCCAACTTTAAGACTAGATATTATGATTTTCGCCTAAAGCAATACAATATGCATAGAATAGTCTGGTATCTGAGCCCACATGCTCCTTGTTCCTCTGACGAGGTCGTCTACAGAGTATAACATTATTTGTATATATAACATACATATATAGATATATATGTAGATATCAAGCTGTTTATGGGGTCTTTTGTAGAGTGTATAAAAATGGATATCTCAATATTGTCGGGGCGGCTTTAGATATGTAGCTAATGTTGCTGTCTAGAGAACAAATCTTCAAGCAAGATGAGTGTGAGAGTATGTGCTGCGGATCAATTTCATTATCTTTAATATATGCATTTGTTGTTAGAAGCCCCGTTAGATTTGATTGTCAGTGCAAATTGCAGAGAACCAAATCCATTTGCATTGTTTGGGTTGTCGTTGAGTCTTTTGTTCAGATTGCTGCGGCACATATATTGCTTGTTGTTTGTTGCACAAATGCAGCAGATATTTATATTTTATAGTATACGCATTACTTAAATGATCTTGTGCAGCAACTCACCCATGACTTGGACGCGGCAAATGGCGCATATGTCGCACTCGACGTCCCAGCTCCACATGGCTACGGCGTTCCATTTTTTGAGCGTGAACATTTTCTCCGGCTTGTTGTCGTCCGCTGGTCTGTTGTCCACTGAGTTTTCGGCATCATCGGCCATGTTTTGAGCACAATTTAAATTAAATATTGTTTAAGTTGTTTTTAGTGAGAAATGTGAATGCCGCTCTGCTTCTTCTGCATGCACAAGAAACAGCTGACTGGTGACTGGCCAAACGACCGCAAGTTCCACACCATCCACAAGACAGCACACCCTGTTGTGTGTGGAAGTCAACTGTTTGCCACAGGGTGTTTAACTATTTGGCGCGCAGTTCAAATTGTTGCTGTCCGCTTTTTTAACAATGCCGCCAGACAACATATTACAAATGTATTTTAATTGCAATTTCGATGGCTCGCACTCACGTCGCAGCATTTCGAAATACAATAATAATCACGATATCTTTACAAGTTACCGTTTGGCCAAAATGAGGCCGCGTCTCGCGTATCTTGAGCTCTGCGGCTTGTGTGTGGCTTTCAGCAGGTGCCTCTCTGCCTCGTCTCCAGTTGGTTGCGCTTCGATTACCAATAATAAAAATGAAGCAGCAACACGTCAAATTGTTGGCAACACTTGCAACTCAAAATAAACAAGCATCAAGACTGGTCGGATCGGAAATTTTCAAACAATTTATGACGAGGCAGTTAAAGAAAAAAATTGCGAAAATTTGCGATTGCCAAGCGGCGATTGCTCGTTTGGTAAATTTGAACGTTAGTGAGTGTTGGCCGCTTCCTGCAATTAGTTTTGTGATGCAATCACAAATCGCGCCTCCGTCCGACTCGCTTGCATAAGCAACTGGCCAAGAATACACAGCGAAATTGCAGATACAGCAACAACAACAACAACTCTTAACTGGTTTTTCATTTTCATTTCAATTTGGTCGACAGCACGATCATGGTACCACGATCTGTGGGCTGCTTTTCACTTTCACTGAAATGGCAATCCGCCCCGTTCCGCCCAGCGCTCCATTCCGTTCCGCCCAATTAATGCTTTTCGCTTTTTGTTTTCAGTGTTTCTTTAGCTTATAATTTAAATAAAAAACTCATACTCGTACGGCTAACACAATGATACAAATAAAAGTATAACACATTTGGCTTAAAACTTATGCGAGTTCCGCAAAGTGGAGTCTTTTTTTTTGTTTGCGGAATTCGCCAGATCTCGTTGCCAAGCAGCCAGTTAGTTTGTCCTCTCACTGCTGCTTGTTGGTCTTCTCCAACTTCTCCTCCTTCTGCTCTGACTCCTTTCCTCCTTGTGTTTATCACCCGTTCAACGTCCAGCTCAACGTTGCTGCGTGGATGCGACAAAGACTCTCTGCCCATGTCCTTGTGCTCTCTCACATATATCCTTCTTCTCGTTGTTATTGTTGTTGTTCGTTTTTGATGTTCGTATACTCCTTGTGCTCGCGTTCTGTGCTGGCCAAACTGGGCCACACTGACGCCTCCTAATCCTTAGTAGTGACCGTGGTGGCTCTGGTGGTAGTCGTGGTGTTCCTCATGGTGATGATCGTGGTGCTTGAAGATTGGCACCTCGACGTGGTACTTCTCTGGTACGGGAATTTCCTTGTGTATGGGCACCTTAACCTCCGTGTAGACGGGAATTGGCTTCTCAATTGGCACCTTAACCTCATACGGTACGGGCTTCTCTACGGTGTACGGTACCTTCTTCTCGACGGTGTACGGCTGTGGAACTGGCACCTTGACATGCACTGGATATGGCTTCTCAACCTGTTCGAGAGACACAAAATCCAATGGTTTATATTTGCCAACTCGATATGGAGTTTAGGTACTCTCTTACCTCAACCTTGTAGGGCTTGTCAACGGGTACTTTAACTTCGTAGGGCACCTTCTTTTCGACGACAACAGTGTACGGTTTCTCGACCTCGACGTCGTAGGGTTTCTCAACCTCGACGGGGTAAGGCTTCTCGACCTCTACTTTAACCTCGTACGGCACCTTCTTGATAACCTCGTAGGGCTTGGGCACTGGCACTTCCACTTTCACCTCATGTGGCACCTTCTTGATGACTTCGTAGGGCTGTGGCACCGGCACCTTCACCTCGTATGGGATCTTCTTGATGACCTCGTAGGGCTCTGGTACGTGGACTTTCACTTCGTATGGCTTGTCGACGGGCACTTTCACCTCGTACGGGACTTTCTTTTCCACAATGTAGGGCTTGGGCACATGAACGGGCACCTTGACGTATTCCTTAACATGCACTGGATATTTCTTCTCAACGTAATATGGCTGTGGCACATCTACTTTCACCTCGTAGGGGATCTGGGCCAGGCAGGCAGTTGCAAATGAATTAAATTGTTACGCGCCTCGAAGGCCAATCACTTACCTTCTTCTCAACCGTGTAGGGAACATGTTTGGTCACTGTGTAGGGCACCGGTACCTTCTTCTCAATGGTCACGGTCTTGATGTGCTCATGATGATGATGATGGCCATGATAGTCGCCCAGATGGAGGCCACGCTTCTCCACATTCTTGCCATCCTCGGCCGGGGCGGCGCCTGCGTCGGCCTTCTCGTCGATTGCAGCACAATGGGCCATTGCCACGCACACGGCGAGACAAGGAAGTACGAACTGTAAAAGGATAACGTTCTTAGCAGCTATTCCTTGCCCAGATCAGAGCACACTGAACCATATCCGATCTTTACCATTCGCATTGTTGAGCTGTTGCTTTGACGTCTCACGAGGAAAACAATTACTCCACAATAAACTGTGTTATACCAATAACGAGATCCAAGCTGGTACTGATTCCCTCACTCGCTGCACTCAGCTTATATACACCAAGAAATTGGTCTATCGCAACGCAATTCACTAATCCCCGCCCGTCTCCCAAAAGCTCGGGCTGCGGCGGCGGCGGCGACTGCGGCAACAACTTCGGCTGCGACTGCGCGCACATTCGCAACTCGGCGTTGTTGTTGTTGCTGCTGTTGTTGTTGTTGTGGATTTGGCTTAGTAATGAAATGTTGGGGAACGGTGTTCGGTGTTATATGAACAACTCGTTTCTCATATATCGACAACGTTAGAGCAGGCATCCCGTTGGCAACTGCAGGAGCCATGCATGATGTATTGCAACCAGGTAATCGGGTCGTTATCCTATAACAATAGCTAGGAAATTGTTACAAAGACCCAAAAACAAACAAACACACACATTTGCATAGGTGTGCGTGCGTGTGTGTTTTTTATGATCTGGCGTTTCGATGATTGTTTAACATGTAAACAAGACAGATATATCTCCGATTACCGGCTTTATATAATGCAAAAAAGCCAGACATTGACATCGCGTCTGATTTGGTTCCGTTTTGAGCCTGTTTAGATCTGTTACAGTCATGGACATATCAATATGCACACCTCGACAGCGAACAATGTTGCTGCGGATTATGTAAATCTTCGGCGATTGCATTTGTGCTATTGACTCGGCGTCGTAAACAAAATGTGTGGTAAGTGGCAAAAACAATGAGAAGGTTAAACACAATGCGTTCGACATTTGATAGGCCGTTGCGCCCATGTATCATATTTGTGCATGATTCCATTTTGTTCGGCGTCTTTGTAATCTATAACAATGTATCTCGGTATTGGGCGTTTTGTCTATTGGAGCTTAAACATGCTTAAAAGAAACTGCGGTGGGCTGGAGCTTCACAAGGTGGCCAGACCTGCAACAACAATTTTCGAACTACATGTTCGAACCAGTTCTGGCTTGATCGTTCCTTGCGTGAACACATTTGCCAGATTTAAGTTCTTAGTTCGAAACATGATTATGATATTTGCCAAGCGAACAATTAAATTATTATAAACTATATTAGTTATATGTATCTAAATATCTTTCCTAATTAGCTTTCTGCAACTAATGGAAGCTTAACGTTTAATATATGCACTTCTTTTGGCAAGTAAACAATTGGTTCAATGTGGTTCCGTTCATGTTAAGAATCAGTTTTTCGGTTCGGCTCAAAACCAAATTTCTGAGTGTGCCCAAACCTGGGCCTTCGAGCTAGCCATTTGGCTGTCACACTTCGACTTGACTCGATCGTGATTACAGCCTGTAGGAGCTGCCAGCGTGACTGTGCATATGTATGTATGTATGTATGTAAATATGTTATGTTATATGTGTGTTTGTGTGTGTGGCTGCACTGTTTTTTGTTTTTGTGCAACAAGAGTCATTAAATTGAAAACGTATCCACTGTTGGCTATTTAAAAACCAACATGCAGTTGCTGCCGCTACTTAGTGTGCGCTTAAAACTAAAACAAAGCCGAAATTAAACATATACGTACACACACACAACCACACGCACACACACATTGGCTGGCATGTGGCATTAGCAATGCATTAAACAACAATAAAACATAAAACATTTTCGTACCGAGCTGTACAAATTTTTCGAAACCCGCCACAGACGCGGAAGACAGTCTTTGGAAAGATGTTGAACGAGCACGCAGACGGGCGGAGGGGGGAGGGGGGGAGGAGTGGAGCGGCAGCGGCTCCATAGGCATTTACATGCTTATTCTATTTCGTCATCGAGCCGAGCGCCGTATTTCGCGCATTAATTGCCCATTATTGCGTTTATAATTATGAATTGGAGCTACAATAATACAACAACTGCAATTCTTGGTGCCATAATTTCACAGTTTCAACTAGTTAAAGGCAATTAGCAAGCTGATTTTAGTTTTTACATACAACAAAAATACAAAAATCGCTTTGGTCAATGACCTTCGTGTGATTTGTGAGCTTTGTAGACGCCTCTCCCTTTGGAAAAGTCGGAGCTGATCTTTGTAATAGAAGGGCCTTGACCCAGTAATTAGTTTTCTTATTTGTAGCAACAAATCAGGCATTTCTGCTTGTTGACTGGCTAAAGAGATTGCTCGGCCCTTTGATTTTTTCAACTTCGTTTTTCCCCTCATTTTCTTTTGCTTTTTTTTTTTGGCGCATTTATTCATTCATTCTGTTAATCCGTCATAAACACCGTTTAAAGAGATTGTTCAACTTCTTCGTTTCAAGTCCTTGAAACGGTGTTTAAATACACAAAACTGGTCAAAATTTACATATGTACGTCTTTTTAAATTATGTTCAACATTGGTTAAAATTTACAGTCGAAAAACGTGAATTCGACTAAATTGGGTTTCTTTCTTCGATTAATACACCTTTACAACCATATGACATATTCCAGTTATTTTTTCGGTTGAATTTAAATTGAATGCTCGCGTGATTGGGTGCAGAATCGGTATACTGGACATAAAGTATAAAAGGACAATCAGTTTTTGCAATTGAAAGCATTTGCTCTTTTACAATTGCACATTGCACCAAAATCCAAATGCAGGATTTCGCAGTTTGCTAATTTTCTTTTTTGGAACAATTCGAAATTCAGAAAAAGAGCGCAATAAAAATAATCTCTTAAATTATAAATATTTTACTTATGTAGGATATGCTAGCTTTGTTTGCATGATGAAAGCATTTCAAATAATCGCGCTACAAAGCAGTAGCAAAGTGTGACCGCTTTTAATTTTTGATTTGCTTGCCTTGTGCAGCACTGTTTGTACTGGGATTGTACAGCACTGCTGCTGTCATTTTATACGCAAGTCATTTTGGCATCAAAGTCATTCCGGCATTTGGAAATTGGATTGTTTGTCGCCTCATAGACAATTTTGAAGAACAGTAAGCCGTAATTTGCAATTCAATAATAAATTAAACAGTTAAATAACATTCTTTTAATTGCAGTTATATACAGTTATGTTTCTAACACGTTCTGAGTACGATCGTGGTGTAAACACCTTCTCTCCCGAGGGCCGCCTCTTCCAGGTGGAGTATGCCATTGAGGCCATCAAACTGGGTTCCACTGCCATCGGCATTTGCACAAACGACAGTAAGCATTGGACAGTAAAGTACCCATAATTGAATTTAATATAATAGTGATGATCATTTTGCAGGCGTTGTTTTGGCCGTGGAAAAGCGCATCACCTCGCCGATGATGGTGCCAAAGACAGTCGAAAAGATTGTTAAAGTAGACGAGCACATTGGCTGCGCCACCTCTGGCCTGATGGCCGATGCGCGCACTTTGATAGAGCGTGCACGTGTCGAGTGCCAGAACCATTGGTTCGTCTACAACGAGGCCATGACCGTCGAGTCGTGCGCCCAGGCCGTCGCCACGCTGGCCATACAGTTCGGCGATAGCGGCGACAGTGATGGCGCCTCCGCCATGAGTCGTCCCTTCGGCGTGGCCATACTCTTTGCCGGCATCGAGAATGGCAAGCCTCAGCTCTGGCACATGGATCCCTCCGGTACTTACATAAAACACTGCGCCAAGGCGATCGGCTCTGGCAGCGAGGGCGCACAACAGAACCTGCAGGAAAAATACACGCCAGAGATGTCGCTGAAAGATGCCATCGATCTGTGCTTGAACACGCTCAAACATGTCATGGAGGAGAAGCTTAACGAGACCAATGTCGAGCTGATGACCATGACAACGTCAAGGAAAGAGTTCACCATGCTGGGTGAGGATGAGGTTAAGAAACTAATCGAGGAACTGGTCTAAATGAATTACAGCTGCATTTTCTCTAAACACATGCAACATTTTGGTTATTTAAAACTATATGTGAATAAAGGGATTATAAATCGATTTGCTTAGAAATAAATGTTCTGCATGTTTTCAGTCAGGGGCATATAGGAATAAATGCTTCATTTCAATTAGGGATTTTAAAATGTTCTAAAATGTTCAGACTTTATAAACTATATATATTCTTAAGCAGCATCATGTCCACTTGTCAGTCTCTGTGTTGAGGCAATAATGATCGGACTCTTATATAGCTTTTATATACGTAATCTATCTAATTACTTTTTTGTCTTTCAAGATATCTACACCAGACTTCTATATTATCTATAGGAAGGATGGTCCATTGAGTTTTGTTGTGGCCAAATGAGTAGATGCATATCTCTTTTTGTTACAATTCATCAAAGTTTGATTCGCCTTTAGTCACATGGAATTTGATATTTAACTTAATTCCAATTTATGCTAAGACAAAGTTTTTTGCAATTAATGCAATAGTTGTATTTATATACAGTTGACTTTATTGAATCGTATTGATTTATCTTGTGTATACTAACTAAAATATTTGGGGGCCCCTTAGGGTGTCCCCCCTGGAGGCGGCCCCTACAATGCACGCCTTTTAATGTATGTATATAAATTGATGCGTATATATTTATTACTGTATGCTAGACATGAACTGTTGAGCAAATCAAACAGCTTCGATTAACTTGGTTAATCTCAATATAAAGGCAAATCATAAAGAATTTTCGTTAATATTCTTTTCTAGCGTATTTCTACAACATTTTTCTCACATCGATGCACAGACTTGATATATTTTTTGCTCTGCCTCGCGTGTAATACAAAATCTTTCTAAGTGGAACCAAAAGGCGAATATGCATAAATCTAAATCTCTATATATATATATATCAATCTGGATAATGGGGTGAGTACCAAGGGAATATGTATGTGAACCGGCAACTCGCTCCGAAGAGGAAAAATGCCAAAAGAATAAAATTGTATATACTTATTAATACGAGTATGTATATATATATATATATGTGTGTAAATATATATATATATATATATATATATATGTATATATATAGAGCATTCACAATAGTTTACATCACACCTAGGTTGGATGCTCGCCGCCACTGGGACTGTTGGTGTTGGTGTTGCTGCTGCTGTTGTTGCGCAGCATGAGCCGGGAGAGGCTCGTGTTGGGCTCGCTGAGCGAGTATATTTCCGGCTCAAAGACCGGCGGGCACTCCATATTTGGATAGTCCGGTGTGGCGGCTTTTGAATCTAAAGAATTGGTGTTGGATACTTTTGCTGTTGCTGGCTCCTGGGCAGCATCTTCCCTTACAGCAACTGCTGCTGCAGCTGTCACTGCTGCTGCTGCTGCTGCTGTTGGTGGTGGCGGAGCCGGTGGCAAGGGTGGCAGCAGCGATTCGGACGCGCACAGGTTGGTGTTAGATGCGGCGGCAGCGCCCCGATAGCTACGCTGGCTGTGCTGCGTAGGAAATATGACCTGCGAAAATATCTCCTGATCGCAATCCGCATCCAGATCGGCGCTGCTGGGCGTCTGCTGATGCAGCTGCTGCTGCTGTTGGTGCTGCTGATGATGGTGCCCGAAGAGCGTGCGATGCAGCATCGGCGAGCCAAGAAAACGATTCTCCTTCGATGGACGCGTAGGCGTCGCACTCGAACCAGACGTCGATGATATGGACAGCTTGGTGAAGATCGGTATCGGCGCCGAATTCTTGCGATGCGCATCATACTTGGTGCCCGCCACCTTATCACGCAGATCCTGATTGTACGTCTGGCTCTTCTTGATGTTGCTGCTGCCGCTGCCAATGTTGCTGCCGCCGCCACTGATGCTGCTGCCGTCGAGCGCATGATTGGACTTTGACTTTTTGTTCAGCGGCAAGGTCATTGTCATTGGCGTAAATGGGAAGCGCCTGTCGCTGCTGCCGCTGCTGGATTTGTTCTTGCTCTTCTTGCTGCTGTTGCTCGACACGGAGCCCACATCTGCATCATTGTGATGCTTCTTGTTGCTCTTGTGCAGGAAACTAGACAGCGGCTGCGATCGCAAAAAGTATTTCGAGCGTGTGCTCTGCGGCTGCTTCTCCTGCTGCAGCTTCTCCTGCTGCTGCTGGAGCAGCAGCTGCTTCTCGTGCTCGTTGTAGCTGGTTTGCCTGGAGACGCTAGCGCTGCTGCTGCTGTTGTTGTTGTGGTTGTTTGTGCTGTTGCTGCTGCTGGTGGCCGGCTCATCGCCAAAGATGAGCTCGTAGCCAAAGTCACGGAGCTTCTGGCCTTCCTTGGTGCGCGTGCGCTTTATGCTCTCGTCGCTGGGCTTAAAGCTAAACTCATAGTCGGGCGTCTTGGGCAGACTCAGACTTTGAATCTTTGCAGGCTTCTCGCCATTGCCATTTCCCACTGGCTTGGCGGCAGCCGCCGGCGCAGCTGCCACGCCCGACGTTGCAGTTTGCTGACTCGCATTGGAGTCGGTGCGCAGATGCCGGTTGTGCTTCTCGATGCCAAGGTGGACTCGATTGTTGTACATCTCCTGCGACTCCTCCAGCTGCTTGCGCAGCATCAAATCCTTGAGCGTCATGTAGCCCTGTATGTTGTTCGTCTGATGGTGCGGCTCCAATGTGCCGTCCCCGCCCCCCTTCTTGGTCATGAATGTTTTCGTGTGCGAGTGATGGTACTCGAAGACCTCCAAATTGGGATTCGAGGCGTGCAGATAATGGTACGGCACCTTCTTCAGGCTGGATTTGCTGCTGGGACTCTGGCTCTGGCTGGGACTCTGGCTCTGACTGGGGCTGGGACTGTTGCTCTCCTCGAAGCTCTGCTGCTGCAGCGAGCTGAGCGTGGGCGCCGGCGAATTCGGCGGGCCCAGACTTGCCGAAGCCACGCTCACCACCGAGCTGCGGCTGGAGCTGCGCGATAGCTTGCGCGCTGCCTGCTGCTCCTGCGTTCCCGAGCCACCTGGCTTGGGCGTTGGCGTCGGTGGTGCTGGTGCCGACGGCAATGTCGTCGGTGGCTGTGCCGGATCGTGATAGCCGGGCGTGTTGGCGCCTATCTGGATGCCACAGCTGCCGCCGGGCACCTTGCGAAAGGTCTGAAAATTCGCTGTTGGCACGGGTATGTCGCTGGAGCTGCTCTTTGCTGCATTGCTCTTGAACGTGCCCATTGTGAACTTGCGCAGCGAATCAAAGTAGCCGCGGTCGTGCTTCAGGCTGTTGTTGCTGCTCAGGCTGCTGGTGGGCGTGGCATTACCAGAGGCTGCCAGTGTGGCAATCACATCCTTGGAGGCCTGCGGCGAGGGCGTGCATAGATTTGTGCTGACCAGCGCATCATTCTCCTCCTCGCCGGAGCTCTCATTCTCGGAGTAGAGATCCTTGCTGGTGCAAGTCTCGCTGCTCACCGCTGGCAGCTTGAGCGAGGCGAGTCTTAGGAACTCCACCCACTGATTGAGCGCGTCCAGTGACTCCGCAGCGAAGTAGAAGCTCTTTGCCGTGTGGTACACCTTGAAGGCATGCGGCTTAGAGTGCACCTCCTTGGCCAGCGAAACAGTGAAGCCGGGCAGAAAGATGACCAGGCTGGCGCTGGAGCTTTGCTTGCTGCGAAACCCGTACAAAATGGTGTCCAGCATCACAAAATAGATGCGCGCCCAGTAGGTGACGCCGCGCAGGTTCTTCGTGCGCCTGTAAAGATGGCCCTGGATGTCACCGGTGCCCAGCAGCTTGAGGTTCGTGTTGCGCCGCTTGGCCATCAGACTGTGCTTTTTCTTCAGCGTCAGCGTACGCGTCTTGGTTGGCGTCAGCAGCTCGCTAATCTCCTGTTCCCCCGCTGCTGCTGCCGTTGTTATTGTGGCTGCAGCTGCTGCAACAGGCTGCATGCTCGCTGGCTTGGGGGGCGGCGGTGGCACAACCGGGGGTGTGAGCTCTCGTTGCTTGCGCGGACGCGGCGGCGGTGCTGGCGGCGTCACTAGAAGAAACTCTTTGCGTGGCTCAATGGCCGGCGGCGGTGTATCCGACTCCTCCTCACCGGAATTATCGTAGGCCGGCGTGCTATGACTCTTGTCCAGGCGGCCGCGTCGATTCTGCTGCTGCTGTTGCTGTTGGATGAGCGGCGCATTAATGGCCTCCGCCAGCGGCGGCGTCTCACGCGTAGCCAGCTCCATGGCCTGAATAAGCTCGGCACTTGTTTCGCTGGCGCAACTGCGCAGCGTTTCCAACGCATCCTCGTCCCCTTCGTCGGCAAAGGGTATTGGCTCAAAGGTCTCCAGTATGGTATTCTCAACATTGCACGTAAACTTCTCGTTCTTGACCACATAATCCTCCACCTTCATGTTGGCGTCGAAGCGCACCACCTTGCTCACGCCGGGCTTGTAACGGTCCAGCATCTGGAGCTGCTGCTGAGACTGCAGGCCCGCTTCGGTCAGCTGCTTGAGCTTGCGCGCCTCGTTGAACAGCCGCTTGGCTGTATCTGCGCTGTCGCTGGCCGCCAGGCCAATGCAGGTGGTAGGCCTGGGCGCAATCTCGAGGCCATAGCCAAAGGATATGGACTTGTCGCGTATGCTGGGCGAGCCAGGATCACAGATGGTGGCTCCGCCGACACCGCCGCCGCCAGGCTTACGCTCGTGCCAAGAGGGTATCACCAGATGCGGATGCTTAAGGCTGAGAAACTCATCGCCGCAAATTGTGTTCCGTCGCTGAAGCAGAGCTCGCGGCTTGGGATAGTACAAACGCATTTCGCGACTGGCGGACTTTGTGTCCGTGGGAGTGGGTATATCACTGCAACTGGAATCCGAGTCTGAGGCTGCATGCGCCTGCACCTGCTCACCCTCCTGCTCCCGCACCAACTCCTTCACCTTAACGCCTTTTCCGTCGTCGCTTCTCTGCGTTTTGGGCGCCGTGTCTAGCGTTAGGAATGCGGCACGCGGACTCGGGCTGGGCAAGTTGTCCGCCCAGCGACTGGCCATGTTTCGCTTCTTGCTTGGCAACCGATATGGCTGCATGTAGATCTGGCCATACATCTTGGTGTGCTTGGGCCGTTTCTTGACAGTGAGCACCACATCGGGCAGCGCCTCGCACAGATGGTGCAGCACAGTCTTATGCTGCCAGCCAACGACAGTCTGGTAGTTAATCTGGACGATTTCGTCACCATCCTCGATCTTGCCCGAGTTGTGGGCGGGTGAGTTGTATTTGATGTCCGTGACGCGGTGGATTCCATTGTAGCTGGACTCAATGTTGAAACCAAGATCCGATTCGCGCTTCTTCAAAGTCACAAGATTCAGTGACGCCGGCTGCAACACCATCGGATCCGATATGTCCTGTATAATGAAATTCGCCAGACGCTCCAGCCGCTCCGCCGTCGCCTTGATCTGAGCTACTGGCCGCTCCGCAAAGCGATCCCTATGCGCTATCGTCGCCAACTCCAGGCCGCAGCGCAGCACATTTCCACAATACTCCCGGTACATGTCCTGGTTGCGGAACGGCGAACGCTCCAAATTCCCAATCAGCGGCTTCAGCGTCGCAATGGTGCGCGTAATGTCATGCAGCGTCCGTGTGTCAATCTTCGTGCTGTCCGCGTGATTCTTGGCCAGCTCACGATGCAAATTCCGTGCCGCCGTGCCAACATGCAGCGCCATAAACTGCAGGTTATCATTCTTCAGGTGATAGTGCTAAAATGGATAAGGACAATGGATAAAAGCAATCCAAGCTGAACCGCTGCACAATGGATAAAATCTTGATCTAGCGGCAAATTGAATTTTCTTTAACTAAGAAATATAATGTATAGAATCAAATCTATATTTTCACGTATTCTTTTGCCCAATATTAAATGGAAAATACGAATTAATTGCCGCTAGAATTTTATTTGATGCCATTGGGGATGCACTTACAAAGTTACGCAGGTTTTCGACGGCCTCAAGGACAATTTCCTGACGGCCTATGGCCTTCATGCCCAAATTTTCCAACTCATATGGCCGTATATTGAGCAGGGCCCGTCCGCCGATTTCATGTTTCGAAAATTCGTACAAATAGCCTTTCATGGACTCGTCGAGACCTTTGCACAAGTAAACAAATATGAGAATTTATTTCAAAATTGGATGTGAAAGGAATGTTGCTGTTGTTGTTTTTGCTGTGTGACTGTTGCTGCTGCTGCACTTTTCCTTGACCTGTTAAGAGAGCCGTAGATTTACCTCGGATCCAGTCTGTAACTTGGTCGGGCGTCCATTCTGCTATATTTATATAGGCCATACTAATTGATAGAAGCACCAGCCAAGCACACAACTACTCCATATTAATTTCAGCACAACATAAACAATTGATTAAAATAAAAGTTTTTGTTCCAGAGCCAGGGCTGGCAATTCACGTAGATATCTGATATTGTTGCGTCCGCTAGCTGCACTAGAGATGGCCGATTTTTGGTAACTGCTATCTATCGGCAGGCTCCCAAGTTACCGTGCTTATGAAATATTCAAACTGAATGCAACATTTTCGCAGGGAGTTGCATTGGCTTACTAAGTCATAAGTCGCTCATCTCTAGCATGCATAGGCTGCACTAGAACTGTTGTGTTGTAAAACAGTGCAATGTAAAACTATGGCACTACAATTTATTTCCCAGTCGCCACAATCAACAGCTGGTCTGTGTAGTGTTGATAAATATTATTGTATTTGCATATTGTTCACTTTAGAAACAGCTGAGCAATAAAAAAAATACCGAGTTTGTGTATGCCACAAATTTCAATTCCTAGTCAAGCTGGAATATTTGGTCTTTTATTGATGCATAAATGATTTACTTTATTACTTTTCATACATCACATTCAGGTTATCGTGACGTTTAATTCAAAACCAGATTTAAAAGAAAAACAACGCAACTGCGCACATATTTCGTTTGCCTATGTACACGTTCAATGATTCGAGTGAGACAGAAAGCGAGTGAAAGAGAGCCGAAAAAGTAATCACCTCGTGGTTCTAAACGTTCTTTACGCAGTGCAATTGCAGCTGCTGATAAAATTAGGGAAACATGTCTGCGACCCAGACAAAACAAATCAAATTTTACAATCCAGCGAGTTCCGCAAGTTCCGACAGGTAACAAATATATAAAGTGGCGCTAATAGTGATACGTGAAAATCCACCCAAAACTCATTCATCACCAAGAAGCCTCCTAAGCAGTTGAGCACGCAATAAATAATACGTCAAATCGCAAAGATACTCACATGCATGTTTAAATGAATAAACATATATACATATGTTTACATATAATTATATACATAGAGCGTGTGATATAGCGTGGCTCTGTTAGATACCTAACATACATGTAAATACATACATACAAATTATGTACATGCACACATACATATGATAAATTAAATATCATTCGCTACTGAAATTCGACGTCAACGACGTCGCGGCTCTCGACGTTGCAGCAGAATGAAAAAAAACGTTTTTTTTGTACAAACAACAAGCACAAGCACAGTTATAACGCAACGAAGCAGCAGATACAACAACAGCAGCACAACAGCAGGCAACAAAAAAGTGGCTGCTCTACCTTTCGGCTGTACCTTCGCCATCGTCGACGTCGTTAGTTGCTTTTAACCTTAGCTCTGCGAATCGACAGACACTGAAATAGACAGCGGCCGATTGCGATTTCTTCACACATTCACGTTTTAGTCATTCTCCAACGCGACTGCTGCACGTTGCTTGTTTTTTGACCGGCGCCGGTAGCTGACAACTGCGTGCACTGACATCTAACAACGATTTCCCAGCGCAAATACAACAACAACAATAAATAATAATTAATAATAATAACAATATCAGCAACAACAATTAAGTTCATAAGCACGCTACTCCTTAGCGCCGTCAGTAAATCGCATCACATGCGCAAGGCGTCGGGCTCGTCGCCTTCGGCCACATTGTGCAAACATTTGAGTGTGGGAGTGTGCGTGTGCTGTGTGTCTGTGTCTGATTCTGTGCCTGTGCTTGTGTTTGTGTGAGCGAGTGATTGACCCATTTAGCTGCTATATACTGATATACTTAACGCATACGCTACGTCGGATTCTGGCATTGGCTCATTGTCTAAAATGAGTAGCAGTATCACGTTTTTGTGCAACAAAACTAACACTAATAGCAATAACAACAATAAAGATGCGGCAGCCAAAGGAAAATCAGCTACAGCTTCTTCAGTATATGCTTCAGCCGGCTTACTAACAACAACAGCAGCAACAACAACAGCAACGCACCAACAACAACATCAGGCACAAGCACTGCTACAGCTGCACAACCCGTTGAAGAAGGTTAAGGCTGCAGCCAAAACCAACGGTCACAGTCACATGTAAATCATTTGCATTTTTATTCACATTTTATTTAACATTCAATATACATGTATACATACATACACATGCTACATGCATATGTATATGTGTGAAAGTATGTATGTATAAGTATATCCAACTCTATGGGTTTGTTTGTTGTATCATTTGTTTTTGTTCTCTTTTTCCATTTTCGCCACATATACACACAACACATACACGTGTGCATACGCATACACATGCATCTGCATATATACTTGCCTGCATATGTATGCGTATACACAAGCTCTAATTGTTTTGTTGTTACTCCCTGTATTTGTTTCTGTGTTTAATTAACGTTTTTTTTTTCAATATCGTTTATCGTGTCGCTGAGTCAACTATCAGCCGCTGTCGGGTTGGCATCGCAAATAAAAAAACCAGCGTCAGCGTCTGCGTCTGCTTCTGCTGCTGCTATTTGTTTCAATATGGCTGCGATCAAGCCACGTCCACGTCTCCGCCTCTTCGCTCTAATTAAGGGCCCTTCCAGGAATTTTCTTTTCCTTCTCTACCTCTCTCTCTCTCCCTTTGTGCCCTTAGTGCCTACCAACCTGTTGGTCTTAGCACGTGCAACCAGCACGTAACCTTCCGCTTACCCCACTCAATTTTTCACCACGCACATTGTGCTTCATCAATGCTAAATGTAACGTTATGTAGACTTACGTACCCACACAAAGACATGTATAGCTATGCGTGTGTAGTTCAACTATAAATAACAAGGAAAATTGACG
This sequence comes from Drosophila novamexicana, assembly GCF_003285875.2. Taxonomy (NCBI): domain Eukaryota; kingdom Metazoa; phylum Arthropoda; class Insecta; order Diptera; family Drosophilidae; genus Drosophila; species Drosophila novamexicana. Next base: position 3,767,370 of record NW_020824765.1, on the reverse strand, counting down.
CAAAGGCAGCAGCAGCAGCAACAGCCTGAACATTGCGAACATTTCTAGGGAAAATACTGTGAAATTTGTATGGCACCCACAATGAGAGCAATGAACGGTACACGCTATCGTAATGGCGTACATACACACACACACATACATGCATAAGTGGATGTATAGATTTGTGCATATGATGTACTAGTTGGCACAGCATCCGAAATTCGTAAGTTGAGCGTCGCAGTGTCTGGCTGGATAGATACTTAGCTATGTGCAGAATTTCGCCGCATGCGTTATGTGAGGTTGCCTTATTGACGACATTTGCCGCAGGCCTTCTGGCGCATTGGAATGTCTGTGAAGTTAGTAGATAGTTGGGGTGTTGCTGTCGGGAAGGCTAGACATATTAATACCCTGTAGTTAGTCAAGCAGAGACAGGCCTACCCTTCAAGTTGTTCGATGCCCAAGAGCTTTTCGCGTCATCTGTCATCTGATGCCATTTTTAAATCTAATTTGAAAATGTATTTATTTTCATTCATAAGCAGAAGGTACTTTTAGATATATTCAATATTAAATGATCAATCAAGTCAGGAACTAATTAAATAACCCCTTACTGCTCCTACAGGGTATTGGTTACCTATATATGCCTATAAAAGAGGAATAACGGCGTTTTCGACTTGGATACGATTTTATCGGGTTTTGCAGAAGCCTTATCTAATTCCCTAATGCTTCAACACACATACACACACACACACACACACACACACACACACACACACACACATACACACACACACTTACACATAGGCATATGTGTGTATGCACGCCCCATGCTTCGTTTCGCAAACAACGCCTGTGCCTTTATCCGTTTATCCGTTCCGTCTGGATATTCCTAATAAAAATGTTATTTTTGTAACTTGAACAAATTTGGAATATTACACCGAGCCATTAAACTACTACATTATATATTTACATGAAAAATCTGTTTATATTGTTTATGTAAATATATATATATATATATATATATATATATATATATATATATATATATATATATATATATATATATATATACTGTATTTGCATATGCATATGTTAGGGTAATTGTAGGATCGTGTTTTGAGGGGAACTCTGAAGATTTCTATTACTTTGGTGTATGCCAGCAATGTGTGTCTGAAATAATTTGCCATGAATGCAATTCTTTGTTTTTGTGCATTGTCTAGACTTGAATATTGAATAATAAATAAATACACACAAATATAAACACGGCTGCTTGGTGATAAATCTGTTTAGAAGATCCTCAAGTCTATTTCTGGCCATAAATATATATATTTACTACATTCATAGTTGAACCTTTGGGAAGACAAAAGGAAGAGAGTTTAATATTTTTCATTTAAACTAAAAAATATGGTTTTATTCCTTTGTTGCAATTGATTTAGCGGCATTCTATTAATTATTATATATTCAACCCGGTTAACTCCGGGTAATATCTTCTGGAATTATGTACAACCTATTGTATTGAAAGATTTGAGAGCGTTCCCTGAACTTAATACAATCTGTATAAACTCTATCTGCAGGCTATTTAGAGAGCTTTCATCATATGCCCAAATGAACGGACATAACATAAATATACAGTTCACATTTTATACAAATATGCAGACAACATGCTAGTCATTGTTTATCAAAGATTGCCGCAGTGTTGCGCATTGTCCAAGCTGTATTTTGTAGAGGGTATTCGAATTTATTGAAGCGATATGTAACGCTTGGCAGGATTCATCTCTGGACCCACAAATATCTGCTCTTCTTCGACTCGATAGCCATGAGCTGCCATAAACCCAATCGGTTGACTTAGTATTGAATCACTTGACATGTGTCTGGAAGGGTATTTAATCAACGGTTTGTTGTTCTTCCTCTGGCGATAATTTTCTGCAATCGTTTTGCGCTTTGTATGTTTGGAACGTGAGTTTTTTTAGCCGCGTGCCAAGGAATCTTATCTGGCTAATTCGCGGGGGATGGCCAATACATTTTTATTACGTGGTACTTGAGACACGTATATTTAACGAAATGTTGTCCATATGTGAAAGTAATTGTTTAGATTTTATTTGCGACTAAGGTTGGTTTCATGAATCTATTGACTTTGCAGCGACGATCGCTCGGATGTAACTGAACCGCTCTTCATTGATCCCGGCGTTGCGGGCAGCGAGCGCAACTGCTGCCCGGCTTCGCCCACTACGGTGCCAGCCAAGTCGGTCTTGGAGTCGCCCATGCGGCGCGCGGGACGACGCCAGCGCACAACCTCGATTGGTAACCAGACGACCACTGCCAATCCGTCCGAGTGCATAATACGTTCAAATAATCGCACCATTTACACGGCCGGAAGACCGCCGTGGTACAACTGCGCCGGCCAGCAGGTGGAACCCTTTGTCATAGGTGCGTATACGCTGCTCAGCCTGTGTTTGGCTTATCGAGAATTCCATATGCAGGCATTTGCGGAGGCAGCGCATCCGGCAAGACGACCGTCGCAGAGAAAATCATAGAAAGCCTAGACGTGCCTTGGGTCACCCTCCTGTCCATGGACTGCTTCTACAAGGTAGGCGCCGTCCCACGACGCGACGCCAATAGAATTTTCCGCAGTACATGCTAAGCTCTAAACTCATCCGCAGATCCTAAACGAGAAGCAACATGAGCTGGCGCTCATCAACGAATACAACTTTGATCATCCGGATGCATTTGACATTGACCTGCTCGTCGATGTGCTGACCAAACTGAAGGAGGGCAGGAAAGTTGAAGTCCCAGTCTACAATTTTGTGACCCACGGTCGCGAGAGCCAGACGGTAAGTAACATAGCTCAAACCTGTCATGAGAAAATGATATCACTATTTTGCTATTTGTAAAAGTGTCAGAGAACGAGGCTTCTCCGACCACATTCTCGCATAGTATGATAAGACAATTGCTATAAATTAATATTAATCACTTTCTTTTTCTTTTAGAAAACCATGTACGGTGCTAACGTCATAATATTTGAGGGTATACTTACCTTCCACAGTCCCGAGGTGCTCAAGATGCTCGACATGAAGATATTCGTTGACACAGATCCAGACATACGTCTGGCCAGGAGACTTAAGCGGTAAGAGAAGATACTTCTGATTATCATTTGACATTTCATTAATATTCAACGCACACTTACAGTGATATCTCGCAGCGTGGACGGGACTTAAAGGGCGTGCTGAAGCAATACCTAAACATGGTGAAGCCCTCCTATGCAAATTATATAGCGCCCACGATGGCCCATGCGGACATCATAGTGCCACGCGGCGGCGAGAACAAAGTGGCAATAGCTCTGATAGTGCAGCACGTGCATACACAGCTGCAGCTGGTAAGCGAGGAGCAGCAAGCGGTTGATCCATTGAGTAAACTTTGTTAAATGATTATTGCAGCGTGGCTTTAAGCTACGCGAGACTTTGGCCAATTCGTATAAGGACCAGCCGATGCCAGATTCGTTGCATTTACTGCATCCAACGCCACAGATTAAGGGTCTGCACACATTCATACGGTGCAAGAACACTTCGCGGGATGAATTCATCTTTTATTCGAAGCGGCTTATACGGCTGGTCATTGAGTACGCGTTGAGCCTGTTCCCCTTCAAAGAGACGTGCGTGGAGACGCCACAAGGCGTTCTGTATGAGGGAAAGCGCATGGAGTCGCGCAAAATATGCGGTGTGTCCATACTGCGAGCAGGGGAAACCATGGAGCAGGCCGTGTGTGATGTATGTAAGGACATACGCATTGGCAAGATTCTTATACAGACAAATTTGAAGACTGGCGAGCCCGAGCTTTACTATCTGAGGCTGCCCAAAGACATTAAAGACTATAAAGTGATACTTATGGATGCCACCGTTGCAACAGGCGCCGCAGCCATGATGGCCATACGAGTGCTGCTCGATCACGATGTGCCCGAGCAGAACATCATTCTTGCCTCGTTGCTGATGGCCGAGATCGGTGTGCATTCGATCGCCTATGCCTTTCCCATGGTGAGTAAACTATTTCCACGGATGCATTTGAATCCAAATCTCATCATCGTCTTTGGCAGGTTAAAATTGTTACTTCCGCTCTGGACCCGGAGATAAATAGCAAGTTCTATGTTATACCCGGCATTGGCAACTTCGGCGATCGCTACTTTGGCACTGAGCCCTCCGACGAGTACTAGGGCCAACTAACTGCGAACCAAGTTTCTTAATTACTATACCTAGGATTAAATGAAATCGTTACTTAAATTATCAATTCAAGAACTGCCTTGCCTTTTATTTTTACTGAGATAAAAATCGGAGCAGCAGCTGCAGTACAAATGCTACAGCGCCCACGATTAAAGCGATGCCCACATAGCGCTGTCCTCGACTACTGCTGGTGCTCGTCTTGGGCTGCGTCTGTTTGCTGTAGTCACAGCGCGTCCAGTCGCTCTCCTCGTCCAGTATCTCGGCCATCATGCTGAATTTGCTGGTGCCTGTGATGCGGACACGCACTCGAGTGCCCAGCAGATTGTCGCGCATCGGGAGCAGCACCTGCTCGTAGCTCTTGTTGTGGCCCACATAGTGCAGCTTGTCGTGGGATATTTCCGTAACCAGCACCGTATACAGTTGGCCTTCGCGACCCGCATACGGCTCGTAGCTGTAGAAAAGGTCAGTCAGCCGTTTGGTACGCTTCTTTACCAGATTCGCTGGTATGCGCTCCATTTTAGCTGCCGGCGTGCCCGGACGCGGAAAGAACTGATTGATAAATAGACTGGGAAAACGATATTTCTCGCACAGCGTCATGGTTTCCTCAAAGTCCTGCTCCGTCTCTGTGGGAAAGCCACAAATAATGTCGGTGGCAATTGTCAGACCGGGCACACGAGACCGTAAGAAATCTATCACGTGCTCGAAGTCCTTGCGACAATATTCCCGCTTCATTTCGCCCAGCACCGAGTCGCTTCCACTCTAATAAGAAAGAATATTGAGAGATTTAATAAAGTATTGATTAAAACTTGCGATGTAATTGCTTACTTGTACGGGCACATGGAGAAAGGCGTAAACGCGTGGATGCTGAAGCACCTTGGCCACCTCCTCGAGGTGTTCCAGGATGTAGGGCGGATTGGTCATACCGACACGTAGCATACAGTGCTCAGGTATGACCTCGACAAGCTGCCAGAGCAGCTCTGGCAACGAACTGCCAATGTCACGACCGTAGGCGCCAGTGTCCTCCGAAGTCAGCCATATTTCGCAGCAACCCTCGTCGAAGGATTGGCGCGCACGCTCCACTATTTCATTGGGTGGATAGCTGGCCAAATCGCCGCGTGCATGCTTCGTTTTGCAGTAGGTGCATTGATTTAGGCATCCGCTGTTGATGGATATGATCTCAATTAGCGGATTCTTGCGCACCTTTGGCAGGGACAAGGCAGCGCCGGCCACACGACGACCATGCACCTTCTTGTTCTGCAGCAGCCGCACGCTATGACCCTTGAGCGTCTCCTCGACCACCTCCACGACCCGATCGATTTGCTGCACCCCAATTACCGAAAGACCACGCAGATAGTCGGACTTTGGTGCGCCTTGAGGCACGCAACCGGCCACTACGACGTGCTTGCCATTGCGCATGCCCGACTCGATCTCATTGCGAAACGTATCCTCCGAGGGATTCTTTACGGTGCAGCTGTTCAGCAGCCACAAATCAGCCTCATCCTTGCCGCTCAGGTTATATCCATACGCAGCCAGCTGGCCGGCCATGTACTCAGAGTCAGAATTGTTGTGTGCGCAGCCCCATGTCTTCACATACACCTTTTGTGTTCCTGGCACAACACTCTCGTAAATGGTTTTCTGAGCCTGAAGCGGCGCCTCTGTGTCCGCATCGCCTAATGTTGGTTTGATTTGTGCTCGTTTCTTTGCGCGCACTGTAACGCTCTTTTTGTTTTCATAACGCTCGCGGGGCTTTATGTCTTCGGCCGATATTAGGTCTTCGATATCATCTATATCGTTACCCGGCAAGTCCACCTCAAGTCCCATTATTAGTTTTCTTCGTAATCCCGGCGGTGCACATGTGCTTGCCTTTGCTCAGCTGTTTACATTTGTCTTCTTCTTGCATAAAAAAATGTGACCAGAGTATGCACAGTGTTGGAAAACAAGTTTTTATTCGAGATAACTGTACGAACTTTAAAGCTTGAGTTGTAACGAATATACAGTTCCTTACTATTCAAATGATTGTGGCAAATAATTTGTTATAACATAAGAAAAAAATGTGTTCTACGAGATGTGTGATTGCTTGTTGATGTTATTGTATTGCTTAAGTTAATAATATAAATACATTATTCAATAAATTTGTATGCTTGGTAGAAGCAACATGACACACTCCACTTAAAAATGAATATGCCCTACATTTTCAGCTGCGCTGCACTTTTGACATCTTATCATCAACAACGCTATCAGCGCGGAAACAGCGACAGTTCCTCAGCACATTTTAATCCGTTTGCAACCGTCTTTGAGAATGATACACATCAAATGTAAAGACACCAATCTTGATCCCATTCCAGTCAAGGTGAGAAGGGGCATAGTTCCTCACATCTGTATACACATGCTTACACGCACACATATATATATATATATATGTATATTCCTTTGCAATTTTGTATAAGCGCAGATTGGGATTATTGGCGGCTCTGGGCTGGATGATCCAGATATCTTGGAGCAGCGTCAGGAGAAGGTAATTGAGACGCCATACGGTTCTCCATCGGATGCGCTGATTGAAGGCGAAATCGGAGGTGTACAGTGTGTGTTATTGGCCCGTCATGGTCGCAAACATGATATAATGCCATCCAATGTTAACTATCGCGCCAACATTTGGGCTCTGCGTCAGGTGGGCTGCACACATCTCATAGTGTCGACGGCTTGCGGCTCGCTCAGAGAGTCCATTCAGCCGGGCAACTTGGTGGTGCCACACGACTTTATAGATCGCACCACGAAGCGAATGCAGACCTTCTACGATGGCGAGCACGCCGGAGTGAATGGTGTCTGTCATTTGCCCATGTATCCGGCCTTTTGTGAGCGAACGCGCAAGGTGCTGCTCGATGCGGCAAAGGAGTTAGAATATGCAGCGCACGATAAGGCCACGATTGTTACCATAGAGGGCCCGCGCTTCTCCTCCCGTTCCGAGAGCAATATGTTCAGACAGTGGGGCGGTGATCTTATCAACATGACAACCTGCCCAGAAGTTGTGCTGGCCAAGGAAGCGGGTCTGTTGTACGGCTCGGTCGCAATTGCCACCGATTACGATTGCTGGCGCATGGGCTGCGAAGGTGTCAACGTGCAGGACGTGCTCAAGACCTTTTCCGAGAACGTGGTTAAAGTGAAGCAGATTCTAGTGAATGCCGTTGGACGCATCGCCAAGGAGGACTGGTCCGAGGATATCCTAAATGCCAAGGTAGGTACAGCTCAACAACTCAGGACATTCTTTAATTGGTTCCCCTTTTGCAGCAATGCGTCTGCAACAACACCATGTCCGGTACCATGTGACGCCTTTTAAAGCTCTGCACCGAAATAACCCGAGATACCATCAGGCGCAGAAAGCCTCTCGTGATGCCGGGTTATTATAAGAACTCGAAGAAGCGCGAGCCAAAACTTCACTCCATTTCCATTGCCTATGAACTAGAGCCGGGCAGCGGACGACGAGAATTTACCATCAAACCAGAAAATCAAGCCCATACTCCGTCAGCTCAATCCTAAACATAAACATTTCCGCACAACGAATAATTTTAATAATCTAAAGCTTTTGGCATGTGATGTTTTAGCATTTATCTGGAAAAGTCTAATAAACTAAACACATTTCATCGAACTTAAGAGTTTAAGCTGTAACTAGTGTGAAAAATAGCGTAGAATGTAATTATATTTCCTAATAATGGAAGTTTTTTCATAACAGCTGGCATATTATATTTTAAATGGTTCTTTATAACTTCAATAATTTATAATCGACTGCTTTCTGAAGTTGTTAATTATCGAGTTAAATATGAAACAATTAGTTAGTCAGAAGTTGTCCTGCGATAAATTGCTAAAGAATACAAACTACAATTTTTGGAAATATAATTAATACAAGTACATTTATCGGACCTGGTAATATAACCTTTGCAGGCCAGTTGACAAAGTAGCCCAGTCGGTTAGGTGCGCATTAAATAGTTGACATATAAAATCATATCATCGTACAGGCTTTACAATTAAAATTGTACTAGCTTTACAATTAAAATTGGAATTCGTTCGATTGACAGAGCTGCACTTAGGGGCACTTGCGCTCCACTTGGCTCTTGCCAGCCTCCTCGTACTCCTGCGATGATATCCACATCTGCTGAAATGTGCCAATGCTGGCCAGTATGGAGCCACCAATCCAGGCGCCAAACCTTCGCTCGACACTGCCATTGGCCGATATCATTTTTAAGCGCGTGTTCGAGGGTGCGCGCAATTGCAGATCTCGATTGAGACGTTCCGGAAAGCCTTGCAGCAGTGTGTTGCCACCTTAGGAAACAACAATAATTAAGTCTTTGGCAATGATTAAATAAAATCCTAAACTACCTGTAACCACAACGGAACCGAACAGCGATAACCGAACATCGGCATCGCACATGCCGACGCTGGTAGACGAAAGTTGACCCGCTCCAAGCATTGCGTTGTCGAAGAGGCTTTCCGCAATTTTAAAGCGCTCTGAGCCAAAATCTTGATGGTAGCCGTTGGGGAACTCATAATGGACCATGGGTATTTGGGAAGCGACGCGCTCGTCGTAGGGATTCTCCAGCACCTGGAGCACATTCATTTGAAAGTCCTGCATCATAAGCTGCACCATATAGTTTTGCCACGACTGTGTGAGATTCTCAGGCAGTTTACGCACAGTGAAGCGTGCGTTGTCGCGCTCTTTAACCACATCCTTCGAGGCAATTTTATATACGGGCGACAAGTCTATGTTGAGTTTTTCCAGATGCTGCCTGCACTGCCGAGACAGAAAATCGCCGCCGAGCGGTGACTTGACCACTGCCTGCGAGAGCACGTAGCCCTCGTGCACGGGCACAGCCGATGTGTGTGTGGCGCCGCTGTCTACTACAAGTGCCGTGGCACGTCCGCTGGAGAACGCCGCCAGCACAGCGTTCTTGACCAGAAAGAAGGCCGGCACATTGTATTTCTCGAACATAAGCTCGGTTAGCTTTTCCCGGTTGTTGCGCACGTTCCAAGATGCCTCTGAGAAAAGCACTGGATGATACTCTGGCTCCGATTGTATGACATTTGCGTATGCATAGTCGATGACTTTTTCGAACAGCTCCCAGTTGTCAATCATGCCGTCCTTCATATATGTTTGCACCTCCATCTGCGACCGAGGCACATTGACGTAGTTTGTGTCCACATAGAACTTCCGCCCGTCGCTATCTATTGTGGATAATGCAAGGGGGTTGGAGTCGTGGTGGGTGCAATATATGAAAACAATATATGCTCTACTTACTGTTTGGCGTAACGTTATTGTCTGTTTTTGTCTCAGGATCCAGATTGGTGTCTGGCGCGCTGCTGCCAATTCCCACAACAGAGGGTATTTCTGCCTTGGGTGAATCTTCCTGAGCGTATCCCACGCGTAGCGAATGGTGGCCCGGGTCGAAAACTAACGCACCAATCTCATCGCCACCATACAGCATAGTTCCGCCACTCATCTCGGCGTTTTGTTTGCAACTTTCTACTTAATTACCACAATAAAATAATCTGTAAAATGTGTGTATATTGTGTACACGGGTGCCTCAAATCACCGGCAGATGCTTACAAAATAGTGTTGGAAAGCGCATGAAAAGAAGCAAAACAAAAAGACTACCCCCAAATGAACGAACTAATTCTTTTTGGGATATTGAACTTTGTTAACCTACTAGTAAATTTTTTTTAATAAGACATATGAAAACTAACAAAGATTCTTTGGCACAAGATTGCTCTAGAAAAACCATTAGTAATGGAAAAAGACAGACACAGAATGAACCAAATTAACAAATAAGAACAAGTTCTTAAAAGTAGGCAGTGTTAAGTAATAATAAATATCGTATGTTTCAATATGTTAGTGGCGCCAAAATATCGACATATACACATTAGGAGTATTCAGGCTTCATATAGTAAGAATGTTAATGAACCAATTTTTTATAAATCAAAAGTATGAGGATTGATAATACAATTAGGGTTGTGAATCGGATAGTTTTCTAAGTAAAAAATGGTCTCTATTCCAAATTGTAATCAATAAACTTAGTTTTGATCATACCACTATTAGGAAACTACACTATTTCACAAAATGTGTGATAATATTCCTTTAATGCTGATGCTGCGAACGGAGGAGGACGTACACAAGACCTATTGTCGGTATGAGAATGTATTGACGGGCAAATCAATTATTATATTATATATATATTTCTTATGAGTCTGTAATTGTTTCCAATACTCTTTGAAATTTTTGTTACCAATTTACTTAGTATTTTTAAAGAAAATACCTACGCTTCTACATTACAGTTTCTATTTTTCTCAATAATTGCACTACAAATGCAACCATCTAAGATCAGGGTTGCTTTTTACAATGAAGATTGTCAGTTCGGCAATTAGGGATGGGACAAGTCGAAGCACCTCTAGTTCCACTTACAAGCGATAACAAAATGCAATTATTATCGATAGTTTTGCCTGCCTACTGTTTTATTTATTTTATTCCTTATTCCTAAGATAAGCTTATCATAAAATACAATGGATGGCTTGGAAGATGCATCCCAAATGGAAATCAACCTCTCCAATACGAACGCGAACTCCCAAATAGTGTTAAACGATCTTCGACTTCTCGAACTAATCTATATGTATCCGTTTCTATTCAGCAAAGCGGTGCGTCCCCAGAATGACAAAGACTATGAGGAATGGGGCTGGGGGGAAATAGTGAAGGCATTCAATTTAAGCTATGAGGGCTTAGAGCTGTCCGCGCCCTTTTCCGTTGAGGAGCTCCAGTGGCGATGGGACATCCTGCGGCCCATATGCCCGACGCTCGGTAAAGCGTGCGGCCAAATACCGAGTGCACTTCGGGATATAGTTAGCAAAATAAACCAATTGATGAACGTGAAACCGCCGGCAAACATCAAGGGCTTGACTTCAACGCAACAGTTTTTACTCGATCAGCTGCCGTTTATCGAGCAGCTGTCGACGGCGCACCAAAGGCAGCTGGAGGTCGAGGTACTGGATGCCATATTCAAGGAAGAGCGCAAGGTTCGTTTAGTTTGCAAGGGCCTCGGTAAAAAGGAGCTGGCCATTGTGCTAAACGAGTACGATGCTTTCCTAAAGGCGATACGCGTCAAAGAGCTGCCCGTGCAGGTCAGCTCTCGCAGGAGCTCCGTCAGCAGCAACCCCGGCAGCAAACCGGACAGTTCTGCAGCTGCGACAAATGTTGTCAATGCTCGTTCCAGCAATCTCGTCATTAGCGATGTACGCGGTCACAGCAAACCGCAGCCTGAGCCAGCAAACCCGCCCACATCAGCGCTGGTCATAAAGGAAGAGCCACCAAACCAGCTTGAGGTAGAGCTGCAGCCGGAGTCAAAACAGTCGCCAGTCAAAGAAGCTGATCTAAGTCTGCGATATGTGCCGCTCAAGAGCGCCAAGTACTATGTGAAAAAGGTGCAAGTGAGACTGAAGCGCCTGGACTTCGCCGACTATATGCCGCTGTCGTATGTGAGGAAGACCCGCAACAGGAGCTCCTGACTGCGTTCGGGAGCTATTCAGTTAAGTTAGTTTTATATCAAATGCACAATAAGTTTATTTAAAAAATACATTACTATAAATTACAACTTAGAGCTATTGTTTAAACTGATTTGATTTTGTTGCAATCACTAAACAAACAGTTTCCGAAACAGATGGGGCCGGCGACATGCATCTAGCCGAGCTGTTGGCTGGCTGCCCGGCGGAGCGACTGCAGCAGTCCCAGCGCCTGGAGGGCACAGTTGCCCATATGGGATGTGGCCTCGGGCGCTGAGGAACTTGGCTACTTGTACATTACATTTTGTTCTACATTTTTGTAATCGCATTTGTGTTTATTATTAACAAGAGTCACAAGAACGTAATTCAACATGTCTACAAAATACAGTCCATGGTAAAAAAAAGCGCAGCACTAACAAGACTAACTAACAAACAACAAAGCCACAATCCAGCAGTCAGTCGGTTGATGCGGATGTGGCATACTTTCATCGGGTGCACGCACGGTTCAGTTCCAGTGCCAGTCACACTCTAAAACAGCTGATCCGCCAGATTCCCAATGAACGTGGCCAGGTTCATTGAGGAGCCCTCCTTGAATTTCAGTCCAATCGTTTTCCCATACGCCTGTATGAATATGGCCCGAACCGCGTTCAACCGTTGCTTGCGTCTGCAAAATTCGGAAATGTAAGAGAATGTTTGTTGATGAGAATGCTCGGAATCAGTCTTGGATTGTTTTCAGATATAATAGATATAAGAATGGATTATCTTCCAATGTATTAAAACTTAAAATGCTTTTTTTATCGCAAGCCTGCCCCTCGTAATATGGGAACTACCGAGTTATCGTTGCTCCTATCTAAAAATCGATAATTATCGATTTCGGATTGGGCCAAAGATAATTTAAGCATATAATACTCCTCCCTTTCACTTATGGAATATATATAATTGTGTATATCAAAATATTATTAATAATTAGATGCAACTTCTTTTTATCCAGCTATTAAATTTAAAATATTAAAAATAGAATTCAATGGGAAGATAGGGAAAGAACGGGCTAGCTTAAATTCTAAGAAAACCCATTAAATTTAATTTAACCCATGGATAAAAAACATTACTCTGATTTCGCCTTGGACGTTTTTTTGCTGTGGCTCTATAAAATTCAAGTTCCTATACTCTATAGATAGACATTTTGATTCGACTCAGTGCACTTACAGATTGATGGATTGCTTGGAAGCGGCTGCGCTGGCGCTGCCCGCCTCCTTGGAGGAACCATTAATGAAACCGTGCGTGTTGCTGCTGCTGTTGCTGTTGCTATTGCTGTTGTTGCTGCTGCCGCTGGCGCTGGGATAGCCGCTGGGGTAGGCGCTGGGCGTGTTGGTGCTGCAGTGATAGCCATTGCCGCCGTTGCACATTGGAATGTTGTCTGTCTGCTGATGCTGTTGGGCCACAAAGCGCATCATGTAGCTGCCGTTCATCATGGAGTCTATGGAGCCGGTGTCGGTGACCACCTGCCAGCTGCCGTTCGACGAGGTTGACTCCTGGCGCTGGCGCGCATTCGAGCCGGGCACTGAAATGGGGCTGGTACGGGATCTGTGACCCAGAAGAACCAAGCATGTTAAATCCACTCAAAGTCAATTCAAATTGCTTCACTTACCGCTTTGGATTGGGCGATCGACTGGTGAGCGGATTGACGAGCGCTGGAGGTGCAGTTGCCGCCGTGGCTGCTGCTGCTGCTGATGTTGTTGTTGTTGTTGTGGCAAAGAAGTTATCTGTTATGGACATATCACAGTTGGAACAGTTTGAGTAGCTATCGTTGCTATCTTGATCGAAGGCCAAAATGTAGTCTCTGCAAGAGTAAAGCACAAGTTCGGGTAAGTCCCTAAATAGTTCTCATGTTCATGCCTAGACTAATTCTGTCTAGCATTTTATGCGGCTTCACTTACTCCTTGAGCGGCTCGTCGTCGCAGCAGTCGGACTTGATGACAATGACGCTGCTGCCGCTGCTGCTGGAGGTCTTGGTGCGCTTGCGGTGCTCCACAATGCTGAACTCCTCGTCGGTGATGAACTTGAGCACGTGAAAGCAGAAGAACATGATGTCCTCGCCGCGCTTAAGGCGATCGGGCAGCTGGTGGCCAAACAAGTACCAGTCGTAGGCTAGCGTAAAGTACGCCATTTGCAGTGCGTTGAGTGACTGGTGGATGAGGCCGTCGGCCCAGAGCGACAGCCGCACCAGGGAGACGAAGAGGGGCGTGCGGTCCCAGCCACTGATGCAGTGTATCAGCAGACCAGAGTTATCCTCCTGTATATACTTAAGCGTGGCGCGCAGATAGTTCTGTGTAATGGAGACCAAATCCCAGTCCCGATACTCCGGCCAGATGATGTCGATGTCGGCGGCGGGTCCCAGATTGGGTATGTTGATGTTGGCATCGTTGAACGACTGTTTCCAGTTGTAGTGCAGATTCTTGGCCATGTAGTTGTTGTCCCGGAACTTCTTGAAGAACTCACAGCCCGGATACGGCAGCGATAGCAGATTAAAGCTCTTGTAGTGCTTGTTAGGATCGGCCTTCTCCGACGAGGAGACGCTGTAAAAGTGCATTTGTGAGTAGCCCGAGAAGATTGTCAATATATTCAATTGCGGACTTACGCCATGAAGTATTTGATTTTGCGATTCTCCACCATGAGATCCACAATCGTGGACACGTTCAGCGTGTGCAGCAGCTGGATGTCGCTCTTGATGACCTCGTCGTAGCTGAACTGCGACTGCGCCTGGTCGTTAATGTGGTTGATCAGCGACTCGTCCGTGGTGTCCGACTCGTTCTCCTCGCCATTGGGCGCGGCATAGTTGGTGCCGCTGAGGCAATCGTATGCATAGTCCACCACCTTTCGGCCGTACGTCTCCGGCATCACGGAGAGCGTGGCCGAGCGGCAAATGTATTTGCCCCGATACATTATGACGGGCACGGCGAAGCGCTGCCTGCAGCGCGCATACTTCGCCATCGTCACCAGCTCCCGCATGCGCTGTATATCATACTGATCCTCGTAGATGGTGTTCTGCTGCGGCTGCTGGTGCGACTGCGGCACCGACTGCTGCGGATGTTGCGTCTGCAGCGGATTGGCAAAGGTCACAAAGGCTTGGATGCCGATGCCAGCTGTGCTTCCGTTGCTGCAGTTGCTGCCAACGCTGCTGTTCAGCGGCGTCGCTGTCGCCGTTGTGCCCGATGAGCCTCCTCCTCCGCCTAATCCTCCTGCTACGCCCAACCCGTTGCTGGGTATAAGCGTCTTGGCCATGTGCCCATGCTCGTATTCCGGTATGAGTATGCGTCCAGGATACCTCGGACTCAGCAGCCCGTTCGTATTGTCCAGCTCAATGAGGCTGTAGTCGAGCTTGAACAGAAATTCGCATTTTTTTGAGATGCCATACTCCTGTGACGAAAATAAGAAAAGGCGGATATTTACATTAATACATTTATAGATCCATTATATATATATACTAGAGGGTGTAGCCCAGACTTGCCCCTGACAAGGCATACCCTGGAATTGGCCTGATGGTTCTCCCTAAGCTCACACATACATTAGATACTCAGTAGCTTTTGCTGTCCCCATCAAATTGGGAATAAATCTGACTAGAGACCCGAAATTTCCTCATGAAGTCCCCATATACGTAGCTTCAATACAGATTCCGACTCTTTTGAATACAAGGTATTATAGAAGACTCTTGTTGTTTTTGAAATAGTTGACACTAGCTTTCTCCGTAGTATTATACATTTTGTAATCTCTTTTCAAATTGCAGCAATAAAATAATTTCCTTGTTTTGGTTTTGGCATGGTATTGAATCTCCCCTTGACGGTTCACATTCATGATAACCTTTCGCTGCATCCACAACATTTACTTTGATCTTTAAATAAAGTCTCGCCTATAGACATTTTGAATATTGTTTAAATGAGACGAATAATTTGGAATCCCATTGAACAGCTGCGTGGCACGCGTTTCAAATTAAACATACGATAATCCCCAGAGTCTCGGACCCCGCTGGGGGTTATCGTCCATATAAAGAGTCGAGTAACCGTGAAATTCTGAATTCCTGTTTTCAATTTCAATTAGCAAATTCCACAAATATATTAAAGCTATAAATTACAATATAAAGAGTTAAAGGCGTCTATCCCAATTTAAAGTATAATGCAAATTGGGTAGAGAATAGATTCACAAGTAATATTCAAATTTCGCAGGTATTTTAAAGTTACCTAACTTAGCTTTTTGATAGTATATCAAAACCTTCCTGGCTAATAAAATGTCTAACCTAGCTATAAATGGGATTACATAACTGGGATTACATCTGGGAAGAACCTAAACGTTGTTTATACCTTAAGAATAGATCGTAAACATTCTATCGAAAGCGGAGCTGCCGGCCTGCCATCTGTCCCAGACAACGGATGGCTTATCAAAAGGAACGATAGCTACCAAACCTTGGCAGAAATGGAAGCCGTGTTGTCTGAACAGGTTTTTAGCACAACAAAAGCGAGCGATAAACATAGCAAAGCGAAATGCGAATAAATAGAAACGTTAAAGTAAACTGCGCAAAAAGGCTAAGCGAAATAGCGAACCACATACCAAAACAAACGTGGCAAAAAAGACAAACACACCCACACACAAATGCGTTCATATACACATGAAGCGCACACATGTGCAGGCAAGAGAAAACTATGCGGAGCGAAACAAACGAGCAAAACAACTAAAACGCAATTACCGCTGTGCGCTTGCTAGTGTGTGCGTGGGGTGAGAGTTTATGGTGGGCGGGTGAGTGTATTCAGGTTGTGGTGAGAAAGTTTTTGACGAAAGGCGGCAAACGACTAAAAGGGGTTTTGAGTGGGCAGCGAAACGAACGATATAAGTAACGGTTCAGTTGACAGCTTGAGCAATAAACAGGGAAGCTGTAGAAGTGAAAATAAATATATTTACATATATGTATAAGACATTCGTGTAAACACAAGATATTTGAAATATCTACATATGCATGTGTAATTAGTAAATAGCTTGCAAAAGGGGTACAATAGTTTGTTGTTGTTTACATCAGCGAATTCATCGTCATTATCTTTAACAGCACCCCTCTCTCTCCCCCTCACACACACACACACACACGCACAAAGGCAGATGCGGCGCTGTAACCGCTGCTCTCCGACGCATGCACAAGTTTTAGCTGGCGTGAAAGAGACGGATGCAAAGAATGTCCATACTTTGTGCGTGTGTGTGTGTGTGTGTTTCGTTGAGAAACCAAAAATCTTGGCGTTTTTATCGGCAACTTGTTCGCTGTGTCGCCGCAAGTGTGAGCGAGACAGTGAACATGTAGCTGCTACATGTTGTAGTTGTAGTCGCGCTGCTGTTGTTACAAGCGCACACAAGGAGCCGATTGTCTTGCGTGTGCGTGTGTGTGTGTGTGTATTGAACTGCTTGCTTGTTGTTGCACTTTTGTACTTCTGTACTGTTGTACTGTTGTGCTGTTGTACTGCTGGCTGTTGTTGTTATTGTTGTTGTTGTTGTTGTTGCTGACGTGTAGTGCACATATTTATTTTCTTTGTAAGCGCGGCGCACACAGCATGCAGTTGACTGTGCTTTTTTCGCTGCGCGCCTGTTAATAAGGCGCTGTAAAACTTAAAAACAACAAACAGACGCGCGCGAAAGCAAAATAGTTTTGCAGACTTGTGTTGTTGTCGCTGTCGTTTTGCGATTACAGACACCGACACAGACACAGACAGACGCCAATGCAATAGTTTTGCTGCCGCTGGCGCTGCTAGCAGCGATCAGCATCAGCAGCAGCTGCTGCCCTGACCCAAAAAAACAAATTTAAGACGAAGGCTGTTGCTGCTAAGCAGCTTACATGGTCTCCTCCAACTGAATCTCGGTCTTCCTCTCGCTGTCTCCTTCTCGCTAGGCGCTTGGCTCAGCGCAATGCAGTTTTCTTGCAAACCCGGATTTTGAAGACTTTACCAGTACTGGGCAAGCAGAAACCGTCGCTGCAGCCGCAACAATAACACACAGCTGCACAGTTAGTTTACAGCTGCGCTTTCTGCAAACGAGCGGCCAATCAAGAAAAGAAACTAACACCAGCGACAGCAACACCGACGCCATGACACACCAAGACCAGGCCAACAGCAGCAGCAGCAGCAGCAGAAGCAGCAGCCACAGCAGAAAAGAAAATAAGAGAAAACGACAAACAGAAAATAAAAGACAGCACAACATGTAAATAAACGTTCGTCTGACATCGCTGGCATTTTGGCAAGGCTTATCACGGACATCACGCGAGTCCACATGTATACATACATATACATATGTATGTATGTATGTTTTAACATATTTATTCATGCATATTCATCGATCGCCCAACACGGAAAATTGCTTTTCTTGAATGAATTATTCAGGGCGAGCGACACTGGAAACAAGTTCACGTCAGGCCCGACACGGCTCGGGCCACTGACCACACCTCGAACATGCATTCTGTTAAGTTCCGTTTTTGTTGTTTACAGAAATGAGTTTTTGTTTTTGTTTCTGTTTTTTTTTTTTTTTTTGTGTTTTTACTGCGTTCAAAGACCCCAAGCGAACACGTTTTCGATAAATGCCCAGCTATCGACAGACAAGTAATCGGGCGCAACAGCTATTCAGTTTTTTTTTTTTTAGCCAACCTTTATCATGCCAACTATGTTAATGTGCAATAATAACCAGGTTTTGATATGCAGTTTGACAAGGTCATTCTGAATTTCCAACATATGTGTTTGATGGGCAACAACATTTGCATATCTCGACGGTTGGCAACTTTTTAAAGCTTCAACTTACAACAACAACAAAATACTCGTTTAGCCGGAAACTGTGCACAAAGTTTTCAGAGAGAGGGAGAGAGAGAGAGAGAGAGAGAGAGAGAGAGAGAGAGAGAGAGAGAGAGAGAGAGAGAGAGAGAGAGAGAGAGAGAGCGAGGCATGAGCTTTTAATTGCCTGACATCAATTGGAGGCCTTTGCAATCAGGAAGAGCTTTATTCCATCCGCCTGCCAAGCACACAGCACAGCATTTTCTTCAAGTTAAGTAACAGGGGCTTGCCTTCGATCACCAACTGTTTAACATGTTCGCCTGTCAAACAGTTCATCTAAAAGTCTCTTAGGGGTCAATGTTATCGATTCCATTGACGTGGCAAAGGACACATTAACATATAAGTAAATAAAAATGTATATGGGCGGAAAACTCACCAAACACTTTTTAAAACTTATTCGCGGAACTAGTTCCAAAGCAAGATGATGGACTATATGCACAACGCGGTTGTCTCGCATGCATGCCTGACCAACTTGCACCCACAACTTTTTGCATCGTGCCACAATCTGTTGCCACGCAACAATCGCTGCCATATGCAGCCGCCATTTCAATTATTATCGATTTTATCTGCTCGTCAGCAGGCAATCATAAAGTGGCAGCAGGCTGCAGCAGCAGCAGGAGCATCCGGAGCAGCAGCAGGAGCCGCCCCTAATCAGGATATGTACGTGTGTGTCCTTTGCGCACATCATGCGAACCTAGTTTTGACGTTGCCTGGTTCGAATATCATAATGCCGTGTGGCGAATCCGACGACAGACGTCGCCAGCTCCTGGAATTGGCAGACGCATTGGAACTTCAATTGCGCTGCGCTGGCATCTAATCGAAACGCACTCGCTGCGTCTCCCGAGGCCACTCTCCCGGACATGCGCCCGGGCAGCAGCTGCGGTCCCGCCCGCGGTTTCTATATGCATCCGTTCACGTATTCTGCGCACCTGTGCCAAGTGTCTGTGGTTCGTCCCACGCTAAAACGCCAAACAGCTGCCAGCCAAATGCAGAACAAAAGCAACAACCAGCTAAGTAAATCCAAGGACAGGGAATGTGCAGCGCTTCAACTGTTCAAGTTCGACGCGCAACAGGCAAACATAAACACAAGGTGCCCAGCGTGTCGTCTTTCGCACAGTGGACACAGGTATATTCTATAAGTGTTTGGTTCTCTAAGAACTCTACGACAAAAGGAACCAGGACTTTCAATATTGTTCTTCTTATAAACGGAACTAGTTACTTAAAGATCAGCTCAATCTTAACCCTGAACTCCAAGCATTTTCATTTTAATTCAACTTTGACCTTGTCTTAAGAGCATACTATACTCCTGAGTTATTTCGACTAATCTATATTTAATTAGAGTTTTTATATAAGCAAAATGCAAAAAATATGCTCTAGTTTTTTAATTTTTGTTTTTGCTTTCATTCAGGTGTTTTAAAAATAAATGAATCATTAAAAATTCCATTTTAAATTACATGTGAGTAATAATTTAAATATAATTAACTTTAAATCATCAACTCTGATGACATGGAACTTATTGAGTTTGATCGTCACCAGAAATATGTTTTCGTTCATATGAATCCGGTTCCGGTTTAATTTGTGTTTTTGGACTTGCGAACTTGAAGTTCGTATTAAAATGAACTAAATGAAAATTGAATATATCCAAAGTATACTCCGATTACCGATTTTGAACCTTGCCCATTCAGCCCCAGCCTCGTCTCGAGGTAACATTTTTATATTTATCAATATCAATATCCCAGCTAATTTTTCGAGCATTTTTTTGGGTGATTTGCTCCACTGTGCGCCGTCATTTGCTGCAACAGCCACGGCGCTGGAATTAGCCGCAGCTGGTCGGCATCTTTGATTTATGCGCGCCTGTTTCCCGTATTCGGAAGCGCCCACACAACTATGCGATACAGTGGACAGAAGAGTCAAGCGACGAACAACGCGGCACCCACACAGGCGCTGCCAGACGGCACAGGCGCACAGGAAAGAGCGCAGCAGTGCAGAGCGGCTGCAGCCGGAGCCAGATAGATGGCGTTGGCGTCCTGCGCAGTCGGCACCAATTGGAGACAGCTTCGGCATAGCCAGGCAACACTGTGCCGGCTGCATGCAACCCCCAAAATAAAGTGCAACTGCGTGGGCGTACAGAGTTTGTGCAGCCTGGAAGCGTTTTGGATACGAGCTGCTGCCAGGCGAGATACATAAAACACACGGAAGGAAACGCAGCTGCAGCTGCAGTCGCAGTCGCCGTCGCCGTCGCAGTAGCAATCGCATCCACAACCTGGCCTGGGCAGGCTGCAGCCAGGCCAATCGAATTTTGAGTGCGCAGAGTAAATGAAATAATTATTTGTTGCAAGTGCTGTGAAAAAAAATACATCTGCATGGAGCTCGTGCTGGAGGATCATCTATTCCTGGCCTCCCTCAGCCTGCTGGCCCTGGAATTCTATTGCCTGGTCCGTTTGCTGGTCATCATCTACCATATACTCGACTGCGTTCTGGCCACCATCAACACTTGGCTACACACCAATTAGCCAGACGACAGCAGCAGCAACTAGGCCACACAAATAGTATTATTAACAACAACAGCAGCAGCAGCAGCAGCAACAACAACAACAACAACAACAGGTGGGCTAATATATTGTAAAATCTTGTTGAAAGTGAAATATTTATACACTTATATATGTATATATAGTTGCATATTTATGTGTATGTTTGTTCTATTTTTATTTGCTGCCCCGAGCAGCAGTATATGATTTTTTTTGGCGCCCACACTTGCACACACACACACACACGCACACACTCGCACCTTGTTGCAGTTGTGCTCGGGCTATGCCAATGTCATTGGGCAAGGTTTGTTATAAATAAAACAAATGCAAACAAAACAAAAACATTATAAAAAGCAGCAGTCAAATTTGTTGCTCATTTTCATGATAAGTTCGTAAGCTAAATACGTAGGCACTTAGCCAGTACAGTGTTTCCTCCTTAGGGCGAAACAAACTGTTTCCAGACGAATTGAAATTGTTTAGCCCATTAAATCGAATGCAAATATTTCTATGCAAACAAATCTGTTTTAAATCTGTTTTTTTTATTGTGCCTCATGGCCCATAAAATCTAATGAAATTATTTACATGCTAACAAAGCGCTTTAAAAAACCAGGGCTGCAAATGCAAAAAAAATGCATTACTGGTTCGGTTTACGGTTCAAAACAAGTGGTTCACATTTGCTTACTTTGAGCCCTGGTTCGTCATATTTTCTTAAGTTTTCATGATTATTTCCTATCAAATAGTTCCAAAATAATCGTTGGCATTTCATTTAAATACTTTTTTTTTCTGATTTTCGTTTCGGTTCAGGCTATCGAGCAACCACTGTACTTGATTTTGCGCACTTTTTGCTTTTCGTGCAATTTTTTAATGTGCATTTGAAGTTCAGCTTTTAATCAGGTGTCGCCATGACAACAGATTAAACCTGATTATAAACAATTCTAGTGTTATTATTTGAATTTAATTGTATGAATAATATGTTTGACGGCAATAGTTCTATACCCTATAAACAATACATATGTGGTATGTTCGTTTATTTCGAAAATGTTTTCTTATGAATTTCTATTTCTATTTTACTTGAAACGAACATTTTTATTGCATTTAACATATTATTTTGATATATTGAAATGAAAAACTATTTTCCAATTTCTCAAAACGAATTTCAATGAATCAGCTAATGTAATAAATTTGATCTATAATGAATTAATTGAACCTGGATTCACAGATGTGGAAAATCATAAAATTAACTTTTCCTTATTGGCTTGGTTAAAGTTTAGAAAGTTTTTGGAAATAAGTGTTCTTTAAAATCCCTATACAAGTATCTAAATAATGAATTGCGATCATCTAAACTTTTGACACCTTTCCTTTAAAAATGTCATTGTTTAGCGATCTCCTACGGAAGTGCATAATTGTCTGAGATGGCGGCGGGCAGCAATCAGAGAACTGGTTGGTCGCATCGCATGAAGAGCTTTCAGTCCAAGCAGGCGGACATAAATCGTTTGATAATGAAATATCTGGTGGCAGGTGCGTATTAAATGATATCCTGTGAACATTTCAACAAAGTTAATTGTCCACTGACAGAGGGCTATTTGGATGTGGCGCAGGGATTCGAGGCGGTGGCCAGGCTGGAATCGGGCGCGCAGGCGGATCCCGTCGAGTATCAGGAGCGCATACGGCAGGCGGTGCGAACGGCCCAGGTGCAGTACGCCATTGACATGGCCAAGAGGCTGTACCCCAAGTTGTTCGAGAGCGAGAACTACATGTACTTCCACATGCAGCAGCTGCGCCTCATCGAGCTGATTCGGGAACGGAATCTGGAGCGCAGCTCCGGCAGCGGCGTCTCCCTTGAAACGGAACGATCCGCGGAGAGCTCGCTTGGAAACGATCTCCTGCAGCACAGCTGCAGGCAGCGGGTGAGCCACGAGCTGGAATCGACCCTGCTCAAGTACGAGCAGACGGCGAGCATGGAACCCAAAATGATGTTCCTCGTCAAGCTGATACTCTGGGCACAGAGCACGCTCGACAAAGATGGCTGTGCCGGCCGCTGTCAGCTGGATCTCGATGCCGCCGACTTTGAAGTGGAGCTGAAGCGCGCTTTGCAAAACGATTAGAATGCCGCTCAGCATGCTCAAAGGGCGAATCCGGTGTCTACTGCTACTATACAGATCTATAAATCTATATTTATATATGTGTATAAATACAATTTTTTTTTTTTTAGATGTGCTTAAATACAATGTTCAAATATCTTGATGTGCAACAGCTACACTTGCTTTTATTCAGCTCTGCTTCAGATCAAGGAAATCTCCATTTATATAATCTCTATAATAACTGAATTGCGATCAACTCACAGACAAAACAGTAAGAGCTAGGCAATTGAAATTATTACCGACGATGATTCCACTCTCAAGTGTGAAAAAATAGTGGAAAACGATTGCTGAAACTTATTTGTTTCGGCCTCAAAAATATTTTCAAAGTTATTTTAGGAGAATTTATTAGTAAAAAGTGAATGGAAAATAACTTGTTGAATGCCTGTTTCAGCGTTTTGATATTTCCACCTGCAGCAGTGGAAGACTGGCGATTCGCAAATGAAAGTTTTGTGATTTTCTCCGATCGACTTTTAACTAATTTGAAAATTGAAAATTTTGTCTAATTATCTTCAAAATTATTTACATAAGTCTAGATGAAAACTTTATACATTTAGAAATTCCACCCACATGTGAGGAAATTTGGTGGAAAATCGGTTATTCAACCGATCGGCCTCAAACTTATCTCCAAATAATCTTTGCGTAAATTCATTTGGCACGTGTTTCACACTCTACGAACAGTCCACCCCTCCCGTCAAAAAAATGCAGGTCAAAGGTTGAATTATTTTATTTTTGGTTTAATGCTTCACGCGACTAAAATGAGTTGAAAAATGTTGATCCAACTTGAATCTAACTAGAGATAGCATGAATATATTCTAAATTTCCACAAGCGGGAAAAAGATAAAAAAAGTGATATCTAAAATTTGAAGCACAAAACCACAATGTCAGAGAATTTCCGCTAGTCAAAAAAAAATAGTTCAAACTGGGTAAATGATTGGTGTTCAACGCAGAGTTTAACCGCAAGAACTAAAATTATTACTAAGTATCGTAAAATCCTGCAAATGTGAACTCATTTGTAAAACCGTCCATTAATATATTCTCTTTCTTCCCAGCTATAAAAGTTCATGTTTGTGTTTAAAGAAGTGTTTTGTATTATTCAAAACGAGTATATTCCGAGTCGACATGTCTTGTAAAAAGAAGTCCCTGATCGCTGGCTTTTAAAATTGTCATTTCCCACATTGTTCACATATCTCGTGTTCCTTCTGTAATAACTCCTGGCAGGATCGCATTGTGACAAAGTGTCACAATGTATTAACGGATTGTTATACCCTTTGATTTATGATAATGGTAGGGTAGATATGCTACACTTCATTAATCTGTGTTAAGATTAGTATTTACATTCGCTTATGTAATTGCCCGGAATGAAACTTTGCCCCGATGCACAGATCTGGCTCGTTGTGGCGCCTGTTCAAAATAATCTGAAACGCAAATTGCTTGGTCACGTGCCAGCATCAAAGCTATAAATAATCTTTCCCCAATAACAAAACAAAAAAAAACATTAAAATAAGAAACTAAAAAAAAAAAAACAGCAACAGCAGTTAAGTAAATAACTTTGAACAAAGAAAAAGGTTGAGCAATAGAAACCCATAAAAAAAAAAACAAAAACAAACCCGCACTTATCGAGGTGCAGTTCAAAGATAAGAAACTCGGTTAGTATACTAAGTTACAGTATTCATGCGGGTCTAATCACTTTCTAAGGTCCCTTGACTGATTGGACGAGTTCATATAAAGCAAGCGAGATTAAGTCAACCTTTAAATCTAAGGGGCGTAACCCCATAATTTTACTATAAACAAGCATACATTGCCAGTTTGAAGTAACTCGAACAAGAAGTTATATAAAAGCCTTAAGCTAAACTTTTATCAATTGAAAACAATAAATTTATAAGCAAAAGGCAATTGATTTGCCTTCTTCTATAAAAAAGGAAGAGTAGGTAAAAAGACAAACGAGTTTATAAAATGTGCTTTGTTTCAACAGTTAATCGGAAACAAATTCGCTCAAACTCACGGAGCTCACGTACAGATCGTACGTGTTTAAGTGATTTTATCGAAAAGAATGAAATTTCATGTCACAGCAACCGAACAATATTCAAATATGGTCTATGTATAAAAAGTGGCGTAGGACCGAAAAGTATTCAAGTTTCATGTGATTCACGAAATGATTAAGTTACGCCACGCCAAAGAAAATACTCTTACAAAACATAGTTTTTCAATAGAGCTATATAGTAGTAAGAAGATCTTGAGATTATTCAAGTTTACCAATAATTTTAATGTCAAGAATGGATATCCTTTGTATCTGAGATGTTCTATTTGCATTTCTTGACATAATAATAATATTCTCTAAACAAAAGTAAATCAAGCACGAACCCATTTGATCGATCATATTCGACGGACAATGACAACCAGTTCCTTGCTAGAAATCGTGGGAAGAGCATTCAGTATTTTATTTGTTTTGCACTTGTCATTGTTGTGCTTTGACAATGTTGCCAGATAGTGAAAAGCCTGCGCTCGACGCTGATAACAGCAAATGTTTGATAAACGAATAGATAATATACACAACATTCCCGAGTTTAGAAACTGCAACAATGCAACAGGCAGGGGCAAACATTATTTAAAAGTGCATTTGGCTTCTATTCATTTCAATTGATTGCAAAGCATTCGCGTTTATCAGCTGCAGCTGCACTGCATGAGGGGGGCGCGGGCTGTTACGTGCCAAGTTTTGTAATACGCGGGCCATACACGTATGTCCCCGACGAAGGTATTTGTTGTTTCACTGTTGCCAACTGTTTGCGGTTTTCATTTACATATACAAATACATGCACTCTTTCTTTTGCACACACACACACACACACACACTCATGCACACGCACAGATGCTCCCATACAAAACCATTTGATGTTATTGTTGCCGGCTAACGCTAAGCGGCCTGTTAACATTGACAGTATGCTAACAGAAAATGTTCAAGATGCAACAGCGATGGCAAAACGAGCAAATCAAACTAAATTGTATAGCCTTTTCTTTCTTAAAAAGGCGCTTATTTGATCAATATCAGACATACATTTATATCGATATATGTAGCACACTGTTTTCTAGTTATTTATATTAAGTCAATAGGTCGAAAATAATCTGATATGGTTTAGTGGACACGCTTTGTTGTCCACTTTCCAGCCCCAAATAAATACATATTGAAGACTATGCGTGACAGGGAGGCATTGGGCCTACTAAAGAAATTAGCCTAGTGCGTGTAAACAGTTTGTTGTAAAAGTCGTAAATGTTGTAGCTGCACTTCGACTAGTCACAAACATAACCGTAACATGAAACGAGGGCAGAAAGAAGAGAAAAGAAGAAGCAGAAAAGCAGGCGAGCATACATACATACATACATACATGTGCAAGTATTTGTTGTTGGGCGAATCTTAAGACGCGCCTATCGATTTCTTTTGATTGGAGTTGAAGAGGAGTTAGATGGTAAAGGGAAAAAGTTAATTTGGGACAGACTTCAGCATCGCTCTTTTGGGCGCGGCCACCTGATGGGAAGGGAAGCAATGGATGTGCCAGTTGCGCTGCCACCCAATCCAGTCTGCAGCCCTGTTACTGTCATTGGTAATGTTACAGCACGTGCACGTGCTTTAAGTGGATTTGTGTCACAGGCTTTTTCTGTTAGTGGAAGGCTGTTCAGGTGAACTGGACTTACCGTTGTGCCTTCCTCAAAGGCCACCGCCTCGAATGATTTTTTTTCGAAAATTTCTAATAGATCGTGTAAATCCTGCTGTGTCACGTTGACCATTTCGTTTAGCTTTATGTTGCTCATTTTTGCGGCGCTGCATTTACCGTACGTTTTGTGTGGGTGTCGCGTTCGTATGTAAATTCTATTTCTGCTACGCACACTTGAACACTGTTATTTTGCAAAGGCACACAGACGCACAGACTCACAGACACAGTGACACGAGTAAATGTGGCCGAATAGCGCTGGAACGATGGTTATTTATTAAATAACTTCTAGGTCGGCTTCTGCTTTGCCTATTTACGTATAGGACCGAATTATATTTTGTTGTTGTTTTGCTTTTATATCTGCTGCTGCTTAGCCGTTTTGCGTTCCGTTTTGAAGTTTGTTTTGTCAACGCCTTTTTAGGCTCAAGCGCGACGTCACCAACTCTTGCCGCGACGTCAGTATTGGCTTTCGCGTCACCGCACGCTCAACAAAAAACAACTTGCACACCTTTGAGTAAATTTGTACAAATTTGATTAATTAATTACGCGCTAGTTTTTTTGAGTTTACTTTAATTACGACGTAAATAGCACACGGACCGAACACAACAAAACTCTGCGTGCGTATGTGTGTTTGGCTTACCTCCCGTTCGGTTGTCTGCTAAATTAACATTTTATTAACATGTTATTAACAGCGCAACCAATTTTTTTTTTGAATAAATGATATTGCAATTCAATAAGAAACACATTTACTAACACTTTAATAATTACAATTTTCTTCTCTTGTCATAAAAAGAACAAACATGATTAATAACAGATCCATAGCAGAGCTAATGCAATGTCTCAACATGGCCACATGTCAAAATACTACTTGGGACACATTCGATACCAATTTCGATAATCTTGCAACAGTCTGTTAATGTACTGTTAACGCACGAATAAGTTTATGTTATCGCAAAAGTGGCGCAAAGTGGAGTCCGATACTCTATGCAAATTGAATATTTCAAAATTGCATCTGCACTGTTACCTAAGAATACCAATAAGAATATTTATTAATTTTGTTTTCTGAAATAACTGTAATTAACAAAACAAATATTAAATTTGTTTAATGGTTTCACGAAATTAACAGATTTTTCAGCCTAGACAATCAGATTTGTATACAAATATATTTATTTTTTATTATTTCGCTGCATTTTGAACAACAATTACAGTTATTTTAACGTCTGGCACTAACATAACTTCATGAGTTTTAGTTCGTACTCTTAGCATCAAGAATTCATCGGTGGGATCAATTTTCTCCATACCTCGCTCAAATCGTCCTCGTAGTTCTTGAAAATGGCCAACAAATTTGACAGAGGTGTCAAATTCCATTGTGCTTTTAACAGGAATTCCAAGCTCATTTATAATAATAATGTCGCGAATATTTTTCTTTTCCTGAATTTGTCTAAATGCTTCATCGACATATCGACGTGTTCGTGGTGGCTGTAGATACATAAGCAATACTTCGTAAATAGTTCAATTAATATAAAATAAGTTGTACTTTTTCTGGAGGACTTTTAAACATATTTCACTATATCATTCAATCACTTTCTCCCATACAATGTGTACATTCAAACATTGTTTTTTTTCTTCATGGTTGTCAAGACAGTTTCTAGAGGTAACGGCTGTTATATAGGTCTGCGGGTCAAATGCCAGTATCCAGTGTGACCAGTGCGTGCTTGTATTCTTTTAAAGGAATTGCTATACACTTTATTAAAAATACCACTCTATTAGTATTTTTATACGCTAAAAATAATACTTTTAGCTTACTGCCAGCTGGTCACACTGCGGTATCGAGCAAACAAAAGTTTATTTTCTTTCTAATGAAACATTAGTTTTGCAACAGATTAAGCTAAATTCAGAGTTAACATGGTAAGTAAAGTGTACAATATTTTCAAAATAATTTACATTCGATTTTATTGACAGTCGCAAGAAGTCGAAGAAACGTTGAAACGAATCCAAAGCCATAAAGGGGTCGTCGGAACGATTGTCGTCAACAATGAAGGTGGGTAAATACGCATGAATATATTCTGACCATTTGGGCTGCCTTAGTAACGCAGAGTTGGCTTATTAGGTATTCCAGTTAAGTCGACTCTCGACAACACGACGACCGTTCAATACGCGGGCCTGATGAGTCAACTAGCCGACAAAGCTCGCAGTGTGGTGCGCGATCTGGACCCATCCAACGATATGACATTCCTTCGAGTACGCTCCAAAAAACACGAAATCATGGTCGCTCCCGACAAGGATTTTATTCTAATTGTTATTCAAAATCCAACCGATTAAATGCTCATAGGCGAAATTAATTGCGAACATTGTGATATGTGGTTTTATTATCTGTCTCCCAAGGGTTGAAACGAAGAAATGTAAATACATAATTTTTTTTGAATTAATATCTTCATGTATAACTAAATTATTCGCATGTTGTGATCTCATAGGGAAGCATAACAGTTGTTTCTATAACACTTGCAATTTACTTTTAACAGCTGGCTGAAGAAGAAAGCAATATGTTAACATTACGTCAATAGAGCACAGCTGCTAAATTAAAAAGGTGACGATAGTTCTTATTTCTAAAAAATTAAAAGAGCCCATAAGAAATCGATTACTCTGATAATCATTTACTTATAAGAACTTATGTGTTTTCCATAATATTTAAGTGCTTAAGTTAATTTATAAACAAAATATAAGGGTTTCGTAAAACACTAGTGATTGATGATTCAGATTAATATCGATATTTTTAATCAATAAGCTTGAAGTCTTCTGTTAACGTAAAAATAAATTAACATTAACAGTAGGTTAAGTTAATCAATCTTTGTCGAATATATTCTCGAAAAAGCCCAGATTGGACGACATAAAAATTGTTTTAAATTTGATATATAAACACTCAAATTCAGATTTTGTAATATCGATGTATCGTTATAAGTCAGCCCGATAGTAAAAATATCGTAACTAGTGAGGTATCGAGACATTACCATCTCCCTAACCTCAGCGAGTCTGTCGACAAGTCGTGCGTGTGGTAGTGGTGAAAACTTATAAGTTTTAACAAATGCATTTAAAAATTCGTTAAAGGAAAAAATATAGCCAATAGTAATATAAAAAATAAACACTTCGAATAAAACGGTCACACAGTGTACGCGTGTGCAAAGAAACAGATTCCAAATTTAACAAAAAGGTAAATGTGAAATTGGGCGTGCAAGAGTAAAGAAAATGGCGTAATCACGCACTCAAACCAACAAACGGCAACGCAAACGGAATCTACGCTCCCCAATCAGCCAGTCAGCATTTAATGGTCGTTCGTTCTTTCAATATTTGATTAAAAAACCAGAAATACATGTATACTTACGTACATATGTGTACATATATATATAATTGGTGTGAATGTGAAAAGTTTTAATAAGCTTTAATGTGAGCAGCGTAAGCGTTTTCAACGCTACTTTTTGTGCAGCCATATTTGTTCCGTGAAAAATGAAAATGATATGTACATACATGCATACATACATATTCATGTATGTATGTATTTAAAAGATACGTATGTATGTACATGCATACGTATAAAGAATTAACTGAAAAAAGAATCACTTCGTATCAGATCGTCGTCCCGTTGTTCGCAAACCCAAGCAATTTTCAACGATTCGTACAAAGCAACGTCGATACGTCGTATTATGTACAAATGTATAAATGTTCGTACATACATACTTTCAATATCGACGATGGCATCACACAAGAGCGCACACGCACACGAACACAGGCAAACCTCATGCACGCACGTACTACGTAGAGACAATGTGTATGTACATACATACGTATGTCTCGCCAGCCGCTGCTGCTGGTACATAACAGAGTTGAACACATAAGGGCTGGCTGAATTTATAAATAAGAGGCGAAGCATGTGCTGCGCAGCAACTGCGCTGTCTGCTACGACTGCATTGCAGCGCAAGGGATTTTATTACGTACAGCTCGAGCGGACAGCAGCTTGTTGTTTTTGTTGTTGTTGGTGCCGTTGTCGTTGGGTTCGTTTATATTTTTGGATATTTACATGTGCATGTGTTTATATGCGTGTGCGTGTGAGTGTGTGTGTGTGTTTGTGCAACTAGGAGAGCTCTCGTTTAATGCATATGTTCAACGTAAAACGCGACGCTATACAAAACAACGTAACTGTTGGAACGGTTCAGTCCCCACCCGCAACGCGTAATCCTCGTATGTTTTGTGGCATTCCATTTGCACACGCACACACACACAGAGCTTTTGCAACAACAACAAATAAAAAGTGTCCTAAAACTTCAGTTACAAATGTGTTATACGCATCTCTAATAGATAAAATAATAATTCATTTGACATGGTGCGAAAATCAATAATCAATCCGATTGTGAACAGTGAAATTTTAATTACGAATTGTCAAGTGTGAATCACATGGTAAATGGAAAAAACAAAATACACTTGCAAAAGTCAGCAGCAAATAACAGAACTGTAACTGTTTCCTCGAATCATATGGGAGATAACGTGACTCAAAAGACGTGTGTTTTGTTGTTGTTTTATTTATATACATTTTCTTAGTCAGCATTGAGCAAATATCAAACGATTCAAAATTACTTTTGCCAATGGATCCAGATTGTGGAGCCTTTAATTGCATATGCTAAAAGAGAGTTTGTTTTAGTTTAAAGTCCAATAATCAGATAATATAACTAACGTTGTTTCGCATCAACATCTTATCGCATCAGGTGTACATAACAAGACACACATAACACGCGACAAATTCGAAAAATATCAATCAGAGTCAAAGAGTGTGCGTGAGTGTGTGTGTGAGGCTTATAGAAATACGGAGCAATTCTGCAAGTCGAAAACTAAACTAAAAACGCAATTTAATCGTAAATATAAAATACAAAAAAATATATCTAGAATTTGTTGCTATTCAAAAAATCAATTGCAATTTCTATTTAACATTATTATTTTTAACAATTATCATGTTATACTTGAAATCTTTGTGTATTTCGAAATGTTTCAATACATTTTAAGATTGTTGCCTCTGGTTTTTTAGGGGGTCTCTGAACTTTTGGCCAGCTGCTGCACTCGCTTCGATCAAAAGTGACCGACAGGCGACCGACTTATGCAGCAGCAGAACAACCCCAAACAGATACACACACACACGCACACAAAGGCGAATGGACCGGCAGCAGCAGCTTTCTTCCCTTACTCTACTTTTTGGGCAGCAAACTGGTTTTCATCCCCGTTGCGCAGACTTGGTTTTCATTTGATTATAACTGTGAAAACTCTGGAGCAATGGGAAACTCATACCGTTTAGGCATTGACTCCCACCTTTAAATGGCCAACACATACAAACTAATCAAATTTATGAGCTAATTGGCGACGGGGCGAGGGTGGTTGAGGGGGTGAGGGGGGGAAATCCGCTGTAATATAAAGATTGGAGCTTGTGCGTGCCCGTACCCGTGCCCGTGCTCGTGTCTATCGAAGCGTTGTCAGATGATAAAGCTCGGAACAACACGTAGAAACATTGGCCTATGTGTATACCATATTTATTTCGTATTTTCGTACACATATTTATTTATATGCATGAGTTTGTGTAATGCATATATTAAACGCCGTCGCGTTATCGCAAAACAACAAATCAAACCAGCAACAACAACAACAATTACAACAAATACCTCGAAAAAAAAAAACAAATTTTTTGTTGGCTTCGTTTTGCTTAAAGCACACGCAACAAAATTTGAACAAAAATAACCGAATGTCTATAGGGCACATTTTGGCCAAATATACCAGGGATGCAGTCTCGATCTGTGGCTTAAATCTTAAAACTGTTTCTGATTTCTGTTCAAT
The DNA here is from genome assembly GCF_003285875.2 of Drosophila novamexicana. NCBI lineage: Eukaryota > Metazoa > Arthropoda > Insecta > Diptera > Drosophilidae > Drosophila > Drosophila novamexicana. Next base: position 3,734,558 of record NW_020824765.1, on the reverse strand, counting down.
TAAAAAAGGGCTAAGAAATAATCATACTAGATAATTCACATAATAATATGTTTCAAATTGTTTGGTAAATAAACTCGGCTTAAATATGTCCCTAGATTTATATACAGATATAGAGAGTTTTTCATTTTAAAAATATTGCAACATTATTTTTACGTTACAAAAAAAAGAAGAAGACAGAATGGGGTCAGTTTTACCTGAAACGTAGACTTGGGTATTTTGAAAATGTGCTGTGGTTTTTTCTGTTTGTTTTTATTTGGACTTTGTCGTTTTTAGTTTAGTTTCTTTTAGTTGAGAGCAAACCAGTTTTCGTCCCTCGCATGTTGAATCGGCCCAAACATGTTTCATAGCAGCTGGATAGTGATTATGTTAAGGACTGAACTGAGATACAACACCTGCCAAAAAAAAAAACCAACTACCTGCGCTTGAGAAATCTCTCTCCTTGGCCGGTTGAACTTTGACCCAACAAGCAGCAGCTGCATCTTCGCTGACGAAACACACAGAGAAACCAAAATAGACGCGCACAACGATCTGCAAAGTGAAATTTGCAAAATTCCCAAAAGTGTTAAAATCTCCAAAATACCAAATGCAACTGCACTTGTCCGTGTGTGTGTGTGTGTGTCTCTGTGTGTGCGTGTGTCTCTCTGTGTGTGTGTGCTCTCATTTTGAAAGAAACGACCAACAGCGACGCTGCTGCTGCCGCTGACGTTGACGTTGACGACAGAGAGACGACCTTTTATTTACTTTGGCATATTTTGGCATAGGAAAACGGGGACCTGAAATCTGAGTACGTTGAACATCTGTTCCCAAATGTTTTCTTTTTTATTCGGGCACAAAGAAGATTTCACCAAGAAATTATTGGAATACATGTTTCGGCTGATGCACACAATCAACTCTTAAAGTACACACACACTTATATATGCGAGCGTACATGCATGTATGTGCATTTGGGTGCATTTATATAAGTGTCTCGACTGTGCGTGTGTGTGTGTGTTTACTGCATATATTGTATGAGAAACACAATGCAAAGTGTGAAACAAGACTCTTTCTCACATACGTACCTGCTTTATTTCATTCCAGGTAAATCGACGTCGACGACAACTGAATACCTAAAAGCAGCAATACAACAACAGCAAGGGGCAACATCGAAGCAGCGGCACGCAGAATAAAGAAACAAGGAAACATTTGCACAGCAACCAGCCGACAAAAACAACAGCAACAGCAACAACAACAACAGCAACTACAACGGCACAGCAACCGACAAGAAAAACCACTTCAACAAAAGAGGATAACATATTGAAAGAGCTCCGCACACACACACACACACACACGCACGCAGTCACAGACTGGCACAACAAACGCCAACGGAGCTGCCAACTCACACGTATGTACGTGGGAAAGTAAACCGACATCTTTTTACGACGTCGTCGGGTTTTGCAATCGGGCAAGAGAGAGAGGAGAGAGCGAGTCACTGAGTTTTGAAGCTCACAGTTCGACAAGCAAGCACAGGGCCAGGGCCAGCCCTTTAGTAACGCACTCATCCACACACACACAAGCATACGCACGCACGTACGCCCACAGAGCAGCGCTGGCAGTCGCGATCAACCAAAAGAGCGGACGAAGCTGGACATCGCGAGAGCGAAAGAGAGCACGCGAGAGCGAGTGCACGTGAGAGAGTGTTTGTTGGGTTGGCGTTCGTTCGGCTCTCGTTCGGTTGCTTAACAAACGCATTTGGAAATCTCAGCAGCGGCGCATTCGTGAAAGTGCGTCGTCGTCGTCGTTGTGCGTGAGCGTGATCAACTTGGAGCCGCGCACTCGACTGCATTTACGAAACACACCAGTGTTGCCACATTGCTGAAAGCTGATCGGGCACATGAAAGCTTAAAGTGACCAGACCAGTAAAATACACATATAAAAAGAACAACAACAAGAGGAAGAACAAGCGGCAGGAAAAGACGCCAGACTTCAAATGAAAACGCTCGTGCTCAGTCCAGACGATCTGCAGAACTTTAACAAGTTCATCTACGATCCCAAATCGGCAGCCCAGCTGGCCGCCAGTGCGGGCGCCATAGCGGCAGCCGCCCATGGACATCCCGGAGGCGTGCAGCTAGTGGCAAACGGCACAGCAGTACCTGTCTCCGCCGTAACAACAGTGAGCGGCGCGCCCGCAGGCGCCGCCGGCACAGTCAACAGCGCCAACAAGCTAATGGCGCTGCACTACTATCTGAACCATCAGGGCAACTATGTGGGCGCCCAGCCCGTAAATGGTGGCAGCACGGCGGCGGCTGCTCATGCGCAGCAGCAGCAGCAGCAACAGCTGCTGGCACAGTCGCAGACGCAGCTGAAGCAGCTGCAGCTGAAGCAGCCGACAATACACCAGCACCAGCAGCACATTAGCTACCATCATCATCATCCCTACTATCAGCAGCAGACGCAGCAACTCAGCCACAGCCTTCCAGCAGCGCATCATGCCCAGCACAAGGTGCAGGTGCAGGTACAGGTGCAACAGCAGCAGCAGCAGCAGATCCAGGCCAGCCATCAGCAGCAGCAGCAGCAGCAACAAAGTCATTTGCCTGTGCATGCGCTTAACCAGAACTCCAATTTCTCGGCGGCCAGTTCGAGCACGGGCGGCACCGCCTCCAGCCATGCGCCGACGCAGCAATCGAACGGCTCCAGCGTATCACCCACAATCATCAGTCACCAGCCGCGCGGCGGCGTCGTCGCCGTCGGCGGCGGCAGCAACAGCAATATAGCGGCCGCTGCGAATGCGCTGCTGCGCGCAACGGCTGCGGCTGGGGCGGCGCCGATATCGTCAGCGTCGTCCTCGTCATCGTCGTCAGCGTCCTCGTCATCCTCTACAGGGTCGTCCGCCTCGTCAACATCCACGTCCGGCTCGACGTCCGGCTCCGCCAATTGTGCCAAGAAACTGAAAACCGAGCCGCTTCTCTCGCAATACAATCAAACGGAACGGCTGAACTTTGCTAACACGTATATCGTGTGGAGCGAGGAGCACTGGCGGCGTGTCATCTTCCATGATGAGCGGCGCTTCAATTTGGACGGCCCGGATGGCTTCTCCTACTACTTTCACGATCTGCGCAACTATGAGCGCACGCTGTCGCAGCGGCCGCGCGGCAACTCCGTCTACATCTACCTGATGATCTGCGTCGGCGGCGCCGTCCACCTGGAGGTCTCGTCCGCCAAGCAGCGGCCCGAGTCCTGCATTGAGGCGATCATGCGCGAACGGCCCAATATTGTCAGCAAACTGGGCGGCAATACGGAGTTTGTGCTGCAGGATCACAATTGGATGTCGCACGCGCTGCCCACCGCCCAGGAGCTCCTGAATGCTGAGGGCCTGAAGACGCAAAAGTGGCCGACAATTGCCCACGATCTGAACATCATGGAGAACATTTGGGGTTGGCTAATACGCGAAGTGTTCGACGGCGGGCGCAAGTTCTCCCGCAAGGACGACTTGATATTCCGCATCAAGGAGGCGTGGTCGCGCCTGCCGCTCGACCTGATCACCAACCTGTACAGCACGCTGCCCGAGCGCATCACCGAGCTGTATTACACTCAAGGCGTCTACACGAATTGTTGACAACCGACGCCGCAAGACGCTGGATGCGAAGATGACAGTGATGCTGCCAGATGTGAACGGGAACGGGAAGGGGGAGGGAAACGGGAGCGGGATGGACATGACAGAGGCTTCCTCTCACCCACTTGGCAGCTGCTTACACGGATTACGTTCTAAGTGGCGGCTCCTCCCAATTACGCTGGCTCCTCCCCTCCAGGACATTGGCGATTGCAAATCTTTTCGTACATTTAACTTGACATTTTTTGTGTATAGCTTTAAGAAGTGTGTGTGTGTGTGTGCATGCGTGCGTGTGTGAACGGGTGTGTGTGAAGGGAGCAACTGAATCCGAATCTGAATACGTATTTGTGTCTGTGTCCGTGTATCCGTATCCGTATCTGACGACTGGTATCTGTATTTGTATCTGCCACTGCCCGCATTGAACTCTCGAAATGCGAGATTCCCGCACGCCACGTGTGGCAACACTGGCCAAACACATGCTAACCTCACCACCACAGCCAGTGTTGCCATGTCGCTTTGTAATTAGTGTTTTATGCAAAAACTCCCGATCTTAAGAATGTAAGACCTACGTTTAGTTATCGTTTTTAATTAACACCTCTCCCCCACGCAAATTAGTTACAAGAGGATTATTTTATTTGCACTTAACTCATTTTGTTGATTGTTTTTAGTTATGCAAACAAAGGAGGAAGAATAAGAAGAGGAAGAGAAAGGCGAACAAAATTAATGCAAAGCGAGAAAAATAAAAAAAATGTAACTAAAGTATTATTTTAAGGCATAGTTTTTTGTTGTAGCAAAATACACACACAAAACAAAACAAAACAAAAGAAAACAAAACAAAACAAAACAAAAAGAAAAACAAAAACAAAACTAAAATCCTATCATGTAAAGTTTGTTTACAAGCAGATATAAATAATTATCAATGTAATTAATACTTATTAAATTTAACGAAACGAAAAGAAAAGAGAGTAAAAGGAGAAAGCTAGAGCAAAAATTAGCGTTAATCTAAGATCAAAATCAACTAATTGGTAAAACTGAAGAGAAATAAAAAACAAAACAAAAAGAACACATCTGAACATAGAAATCATGCTGAACAAACCATAATAATTCAAAACTTAACTCATTTAACTTGATCCATAGACAAAGCAGACGTGATCCTTCAGATCCTGCCGGTCTCTGCTGATGACGATCCTTCGTTGTTTTTTGTTTTTTTGATAATCTTTTAATAGCCGGCTCATTAAAGGATCGAGACATACCTACTTATATGGCTGGTGTTGACGGATACCCTATAAATATGTAGAGAGAGTACACGCAGACATATAGATACACTATTATACACACTTGGCACACGCGACGAACTGAACAAATGCAAATGCAGGTGCATTTGCAGGCAACTAATCGCAACTATTCGAAAGTATCCTGGGAGCAAGCAACTCCCGAGTTCTGTAATTCAGCAAATTATGTGATTTTCCTTTTGTTTCGCTTTTTGCAATCAACTCAAAATGTCAGACAAAAACAAAATAAACTTAAAATAAAAATAAAAAAAATCAACAATCTTTATACATACACATAATACATATAAAAAGTGGAAATATTATGATTAATTAATAATGAAATGCAATTACCAATAAAAACTACCAGCAAATACGTAAAAATAATTCAAAATAAACGCATATTATTTACTTTAATCTGTTGTTTATAGACCAAAGAAATATCTCTGACCCTATATAGTCGGACCAACAAGCGAGTAGTCGCCCTTTCAACTCCAAAGCAAAATGCATTAGTAACTCCTTAACACAACAAGCACAGGGAACAGAAAAGCGCGTCGAAATTCATATGAAAATGGTATCCTCAAATATGCTATATGGACATAGGTCAAAATTTCCCACCCCCATAACTCGGTCAAAACTCAACCGATTTCCACGAGGTTCGGCTTTTTATTCATGGTTTGACCTCTAGATAAATTTGGCATCAAAATCTGGCAACACTATTTTTGGTCAAAATTCAAGTCAAAATAGTATCCTCAAATATGCTATATGAACATAGGTCAAAATTTCCCACCCCCATAACTCGGTCAAAACTCAACCGATTTCCACGAGGTTCGGCTTTTTATTCATGGTTTGACCTCTAGATAAATTTGGCATCAAAATCTGGCAACACTATTTTTGGTCAAAATTCAAGTCAAAATAGTATCCTCAAATATGCTATATGGACATAGGTCAAAGTTTCCCACCCCCATAACTCGGTCAAAACTCAACCGATTTCCACGAGGTTCGGCTTTTTATTCATGGTTTGACCTCTAGATAAATTTGGCATCAAAATCTGGCAACACTATTTTTGGTCAAAATTCAAGTCAAAATAGTATCCTCAAATATGCTATATGGACATAGGTCAAAATTTCCCACCCCCATAACTCGGTCAAAACTCAACCGATTTCCACGAGGTTCGGCTTTTTATTCATGGTTTGACCTCTAGATAAATTTGGCATCAAAATCTGGCAACACTATTTTTGGTCAAAATTCAAGTCAAAATAGTATCCTCAAATATGCTATATGGACATAGGTCAAAATTTCCCACCCCCATAACTCGGTCAAAACTCAACCGATTTCCACGAGGTTCGGCTTTTTATTCATGGTTTGACCTCTAGATAAATTTGGCATCAAAATCTGGCAACACTATTTTTGGTCAAAATTCAAGTCAAAATAGTATCCTCAAATATGCTATATGGACATAGGTCAAAACTTCCCACCCCATAACTCGGTCAAAACTCAACCGATTTCCACGAGGTTCGGCTTTTTATTCATGGTTTGACCTCTAGATAAATTTGGCATCAAAATCTGGCAACACTATTTTTGGTCAAAATTCAAGTCAAAATAGTATCCTCAATTATGCTATATGAACATAGGTCAAAACTTCCCACCCCCATAACTCGGTCAAAACTCAACCGATTTCCACGAGGTTCGGCTTTTTATTCATGGTTTGACCTCTAGATAAATTTGGCATCAAAATCTGGCAACACTATTTTTGGTCAAAATTCAAGTCAAAATAGTATCCTCAATTATGCTATATGAACATAGGTCAAAACTTCCCACCCCCATAACTCGGTCAAAACTCAACCGATTTCCACGAGGTTCGGCTTTTTATTCATGGTTTGACCTCTAGATAAATTTGGCATCAAAATCTGGCAACACTATTTTTGGTCAAAATTCAAGTCAAAATAGTATCCTCAAATATGCTATATGGACATAGGTCAAAACTTCCCACCCCCATAACTCGGTCAAAACTCAACCGATTTCCACGAGGTTCGGCTTTTTATTCATGGTTTGACCTCTAGATAAATTTGGCATCAAAATCTGGCAACACTATTTTTGGTCAAAATTCAAGTCAAAATAGTATCCTCAAATATGCTATATGAACATAGGTCAAAATTTCCCACCCCCATAACTCGGTCAAAACTCAACCGATTTCCACGAGGTTCGGCTTTTTATTCATGGTTTGACCTCTAGATAAATTTGGCATCAAAATCTGGCAACACTATTTTTGGTCAAAATTCAAGTCAAAATAGTATCCTCAATTATGCTATATGAACATAGGTCAAAACTTCCCACCCCCATAACTCGGTCAAAACTCAACCGATTTCCACGAGGTTCGGCTTTTTATTCATGGTTTGGCCTCTAGATAAATTTGGCATCAAAATCTGGCAACACTATTTTTGGTCAAAATTCAAGTCAAAATAGTATCCTCAAATATGCTATATGGACATAGGTCAAAATTTCCCACCCCCATAACTCGGTCAAAACTCAACCGATTTCCACGAGGTTCGGCTTTTTATTCATGGTTTGACCTCTAGATAAATTTGGCATCAAAATCTGGCAACACAATTTTTGGTCAAAATTCAAGTCAAAATAGTATCCTCAAATATGCTATATGGACATAGGTCAAAATTTCCCACCCCCATAACTCGGTAAAAACTCAACCGATTTCCACGAGGTTCGGCTTTTTATTCATGGTTTGACCTCTAGATAAATTTGGCATCAAAATCTGGCAACACTATTTTTGGTCAAAATTCAAGTCAAAATAGTATCCTCAATTATGCTATATGAACATAGGTCAAAACTTCCCACCCCCATAACTCGGTCAAAACTCAACCGATTTCCACGAGGTTCGGCTTTTTATTCATGGTTTGACCTCTAGATAAATTTGGCATCAAAATCTGGCAACACTATTTTTGGTCAAAATTCAAGTCAAAATAGTATCCTCAAATATGCTATATGAACATAGGTCAAAATTTCCCACCCCCATAACTCGGTCAAAACTCAACCGATTTCCACGAGGTTCGGCTTTTTATTCATGGTTTGACCTCTAGATAAATTTGGCATCAAAATCTGGCAACACTATTTTTGGTCAAAATTCAAGTCAAAATAGTATCCTCAAATATGCTATATGGACATAGGTCAAAATTTCCCACCCCCATAACTCGGTCAAAACTCAACCGATTTCCACGAGGTTCGGCTTTTTATTCATGGTTTGACCTCTAGATAAATTTGGCATCAAAATCTGGCAACACTATTTTTGGTCAAAATTCAAGTCAAAATAGTATCCTCAAATATGCTATATGGACATAGGTCAAAGTTTCCCACCCCCATAACTCGGTCAAAACTCAACCGATTTCCACGAGGTTCGGCTTTTTATTCATGGTTTGACCTCTAGATAAATTTGGCATCAAAATCTGGCAACACTATTTTTGGTCAAAATTCAAGTCAAAATAGTATCCTCAAATATGCTATATGGACATAGGTCAAAATTTCCCACCCCCATAACTCGGTCAAAACTCAACCGATTTCCACGAGGTTCGGCTTTTTATTCATGGTTTGACCTCTAGATAAATTTGGCATCAAAATCTGGCAACACTATTTTTGGTCAAAATTCAAGTCAAAATAGTATCCTCAATTATGCTATATGAACATAGGTCAAAACTTCCCACCCCCATAACTCGGTCAAAACTCAACCGATTTCCACGAGGTTCGGCTTTTTATTCATGGTTTGACCTCTAGATAAATTTGGCATCAAAATCTGGCAACACTATTTTTGGTCAAAATTCAAGTCAAAATAGTATCCTCAATTATGCTATATGAACATAGGTCAAAACTTCCCACCCCCATAACTCGGTCAAAACTCAACCGATTTCCACGAGGTTCGGCTTTTTATTCATGGTTTGACCTCTAGATAAATTTGGCATCAAAATCTGGCAACACTATTTTTGGTCAAAATTCAAGTCAAAATAGTATTCTCAATTATGCTATATGAACATAGGTCAAAACTTCCCACCCCCATAACTCGGTCAAAACTCAACCGATTTCCACGAGGTTCGGCTTTTTATTCATGGTTTGACCTCTAGATAAATTTGGCATCAAAATCTGGCAACACTATTTTTGGTCAAAATTCAAGTCAAAATAGTATCCTCAAATATGCTATATGGACATAGGTCAAAACTTCCCACCCCCATAACTCGGTCAAAACTCAACCGATTTCCACGAGGTTCGGCTTTTTATTCATGGTTTGACCTCTAGATAAATTTGGCATCAAAATCTGGCAACACTATTTTTGGTCAAAATTCAAGTCAAAATAGTATCCTCAAATATGCTATATGAACATAGGTCAAAATTTCCCACCCCCATAACTCGGTCAAAACTCAACCGATTTCCACGAGGTTCGGCTTTTTATTCATGGTTTGACCTCTAGATAAATTTGGCATCAAAATCTGGCAACACTATTTTTGGTCAAAATTCAAGTCAAAATAGTATCCTCAATTATGCTATATGAACATAGGTCAAAACTTCCCACCCCCATAACTCGGTCAAAACTCAACCGATTTCCACGAGGTTCGGCTTTTTATTCATGGTTTGACCTCTAGATAAATTTGGCATCAAAATCTGGTAACACTATTTTTGGTCAAAATTCAAGTCAAAATAGTATCCTCAATTATGCTATATGAACATAGGTCAAAACTTCCCACCCCCATAACTCGGTCAAAACTCAACCGATTTCCACGAGGTTCGGCTTTTTATTCATGGTTTGGCCTCTAGATAAATTTGGCATCAAAATCTGGCAACACTATTTTTGGTCAAAATTCAAGTCAAAATAGTATCCTCAAATATGCTATATGGACATAGGTCAAAATTTCCCACCCCCATAACTCGGTCAAAACTCAACCGATTTCCACGAGGTTCGGCTTTTTATTCATGGTTTGACCTCTAGATAAATTTGGCATCAAAATCTGGCAACACAATTTTTGGTCAAAATTCAAGTCAAAATAGTATCCTCAAATATGCTATATGGACATAGGTCAAAATTTCCCACCCCCATAACTCGGTAAAAACTCAACCGATTTCCACGAGGTTCGGCTTTTTATTCATGGTTTGACCTCTAGATAAATTTGGCATCAAAATCTGGCAACACTATTTTTGGTCAAAATTCAAGTCAAAATAGTATCCTCAAATATGCTATATGAACATAGGTCAAAATTTCCCACCCCCATAACTCGGTCAAAACTCAACCGATTTCCACGAGGTTCGGCTTTTTATTCATGGTTTGACCTCTAGATAAATTTGGCATCAAAATCTGGCAACACTATTTTTGGTCAAAATTCAAGTCAAAATAGTATCCTCAATTATGCTATATGAACATAGGTCAAAACTTCCCACCCCCATAACTCGGTCAAAACTCAACCGATTTCCACGAGGTTCGGCTTTTTATTCATGGTTTGACCTCTAGATAAATTTGGCATCAAAATCTGGTAACACTATTTTTGGTCAAAATTCAAGTCAAAATAGTATCCTCAATTATGCTATATGAACATAGGTCAAAACTTCCCACCCCCATAACTCGGTCAAAACTCAACCGATTTCCACGAGGTTCGGCTTTTTATTCATGGTTTGACCTCTAGATAAATTTGGCATCAAAATCTGGCAACACTATTTTTGGTCAAAATTCAAGTCAAAATAGTATCCTCAAATATGCTATATGGACATAGGTCAAAATTTCCCACCCCCATAACTCGGTCAAAACTCAACCGATTTCCACGAGGTTCGGCTTTTTATTCATGGTTTGACCTCTAGATAAATTTGGCATCAAAATCTGGCAACACAATTTTTGGTCAAAATTCAAGTCAAAATAGTATCCTCAAATATGCTATATGGACATAGGTCAAAATTTCCCACCCCCATAACTCGGTAAAAACTCAACCGATTTCCACGAGGTTCGGCTTTTTATTCATGGTTTGACCTCTAGATAAATTTGGCATCAAAATCTGGCAACACTATTTTTGGTCAAAATTCAAGTCAAAATAGTATCCTCAATTATGCTATATGAACATAGGTCAAAACTTCCCACCCCCATAACTCGGTCAAAACTCAACCGATTTCCACGAGGTTCGGCTTTTTATTCATGGTTTGACCTCTAGATAAATTTGGCATCAAAATCTGGCAACACTATTTTTGGTCAAAATTCAAGTCAAAATAGTATCCTCAAATATGCTATATGGACATAGGTCAAAATTTCCCACCCCCATAACTCGGTCAAAACTCAACCGATTTCCACGAGGTTCGGCTTTTTATTCATGGTTTGACCTCTAGATAAATTTGGCTTCAAAATCTGGTAACACTATTTTTGGTCAAAATTCAAGTCAAAATAGTATCCTCAATTATGCTATATGAACATAGGTCAAAATTTCCCACCCCCATAACTCGGTCAAAACTCAACCGATTTCCACGAGGTTCGGCTTTTTATTCATGGTTTGACCTCTAGATAAATTTGGCATCAAAATCTGGCAACACTATTTTTGGTCAAAATTCAAGTCAAAATAGTATCCTCAATTATGCTATATGAACATAGGTCAAAACTTCCCACCCCCATAACTCGGTCAAAACTCAACCGATTTCCACGAGGTTCGGCTTTTTATTCATGGTTTGACCTCTAGATAAATTTGGCATCAAAATCTGGCAACACTATTTTTGGTCAAAATTCAAGTCAAAATAGTATCCTCAAATATGCTATATGGACATAGGTCAAAATTTCCCACCCCCATAACTCGGTCAAAACTCAACCGATTTCCACGAGGTTCGGCTTTTTATTCATGGTTTGACCTCTAGATAAATTTGGCATCAAAATCTGGCAACACAATTTTTGGTCAAAATTCAAGTCAAAATAGTATCCTCAAATATGCTATATGGACATAGGTCAAAATTTCCCACCCCCATAACTCGGTCAAAACTCAACCGATTTCCACGAGGTTCGGCTTTTTATTCATGGTTTGACCTCTAGATAAATTTGGCATCAAAATCTGGCAACACTATTTTTGGTCAAAATTCAAGTCAAAATAGTATCCTCAAATATGCTATATGGACATAGGTCAAAGTTTCCCACCCCCATAACTCGGTCAAAACTCAACCGATTTCCACGAGGTTCGGCTTTTTATTCATGGTTTGACCTCTAGATAAATTTGGCATCAAAATCTGGTAACACTATTTTTGGTCAAAATTCAAGTCAAAATAGTATCCTCAATTATGCTATATGAACATAGGTCAAAACTTCCCACCCCCATAACTCGGTCAAAACTCAACCGATTTCCACGAGGTTCGGCTTTTTATTCATGGTTTGACCTCTAGATAAATTTGGCATCAAAATCTGGCAACACTATTTTTGGTCAAAATTCAAGTCAAAATAGTATCCTCAATTATGCTATATGAACATAGGTCAAAACTTCCCACCCCCATAACTCGGTCAAAACTCAACCGATTTCCACGAGGTTCGGCTTTTTATTCATGGTTTGACCTCTAGATAAATTTGGCATCAAAATCTGGCAACACTATTTTTGGTCAAAATTCAAGTCAAAATAGTATCCTCAAATATGCTATATGGACATAGGTCAAAATTTCCCACCCCCATAACTCGGTCAAAACTCAACCGATTTCCACGAGGTTCGGCTTTTTATTCACGGTTTGACCTCTAGATAAATTTGGCATCAAAATCTGGCAACACTATTTTTGGTCAAAATTCAAGTCAAAATAGTATCCTCAAATATGCTATATAGACATAGGTCAAAATTTCCCATACCCATAACTCGGTCAAAACTCAACCGATTTCCACGAGGTTCGGCTTTTTATTCATGGTTTGACCTCTAGATAAATTTGGCATCAAAATCTGGCAACACTATTTTTGGTCAAAATTCAAGACAAAATAGTATCCTCAAATATGCTATATGGACATAGGTCAAAATTTCCCTTTCCCATAATCTGAATTAAAGTATTGAACTTTGACTTAAAAAGGGCTTTAAGAAAAATTCAAAACAATCGAAGAAGTCTTTTTAAATGAGCTTAAAATGTTAATGGATCTAAAGAATCAGAAATGTATTATTTCAAATGGAAAATGATATTTTATTTTAGATTCATCGGACTTTTTGCGGTACGTTTCCTCAGTTCAACTTCCCAAGAAAAAGTACGCAAGCAGCACGATCGACAAGTTTCCGAGAATTTCCCGAACAATGTGACACATGTTTTATTTAAAACTTTTATTGTGTAAAGTGCATTATAAAAATGTTATAAAAAAACCTGTATGCGTAATAATCTTTATAATGTGCATACTCAGTTACATATGTGTGTAAATACGTTCCATAAGAGACTATTGGCACGGCTAACAAGCGTGTGTGGAGTGTATATATCGTACTATATATATGTATGTATATAAATATATGTCTAGGCACTTTAAATACATGTAATTGGAGTTCAACCTCGTAATTGTGCACAGTTGCATGGCTAGTGGATACGCTAATCTAGGCATAGAAGTGTCTAATCTGCGTCTGATCAGTTTTTTTTGTGCGTATTCGAAATACTGTTTGGATTGGTTCAGTTCCGGTTTAGGCTGGAATAATGCTGCGCACACAGGCGGGACTGCAGAAGGGCATGTCCTGCTTGACGCAGAAGCGGCCGCCAATCAGGGACTTGGCGCACTCGGCACCGGCGCACACGAAGCACGGTCCGTGCCAGTGGATGTCGCCCCAGGCGACGCCCTGATCGGCTGGCCCGATGGGCAGCTGGCAGCGCTTGCAGGTGCCGGCATAGAACTTGTCGTAGCACTGCAGGCAGAGCGGCATGTTTGACTTCTCGTCGGGTATGTACTGCTGCCCGGCCAGCGGCTCGTCGCACTGCAGGCAGCAGAAGTGCTTGATGTGATACGTGGCGCCCTCGGCGGCGGTGTACTCCTTGGTGAAGATCAGCTCGTCGCAGGCCTTGCAGCGCGGTATCTTCAGCTTGATGGCCAGATCGCGGCCGCAGTAAACCTGTCCGTGATGGAAGAAGTACACCAAGTCGGCCAGCAGTTCGCGGCAGGTGTGGCACTTGAAACAGCCCGGATGCCAGGCAATCTCCTTGCCCGCTCGCTCCGCCTTGACGGCCACCTCGCCCAGCTCAATGGCTAGACCGCAATCGCGGCAGCTGATGTGGGGTAAAGCTGCTGCTCCTGCGCCTGTGCAATTAAGTATATCAATAGTATAATGAGGAACATTCTGCTGAAAGCTACTCACCTCTCGGCGGGCTGTCGTCGCCCAGCTGCAGCTGCTGGAACTGCTCCGGCATGCCCGCACACTGGGGATACATGTTCATATGCTCAATGCCCGGAATGCTGGTGAATTTGCCCAGGCTGGCGTTGATGTCTTCGGCCGCGTGTCCAGGCGTCGATGGCTTCGAGCAGAAGCCGGAGTCATGGCTGGCCGAGTTGGTCAGCGTCTCGTTGCCGTAGCTGATGTCGCCGCCCGCTGCATTGGCCATGTTGGCGAACAGCTTGTCGATGTCGTCGAGCAGCTGCTCGTCGTTCAGCAGCCAGTCGTTCATCTGCTTGAGCGGCTCCAGCAGCTGGCACTGGTCATGCCGGATGCCCTTGTCCTGCAGCGTCTGGAAGAGGCGACTGTAGTAGGGCGCGTTGGCCGCCGCCGATTGCAGCATATGCTTGTCCACGCCCACGCGCTGCAGCTGGGCTTTGGTAACGGGCGCCAGGCCCTCCAGCTGCTGCAGATTATCGGTGGCCACGGGCGCCGCGGCAATGATCACCGACGGAGCAGTGCGCCCGGAGCGCGCCTCCTGCAGTGCCTGCTTTAGCGGCTCCGCCTGCACAATCTGAGCAAAGACCGGATCGCGCTCGTAGTCAATGTGGGCGGGCAGTCCACAGTCGTACAGAATGGTGGACACGCCGCCGAACTTGACGCGCCGCATGGGCGTGTCCTGCCGCATCTGGGCGCCAAAGCGAGCCTGCACCGGATTCTTGAGCGGCAGCGGCGAGTGAAACGGCGTACCCGGCGACGATTTCAGCGGAGTTGTCGCCAACGCAGGCGGCGCACAGACAGTATTAATCTCTGCCCTAAACTGGGGATTGCTCGCATATTCCTTGCGAAACTCCGAGATCGGGCCCAGCCTGGCATCCCGCGATATATTCAGGTTCTTCTCCTGCAAGTGGACAATTTTTTTACTTTCGGAATTATATAAAATGTTTTATAATTCACTTTCGTAATTCGATACGTTTGAGACGGAATTCACCTCTCAATGGGCGGAAAATGGTGAAAACCTGCTATTAGAAACCCGTATTTGTGAGAAATACAACACGAGTTGTATATACACCCATTCTTATAAGAATTTGCATACGCGGACTCAAGCTGACGACTGCCTGCTATGATATTTTACACTGCGGATGACAAAAGCTGCATGATATTTCGCATAAAACAAAACAAACTTAGGAAACTGCAAGATCTAACTGTTCAAAGTCGAAGACTGTTCTACTGTTATTTTAGAGATATAGCGCCATCTAGTTGACGAAGGCGGAACTTACCTGCAGCAAGCCGAGGAGCTTGTCATAGACGACGCCGTGGGTGACGAGGCTTTGCATGGACGGCTTGCTGATGCCCAAGAGTTTGACCTTGGTCTCGGCACGCAGTGCGGGATGTGCATCGAACTCGGTTGTGGAGTCGCTCAGCGGCTCCGAAAAGGCCACCAGCAGCTTGGGCTGCGCATGCGCTCCTTGTTGCGAGAGGGCATGCGCCAGCTTCTGATTGGACAGCAGCTCGTTCAGCGTGGCATCGAGAACGGGCGGCAGGCCGAGCGAATGGAACAGCTTGCGGGCAGCCTCCGGCAAGGCTGTCGTCGGCTGGGCCGGCACAATGTGCTCCACATGGCCGTGCGCCAGACGGCCCACGCGCACCACGATGCCTTGGCCGACGCACTGATCGCGCAGCTTTTGCACATATTGCTGTAGCTGCTGGGCCTCCGTTTCGGTGAGATTGTCGCAGAGCGCGGCGTCCAGGTCATGTGGCGGCACCTGAAACTCCAGCTGCTGCTTGCGCTTGTTGGCCGCGTCGCTGCCGGCGACGGGTATTTGAGCAGCGCCCAGCTTCTCCATGTAGTCCGTGACGACGTCGGGTGCTGCGTTCGGTGGCACCCATTCCACCTGCACCGGCTGGCTGGCGAATGCCTTGATCTTGATGTCTGTCGGACGGATACTCATAAAGTCATATGAATCTGGATCTGTGGTTGATCTTGCACTTACATGCGGGCTTTGCTCGGATCTGGCCGAGGATCTCGAATTGCGCCCAGCCGGTGGCGTCGTCATCCGTGCACAAGTGCTGATCCTTGCGGCACATGCAATTGCGGCAGACCTTGCGCCAGAAGTGCAGATCCAGCCCGGGACACTTGTCCTGGCACTCGCCACAAGGTGCTCCGGCGCCGGATTCGTGGCCAAGTTTCGAACGCTTCAGCAATTCCCGTCTGCTTTCCAGCTTGGACAGCCACTCGGGTGCCGTGGGCGTCTCCACGCAGGAGTTGGTGTTAGCATTGTTAGTCGCAGTGTTTGCCATTTTGTTAATGACTCATACCTTGGACACCGGTCATTAATTTTAATTGTTAAAATTAAATAAAAGGCCAAATAAATGAAATTTCGCAAAGGCAAAGACAAAGCACAAAGCAGTGTGACCAGACACCACAAGCACTAAAATGTCCAATCCAATGTGTAGCTAGTTTCGTTAAGTTTGCTCCACAATTCGTTTAGCCTGGACACCAACACTTTTAGCGAGTGCAAAAAGTTACACTCAGCTGATTTGCGAACTTCGAATAATAGTTAAGTTGGCTGCAGCACTTTCCGTGCATTGTATTTCGCGAACGTGCAGCCCTGGCCAACAACCAAAACTAAATTGCCAGCCATTGCATAAAAAAACATACATATTCCGTGCAAAGACGTTAGAAATACTTTAGTAAACGGTATAACGGCGGAATGCGAAGAAATTGAGCAATACGCTAGCGAAAAACTGTCAAACATTATATACGCGAGCAGCGTTCACGCAGAATTCGCGAAACATAAAAGAAAATGCAATAAATGTATGTGTATGTAGGTGGAAACAACTGCGTCCCACTGAAAAGTGAAAGTGCAGCAGGACGGACGAACGGACGGACGGAAGAGCTTGGCTGCAGCTAAAAAGTGGCCAAGAAACTGGCAAAGATAATCGCTTACAACTACAGCTGCAATTGTAATTGAAAATTGTTTTAATGTGCGCTTTTACCGGTCTCGTACCATTCGACAACAAATTGACTTTGAATTTCGCATGGTGGTTGTTTTTGGTTTGCTCTCGTTTCTGCTTGCGTGTGCGTGTGTGTGTGTGTGAGTGTTTGTGTATGCGTGTGACTCCATTGGTAAGAGGGTGGGGGGGAGCTGCATTTGAATTTGAGTGCGTTTATAAAAAAGTGATTTAAATGTTGCTCCGTCAAGGGGTTGACTATACACACACATGTATTCACATTTTGCAATTGATCATTTTAGCTGCTGTGAGGGTCATTGAATATCCATTAGCCAAATCAAACGCGGATTGCTGCCTCTTGAAACACCCGTAAACATGACCGAAAAGTACGACGGCAACGGGGACTACTCCTCGTACAATGAGGAAGACAGCAATGAGTATGGCGGAGGCGGCGGCAGCGGAGGCGGAGGCAAGCCGCGCAAAAGTGTGGGCAGTGGCGGCGCCCACAATGGCGACAGCGGTGTCCACGATCATCATGGCGGCCCCGAGGGCAGCGCCAATGTGCAGCTGAATGAGAAGGCCAGCGAATACATACGCGACTGCATGGCCGAGAAGAATCGCATGGACAGAAAGTTTCCAATTGCCGAGAAGCTGTTGGAGGGCGGTAAGCGGCAGTCAAATTCACACATTTCTTCTTTTCACCTGTTTCAATATCCTTTTTGCAGAGATTGAAAAGGTGCAGACCACCGGACGCATACCGTCGCGGGAGCAAAAGTACGCCGACATCTATCGCGAGAAGCCGTTGCGCATATCGCAGCGGGTTTTGGTTCCCATACGCGAGCATCCCAAGGTATAACTAGTACATAGGCCTACAAGTATTTTCTCCAGCAATCAAGCCAAATATTTCAAATGTGCGCCTGTAGCTTCAAAATGGACATTATCGTATACATGTGTAGCTGACATTACAACAATATTTAAGAATGTATATAGAGTGGGCACTAGGAATTTTAGTTGCATTGGTTATCTTCCCTTTACTTTACAATATTGACTACGATTGCCCTAAACTGTTTAATTAATTTTACTTACGAGCAGATTTCTTAAGTGTAAAGGGGTAATATTTAAACTAAAATGTTTGCTATGGTTTAAAATATGTACGACATCCTTTGCCTGTCTATTGTTCTAATGGACAACAATATCCGAGGGTAGTTTATGTAATAGGAATTATCAATCGAAAATTTATTGTTTGCTTTGAATAACTAATTTTGTACACAGATAACTGCAAATGGAGCTTAAGTTTCAGTCAAATCAGTTAAATCAATAATTGTTTTTAAACCTTGTTACTTTAAAATAAGCTTTTTAATCACTTTAGTTTATTCATGTTTATTAACCTTATTGTTGCAGTTCAACTTTGTGGGCAAGCTGCTTGGACCCAAGGGCAACTCGTTGCGTCGCCTGCAAGAGGAAACGCTGTGCAAGATGACTGTGCTTGGCCGCAACTCGATGAGGGATCGCGCCAAGGAAGAGGAGCTGCGCAGCTCCAAGGATCCCAAGTACGCGCATTTGAACAGCGACCTGCACGTCGAAATATCAACAATTGCCCCACCCGCAGAGGCATATGCGCGCATTGCGTATGCCATGGCCGAGCTGCGCAAGTATTTGATACCGGACAGCAACGACATCATACGGCAGGAGCAGCTGCGCGAGCTAATGGACAGCACCAGCCTCAACGACAACGACAACACCAACACCAAGAACAGCTACAAGAAGATGCCGCACATGCAAAACGCCAGCGTTGGTGCCAATGCCATAACTGGATCTGGGCCTGGGCCGGGCAACGCTGGAGGTGGCGGCGTGGGCATACCCAAAAATGTAGCCCATCACAGTTACAGGTGAGCCCTTAAGATACGCAGGCGTTGGTCAACCTAACTCGATCGATTCCCACAAGCAGAGGCTCCCAGCAGACATCGTTTAGCAAAAATGTATTGGCCCCCAAGCAAAAGGTTATGTCGATTCTCGAAAAGGCCCGAACAGCAATGGACGAAACCTACGGGTGAGTTTTACGCTCCGTAACTACTATTTTTATACTAATGTGGCCCCTTCTTACAGCCGGGGTTATGACGACGGTATTGCCTATGATCCACATCAGTCCTACGACGCCTACAGCTATGCATCTCATAGCGGACACGGACACGGGCCCCACGGGCCGCCCAACAACATCTTGGGCGGCGTTGGCAACATCAGTGGCGTCGGTGGCGGAGCACGCGGTGGCCACTACGAAACTCAAGATTATGAAACGGACTACGCAAGACGGGACTACTACCAGCACTCGCCCGGATATGCAGGTACTTAAGATAGGTTTTCACATAGATGAGGCTGGTAAGCTAAGAGGAAAGATCCTCAAATTAGCAACTAAATGTTTGTTTGAATTAGTAAGTACAATGTTTAATACTTTGCAGCTGGCGGCTCGGCGGCGCAATCAAACCCAAACAACTCAACAGGCCTAAATTCAAATCATAATCGCAGTCATGTTAATAGGTGAAATTTGCTGGGGTCTAGCAACGCCAGCCGCGATGGAGATGGTGTGAGAGGCACAGACAGTGCGACAAGTCCTATACCGAAAACCCACAATCTGATCAGGAAAGCCCAATTTGGTAACATCAGCAAAAGCAAAAACAACAAACACAACAGCAGCAACACGTTCGTGCCAAGCTATGATAAACATGAACACAAGCATAACAACAACAGTAGCGGCTGCTTACAGGTAACGAGAAATAAAATTCGGCTGATCTGCAGAGCAACAATTTTGAATTAAAAATCTTTGATATTAATCACGAGTATTTTATGCCGCAGCAGCAGCAACAACAACAGACACAACAACATGCCCCACAACAATCGATGGTACAGCAACAACATTCACAGAGAATATACCCACCGCACAACAGTTACAACAACAAAAACAGCAACAATAACTACAATCACTTGAGTAGGAAAAATTATAACAATTCCATCGATGCAACAACGACGACGTTATCAATAGCTTCTTGTACACTAAACCAAATGGATCAGGCGAATGGCCAAACGAATGCTGCAGTTGGCAGCAATCTCACCATCCACAACAACAACAACAACAACAACCACAGCAGCAGCAACAACAACAACATTCACACATTAGGCAGTAAAAACAAGAACAACATGCAAAACAACCAGAACAACACAACAACTGTTACTGCGCCCAGTATGCTATTAGTAAGGTATTAAAAAGCAATTAAGAGCATAATTAATCAAATGGATATTACAACAACAGTCCCTTGTCCAGACCAGTTCAGAACTCCTTCACCGTTCCTTGCACATCCAAACGCTTGTCCACGGCTGATATGCTACAAATGTAAATACATAGATCGATTTCGTGATGGCTGCTTGCTTCAATATATCGATATACTATATCCACCTATACATATCTAGCGCATATTCTATATATATATATATATGAATATTTATCCTCAAGTTAAACCTCATCATGATAATCTATTTATTTACATTCGCCAAAAGCCGTTGACTAGAGACACTCACACACAATTGAAATTTGTCTAAATACTCTTAACTTGCATTCTCTTACAGCCCTACTTATCCTACGCTTCATTTTCGCGAGATTCCGTTCTTGCCAGTGCAGTTTTTCTAAGCCACATTCAAATCTAACAGATACAATAACAGCAAATACAGCAACAAAATACAGCTAACAACAATAACAACAAATCAAGAGACAACATCACAAATACTTTGTACACTAAGAGGGAAGAATATTTACAAACGAAAAACTTAAGATATACATACTTATATATGTATATATATAAATATATATACTAAATACAAACATATACAATATATACATTAAAATATATATATACATATATATATATATATTTTTGAGTGCAAGGAAATCGTTGGATGACACAGCTGGATCTACAAATTGATATTTTACCTTGTGTTGGCTGGTGGACGATGGACAATTTATGCCAAGGATATATTGTCCGGTTTTTTAATCTATATTTACACAAAGAGCAAAACATCTTTAAGATACTCGTATTAAAAGTGCGTGCATAAATAACAAATTATCAAGAGATATAACCGTTAAATACTTAGATAAGCACAGCTTAAAGCTGGCTCTGATACTTTGACATATATAACAAGCGTAATACTAATATATATATATACATACATATATTTATTGCAAATCTGCTAAAAGAACAAAATGTAAACCTCTCAAATACATGCGCACACACTGCTCGATCTCCAGAACAGAACGCACATGTCTTTAAAAGAAGCCCAAGTTAATCAATTCGGTTACTAATTTGAGAATCGAGTCAAGTAACTACAAATTCCTGCTTAATTTTTTAATACCATAGCTTCAGACGATTTAGTTTATATTAAGACAATTCTCTTCTGGAGATAGAGGCTTGTGTGCTGAACGTGCTGTGGGTTTGCAAATCTATGAGATTAATTACGTGAAACTAAATAATTGGGCACACTTAAATTAAATATTAATATATATATATATATAAATAAATATATACAAATACAGAATTGAATATTTACATTCGAGCAAGAAATAAATAAATGATTGATCAAATAAAAGTAAAATGCTATTTATAAAATATTAATATGAATAAAATACTCATAACTTAATATACATACATATTTATATTAATCAGAGATTGTGGGATGAAGCCCATATGTGGATAATGCTGCAAATGATTACTTTATTGAAACAAACAAAAGAACACTAACACTAAAATATTGTAACAAATAATACTCAATGAATTTACTCAACTAAGCTCAGAATATTTATCCCAATTGTATTTTCTACTTTAGTAAGTCCACTTTTTCATTTTGATTTATACTTTTTTTTTTGTTAATTGACTAAAAAATTGTGTGATGAAAAGAAATTTCGAATGTGGCACGAGACTTGCTTGTGCCCTAAAAGTGAATATGAAATACATTGAGACAGAGAGAATGTTAGAGTTTGTGCCAAATGTAATAAACAATTGATGGAGAAGTCAAGTTTTCAGAAACACAATCTTCCAGTTCGATGATCCGTGACATTGTTTATGCGAGTCGGAATAAGTATTCTGCATTGACTATTTGTGAATTTCCTGCTGCATTGCAACACAGTCGAAATGTTTTTAAATTATTATTTTGTTTAACTTATAAGCTGAGCCAAGCGACATGAGCATAAAGAACATAAAGTCTAACCTATTGTTAGTAAAGTGCAAACATAATGAAATCAGATAAAAATAAATATCTTGTCCAAAAATGCAAATTGTTGCAACTAAAGCAAAAAACTTAAGAAATATTTACTTATAAACATGTGAAAGTTGAATTGTTAAAAACAATTAAAATCTAGATTGTATAACAATATCAGTAATAAAGTAATAAATTCATTTATTTCAAGTAAATATTGTTATTATTATGCTAATATAACTAATAAACATGCATACTTAAAAGCGGTTCGCGAAACCCAAATACAGAACTTAAATTATATATTAATAATACTTAAATGAATGGCAAAAAGTTAAAACACATTTACAATGCAAACTATAATAATCAATACTAAAAATTCCCCGCCCTAAAAACAATAAAAAAATATGAAAACGAGTTTGAAATCGAAACAATTAAAATATTGAGATATTCTCATTAATTATTTCATGTACAATTAAATAATAAAAATATTTAAAACTAACGCTCGGTCAGCTTTTCACTTTAAATTTGTTGCATCTATAATATTTAGAAATTGTTTTTTTAACTAAAGCTAATAACAATTTTATCTATTTTATTTTATAGCTGCCATATGAACTATTCGTCGGAAAGCAAAATCCTGTCAACATCGAACCACTATATCTTATAGATGCTATAGGGAAGATCTGTTGGAATAGTAGGATCTTAAAATATTATGTTTTCAGAAATATTTCAACAAACTCAGCATTTTCGTGCTGCAATTTTCTCAAGTATCTGCAAAATGGAAATGTCTACAAGGGTATTATATATTCGGTGTGACGAAGATAGCTTTACTAATAGTTTTATATTGAACTCGTTTTATAGATTATCTTGATCATGTTTTCCCAGTTTTCCTGTGGTAACAATATGATATAGTATTGGGAACCGGCCGGCGTCGACATGTGTATACCCTGCACTTAGCGGACGGACGTGGATGACTTGGATGAATCGGCTATCGATATCGTTCAAGAACTGATTTACTTTATTGAGACTTTTCTGGGTCTGTTTTAATGCAATACACACAGACAAATTGCAGGGACAATACAGTTGCATTATTTTGAATCTTATCAAATTTGCCAATTGAGTTCAATAATATTGGGATTCAAAAAGTAGGCGCATATTCGAGTGGCTACGTCCACGAGTCGAGTCAGAGGCGGGCTTGCAATGTAACACTTCAAGCAAACATAAAGTAGCACTAAATGTTTACTTGTTTGACTCTTAGCTATTTCATCAATATTTATGAGCCCGCGGTTATAAAGCTGAGGAATGAATTTATCGAATGGCCGGTATAAAAGGTTCTGTAAATAAGGAAAGCGTGTCATTTGAACGTCGGCTCTTTAACCTGATATCGGTTGGCTCTAAAATTCTACTGCGTGCGTAAAGTTGATATATATATTCAAAATGGAATCCGAAATTAGGAAATTTTATAAAAATAAAACGATTTTCTTAACCGGTGGCAGTGGATTCCTGGGCAAAGGTATAAAAACGTAAAAGTTAACTTCGGAGTATTTAAATAACACGAGAAAGTTAGGATATTTTCGGCACTACGAAGATTTAATACCCTTGTAGACATTTCTCTGAAAAGTGAAGCTCGCAAATGTTGAGTTCGGAAAAAATACTAATTTTTCGACCGGTTCTTCCTATAGAGCTATATAATAAACTACTGTGAACTTGATTGGATAAAAGCAGAAGAGTTTAAATGGAAAATGCCGGAGTTTTTCTTCAAAGAACTTAATTTTCCTCCGATCATTCCTATGGAAGCTGTAAGATTTAGTAATGCCTTGAGAAACAAAAAGTTAGTTTTCGATGGATCTTTTTTATTGCAGTTATAAGATATTGATAAAGAAGAACCCACTTTTTGACTGTTCTTTTTTATGGCAATTTTATGATATAGTGGTCCGATCCGGCCGGTTCAGCCATAATGTTTTATGGCGATATCTTAAAGAACTAGGAGACGGACATATCAACTCGGCTGCTGATGCTCAACTATAATATATATTTTATACAATAATATATATACTTTTATACTAGAATATATATACTTTATGGGTTTCGCAATGTCTCCTTCTATGCGTTACACATTTCATGACACAATTTTAATACCCTCTTCAAGCGTATAATGAGGCACGTGTAAAGTATCGGATTCTTTGGGGTTCAGAGTCTAAAATTCTGAAACATAAATACTTTCAGTGATTATTGAGAAGCTGCTGCGTGCAACAGATGTGAAGCGCATCTATTTACTGATCAGATCCAAACGGGGCAAGGACACAGAGGACCGCTTTGCCCAATGGAAAACCAGTTCCGTGAGTATCCATCCACTCCCTAGCCTTTTGAGTTGAGCAATGTAACCCGCAATCCATAGCTCTTTGATGTCCTGCTCAAATCCAAGCCGAACATATTCGATCGCGTGGTGATTATAACAGGTGATTGCAAGGAGCCGGATCTGGGCATCAGCCCAACGGACCGCGCCCTGCTGACGCAGGAGGTGGAGCTGGTCGTGCACAGCGCGGCAACGGTGAACTTTGCCGAGCCGCTGCACGTGGCATTGGATATAAACGCGCGTGCCACTCGCCATATGCTGCAGCTGGCCAAGGATATGCAGCGCCTGGTGGCATTTGTGCACGTCTCCACGGCCTTTTCCAACTGCGTGATCCATCACATCAAGGAACGCTTCTATCCGGAGCACTTAAGCTGCAGAGTGAACAAGGTATTGGAGCTGAGAGAGCTACTGAACACGGATCTGTTGGATCAGATGGCTCCAGCACTGCTGGACAGGTTTCCCAATACGTACACCTACACGAAGGCCTTGGCCGAGCAGCTGGTCCAGACGGAGGCGGGTGATTTGCCCGTGTGCATCTTTCGTCCGGGTTCCAGTAGGTAGCCCTAGCTCATCACATCGATTCATTTGTAAATAGTCCATTAATCATTCAGTTGTGGCGACCAGCAAGGAGCCCGTTCCCGGTTGGATAGACAACTTCTACGGGCCCATTGCGGTGATCTACGGCGCCGCACTTGGCGTCTTGCGTGTCGTCCCCCTCAATCGGCAGGCTATATCCAACATTGTGCCCGTGGACGGGTGTGCCAATCTGGTTTTGGCCTGCGCCTGGCGTACGGCCATGGAGGCCACGCAACGCAAACAGCAGGTTATCCCAGCGCCTGTGACCATCTACAACTATGTGCCCAGCAGCGAGAATATAATCTACTATTCGGATTTCACTGGCGCCGTGGAAGAGAAACGGGATGTTTTTCCCATGGCCCAGGCGATATGGTATCCGTTTCTGCACACCACCAGGATGCCCTGGCTCTTCAAATTGGCCACCATCTTCTATCATCTGCTGCCCGGCTACTTGGTTGATCTGCTGTTGCGCCTGCGCGGCCAGAAGCCGCGCCTGATTCCCATCTACAAGAAGATACACAAAAGTCTCGATGTGCTGCAAAAGTTCATGATCGAGAGCTGGAGCTTCGAGACGCCCAACACGGATCGCCTGTGGCAGAGCATGTCTGCAGCG
Source organism: Drosophila novamexicana (assembly GCF_003285875.2). Lineage (NCBI taxonomy): Eukaryota > Metazoa > Arthropoda > Insecta > Diptera > Drosophilidae > Drosophila > Drosophila novamexicana. The sequence continues at coordinate 3,708,646 of NW_020824765.1, read as the reverse complement.
GATCAGCAGCTGTTCGACTTCGATATGAAATCCTTGGACTGGCAGGGCTATTTCGATCGCGCCTTGTTCGGCATGCGCACCTACCTGGGCAAGGAGGACCCAAGCGAAGAGTCCATCAGGCTCGGTCTTCAGAAGGCAAATCGGTACGTTGACAACTACATATTTCAATTTGCCGATATATCCTATCTGGTATCTCAACTTTTTTCTACTTTCAGCTTTCTTATAATGCATCGACTCTTGCTATTCGGCCTTTTCTGCCTTGGCATTGCTATCCTGAGATGGCTGCTCTGCCTGTTCCTATAACTATAGCAAGCCAGGAAGACTCAATGCATATTTTAGAATCTTAAGTAGATTAGTAACATTAGGTTTCAGCGTTCTGCTAAGAACCTGGAACTTGATATTAATACCAATAGAAATAATGTTGCAAATGGAAGTGGTTCTTTTCCTCGAGCGTTCCTGACCCATTCAAAGGCCTTCTTGTTCCTGTTGTGGCCCAGTCAACAAACTAAGTTAATGCTGAATAAAAAACTCATTACTGATTTTGTAAAATGCAATTTTTTATGGTTATCTATTATAAAGAACCTTTCTCGAAATATGGTTAATAAGCGGAAAGGTTTTAAAGTCTCTGTGAAAATGTAACTTTTATTCAATATTCAATACTTTTCGCGCAATCCAACCCTCTTGCATGAAAAACGCGTGCCACAGGGGGAAGGAATAAACGTTTTATTATTCAGACTTAGACCTTTACTAATTGTATGCCAAATATTTCAATTGTTGACTCTAAGTTTGGCAATAAACTCATGTATATTCATTTTAGATAAATCGACGCTTCCGGGAGCATAAATCGAAAAAATTTAAATAAGTACGTTTCAGAATTTTTTTAGGAATGGCCAGTGTATTGTTAAAGGGTATAAAAATGTTCATATCTGACCGAATGGCTTTCATAGTTCAATTTCATTAATCCTGTCACTGTCAAAAGCTAAACGCTACATCACCTCGCAGCGATGACAAGAACCAAAAAGTATCCGATCCAATAAAATATCCCAGAGTTCGGCGCTGCTTTCGAACGGATAAATATATGTATACTGACCGTACTTGTATCCGAATCTCAACGGAAATTAAATTTGAATTTTCATTTCGAATATTTTTTGACAAAAAAAATGCATAAATTGTAAATATATATAGCATTTATTAATTACATAAAATATAGTTTAGTTTTAATATTGCTTCACAATAACTGACTAGAGTAAATCCCCTAAAAACTTAAGTTTGTATTAAATGTTGGAACTCTCCCTCGTCTTTAGGATCGTACTGGGAAACCTTTATCCAATGTCCTTGGCCCTCAGGCATCTACAATGTTCGTTTTAGGTACAATAAAATTGTACATTGAACTGACTAGAATGTCCCGAATAGGGATCGGTGGTGTCTCCTTTTAGGCATGTAAAAGTCCGTCACTTTGGCCTACCAGCTTGCCGAGCAGCGCCTTGTACAGCACGGACTCCGTAGAGACACCCTCGCTCTGCAGGAAGAGCAGCGTTTCGCGTGCGCACATGGCAAAGCCTAGAGCCTCCGCTTCACTGCGTCGGGCTGGCGCTGGAAAGTTGGCTGCCAGCTCGGCACCCTCGAGGACTTCTTCGTCGCTGTCGAACGCGCTGGCCTCGCGTTCGTCCAAATCCTGTTCAAACGAGTCCAGCTCTGACTGCAGCTCCATGATCTTTTGCAGTGCCTCGAGCAAAATGCTGTTGGGCGCATCTCCAATATCGTTTGCCGGGCTATGGGAGGGCTGAGCAGGTGGTGTATCCGATCTGGGCTCCAACTCCAAGCGATGGCGCTTCTCGCCAGTTGCCTCCTGGTCCAGCTCCTTGTCCTGCTGCTCCTCAGCCTGCTGGGTTCTTAGCTGATCCGCACGTTTGCGTTTCATAATCAGTTTCCCGGACATGGGAGAATCTTCTTCAGCTTTGGGTGTGTCCTGTATCCAGTTGGTTTTGTCCGCGGCACAACCTTCGTTCACCTGGTGATCACAACAACTGAACGTCGAATGCACCCCAGCGCAGCACGAACGGCTCGAACTGTTGCAGGGAGCGCGATCCTGAAAGCAACCCCAATAAGAGACAGCCGGGCATTAGGGGATGTGCCTGGCTCGAAATTAAAAGCGACCAAAAAAAAAAATTGTTGCAGCTGTTTAAATTTGTCGGCCGCTGCTGGCAGCTGAAGCGGGAGGGCAACAGGATACAGGCAGGATATTGTGCTGCAATCCAAAAGCAACCCCTGACAATCTGCTCTCTCCTGCTGCAGCGGCCTGCTATCTCGTCCTCGTCCCAGTGACCCTCGCCTCGTGTCCCTTCCGTTCTCGTCGCCGTTGCCGTTGTCTCGTGGCTGTTCCTGTGTGTCGGCTACCCTCACTGCGACATACCCTGCTCCCTTGTAAGTGCTGTGCACTGTAGCGCATTCGGGTATCGTTGCATTCCATGCCGAGCATTTGCAGCTGGCACGCTTCACAAGCATCTCTTCGCTGTCCCTCCCGAGTACGCTTTGACCTGTCAATGATAAGTGTACAACCTTTACACTGAAAATAAAAATTTGGCTGGTTCTTGTTGGTTGCACTTTGCATTTCATTTAATTTAATTTCGGGCGCTCGAGGGACAACCTTGAAATCTTATAGTATACATAAATCCTTATTGCTCAAGTTGTTATACATATGTTTTTTGTTCGGCACTTTAAACCTTTTATTGTGCCTCCTCTTTCGTTGGGCTCTCTTACAGCTAAATAATTAATAACAATAATAAAACAAATTTTTTTCAGTGTATATTATATCAAGCAACATCAAATATTTTAAACCAACTAAAACTATGATTATTCTAACAACAAATATGTTATAAATATATATATTTGTTGGATTGTCGCTGAATGAATGACTTTCCTATAACAAAACTAGCCTTTAGTAGGGTTTGAAAATTTGTTGCTTTCAAGATAACTTAACTTATATAAATATATATAATAAATATAGACAAATTATAAGAGGTAGTCCCCAATTTTCGTCTACACAGATTAGGAATATTTTACTATTCCCCACAAAGTTGTAAGAAATTAACTTTTGTAGGTATATAATAAAGGTCGCACAATGAACACTCTAGCTAATTACGCAGGAATTCCCCATAATGTGAAGCCAAGGAAGTGCCAAGAATATATATATAAAGAAGCTAGCATAATTGTAAGGCTAACTGGGCGCAGGGTAAAGGGTATCTCCCAGCAGGCACTCCCGACTACAGCCACATTTGTTGTGTGCTTAGCCCCTCGATAAGTATTAGAGTATAAACCTTTTTTTTGTATACAAAAATCCAAAGGTATTCGTTAGCCTACTTAGATTTTTTCCGTTACCTTCGGAAGAAAATAAAAATCGCAACTAAATTGTAGCCATGACTTATTGACAGATTGTTCATATATAGTATTAGCTAATGTCGCTATCAGATCGTTCTCTGTGCTACAAATAGAGGGAACACAGCCGCTGGCACCTGCTTGAAGAGAGAGTGCTTAATTTTAATTTTAATTTAAAAAGCTGTTTTCTAACGATTTGAGTCCAGTTTGTGCACAGATTGTGTGATGAGTGCATGTAAGCGCCCAGATTTCAGTTCAGTTCAGTTCAGTTCAGTTTTATTTCGAAAGTCAGGCAATATCTTCTAAAACTAATAGGGCTTGGATTAACTGCATATCAAAATGATAACCTCAAGTTACTTGACTGAGATAAGGCTCTAGACCTTAAAGTATTCGCATATATTTATATATTATTCAACCACAAATAACGTACTTAGTGTAAGTCGTATATTATGTAAATATTTTGCTATATATCCTACATCAATTGCATTTCCGACCCAAAATATGCCATGTGAGTTAGCCTTTAATTGATTCCAAATTCAAGTGAATAATTCTCCCTCTTATCACTAACATCGATTTATATTAAAGTCGAGCTCTAGTTCTCAATATAAAATTTTCGTACTCAAGTTCTCCCATAATGTGCTTAAAGGCAAATACGAATATATACTCTGCAGATTGTGTGCTGGGTATCTCATCGTCGGTTACCCGTGACAAGAACACTTCAACTTGTTTTGTGTGAGAGAAAATGTAATAACTACTAGGTCAATAATTTAGAATAGACGTAAAGATCTCAGGTTATAGAAATGATTATAATAGACGATTTAATATTATTGAAATTATGATTTAATCGTCAATTAACTTACATTAATTATAATCATATATTTATATAATTTTAATTATTAATTATAATTATTAATAACAATTATGTGTTTGAAATTGAGATTTCTCCATTTGTAAACTAGTCTAATTGCTTACTTTTTTATTGCACGGATTAGATTCCAAGATTATTGTAAGCAAACTTGAAGTGCACTTAGACTGGGTAGATTTTATCAAGATATCAAGATGTTACTGGACTAATTTTTATACAGATTTCACAGGTGCATTCAGCTATGCAATTAATCCCAATCAAACATTCCATTGACATTTCAGTCCCAAAAATGAGGCAGAAGTGGCTTTTAGTATTTTTAGTGGCATATGGGCACCTTATAGGTGCTAATCCCATCGTATCCGGAAACTCCACGCTTACTGAATTCATAATTATCCACAATAATGACATGCACGCGAGATTCGAGCAGGTGAATAAGAACGGAGGAGCTTGCACTCCGAAGGATGCCAACAGGGACAAATGTTTCGGCGGATTCGCACGTGTCGCCCATGTGTAAGTGCCATGGCTAAATTTTGGTCAATGGAAGTCAATTAATTTCCAATCTTGTAGAGTGCGAAAATATCGAGAGGAGGCAAAGAACGGAGGAATTGCCGCACTATATTTAAATGCAGGCGATACCTACAGCGGAACCGTGTGGTTCACGGTCTTCAAGGACCAAATTACCAGCACCATGCTCAATAAACTTCATCCGGATGCTATGGTAAGATCATATCGGAAACAATTCAGTACGAATCTTGCACTCCTAAAACCTGCTTGCAATTTGTGTAGTGTCTAGGGAATCACGAGTTCGATCAGAAGATTGAAGGACTTGTGCCGTTTCTGAATGATGTAAACTTTCCGGTGCTGGTCTCGAACGTGGACTTCTCAAAGGAGCCCGAATTGGTGGCCACCAATAAACTGAGCAATTCAACAATCCTTGAGGTTAATGGCACTAAAGTTGGCGTTATAGGATACCTCACGCCGAAAACGAAGGAGGACTACATTAACAAAGTGGAGTTCAGTGAAGAAATCGTGTCCATCAAGTAAGTTTGCATTATTTTTCGCTAATTCTCTCTCTAACTCTCATTAACTTTCTTTTAGCGCTGAAGCGCAGAGGCTTAAAGATCAAGGCGTCAATATAATAATTGCCTTGGGACATTCTGGTTACCAGAAGGATCAGGAGATTGCCAGAGATTGTCCGGATATTGATATAGTAATCGGGGGTCATTCGCACACACATCTAGACTCCAATCAACCCGTCGCTGACAAGGACGATACCAATCCTGAAGCGGTTCGAGGACCCTACCCCACCACGGTGGTTCAGCCAAGCGGCAAAAAGGTGCTCGTCGTGCAGGCCTACACCAGCACAAAGTATTTGGGAAAGCTGCGTGTACAGGTTAGGTCTTGATACATCCCCAATGACTTAATAATAACCCATATTTATATGGCAGTTCGATGCCAATGGCGATTTAATCAAGTTTGATGGCGAGCCCCTGCTCCTGGATGCTTCAGTTCCGCAGGAGCAAGATTTCTTGGATTTACTTGATGTATATCGCCCCAATATCACCGCCTTAGGAGAACAAATTATTGGTCACACTAAGGTCTACCTAGAGGGCGGAAATATGTGTCGATTAAGAGAATGCAATCTTGGTAATATGATTGCCGATTCCATGGTCCACACCCGCATGCTGGAGAACAAGGGCGGCGAATACTGGACGGATGCGGCGATTGCCTTGATCTCAGGAGGTGGTCAGTTCAATATTGGGTGAAAGCAATTGTTGTTCCACAATTTAATCTTTCCTCTGTTTGCAGGCATACGCACCTCAATTAGTAAGAATGCCGAAGGTTCTATTACTTTCAGGGACATGTCGGAAACCATTCCCTTTGAGAATCGTCTATTTGTGACGCGCATTACCGGAAAAACATTGCTCAACGCCCTGGAGCTCTCGGCCTCAATCAGGAATAGGGACTCGAACGGCGGCTTTCAGCAGCTCTCTGGCATTCGAGTCGAGTACAACTACGACATGGAAGAGGGACACCGAGTGACCTCCGCTCAGATTCGTTGTGCCGAATGCAGTGTGCCTTCCTATCTGAATCTCAATGAATCCGCCTACTACAAGGCTATTGTGCCGGAGTTTCTACTGAATGGAGGCGATGGCTTCCAACTGATTGAGTCTAACGATCCGTTTACTGAGCTCTTGGAACATGACGACAAAGGTGCCCTACAACAGTATCTACAGGGTACACATTTTGTTTATCCTGCAATAGAGGGTCGCATAGTTATAAAAAATTCCATTAAGTAACATAGTTCCTCAACAAAAAGAATGTATTCAAATACGTTCAAAGTTTTTTAGCATTTTTGCATAAGCTCTATCTTATTACCATAAGCTGGAAATACGCAATGAGAAAGTTGTTTCCACAGACCTTAAAAACACAATATATATATATAAAATATATCTCGTTTTTGCAAAAGTTTTGATCAATTTCGATACTAGATATAAAACATAAAATATTGCAACATTAATAAATTAATTGCCTAACAGCCTGAACATTATCAAATCGACAATTAATTGGACTGTCAATATTTATATATATATATGTACATATCATTATTATATACATATTTAATATAAATAGGTCAATTTATTGTATCTGACTGAAATGCTCTTAAGCAAATAAGAGTGTTGAGGTCGGGTGCAACAGAATGAGCTATACTCTGTTCATAATGTTTCAACAGATCAAAATGGCTAGAAAGGGTATATCAGAAACTCTAATACTCGAACATTGTTCAATAAATGGGGTGAGGATAATTATATTGCCTTTAGTTGAGTCCTACAACTGCAAGAGTTTGGAATCTCTAGCCTAGAGGTTCGAAAACTGTTCTGTCTTTTGCCCATTTCAGGAATATATCAGGCTTATCACATTTTAAAAATCACAATCGCAACTTTAGATTCATTATAATATTATATTTATTAGACGAAGTATATAGATAAGTAGACTTATAGGATAAGTAGACGGTCGGACAAGGAGGCAGACATTGCAAAATATATTCTTTTACTTTTTAATTTGAATAATTTAATTTGTATCTTGATCAGATGGCAAACTTAATTGATATAACTATGTATGTGTAAAATTGCTTCGATCTCAGAGATTTGAATAATTTGGTAAGGAAGTAATACGAATAATATAATATATAATATAGTTAGGACTTGGCAAAGTCATGCGGCTTGCCTTAATCTTGCCAAAGAAACTTTGATCTGAACTAGACAATAAAACTCTGTCCTAATGCATCCTAATATGCCAGGGAATAGTTGTTTGCAGAGCCTACCATCTGCATTATGGATAGGAGCTCTCTTGTGCAGGTGACATTTGTTTGTGTGTCAGGTAGGCGAATTAACTCACCTTAGCTTGTCAAAGTCCAATCAAGACAAAGCTAATCTGCTCTGTCTGGAATCTAAGACACTTTATATTAGTAATAATTCGATTTTTGGCAAAGTTTTGGACTTTGTTGTATAGTCATCGCAGATAAGGAAATGGTTTTTGGATACCTTATCTCACTGAACCGAAAGAAAACAAAAAACTATTCTTAATTTGTGTTGTCTGATCAAAGCTTTGAAAGTATTTGTTAATGCAACAACTGTTAAAATACAAATTTAATTTTAGTAACGTGATCATGTTAAATATATATATATATATAATGTATATTGCTTCTCAGGAACTTCACAGAGCTTCAAGATACTTCTAGTTGAATTACAAATTTGATAGTTAGCTGTAAATAACGAGTGTTAAGTTATCACGGAGCGGAAGCTGTCAGTTTTCTACGATCTGACGAAAATTAATTTTATTTATTTGGAACAGAGCCTAATAAATATGTTGTCAAAGTAAAAATCTAAATGTAGAAGATGTGCGTGAACATAATGTTTGCCATAATATATACCATATTATGCTAGAAAAAAAAACTGGATGATAAATTGACACATGGTCTAGATTGTTTTTGCTAAGAGTTCTTTGATTTACGATCGGGAAACAATACATGGCTTTGTTATCATTTTCATTTTCATTTTCATTATTTTTGAGTAAAATAAGTATATTGATAGCAGAAGAGTTTTATAATTCCCGGCCGCAAAATGAGATAATGTTTGTTCGAAAGATCTTTTGGCAACTTCTGCAGCTGTCTTTTCTGTTGACATTGACACATGAATGTGAATGTGAATATGAGCCGTGAATAAGTGTCTGAGTGTTTATGTATAGAATACATAAAAAGAAATATTTGAATACAGTCGTGTACTAGCACGAAAGTTACAGTAGCTAAATAAATACTTGAGTACATAAGTATCTGTGTGCTTATGTGTGCATGTATGTGTGCATTGTTGATATTTGCGTGGGAACATCGCGTTCTGTTTAAGCAGCTGTTCGACATATAAAACAAACCTGTAGAATGTAATATATGTACGTGTGAGGAATGGCAGTATCTTCTGCATGAAACACGCAAACAGTATGTATCTGCAGGTCTGCAAATTTCGATTATACCTAGAACTTGAGTTTTTATCAGTATCTGAACCCAATGACACCTATGGGCTAGAGATGCGCTGGGTGATAAGCGCCCCGCTGTGTTCTGCTGCTAATATCAGTTTGTCAAAAAAAAAAAAAAAACCAAGACAATATTGGAGAGATAATCACATCACAAATAGCAATTAGAGTCGTAGTGCTCGTATCTGTAAATAAATACAATAGAGCTATTAAAATCATTGCCTCCGACTGAAACACAGCCAAAAAAAAAAAAAAACAGAATAAAAAAAACAGCGACAGTCGCAACCACGCGCTGCTCGTATCGTAATCGGGCGCTCAGTGAGACAATATTCATGTATTTCGGTTATAGCCGCTGTTCCACGACGTTTTTGGGCCAGTTTGTTAGCGGATTGTGCGACGAGAGCATGTAAGTACCGACGGGCTCTGGCTGGGCACAGAGTTTCGAGCTACCTGCACAGGTGTTTCTTCTGTTGCACTACCTGTTGGCCAGCTGATATCGTGCAATTGTCAATTTGTATTATTCGTGTGTATATGGAATTACATGTAAATGGAGATTACCTTTGTTTTGCAATGTTCGAAGAACCACTTAAAAACAAGAGCGAGGAGAGAGAGCTAATTTATCTTGCAGTATTCGAATCGAATCCAATATTCATTCATTTCTTGTATCTACACAGCGCACACCGCAATCACCTGCTAATTAATAGGTATTATAGTCCATAACAATAACAAACGGGCTGTGCTTAGTTGTTGTCTTTGTATATACATACACAAATTTAAGTCCATGCGTAAGCACACACGTATACATATTCATTTTTTAAAGAGGCCACAAATCATTTAATGAACGAAAACCTGCGTCCGTCCATCGTTTCACGTAGCTCGTGCAGGTACATGTGTTAGATTAGATTTAGTGGCTACTATAATCTCGAATATTGATTTGCTTTGAAATTTTGCAACCAATACAGGCCATGTCCTCTGCTGATAAGCTGTTATTTATTAATGGATCGCCAAAAACAAAATTGATTTCTCTTACAACAAAATATATCAGGAACATATATTATAGATATCATAGATATAACGATTATTACGAAATTAATAAAAATCCCCCACTGACATTCGCAATTAAATTCGAGATCCAATTGCGTAAGCTTCGTGATCATATATTATGTACATATATAAGTATTACATGTAATATACATACACCTCTTCAGCTCGAGTATGGCTTATCAGTTGATTATCGTGGCGTGCATTTTGCTGCTCAGCCAGAGTACGGCCAATCCCATTGCTCCGAGAAGCGTTGCCACGGAGCTCATAATTCTCCACAATAATGACATGCACGCGAGATTTGAGCAGACGAACAAGAACGGGGGCACGTGCACCCAGGAGGACGCCAATACGGACAAGTGTTACGGCGGATTCGCCCGTGTTGCCAGCGAGTAAGTGGATCTGACTGAATGATCTAGGGGAAATTCTCAACAAAAACCAATTCTTTCAGAGTGCGAAAATATCGAGAAGAGGCTAAGAAAGGAGGAACTCCCGTGTTTTATCTGAATGCAGGTGACACCTACACCGGAACAGCCTGGTTCTCGGTCTTTAAGGATAATATTACCAGCGCTTTTCTCAACAAACTGCAGCCGGATGCTATTGTAAGAGCCGTTCAGTTCGTAGATATACTATATTAACTACTTTGCTTTTTGTAGTCACTTGGAAACCACGAGTTTGATAAGAATGTTAAGGGTCTGATACCATTCCTCAATGCCGTGGAGTTTCCCGTGTTGGCGTGCAATTTGGATTTGACAAATGAGCCCGAACTGGCGGCGACTAAGAAACTGGCTAATTCCACGGTGCTAGAGACAAACGGAGTTAAAATAGGTGTAATTGGTTATCTCACGCCGGATACCAAGAACCTTTCCTTTCAAAACAGTGTGGAATTTGCCGAGGAAATCGTTTCAATCAAGTAACAGCGCCCGATTCTCACATAAATCGTAATATCTGACCTCTTTGTACATATTTTCAGCGCTGAGGCACAGAAACTAAAGGATCAAGGCATCAATATAATAATTGCCTTGGGTCATTCTGGCTACCAGAAGGATCAGGAGATTGCCAGAGATTGTCCGGATATTGATATAGTAATCGGCGGCCATTCGCACACTTATCTGGACTCAAATCAACCTGTCGCCGACAAGGACGACACCAATCCTGAAGCAGTTCGTGGACCCTACCCCACCACGGTGGTGCAACCAAGCGGCAAAAAGGTGCCCGTCGTACAAGCTTATGCTTACACCAAATATCTGGGAAAACTGCATGTCCAGGTTAGTTCAGAATTAAGTGCCCATTAGTATGTGATCTAAGCCCTTCCCCTATTTATCCAGTTTGATGCAGAGGGCAATTTGATTGAGTTTGATGGATCGCCGATACTTCTGAACGCGTCAGTAACGCAAGAGCAGGACCTGTTGGATTTGCTTGAGGTATACCGTCCGAATATCACGAAGCTGGAACAAACAATTGTCGGTTACACCAAGGTCACTCTTGAGGGCGGCAATGTGTGTCGCCTGAGGGAATGCAATCTCGGCAATCTCATTGCGGATTCCATGGTGCACACCCGAGTGCTGGAAAACAAGGGTGGCGATTACTGGACAGATGCTCCTATAGCTCTGGTGCAAGGCGGCGGTAAGTCTGACAGCTTTGAGTCGGAGTCAATCTAAGTCCAAACTTTTATTTTGTAGGCATCCGCAGCTCCATTGACAAAAATGCGAACGGTTCCATTACGGGCAGCGACATTCTCACAGTGCTTCCTTTCGAGAATAGCCTCTATATAACGCGTATTACGGGAAAAACATTGCGAGCTGCCTTGGAACGTTCTGCCCTTGTTCGCAACACGGACTCGAATGGCGGCTTCCTCCAGTTTGCCGGCGTACGCGTCGAATACAACTACGACAGGGAGGAGGGACAACGTGTCGTCTCCGCCCTGGTGCGCTGTGCGGAGTGCAGTGTGCCCACCTACAGCAACCTTAACGTATCCGCCTACTATAAGGTGATTGTGTCCGAGTTTTTGTTAAACGGAGGCGACGGATACGTATTGACCGAGGAGCATGAACCGTATTCTGAGCTCTTGCAGAAGAACGATCAGTTCGCGTTCGGTCAGTATTTGGAGGCGCGTCATTATGTCTATCCCGAAATCGAGGATCGGATTGTGATCCGAGGTCCCACAGATGCTGCCGGTAGCATAATTGGCTCTGTAGCATTGATAATGCTGTCTTCCGTGCTCACGCGATTCTTTAACTAGTTCAACAAGTTGTAAATTGTTCCAACTATTCAACTGCCTAGGCTTGAATTTATAAGATTAAATGTACAATAAATATCTTAATGTCCCTATAGATCTCTAGCACAACCTACCATGCCTTAGCTTGTGATCTTAAGAAGAACATAAGTTTAGAATTTCTCAAATTTCACATCTATTTGTGGCATCACGTGCGCAAGTATGTGTCAAGTGCTTTTAAGTATATCTGTGCATGTGTAAATGCACAAAACAGTCGAGTCACTGAACACATTTCGTTTATATAGTAGAGATTATTGTGATCATAAACTCGAACTCAGCATAATGCGATAAGTCACAACCTTATCACAGGTAATGTAAATGATTTGCCATTTTTACACTACACTACATAAAACTGAAATCAGGCTGATTTACAAAACAACCCTCTGTTTATGTGCTTCCATCAGGCATTAGTATAAACATAAGTATTAAAACATTCTTCCTAACAATCTACCCAAACCTGAATAACTAATGGCCTATACTAACACTCCAGATTGTAAATTGCAGTAACAAAATGACAATAGTTATAAACTGAAAGATATTTGATATATATGAACTATTCAAACTACGTGTAACAACTTTTTTATTGGCGCTTCAACTATGTCTTAACTTTGAACTGACCGTTTTTCATGATACACCGCGCATAAACGAGGTATGCGTTGATTTTGTGTGTCTGGAAGACACTTTACTTTAATTTCCAAGTCAATGCATTTGAGTAATGTGACAATATACACTTTAATTTCAACATTGCGCCAGCGACAATGATAAAAACGGCAGATAAGCATCAGATACACATACATACAGACACTGTATGGCTGTTTATGCAAATGTATGTGTGTCCAGCTGCTAGTAGTATGCTGAGCATAATTCGCGATCGATGCTCAGGCCGCAGCTGATAAGACAGCCATGCAGACAACGGAGAGTATTTGCAACAGTAAACTGTCTCTCTTATGCTCGCTCTCTCTCTCCCTCTCTCTCTTTTGCGTGGGTGTTGTGCAGAACTGCAAATTTGTAACCAATTTCGATAAGTGACAGATGACAGATCGGCCGAGAACTGAACTAGCGCCGTTCGCGAAGTTTGTCTCTCCGTTTGCCTCTCTGCCGGGCATTCGCAATGTGTTTAATGACAGTGCGGCTGCGGACGTTGGTGGCAACGGTTGATTCGCTGCTAGCGCGAATAGGTTACATTTGTGATCTTCGCATGTGTTGTACGTACCTCGAAGGAGTTCGCGCGTGTATGTGTGTGTGTGTGCGTGTCGCATTAGCTTAGCCAATTTGGCTTGTTATGGCCCTGTTTCCAGGCAACATACACTTTAAGGTTTTTACAATCGATTTGAATCTGGCAATTGTAACTGCTCGCTTGTATCTACAGGTATATGTGTGCGAGTTTACACTTACCTTTTTACGGTACAACAAGTAGATTGTTTATTGTGGGTATACCATAAAAAATGCATCTGCGACACAAACATAGTTTATTTTAGTGGCCCGTACTATTCTGCTACACTTAAATTAATTGCTTGCCGTTTGCGGCTGTGGCTATTCCAAAGTCATTCCCGCTGTGATATATGAGAATTCATCTAAAAGTGATTATTTGCAATTATTGAAATTAGAGTTGAACTATAAAAAGGTTGCTAATGAGTTTAACAATTGTTCTACTTATATTATCAAGCTTTTAATCACAGCAATATATTATTTAACTTGTTTTTTTTAAGGCAAAGTTGAAGGTCTATAAACATTTTAATATTTTTAGGTACTGGACAATTAATTAGAGTCCATATTCACCCAGATTTATTTGAATAATGACGAATACTTTTGAAATATAAAACACTTTCCTCGCGGGCAAGCAAGATATATATATATTTGATGTTAAGGATTGACACGTAATTGTGTAATTGTGTGTTATTTTTCTTAAAGTCATTGACATCCGACAGAAACAGAAAATGCCAACATAAAATTGAACCTGTGCCCGTTGTCAAGTTGAGTATTTTCAAAAAAAAAAAAAAAACAAAAATTTGTTGTGTAAACAAATTAATTGGGCTAAAAATCAAGCTGGGCAAAACAACACTCTTGCTCTGAAACTCGTTTCTTAATATTTTATTCGTTTTTATATAAATTATCTGTTTGCTTTCGTAATGAAATGTCGAACCGACTATTTACCACGTAGATAACTTGTTTTATGTAAGCGGAAGCAATTAACTTAACTTACATGTGAATTTAGGTGACAAGCTAAAAAATGTACCCTAACTCATATTTAACAATAAGTAATTAAGTTCATATTGATAAACAACAACTTTTAAGAAACATTGTAAGCCAACAAATATTTGGGCACATGGAGAGGGTAACTACCAAGTCGTTCATAAAGTGTGTTAATAAGAGGTGTAGGGCATTCGGAAGGTGTAACAAAGGTGAAAAAATTCTTTGAAAATGGATTATAAAAACGGGATATGGGGGGATTCACATAGTAGTATTATTATGAGGGGACGTATTCGACGGTCTAAATAGATATATATTACTCAAACAGTTTGTCCAAATTGAATATAAAGCTTCAAGTTTTTGTTGGAATTTGTTATATTTTAACTTTAAATATTGCAATATTTATGAATCTATGAAAACTGGACATGAGTGTATTCATAAACAAGTATTTTATCGACTTCTGCGACGGTCTTAATCTATATATATTACTCAATCAGTCCGACAGTAAGCTAATTGCATATCAAGCTTCAAGTTTTTGTTTGAATTTGTTATATACTAACTTTAAATTATTTACAATATTTATGAACACAACTTTGTGTTGATCATATATATATATATAAAGTGAGTTACATTGAATTAAATATTACTAAACTATACTCTGGAATAACTTCGGTGTTTGTGGCTCGATCTATTATACGCATTTTTGCCTACTGGCACTGGGTATTAAAAGGGAACTTCCCAATTGTCTTGATTTTTGTATTAAAGCATATGAGTATATATACATATCCATATATTTTATAGGGGAATAAACCCAGGCCATGATCAAACTGCTTTACATATATTTGGAATGCATATATATAAGCACTTGTTGGTGTTTCAGCCTCTCCCGGCATAAGTTGTTATAATTAGCGAATAAAAAAGTAAAGTAAAAGTAAAAGTAGCCTACATATGTATATTTGCAAAATTATGGATTGGCTTAGGTTCAGCTATTATGTGTGAAATTGTTTCGGGTCATAGCAGCAAGAAATAATCAAACTTTTAGACTATTAGGGAAAGCTCGTTCCATTTTTGAAATATCGATAAGGATCGATTTAGAGTCTTACCTTTTGATTACTAATGTGTTGAATATAATTTGGCCAAGTGCTTAGACCCGTGTTTTAAGGTATTTAGTTGTGTGATAAGCTTGTCCTTTTTTTAATTCTTCAAACTCTAGTCTTAAAATGGCTCATCAGCATAGGCTTTTGGCCATCCTGCTGTTACTGGGCAACAGAATCTCAGCACATCCAATAGAAGTGAAGCCCGTCGCAGCCACAGAGTTTATTATACTCCACAACAATGACATGCATGCCAGGTTTGAGCAGACGAATGTCAACAGTGAGAGCTGTCCGCCGGAGGATGTTAAAAAGGACAAATGCTTTGGTGGTTTCGCTCGTGTGGCCAACGTGTAGGTGGTAGAAAAAAAAAAACATTTCTTAACTTGCCTTACAAACATCATTTAATTTCAGAGTTCGCAAATATCGGGCAGAGGCTAACAATGGAGGAACCCCCGTGTTCTATTTGAATGCCGGTGATTCATATACGGGCACCGCGTGGTTTACGGTCTTCAAACATAAAATCGCCAGCGATTTTCTCAACAGACTGCAGCCGGATGCCATTGTAAGAACAAATAATAGAAAGTGTTAAGAACATTTGACATTTATTTGGTGTACTTAACAAACGCCAGTCTCTAGGAAATCACGAGTTTGACGAGAAAGTTGAAGGACTCGTACCCTTTCTGAATGATGTCAACTTCCCAGTATTAGCCTGTAACCTGGATCTCACAAAGGAGCCTGCCATGGCTGCCTCTAAACATCTAGCCAATTCGACAATACTGGAGGCAAATGGTACGAAAATTGCCGTGATTGGATACGTTACGCCAGATACAAAATTGCTGTCCCTAAAAAACAACGTGGAATTCAGTGAAGAAATCATATCAATCAAGTGAGTATACAAATTCGAATTATATTAATATTGCATATTAATTTTAATTTTATTTTAATTTTATTAATTTTCTTCACTTGCAGCAAAGAGGCGGCTAAACTCAAGGCTCAAGGCTTTAAAATCATCATTGCCTTGGGACACTCTGGTTATCAAAAAGACCAGGACATAGCCAAAAATTGCCCCGAAGTTGACCTTGTTATTGGCGGACACACGAACACATTTCTGTTCAACGGAGAGAAGCCAAGTGTCGAAAGTATAGACGGTCCTTATCCCACCGTAGTTACACAGAAGAGTGGTAAAAGAGTTCCCGTGGTGCAGGCCTACGCCTACACGAAGTACTTGGGTAAACTTCACGTGAAGGTTGGTTGAGGCGCAAAATGTCACAAAATTCCTATTAATCATATATTTCTTGACAGTTCGATAAAGATGGAAATTTAATCGAGTTCGATGGTTTGCCCATCCTATTGGATTCTGGAGTTGCGCAAGACAAGGAATTGCTTAACCTGTTGGAAGTTTACCGCGAGAATGTCACGGCCCTGGAGAAGTCCATTGTGGGGCATAGCAAGGTGTACCTTGAGGGACGTAAGACCGTTTGTCGGTTGGTCGAGTGTAACATGGGAAATCTAATCACCGATGCAATGGTATTCAGTAGAGTTATGGAGGATCAGGGCGGAGATTACTGGACAGATGCGTCTATTGCCATTCATCAGGGTGGCGGTTAGTTTTCTCAAATGACAAACCGTATCGAATGTTCCATTTGGAAAGTAACCTGTCAATTTGCAGGCATACGCAGCTCAATCGAACGGAAGTCCGATGGCATCATCACTCAGAGCGATCTGTTGGCGGCTCTTCCCTTTGAAAATGATCTTTATGTCACAAGAATTACTGGCAAGACCTTAAGGAACGCTCTGGAACATGCGGCCGCGGTTAGATATAAGGATTCCGACGGAGCATTTCTTCAGGTATCCGGCGTACATGTGGTCTACAATCCGGATATGCCAGAAGGTCAACGTGTCACTTCTGTGCAGGTGCGTTGCGCCAGTTGCACGGTGCCAACCTACAGCAGTCTGAACGAGACCTCCTACTACAATGTGATTGTGCCGCAGTTTTTATTAGACGGAGGAGATGGCCACGTAATGATTGAACAAACGAGTCCTGTGTCGACACGTATGCAAAAAACTATTCTTGAAGCCGTTCAGCAGTACCTTCAGCAACGGGAATATGTCTATCCGGAGGAGGAAGGCCGCATTCTTTTCAGGGGACTAGGGGAAAGAAAATCTAATGGATCCACGATAAGCATTATGAGCTCCTTGACATTGATGCTATTTTCATTTGTTGTAAATCGCAGCTTTTAACTGATCTTAATGTGAATATGCATCTAATGATAAACACAGTGCAATACAATAATAACAAAAAAAGAATACAAATATTAATAATATTAAATGTTATGTTATTAACTATATATATATTTACTATCAGCCGACCCTTAAACCAAATAATTGGAAAGGAACAGTTGAACATAAACCTAATTGATCCATGCTTATATTTATTTATTGGGTTTCTGTATGAATTGTGTAAAAATGTAGTCAATCCAAACCTGGAATCAAATCATATATGTTGACCTTGGGCTGGGCTTGTTTCGAACTGTGAACCTAGCCTCCGAAAAATGTGGCAAATAGACTCGATTTAAAGCTGAAATTTGTGTTGTTGAAAACTGAGTAACAATTCGTTTAAAAATTATATCCAACTTATCTGAGCAAGTTTTCTTTTGCATTTATGTGAGAACAAAAATATAAAAGCAGACCTTAGGTTTCTATTGCAATTTCCATGGATTGGTTAATAGTGCTCTGGAATTTAATACTTCTCCCGCTGTTAACCACAGGAGTCCATAGTTTTAGATTCACAATTTTACACAACAACGATATGCACGCCAGATACGATCCAATATCGAGCAGCTGCGGCAAGTGCCCCAAAGGAGACGACGAGAAGGGCCTGTGCTTCGGAGGGTTTGCCAGAGTAGCCACTGTGTGAGTTAATGCTGAATTTGTACGAAGGATTACAGATAACAGATCGACTACTGATCTTAGTGTGACGCAGGCTCGGACCGAGGGTTCCACGCTTTATCTGAACGCAGGCGATACCTTTCACGGCACGAACTGGTACAGACTCTACAAGGGGGATCTGGCAGCCGACCTATTGAATATACTCAATCCCGATGCAGTGGTAGGTAAGAGCGAAACATACATCCATCTCGTAATCGTTGGATTACTTGGCAGTCCCTTGGCAACCACGAATTCGACGACAACTTTGAGGAATTTCTGCCTTTTCTCAAAAAGGTCAGGTTTCCCATTGTGTGCTGCAATTTGGACCTGCGTATGACCCCAGAGCTACACAATCTGGGGAATTTAGTTCGTTCAACGATTATTACAAAGTTGGACAAGAATATCGGCATAATTGGTTATCTTACGCCAAGCACGAAATATTACGTGCCCTATAATTCAATTGAGTACTTTCAAGAAATACCCTCTATTAAGTGAGTAGACTGTGAATACAACTATAATTGTCAAGTCTCTAATGACATTAACAAGCTTGGAGGCGAAGAGGCTGCGCAATAAGGGCATCAACATCATAATTGCCCTTGGACATTCTGGCTACGAAGTGGACAAGAAGGTTGCTCTGCACTGTCCAGACGTTGATGTCGTCATCGGTGGACATTCGCACACTTTTCTGTACACGGGCACTCCGCCAGAGAAAGAGAAACCGGAGGGAAAATATCCGACCGTGGTGACCAGACGAAATGGTCAACAAGTTCCTGTTCTTCAAGCGTATGCATTTACAAAATATATGGGTAAAATCGATTTGGTGGTGAGTATTTTACGGATATATTAGACTTCCTTAATAAAGGAAGGACCGTAAAGCTTGATTTAACCAATATCTTATATGGTTAGTAAATTATGTCGGTCTTTCCTTCCGTACGTATGTATGAACGCAGGGATCTCAGAACCTATATGAGGTAGAGACTTGGAACGTCGGTCCTCCTAGTGCTCGCGCTGTGCGAGCTCGTTTTAATTAATCGATAACTTGCTCTGTTTCCAAGAAATCGATCAAAATCGATATCGATTATTTAATTCTAATTCTTTTTTTGGCTGTTGACTTGACGCGTTGGCATGTTGTGTGGTCTGTTACGAGTTCGAGCCCTATCGAGGGAACCATTTTTATTCTTTATTTAAATTTATTTATATTACTGGTTTATTATTAATAATGGTATTATCATCATAATTTTTATTAAAAATTTATTTAAACTAACAAATCAAATCAATCACAACACATGTTAAATTAAATACAATTTCATATTTTGTTTATATTTTTAGTTTGACGATAATGGGAACTTGGTAAATTTCAGTGGCAGCCCCATTTTATTGGACTACTCGATTCCGCAGCAAGCCGATATAATGAGTCTACTGGCAGCGAAGAGACAGCGGGTCGATTACCTGGACGGCAAGGATGCCAAAAAGAAGACTTCGTTTTTGAAAATGATGTTTTCCGAATCTGCACTACAAAAATCCACAGGATACGCAGCAAGCATAGTAAACATTCTGGCCTTATTATTGTCATTGTTTGTGTTATTACGAAATAATCGATAATCTAAACATTTTTCAGTTTCATATTTTTACAGAGTATATATCCATAAAAGAAAATGGAAAGCAATAAAGTTGTGAAATATATTTAAGGAATTAACAAGAAGTGTAAATGCGTGTACGGCATTGGTGTTCATATATACTACACAAGAGGATATTACCCGGCCTTGCTCGTGAAAAGTGTGTTGCTTAGAATTTTTTAATATTACATTTTCACGACCGTGGATAATTAAAATCTACCCAAACCATCTAGATCTCATCTTCTATTAAATATGTTAATATGTTCAAAGTCCATCGAATAAGGAAGGCGACTGACCTTTGAAAATGTGTTGTTGGTAGAAGGGAGTTTAGGGTATCTCCTAGTCGGGAACTCCCGACTACAGCTTTTTTGTTGTCTCAATTTGGGGAAAGATGCATGGGCCAATATTCACTAAGATTCGTTTTAATAGAACAGATCAAAAATTGTCTGCAATTGTTGCACAATTACCTAATACCGCGTTTTTTGGCTTTGTTTTCACCCATTTGAATTGGGTAGAGGACATTAAAATGAATAACCGGAATGATTCTTATGTTCCGCACTAAATAATACCTGTTACCTGTTGCTGTCGTTATTGTTGTAGTTGTTGTTGTTGTTGTTGTTTTTGTTGCTGCATTTCAAAGTTGTACGTGAGGAATGTTTACCTTTTTGTGAGTCTGAGTTTGCCGTTTCAGCAAAGGAGAAACTTTTTTATATTCGTTCGTTGGACCCAGCTAAACATTTCAAGGTTGTCTTCAGAGCCGCCAGAATGCCTGTGTGTGCCTGTGTATACGATTGAGTATACATACATACATATGTGCAGGTGTAAAACTGTATAGACCCCTTTCATTAACCACTTTCCGGCATCAGTCAGAAAAACTTCAAACGAACCCAAAGTCAAAATCAGCCGCCCTCGTCTCCGTCTCCCTGTACGACAAAGTCTGTGCTTGAGGTGGAGTTGAGATGCTGGCCAAGTTAATGGCAAGGGCCGGGGCGGGGGCGATGGCACTCCCAGACTGACGTCTTTTAGTTATTGTTAATGTGTTCTGTCTACTGTGAACAGTCCAGTGTCTACTGTGAACAGTCCACTGTCCACTGTCCGTCACGACTTCATCTTCATCCTCATCCAGTTGTGAGTGACACCAACACCCTGGCACATAAAAGCTGATGTAATGCGTCTGCTTCAACTCTTTTAATCCTCTTTTAAATTAAGAAAAATGATTTGCACATTTGACTGCAAGCCATGCCCAATCCATGCCCTACGCTTGGCCATGTCAGGTAAACTTTAGAATTCACCAAGTAATTTATGGTTATTGGCTTTTGGCTAACTAAATGGGCATTAACTTGGCAGTATAATGCGCCTCATAAATATCCACGTCCATAATATTGCCAAAGGCTTATCAATTCTTTCTCTATTCTATTCTCTCTCCCTCCCAACTAATAGAATATCTTTTTTACATTTACCAAATTCGTTTTATTAATCGAAGAGTTTTGTCATACAATTAAAGCATATATTATAGTAAATAGTATATAAGTTTAATATCCACACTTTCAAACTGTCTAGGCGGCATGGAAAGGTGTTCATTAATTTCTACAGAGAGTATAAACTGTCGTGGGTCCGCAGAGAGAAGCGTCATTTTGCATGGTGATTGAAATGAACATTCCTCAGTGGAACCCACGTCAGGGCCCCAAAACCTAGCTCCTTACGCTCGACAAACTTATTATGTGTAAAACTAAAAGCTGTGCGGTTCTGGCAACACCTTGAACTTACGCGAATCGTCGTTGCCAACGACGGCGGAGGTCTTGCCCAGGACACGCATGGCGTTGGAGTAGTCCGAGTCGATCTGCGGTATGATTTGTTGCTCGTTGGGACGCAACGTGCGAATCAGATCGCTGAGCGAGAGCGACGTCTGGGGGCTGATCTCGTCCTTGCTGACGACGGCAGCGGCACGCTGCAACTCCTGGGAGCTGGTCATCTTCTCAAAGTCCTGGGCGATTTGCTTGAGACGCACCTCAATGGCCGGCGACTCCGTGGAGCTGGGCAGCGCAGCTGGTGGTGCATCGCTGACCCTGACAGACGACTCGAAATGCGAGTCCGTCTCAGACTCAGACTCGTGATCTGCGTTGCCGTTCTCGTCCGCATCTGGCACATCCTCCTCGTGCTCGGGCTGGTCGTCGTTGGCATGGGATTGCAGCTGCAGCTGCAGCTCCTCGATGGAGTGCATTTCGTTGTGCAGCTCATTGTCGTTTAGCGGAAAAACGTGCTCCTTAACGTCGTCGCCGTCGGTCAGCTCGCGTGCATGCTCATTGGAGGCATCGCCGCCTTCGTGCTCGTGCTCATCGAAATCAGTATCGCCGTCGGCATCGTCGTGCTCCTCAACGTCCGCCTCCAGGTCTGTCTCCACATCGGCGGCATCCGAGTCGACCAGCGACCGATCGTGATTCAGCTTGAACCACACCGTCGACGGCTGCTGAGCTGCATCTGCCGCACTGTCGACTGTTATTCCCGACGACGACTTGGGCTTGGCGAACAGACTGCCCCCGGCGCTGGTGGACATGATGAGCGGCAGTGGAGTTGTGCTGGGCAGGCCCAGCAGTGCGGCGGGTGTGCGTGGCGTGGTCGAGGTGATGGGGCGTCTATATAAAGGAGGAAGAGAAAGAGGAGAACAGCAACTTGATTAAACACACAGAGATCAACTGTGGATCGACTGGCAGCGAGCTTGGCAATGGGTTAGTGCGAAAGTGCGAGTCTGAAGCTAAAGTTAGTTAGTTGAGCACAAATCTCAGTGACAACAAGAACAACAACAACATCAACAACAACAACGACAACAACATCTATGGAAAAGCTAAGCCCCAAACCACCAATTCTCAGCAGGAGTCTCGAAAGTGGCGCTCAAATAGCCCCAGTTGCTGCAAGCCTCAAGGAAATCAATGAATTTTTAAATTTAAGTAAAACAAAATAAATAAAAACAAAAGGTTTTCATTCAACATGATTAAGTTACATTTTGTTGCTTAGCGTTGACATTCATTGTTTTCCTTGCTGATTGCACAATCAATTTTCTCAATTTTCTCAATTTGCATTTTTCTTGAATCTCGATTTGTTGTAAAAATAATTTGCATAGTGAACTTTTTAGTTAGTAATAGGCTGATAGCTGCGCATTAGTCTTTCTGTATTAGGTATATGACATAGATACAGATACATCCGGAGATCCTGAAGCGGATCCGGCATCTGTATATATGTGTGTTGTATGTGTGTAGTAATGGTATATTTTAACGATTTGGGGTTTAGCTCACCTATTTGATTTCGTTTTTGTATTGTATTACTTTTTGAACTGAACGCTTGGCAGCGTTCCATATAAGTTTCTTTTCTTTTGTTTTGTTTTTCTTTTGTTTTGTGGTCAACTAAATTAACTTTTATTAATCACGTATTTGATCGGTTGCTCAATGCGTTATGTGTTTATAAATATGTTTATTTTTTGTTTTGTTTTTTGTCGGTGTTTCGTTTATCTTAATTAAGGACATTCGCTTAAAGTGCAACTTAGCGATTTATTATACTTAGAGGGGGAATAGTTATTATTGCTTAGGCGTTTGTAATTCAGTTATATATATTTTTTTTTAATTTAGATTATATGATTTATGCTTGTTTATATATCGTTTAGTTGGTGCCCATGCTCTCTAGTTGTCCTTACCCCTGCGCAGACGACACCGGAATGCTGCCATAGTTGTAGTAATAGCAGCGGGTCTGCTCGCAAATGAAGTCCTTCACGGCCGAGCAGTCCTCGGGCATCCACTTGAGCGTCGGCTGCTTCAGTATGACGCAGCCCTTCTCGGCACCACTGCTGCTATAAAGACAAAGGGGCAAACAATACGTAAATCGTTAAAGTTAGCCTCAAGTAACCCCATGTATCCCCACGCTGGCCGAGGCCTGACTTACCTGTCACGTGCCGTGCGCTGCGGTGAGGTGTTGCTGTTGTGATCGACGGGATCGAGCAGGCCGGCCTGAATGGCATCGGCCGAGTTCTCGAAGAAGTCAAATGTGGCATTGAACGGTAGTCCGGTGCTCATCCATAGGAACATGCCCGTGCCCAAGCGATTTCCGGATGTCCAGAAATCATAGTTGCCGTAGCCGGCATTCTTCAGATACGTGGTCATCGACTCGGCCTTCTCCTTGGTCTCGAACGAGGCCAGCTGCAATCCCAGCGATCGACAGTACTGGTAGGCCAGGAAGTAGTTCAGCTCCGGCGAGTACGGATTCATACGGCTGATAAAGTACTGCACGCCATCCAGATGTATGGTGGTAATTCGTTGACCTAAACGCAAAGAACAAGGGAAAAATCAAATCAAATCAAAAAAACTGAATTAGCTAATGCTCAACTTGGAACGGGAATGGGATTTGGACTGGGGCCAATGAACCCGCAGACCGAGACAGTCCGCTCTGAATACTGAGTAATCGCAATAGGTAACCGTAACGGTTGCGTTTCGGCATCGAATGCGTAA
Source organism: Drosophila novamexicana (assembly GCF_003285875.2). Classification (NCBI taxonomy): domain Eukaryota; kingdom Metazoa; phylum Arthropoda; class Insecta; order Diptera; family Drosophilidae; genus Drosophila; species Drosophila novamexicana. The sequence goes on along the minus strand of NW_020824765.1, from coordinate 3,684,242 downwards.
TCATAGAGCCGACAAAAGTCAAAAGATATCCAAAGTAAATATCATTAAATAGGATTACCAAAACGAGTCATACGAATGACAAAACACATTTTTCAGCGTATGAGCTTGGTGCCTATAAAAAGCCGAGTCCGACTTGGACTTGGACTGGAACTGGGAGTCGCAGTCGAAGTTGGATTCAAGTGCCTGATGATTCATTGCAATGTTGTTAATGATGATGATGACCAGAAGCATTTATCGGTCTATGACCCACAACACACAGAAAGATACACAGACAAACAGATACAGATACAGATACAGATACGGATGCAGATACAAAAGCTAATTACACAAAATCCGATGAAAAATAATGGCGCTGATGACATTAATTAGCTCAATGGTAAGAAGCGAGGCACCAAGAACGAAAGTTACTGCCTCATTTTCAGCTTTTTGGGGTTCTTTTACCTCTTATGTAATCGCTGCGCCTCAAACAAAACCCGATCTCAGAGATGACCATGACTTGACTGGGGCCTAGGGCTTGGTCAGGGGACAACAGGTAGCTGGCCGGTCGGCCAAAGACGAATCCCTCATTTTCTCAGCCCGGGCCAGGCACTCGGAGCGTGCTAAACAAATACAACTACGACGACAACAACAACTACAACCTGTCATGTTTGTATTGTTGGCCTTACCCAGCTGGAAAGTCAAACATCCATACACCCATGTCGAAGATATTTTCGTTTTCAACTCTGATTCGGAGCCTCTAGCCAAACGGAAGAGTGCCTCGGCGGACAGTTGCCTATTTATGGAACTTGTCTTGGATAGACAACGAGTATGCCTGGCATATACTAGCTCTATACGTCGTTCAGGGCCCAATGTTTGCCAGTCTGAAATATGTATGTATTTCTCTGTGCGTGTTTGTATATGAAATTATTTCCGGCGATTTAAATGCAAGACACACACGAAGTCAAAGTCTTCTGATTTCAATAAGTAAACGAAGGACTGTCAGACCCACGACACATTGTCATATCTTTCTTGACTTCTTGCCTTCTTTTGTCAACTGAAGTGAGGTGCCGAATAAATTGTTTTATTCGTTTTCTCTTATCTTGAGGTAATAAACCATCAAATTTAGCCAACAATTGTACCGAATGCTACTAGAAAATCCTGTCTTAATTATATATTGTAAATGTGTTTTTTTTTTTAAATTTAAATTAAATATTGTATTTATTAAATAGCTTTTTATAAGTCTATTCAGTAGTTAAATAATATCTGCAATCCTCATTCATATTTATTATTAAATAGTTTTTTATAAGTCTATTCATAATTTAAACTATTTTCCTGCACCTTCTGTGAAGAAGTTAAATAATATCTGCAACTTTCATTCATCCTCGTGAAATTGGAGCACACCAAATCGCAATTGGCTTCACTTGATTCCAGCTCTCATCGAGCTGGAGACCTAGGTAAATGGGCATTTTGCATTGCTGCTAATTTGACTTGGACTTCTGCATGAACTGCCATCGGGTAAGCCAATAATTGAGCTGCAGTTGCCCAGTTTGCCAGTTTCCCGTCTCCAAACCTAGTTGAGCACTATAATTCGAGGTAATTGCGTTCGCCTGGCCCCTTATTCACTTATTCTGGAGCGATCTGGAGTCCACGAATCTAGCACGTCTCTAATGATGCACTCAGAGTCAACTCTGGCGGTTCGCTGATCGCAAGACCCGCGGCGCAAACGTAATCAAATGACGGGACGGGTTAAGCCTAGTTATTTGTTGGCACCTAACTTCCCCTCCGTTTGGCGGGTAACTGATTACTATGCACGGGCAGCTCTAGATGCAGTCGGGATAAGAGCGAAATTGATAAAAAACAAAACAGCTTACGGCTAAGAGAAAAGCGCACAGAGCAATTGAAAAGCGGGAACAATCCAATCAAAGCTGGCAACTTCCCTCCCTCCACTCATATTCGATGAAAGAAAATGCATATTTAATGACTCAGAAATAATGTTGGGAATTCTTAATCCATTTTTTTGTGTCCCCTTGATTATTGGTGTGTATTTACGTAGTTCTCTCTTAAAAACTGTTTATTTATTTTAAATTTAAATAGATCTTACAAGATCTCTTCTAGATCTCTTGCTTAAATAAAAATAAATCAGCGCGAAGACTAATTCTGTGAGTTTATAAAACATTTGAATACCATGCATGTGTAATCTAATGTAATGTAGATTTTATTCAAAAAGATTATATATTTCTTGGTCAGTCAACCGAATCTCGAGGATCCCTGCTTAAGTCCCAGGCGAGTTAAGGAATGTAGTTCTAATTTGGTCAGTATTACGTTAAAAGTTACTTTGATTCCATATAAATAAATATGTGCTATGCTAATTATAATCATTTTTAGATATATTCTCGATGAAGTAATTCAAAAATACTTAAAAGATTTGAATATTTTTTCTAGTCTTAGTTTAGATTCAATAGAATTTTGTTAAGTGGTTCCTTCTTAGTTCTATTACTAACCTGCAGCGCATGCCAAAAGGCTGAGCACACAAAACAAAATGATTTTTGCCATATTTGAATCAAGAGGTTATAGCTCTCGAGGATCTTGGTGCACAGGCGATTGAATAACGAACGCGTTGATGCTGTTGAGATCGAGGAGGAGCCGTTGGCACTTTTCGTCGCGTTCACTGTAAGCCTTCGACTGAATTGACTGATATCCAGGCTATATCACGCAACCGCGAACCGTCAAGAAACTGAAGAAGAAACTTGCTGCTGCTGCTGCTGCTTCCAGAACGCCAACACTTCCAATTCCAGTTTCCAGTTCCCAGTTTCAATGAGAACTTCCTATTCCAATGCGCGCAGCACGATACGAATTGAGCCGATCGACGATGGCGATGACTCGCACTCAGCACACACACGCACACGCACACAAAAAATGACACGCACGTACACGTACACGTACACACACTCAAACACTGAGGCGTCGTCTTAAATCCTTGCACTAAATGAACACACAAATAGAACTTGAGGACTTTGGGCTGTTGCTGTTGCTGCTGTTGCTGTGAGCTCTGTTTGGATCGGTTGTTGCCTGGCCAAGTACACAATGGTAAATGTCGTGAAGATGGCCAGATTCTTAGCTTAAAAAGGAAATTGGCGGACAGGCCCAAAGGCCAATTCATATGGGCCTATGTACATGCATACATGCATATATACAGACATACACATATGCATGTGTGAGCATGAATGAACGCGATGAAACAACGAAAGCAGCAAAGAATACAAATACTAATACTAATACAAGTGTGACGTTGGCAGCAGAGAAAAGACAAGAGCCAGCCAGAAGCAGAAACAGAAACAGAAACAGAAACCGAACCCGAAACCGAACCTAAAACACAAACCCGAACCCGTACCCATTCCCGAAAGCCGAACAGCTATTTGCGCATTTCGTGCTTGTGTGCAGCGGGTGTGTGTGTGTCCGTGTGTCTGTGTGTGAGTGTGTATCTGTGTCTGCGTGCCTTTGTGTGCGTGCTTGCGATCGTGCGGCACTGGGACTTGATGACTTCTTGGTCTTGGTCGGGCCAAGGCCCGAACTCACTGGAAGACAAAGAGCGCAATAAAGCCGCGACGGTGGCGTCGGTGCAAAGGTACAGACAAGCGGGCCAAAACCGAAATACCAAACACTCACACACACACACACACACACACACACACACACAAATACGTACACACACATGCAAACGTGCCTGAGCTGCACGCTGCTGCCATCATTCCAATGGGAGTCGCAGTCCGCAGTCCGCTGTTCATTGTTAGTTTTATTCTTTCTCCCACAACGCCGCTTTGGTTTTAGGTTCTGCTGGTCCCACTTCTTACCTGGCTTGTGTCAGGGCCTCGGTCCCGTCCCGTGCCACGACTTCATCGCCATCGCCACCGTCAACGTCACCGCCGCCGCCGCCGCCGCCGCCTCTGGCCACAGTTAGCTCCAGCCCTGCGCGGTGGTTCCATTAATTTGGTACGCTATCGCAGTTACCGTCGACGTCGACGTCAACGTCGACGTTTCGACTGGTTTGTGGTTTCGGTTTTACGATCCCTGCCTGGAAGCGTGAAATGTAATAATGATCTTCTCTTTTGCATTTTGACAATAATTCTGCGGGTGCTCCGACCAAATATGCTTACCATATACCAAAAGGCCAACCAAAAGTTCCACAATAAAAAATTGTTATATTCGTTAAGTATTCATATATACATGCATACATACATATATGTAAATATATGCATATGTATTTATGGCAAAGTACATAAATTCTTGTTGACATATTTATACCAATTCGCTTAAGCCTTTAATATTCCCTATTTATTCATCTAAAAGCAATTTCATTTAAGGGGTTCTTTACTTTTTCCTTATTTCATAAGATCTAGAAAGCTGAACAAGAAAAGGCTCTAGTTGGAAGTTTCTGACTAGGAGATACCCTGTTCCTTCTTCTACCAGCACCAAATGCAGCGCGCAGCTAGGTGTTCAATTTTATGACTCTAGCCTTCAAGACCTAAGATTCCTGATCAAGAATATATATAATGTTGGAAAAGCTTCCGCCTGCCTGTTGCATACATTTGCACAAAAGCATTATACCCTTTTACCCATTTTCAATGGGTATAAAAATAGCCGAAAACGTTGTTATGAAACCTTACCTTTCGCTGGGTTCCAAAATCGTTTTTAACGATATTTCTGAAAATTAATTTGAGACGTGCTTCACACTTTAAGGAAATCCAAAACGACAACTAATCCATATTTCCTGTGTGGATAGAAATTGTTGGATGATAGATTAGTTTTGTCCGATCGGCTTCAAACTTATTATTAAGGTAAATGCGTTTTGAAGGATTGTTGGAAGTCCACTTCGCTATACTCTTATGGGGATTAAAGTAATACGGAAATATTTTAACTTTCTCAAGTGTTATTAGAAATATAGTTACTTAATTTTCCGATTTTGCCTTCGGCTAATAAGTACAAGCCTCTGATTTCGGTTCGTAGTTCCTATAAAATTGGGATTCAATGGAAGTTCACAATTCATTTATAAGATAAATAAATAACTGAGTGTTACTCCAATCCGACAAATTATATATATGTATGTAAACTAGTTACCTTAGTTAGCAGCCAAGTTATTCGATTCACTCGCTCTTGCTGCAGACATTTTCTGTGGCATCTGCCATGGTGTCCCACCCACCCCCCTTTGCAGGGCCTCTTCGTGGAGCAGCCTAATCAATAGTTAATCCAATTCGACACATGGCTGGATAAATAGGTGGATAGGTGGGTGTGGGGCATAATTATATACAAGTCCGCGAACGAGTAAATATAATAATAATGGCCTGGTGATTAAGAGTCATGGGAAATGGAATGCGTTCATTTTCCCAGTTGGCCAGGCCGGGGCCAGGCCAGGGACTAGCACTAAATAGGGCTGAGCCTGTGCCTCGAATCTAGGCGGTTGTTGACCAGCAAAAAGTTGGCACTGTGTCCGTGTCCATGGCTGGGACTGCGGCTGAAGCTGAGACTGGGACTGAGGCTGAGGCCGGGACTGAGGCTGAGGCTGGGACTGTGCGTGCGTATTGCAATCAAAATTCTATCGAGGAACGCACCGAGATTTTGGGCCGCCCTACGTGTAACTTTTATTAAGGTTGTTGTTCTTGTTCTTGAAGCTCGAACTGCCGCCGGGCCGACGCCGACGTCAACGACGACGCCGAAGCTGACGCGTGTCGACCCATTCAGTTTAATGTGACCGCCGCGTCGCGTCAGTTGGGCTCCTCGCTATCTGGATTTAGTTTGGCGTCTAAAGGCGGCCATTTGGATGGCCTTCGTCTTAACAGCATTCATCCATATCCATCCATACATGTTGCTCTTCCTCGCTGGCTTCTTTTACTGCTGCTGCTGCTGCTGCTGCTTCTTTTACTGCTGCCTCTGCCGCTGACTCTGCTGCTGACGCTGCTGCTGCTGCTGCTGCTGCGTCTAGTTGATCTTGTGATCTTCAGCATTTGTGTGCTTACTTTGTTGGCTCGTCTTCGTCTTGGCCTGCGTCCTCTTTGTTGCTGCTCCTCTTGTTGTTGTGTTTTTTTTTATCCCTTTTCTCTGGTTTATTTCATTGCTAGTTTTCGCAGCGACTTGTTCGGGGTCTAAAAATAAACTTGGCCCAAGATTGAGGAATTTAATTCGCCTTTTGGTAGAAAATCCTCGACTTTGCACAACCGACTTTGGCAACACGCAGACGGGCAACGCCGGCTTCGGTTTATTTTTGCTTCTACCCATACACACACACGCACACACACACACACACACACACACACACACATACATACATGCACACATACGTGTGTAAATAAATATTTGAATCTGTTTCTCAGGTGCGTGCATTGCTCCTGTATCCAGAAATTCGCAATCAACTTTAGCGTCAACTTCAGGTATGAGCTGGAGCTGATGATGATGATGATGACATGGTCATGGTATGTTGCCTATTGGCGAGCCAGCGGGAATGCTAAAAAACTAATATACAGGTAGATTTTTCGCATGGAATCAAAGGATTAAGCGCTCAACAGTGACATCCAGCTCATTATCTCAGCCAGCCTCAGATGCCAACATCTCATTGCAATTTTCTATGCGACTATGGAAGCTGCATTTGTACAATTTCATAGCCTGTGACCGCTCTGCTCTGGTTTTGTCCTTGATACGCGAAGGTCATCAGCATTTGCATCTCGTCCCTTACTGGCCGCCACGTGTCGTGAGGGCCAAGCCCAGAAAATCACATAAACAAACCAGTACCAGGCCCCTCCGGTTTGTTCATACATAAATTCATGTGCGGCAGTCCCATCGAATTTTGCAATAAGTTATTAAAATATGCGGAATCGCAGCCAGCATTTGCAATAAATGCTAAGCATAACAAACAAATTATAAGCTCGGACTCGGACCAAATTGCAGGCAACATCTGTAATACACAATTTATCAGCGATCTGATGGCGATTTAGATACCCTATATCAGGAAAATACTCCAATCATATCTCAGAAATCTTTTAGACTTAAATTCCCCAAATACGTCGCTGTGAAAGTCGATTTGCCCTAAAAAGCATGCTGCAAGAAATATCTACATAATGTCGGAAAGCCATCCTTATCCATTATCGATTTACACGTCCACTCACATAAATAGATGTAAGGGTTCATCTCCCAACGTAATATATCGATCAGCAATCGGAACAAACTCCTTTATCAATATGGATATACATCTATATCTATGTATTATATTTTGAGGCAGATTTCTTGAGTGTATATATGCGCCCACTCATGCGTTACAGGAATCGTGACACAGTTGTTATATGCTCATGCTAGGGTATAATATTTCAGATCTCGTTTTTTCTCGGTGTCTTGATGTCGAGCGAGCTCCTTGCCTTAACCCTAACCATAACCATATCAACGGTAAATAGTTTCGATCACAAAGCCAACCCAGAAGACATAAGCATACGAGGCAAATGAGCATTTGGCATGCCCGATCCCGAACCCGAACCCGATCCCGATCTGCCCGCTGCCCGATTCTCGGTGCCTGTTGCCTAATGGCCTATGGCTGCGGAGCGCTAGCTGGCAATCAAAGAGAATGAGGACGAGGCAAATTTGGCCCATGCCGATGATGTCCATGAAAGAGGAACAACAACAACAACAACAAGAGGAACATACAGTTTTGAGTTCTTCTTTGTGTGATTCACGTCATTTCGAATTCCATGTCAAAAGGTGAAGCCAATTCAACGTTTCTAGCGAACTGGGCAAAAAAATCACGACCAACAGGAAAAGAAGCCAACCAAATAACAAAGCCATGAAAAATAACAACAAATAACAAGCAACACGAAAATCGCGTTGAATGAAGATTATTTCGTCTAATTTGTTGCTCCGACTTTGTACTTCGCATAGAAGATCTTCCACGGGCACCCTCACGTGCCTCGAGTCCAGTTCCAATTGGATGTGGAGCACAGGCAAAGGGCCAACAGACGTGGTTAATGTCACTAATATGGCCATTAGAGTCCATCGTATGCAGAAGTTATTTCCAGCAGAGGAAGTCAGCGTCGAGTTCGAAGACGGAAGATGTCTTTTATAAGCACATTTACCGTTTAAATGGGGGAAAACAGTTGAGCTGATTATACTTATGCCCCATTCTCGTAGCCGACAGATGGCCCAGGTCTCCTCGCCCGGACCAGGGAGCAGCTCCGTGGCGAGTCTATTTGAGAAATTGAAATGCCACTGCCAAGCTCTCGACATTTAAGCAGGCATTCAATGTGAATGTGACTCTGACTGTGACTGTGAATGTGAATACAAATGCGGGTGTGGGTGAGTTCAAGAACCTTTTTTAACCATGACTAACCGAATGACTGATAGCTGAAAGCTGAAGCTGAAAGCTAAAGTGCCGTGCAAAATGCCCGATTCTGCACTTGACCGCCGCCGCCTAGCCAAAGAGCCCAAAGACCAGAGCCAAGAACCGCGTATCCAGGCCCAGCTGACATCAAGTGCCGAGACAGAGTCTAAGTATGAGCTGCGCGCTATAATTACATACGAGCACAGAAGAAGACTTCCCAGTTGCTGGGCTTAAGCCGCAGTCCAGGCTTCTGGCAAAGATGCCAAAGCCAACTGCCGCCAGCAGCAGCAGACGGTGATTGTGTCGCCTACGACCAAGTCATTTGCTGTCTTTACCTCCAGCTCAAAGCGCACAAGTATCTGTAGTTCTCACGACATCAGCAGCAGCAGCAGCAGCAGCAGAGCAACACGCCGGTAGCTACATTGAGACAAGGGCCAGGCCGAAGGTGAGGGCCAGGGCTGAGGCTGAGGCTGAAGCACGCATACGCGAATGCACACTGGAGTCAGCAGAGGCTCAGAGAGTTCAGTTCAGTCTGTTCATTAAAATGGTAAATGCTATAAACAGTCAGAATTCCTGATCTCCCCCTATTTGATATTTTGCACAGCTAACCGAAGTCAAATGGAAGATATGTGTTAAATATAAAAATTGTCAAATTGATAGTTGCAAGTCTAAATTAATTACATAATAACTTGTCATTTTAATTAATTAGAGTTCAACCCGTTCATTAAAATGGTAAATCTTATAAACAGTCGTAATTCCCTTTATTTCCCCTTATTTGATATATTGAACATCTAGCCGAAGACAAATGGAAGATATGTGCTAGGAGAAGAACATTGCCGTAATGAGAGTTTTGGGTCAATCTACAAGTCTAATTACATAATTACTTGTCATTTTAATTACTTGAAGTTCAGTTATAGACAGTTTTAATTCCCTTTATTTGATATTTTGAACATATAACCGAAGTCAAATGGAATAAATATGTGCTAGGAGTAAAACCTTGCCTGGAGAGTTTCAGGTAAATCTGAAAGTCTAAATTAATTGCATAATTATTTTTTAATTTTCGGGTAAATGTGCCAGTCTAAAATAATTACATAATTACTTCTAATTTAAATTATCTTTTAAATTATTAATTGTTAATACCTAAAAAGTGGTACGACAGCCCAATACTCGGTTGGAAAGAGCCTGAAAGGACTGATCCTATCTAATATTATATATTAAACTCTGCTCCAAATTGTTTTATTGTCAGAACCAAGAACTTCAGATTCAGATGGCAGTCTAACTTGATCACAGACATGCAAGAGGTCAGACCTAGTCGACGCGATTTATTTACAGAGGCCCAGTTTGACCAGAGGTGGTGTGAGTAGAGCATGTTTATTAGTGCGTGCCAGTTACAGGGGGGGCTTACACAAAAAAAAATAAGACAAACAAACGTCTTCAGCCAAGGGCGTCGTATAATAGTGGAGGGTCAATGCACAAGCTGGAGGTACGACGACCCCCGAGACTAAGAAATTAACAATAACAAAAACAAAAGATTCAGCTGACGAAACTCAACATTAGATCGCTAATGATCTCGTCGCTCGGACTGAGAAGATCATATTACATACTTACTTAGTTGTCGCCTCAGGTATTGGTGTCAATTAATGACAGCGATTAACGGTTTCTTGCAGTTTCTATATTAGTTGGGGCAACAGCAAGTGAGAACGTTGCAGTTTAAATATCCCGCATAGCGAGATACTCAGCTGGCAGATGTGGAAGGGAACATATTAAGAGAATACTCCAAGTTAGAGTGTATGTCATTTATTCTCAAAATCATGAATATTGAAGCCTATCTTATTAATCCTCTAAATCTTGTCTATTCCTCATTATACGTTTAACAAAATGTTAAACAATCCTTAAATTAGAACTGCAGCGAATATAGTTATTTAAAGGTTTTGTCGGAGTCCTGGACAGATCGAATGCCTTTAAGGTCGCCAACCTGGTTTTCCACATACATAATCCAAAGTTTTTCCTCAAATTTTACATATGCTGATGCGAGCTAAGATGATCTCCATTCAAAACTGCATTTATCAAAGCCCCAAGTTATTTATGCTTTGTGCCTGTGTTGCCCTTATATAAGTTTTCTATATTACACCCAACCATTTTCGGAAAAGTATATGGCTTGCTTCTGGTTCCGGCTTGACTGTTTTTTGGGCTTGTTTAGTTAAAGGCTCGACTCGTAGTAAAAAAATTGATCCGAAGCGATTCGGCTTAAAAGACTTTTAACTGAATTAAGTTATTACTTCCCCATAAAAAATCTTTACAGCTGCGGAATAATAGATCAAGATCTTTGTTTGAGCATTATTTTTTTATTAATTCAATAAAATTACTCATTTTGCTGCTTAACTTAAATTGAATACATTTTTTAATATAGGGTATTTTTCAAATGCGTTTTATTTTTTAGTAAAGAGAAATTACAACCCTTAGTTTTTCCCTAGGTCTCCATGGAAAACTGAAAAATGTTCTAACTCCGAATTAAAAAGAATTTATGTAATACGATTTTATGCTGTATTGTACAAAATATCATTAGGTATATATGAAAAGGTATAAAAAAGTAACTAGCGCAATCGGAACAAGTAGAGTTTGCGATCGGGTCGGCGCGCAGGATCTGCGTTTTTTCTCTATAATAGTTATGCGACTTTCAAGCATGGGATAAACAATTTTGTGCTCCTGATAGTATTTGGTTAATATTTCGCGATCAATCAGCTTTAGACGATGGAGTTCCGGTTCTATGGCATCCTTCAAATGTCTGTGACCATCGCCACCATTCAGAATGAAGCTTGGCACTATTACCGAGTAAAATTTGTCCCTCTCCAAGGGCTCATATTTGGGAATTCTGCAGTCGGCGCACAGCACATTAATTGATGTGACGCGTTTTCCTTTTGGTCGATTATAGTTGATGACCAGGCGCAATCCGGACACTTGCAGGAAGCCCCCATCCGAGTCTGTGTGCCGCAAGGCTGCCGAGTACTCCAAGGCTTTGACAAGATCATGGCCCTTGATGCGGGTGACCGACACGGTATTGCCATATGGTAAAGCTGTGGCTATATCCACGCCCGTAACAGTTCCATCTGGGCCCGGGTCGATGCTCGCGCGTATTCCTGTCAAAGATATTCCTTGAAAACGTGTATGACATGAACTTTAGGGACATACAACATACCTCCCGAATTCATTAGGGCTATCGCTGCATCCGTCCAATACAGACCGCCATAATCCTCAATAACTCGACCGTAGACCAAAGCGTCGCCAATAAAGTTGCCAAAATTGCATTCCGATTGACGACACGCTTCACGATCTCCATTCAGAACAACCTTACTTACGCCAACCACTTGGGTTTCCAGCTCATCTATAGTCGCCCTCTTACTGTCCAAGAGGGCCTTCACAGCGGAATCATGCGCTACTGTGTTATCCAACAGAATGGGAGAGCCACTATATTTGATCAAGCGACCTCCATTGTCAAACTATAAGAAATATAATGCTTATGGATTAACCCAATGCTTATGGATGATCAATGATCCCTACCTCCAAATCGATTTTCCCCAAATACTTGGTATACGCATACGCCTGAAGGACCAGCACCTGTTGCCCATTTGTTCGGGTCACCACAGTTGGGTAGTTGCCCACGGGGTTCTCCCTCTCCGGCGGAGTGCCCGTGAATAGGAACGTGTGCGAGTGTCCTCCGACGACAAGATCAATGTCCTGGCAACTCCTGGCGATATCTTGATCCATGCTGTAGCCGGAGTGTCCAAGTGCAATTATAATATCGACTCCTTTGTCAGTAAGTTTTTTGGCCTCGGCACTTGTGTGTTTTACAATTATAATTTCCAACTATATAGCTAAGCAAATCGAATACGTACTTAATGTAAGGTATTTCATTATGGATTTCAATATCGAGTGCTGAGACTAGTTTTCTTGTCACGGGCGTCAGATATCCAATAATCCCGATTTTCTTCTCAAACTTCGTGATGATGGTGGAGTGAACCAAATTCTTCATATTTTGCAAAACTGGAGCGTTTTTCAGGATTATATTGCAGCAGACAACGGGGAATTTGATCATTTGAAGAAAAGGCACCAATCCATTGACATTGTCATCGAGCTCATGATTGCCCAGCGACTATTAAATGAAGGGAATCCGTAAATACAGTACGATTGCATGTGCCGACCAAAGTACCCACCATTGCATCTGGATTCAGCATATTCATCAGTTCGCCCGCCAGCTCACTCCTGAATATTGTGAACCAGGGGGTTCCTTGAAAGGTATCGCCTGCGTTCAAAAAAAGTGTTGGACCCTCGGCACGGGCCTTTGCCACACTAAATGGATCACAGCGGAAAGTCGTAAAGCCAAACTGAAAACGGATCCAAACTTACGCCGTAGCTACTCTCGCAAAGCCCCCGAAGCACAGGCCCTTCTCATCGTCGCCCATGTCGCACTTTTCATTGCTATCTTTCATCGGGTCATATCTGGCGTGCATATCATTGGTGTGTACGACGGAGAACTTGAAGGCCGTGTCTTGTTTAACAAGCACTAGCAATATTATCAAAGTCCAGTGCAATTTTAACCATAGTTCCATTTGAATGCCATTCAAGTCCTTTTGCGTCTAGAACTTATTTGCCTTCAAATTATTAGGCTTTACTTATAAAAATGATTACATTTGATAAGTTAACTATGACAAGTAAAAGGATTTATTTAAGACTGCTTGCTAGGATATGCCTAAATTCCAGCTATCAAAAGAATTCATAGATTTCATTTACAAAAGAAGAGCTCGGCTTAACTTGAACCTCTGAACCCAATGCGGCCCTCTACTTCCGGAGTCACAAATTTATGGTATTCAAAGTACTGTCGAACAGCTTGAACAATAGTCTTTTGCATCCGTATTGTAACCGGGTTCGTTTCTTCCACCAAAATGAAACCCAAGCCGCCATTCAGTATAAACTGTGGCACAATCACATTGTAGTAGGAGGTCTCGTTCAGACTGCTGTAGGTTGGCACCGTGCAACTGGCGCAACGCACCTGCACAGAAGCAACCCGATTACCTTCTGGCATATCCGGATTGTAGACCACATGTATGCCGGATACCTGAAGAAATGCTCCGTCGGAATGCTTATATCTAGCCGCGGCCGAATTTTCGAGTGCATTTCGTAAGGTCTTTCCACTGATTCTTGTGACATACAGATCATTATCAAAAGAAAGGACCGCCAACAGATCGCTCTGAGTGATGATGCCATCGGACTTCCATTCGATTGAGCTGCGTATGCCTGGAAATTAAGAGGTTACTTTCCAATTGGAGCATTCGATATGTATTGGCAATTGAGAAAACTAACCGCCGCCCTGATGAATGGCAATAGACGCATCTGTCCAGTAATCACCGCCCTGATCTTCCATAACTCTGCTGAATACCATTGCATCGGTAATTAGATTTCCCATATTACACTCGACCAACCGACAAACGGTCTTACGTCCCTCAAGGTACACCTTGCTATGCCCCACAATGGACTTCTCTAGGGCCGTAACATTCTCGCGGTAAACTTCCAACAGGTTAAGCAATTCCTTGTCTTGCGCGACTCCAGAATCCAATAGGATGGGCAAACCATCGAACTCGATTAAATTTCCATCTTTATCGAACTGTCAAGAAATATATGATTAATAGGAATTTGGAACTTTTTGTACGTTAACCTACCTTCACGTGAAGTTTACCCAAGTACTTCGTGTAGGCGTAGGCCTGCACCACGGGAACTCTTTTACCACTCTTCTGTGTAACTACGGTGGGATAAGGACCGTCAATACTTTCGACACTTGGCTTCTCTCCGTTGAACAGAAATGTGTTCGTGTGTCCGCCAATAACAAGGTCAACTTCAGGGCAACTTCTGGCTATGTCCTGGTCTTTTTGATAACCAGAGTGTCCCAAGGCAATGATGATTTTAAAGCCTTGAGCCTTTAGTTTGGCCGCCTCTGTGCTGCAAGTGAACAAAAGGTCCGCATGAAACTGGTATGTGGTTATGCAAAATATAAAAAATAGACGTTTTCTTACTTAATTGAATCGATTTCTTCATTGAATTCCATGCTGTCTTTTACTGACAGCAATCTTGTTTCCGGCGTGACGTACCCAATCACAGCAACTTTTGTGCCATTTGCATCGAGAATAGTCGAATTGACTAGTTGCTTAGAGGCAGCCAGTTCAGGTTCCCTCGCAAGATTCAGGTTACAGGCCACCACGGGGAAACTTACATCATTTAGAAATGTTACGAGACCCTCTACTTTCTCATCAAATTCGTGGTTACCTAGGGACTAGATTTTGTTGAAGAAACTTAATTTTGCAGATATTTAAGGATATCATTTTTAAGCCATTTATCACCCGTTTTGAAAGTCAAATATTTAGATATATATAGATATAGACTATATATATAATAGAACAAAATTGTCATTTAAAATTTACTTTTTCTTAGCTGATCAGGCTGGTAAGGTATATGTTTACAGATATTGTTATAATATCTAGTAATTATTTTGTCTATTTTAACATTGACAAATAATCTTCATAAAATGTAGGATATATGATACTCGGGTCGGAATTTTCGAATGGAGAACCTTTACTTTCTGGCACTTACCATTGCATCTGGCTGCAGTTTATTAAGAAAATCGCTGGCAATTTTGTCTTTAAAAAGTGTAAACCACGCTGTGCCAGCATATGTGTCGCCGGCATTCAAGTAAAATACTGGGGTGCCTCCATTTTTAGCCTCGGCTCGATATTTTTGAACTCTAAAAAAAGAAGATATGCGTTAGGCAAGTTCAAAGACTTTTTGTAGCACTTACACGTTGGCTATACGGGCAAAGCCGCCGTAGCATTTGTCCCTTTCGACATCCTCCGGCGAACAAGTTTCACTGTGGACATTCGTCTGCTCAAACCTGGCATGTATGTCATTGTTGTGGAGTATAATAAACTCTGTGGCCACGGCAGGCTTCAGTTCTATAGGATTTGCAGTGATCCTGTTACCAAGCAACAGCACGATTGCGATGAGTTTCCATAGATTAATCATTTTGCTTTGTGGCTAAAAGAATGAGAGCACATAAGAGTTACTTAGTCAAGCTTAGAAGACATTCTGCATTCGATTCATATATATACAAATTCCCACTTCGAGTAGCTATCTTGTATCTACGACTCATACAGACAAACTTAAGTTTGTTGCCTTAAACAAGGACAGATATACTTTGTGTACTCCGATTGTACTACCGATTTACCAGTTGCACGTAAAGCACTCATGCTTATTATAAAACCCGTTTTATTTTACTTTTTACACAATAACTCGGTACTTAAAAGCGTATTTTGGGTTACGATCAAGAACTTAATGCCCCATCGAATGCACAGGAAAGGGACCAAAGCAGGCGAATTTAAATGCTTTTGACTAACGCACCATGTGAAGATAGGCAACTGTCCCTTGTGATCGATCGGTAATCAAGAGTCCAACGACGTCTACAGCTGCACTGCCTCTGTGGATTTCAAGTCCGGCTATATAAATGGAATGGCAAATCAGAAGCATTATCACCTTGACACGCCAGCTGCCTTATCTACAACAAAAGTCAGTTTTCCTATGATGGCTTATCACAAAAATGGTTTTCCTGGAAGCTGGCTCTGACAACTACATTTACATAAATTGATATGAAAATGATTAATTTAATTTAGTTTATTGATTGTGTTAAAAAAAAGGAAAGAACGAATCCACACAAGCTATATGAACAGAAAAGTCTTGAAATATATATAGGTCTAGTATGTGGATTATTAATAGACTAAAACTGAGAGACAAGGGAGAGAGGGGGATTAGTACTAGGCAGTCAGATCGACAGATTAGCCAGCGTATATAAGTTGATGGGCATGGAGATACCTCATCTGCCTGCCTTATTCATTTGCATTTCAATGGATATAAAAATACAAAACATCCGCTTGCATTATGTATCACGTCATTAAAGCAACGGAAGTATCTCATAATTATAATATTTAAAACAAATCAAAATTTTTACGTGCACTTTAGCTGCATCCGTTTGCAAAGAGAAAGGTGTTTGTATAAAAGCAAAGTCCTTGACATTGCAGAATCATTCCAAACACAGCATCCGAAGCTTGAGAATATCCCCAATTAAGTAACCTTAACAACTTTATCCATTCAATATGAAAGTTATCATTGTGGCTGTCATTGCTTGCCTGACATTTGTGTCGGCTCTTCCCCAGGTTGAGCGGGGCTCAATATATGCACCCAGTGGAGTAAGTGCTATCATAATACATTAGATCAATTGGATGACTACTCAACAATAACTTTGTTACTATCCGCAGAGGTTTGCCTTGACCGAGAACTGGGCAGCTCCACCAGTTGATCTGAGCCAACCCATTGTAATCCTGCCCGTGGCAACACCCATCACTGAAGAACCCCAAGAACCCAAACTCACAGCCCGGCATTTGACTGGTTGTCCTAATATTTAAATGAAAATTACATTATTATCTATGTGTTAAATAATTATTATATCTAAGATTTCACCAAACATAATATATATAATATATATTATAATATATTATAACAACTTTTAAGCAAAACATTAATTTTTGAATTTTTAAATCAAGGTTTGTTTCAAAATTTCTTTTGGTTGAGCCAATATAACATACAAAACCTTTAAGCATTGAAAATGGTGTTAAAAAGGGTTTAAAAGATTGTATCAATTGCAATTGTATCAAACCGATATATTGTAAAGTTTTGGCTGCGGACATGTTGATCTAACCATATTCGTCTGTCTGTTGAAAAGTTTGTCCGGCTGTCCGTCTATTTGTCTGCAGCATCTCATCAATTTCAAAAACTTATAGAGTTTGTTGTCTTATTGCTTAAAATAAAATATTTTTTTATAGAAAAATAATCATGGAGGTATAATGGCACATTTTCCGATCTCTGTGGCCATCGTTCTTGAACTTTGTTTATCCATTATAAGGTTTTCAATATCCTTTACAATATATTCCATATCTACAATCTACATCTTTAATCCTCATTAGCATTTCGTAGTGTATTCAGTGTATTCGTATTCAGTGTCGTCCATGATCAAGCGAAAAACTTGAAAGTTGCATTCCTGATTTATCAGAATTTGAAGACTTTCATGATCCTAAAAATACCCCCGACGATGCACTTCTCTCTTGGCTGATAATTCCAATTGGAACGCAGGTTGAAGGTCACTGTTTACTTCTGGTTAGAAGCCGTATATTTGAATAAATAATTGTAAATAAAATGTTTAAAAAATAATAACCAAAATATTTATTTTGTTGTTGTAAATGTTTAATTGAGTTGTTTTATCGAATTAAAATCCATTTGAGATTGCGATCAAGGCTCGATCTGAGGCAAATATATATATTTTGTGTTTCCTGCAAGCTCAGCATAAAAAATACTTAATACTCTTTTTATATATATCTAAAAAATAAAATTTGTAAATACTTATGAATAAAATAAATATATAGACTTTTTACCATTACGGACTCTCAAGCTGTCGACAGTTTTTGAAACAAATAAACACTTCTAAAATTCTTCTTTTTATTCAAATGTTACTCCTATTTTTGTGCAAATTAAAATGTTGTTTTTTAAGCTGAGCCTAATCGAAAACCTCTTATCTAAAGGATAACAAAAACAAGAAAACTACTTGTCGTATTTGTTCTAATCGCAAGGAGTTGCCTGCCCATTAAAACTCTTCCACAAATGGTTTCTGAAGTTAAGACCGAGTTCATTCTTGACCATTTTACGAGCGAGATCAATTCTGCTCTGGGTCTCAGTAAGCAATAGTCGAAAGAGTATAACGATCCGGGCACGAAATATAACTTCTTTAAACAATTGTAAAGCGAATTATTGAGATCTGGAAACTTCTCTGACCTAATAAAAGTATATTATTATATTCAAAATCATCTACTGGAACCAGTCTCTCATTGTTGAAGCTTTCTGTTTTCTGCAATAGGACGTTCTTTCTTGTCATATCTATTGTTCGATTCCTCTTGAATTTGGCTCTATTTTTTCCAATATATTGATACTTCATCGTATTGAATTTCATGTTCCAAACTATCTAGCAAGTAGAGAGCAAGAGAGTCTTGATTCGTTTCTGAAGTTATACTCCTCGGCAGATGGGCAGATAAAGTTAGTAGATCGTAATAAAAAAACGTACTATAACTATCTTGTGATATGAGAAAAGTTTGTTTGTCAACTTGTCAAAAATGCCGATTAGTTACATAAAAAAATAATGAATGTAAGCCGAAAACAATTGAATTGCAAGAGAGATTCATGTGACTCACGACACGGAAGCTCAGATTTGGAAGATTAAAATAAACATTTTATGCTTGCACTTTTGCTGCATCAGTTTGCAAAGAGAAAGGTGCTTGTATAAAAGCAAAGTCCTCGGCATTGCAGAATCATTCCAAACACAGCACCCGAAGCTTGAGAATATCCCTGATTAAGTAACCTTAACAACTTTATCTATTCAATATGAAAGTTATCATCGTGGCTCTCATTGCATGCCTGGCATTTGTGTCGGCTCTTCCTCAGATTGAGCGGGGCTCAATATATGCACCCAGTGGAGTAAGTGCTATCATAATACATTAGATCAATTGGATGACTACTCAACAATAACTTTGTTACTATCCGCAGAGGTTTGCCTTGACCGAGAACTGGGCAGCTCCACCAGTTGATCTGAGACAACCCATTGTAGTCCTGCCCGTGGCAACACCCATTACTGAAGCACCTCAAGAACCTAAACTCACAGCCCGTCGCCTGATTGGCTAAATTACCTACATATTATTATTATTCTGTATGCCCCCTAAATATTACTTAGGAATATGTATTTATGCATTCATATATTCGCATCAGGCCGAATGAAAGACTCACAATAAGAAACAAAACAGTAATTTTTCATAAGCATAAATTAAAATCTAAGCCATAAATTAATATTTTTATTTTAAATACATTTTTCACCAAGTGAGGAAATGAATTAACAAATTCCAAAATGAAATTATATATATGTTTTACAGCACGCATTAACTGGGCTTTTGAACGTCAGCCCAGGCTAACTGGTAAGACAACATAAAAATACGTGAAATATTTAAAAATATGGAAACTTCAATTAACATTCAAGGGATTGGCCAAATGTGGAGCCAACATATAAAAATAAGCCATCGGAAATGGTAAATTTGACACGTTAAACCATAAATTATTCATATTTCGACGACCTAATTTGAGGAAATGTTTGTTGTTGTTTTTTTCTACTTGCCCTGAGCCTTGCCTTGCAAGCATATGGGGATTCCCCTTGAATTGTTTTTCGGTGGCTGTCAATGATTTATATGTTCACAATTAAATTAAATAATTAGCCGAATATTCTTGTATTTCAAATCAAATTTATTTGCTCGACTCTCAGAAACAAGTTCCAACCGTTTCAAGAAATAGATAAAATGGAAGCTCTCAGTCAATACATATCTATACATACACACATGTTTATCTTTATTTTTATATATATCTTAGGGTAGAAAGACATCCATTTGGTTGTTTTGCGTTGTTATACATGGCGCTAATTAGTGATTATAAATCCCCAAACCAGTCGACATTTCATACGATTCACGTAGCTAAGTCGAACATTTATAAACATCCAGTTTCGTATGACTTACATATGCATATTTCGAGACGATCTGTGTGAGACGATGCGAGACGAGGCGAGACTAGCTTGTGAAGCGCGTCTTAAACATTTCTAATTTAATTTGCATGATAACGCAGAATCGACGTCGACGATCGACGCTTTAAAAGCACAGCCTCCGACATCTGAGCCTCGCATTGATACTGACGGATCAGCCCAGAAAGGTTACTCGATAGAGCTAATTGTGCGAATATTCAATGTGATAAGAAATAAAGTGAAATGTTTCAGAAAGTGGCCGATTTCTCGTACATATATATTTATGAAATAACCAGAAAACTATTTTATGCAAACTACGGGCCTTTTCAGGATTTCGATTCCGTTTAAAGTTATTTTTCGAGTTAGTCCGAATCGACTCCGAATCGACTCCGAATCGACTTCGAATCGACTCCGAATCCACTCCGAATCGTTTTCTCTCCGCCTCCATATCAATTGCCAAAACAGCTGTTTTTCCAAATAGTGTTTGACCTAAAAAGAAATAAAAAAATACTCTATATGTGAGACAAAAGTTTGGCCAAAGAGAAACCTGTACCGGCTGCCCAATATAATGACAAAAAAGAAGATTTGATCATAACCAAATTAAATGCCATCAATTCACTTTGATTTCGAAAAGCTTGATCGGAATTGAAATCTAGAACAGGCCCGCGAATTAATTGCGTAATCTCCGCCAACTCAGCTACTGCCTGTCAATAATGTGGCTTTATTTAATTTCATTTAATCGGCTTAATCTTGTGAGGTGCAAGGTTTTCTGGTTTTTACCGCCGCGCCGGCTAATCGTTGCTCAAGTGAAAATTATAAAACGAATGACATGAGAATATAAAACGTTAATGTTAAAAGGCAACTGCAACAAAGTGTTATTAAAAATAAACCCGGCGACGGAGATTTACTGTTAATTTGATTTGTTCATAAATAATTTTTTTTACTGCTCACCTGGCCCCCAAACCAGGCCCCATCTAATTAACTGGCGAAACCTGAATTCAAGGTTTAAAAATAATGTTAATAAACTCGCAACAAGGGCTTTAAATTCCCCATTTGAATGGGCGAGTACCTATGATTGATAAATCTCAATGAATTTTGCCGCTTAATGATGGGAATTATAAAAACCAGAAATGATTAGTTTTGTGCTTGCAACTGCCTTACAGATAACAATGAGATTGGCGATTGCACTTCTCCCATTCGTGGCACTGGCCTCTGCCCAGTTTGGCGGCTTTGGCGGCAACTTTGGTGGAAACATTGGCGGCAACTTGGGCAATGCCGCAAATAGGCTGCAGCAAAGGGTTTCCAATATTGCCAGCCGCTTGCCATCGCCCCCCGTACTCTCAAATGTGCAAGACTTTGGCGACTTTTTGGTGAGTACGCACTGTTATCGGGAAATAGTTGCACGATTTCAACCTTGCCACATGTCCTTAGGCGCAATCGGGCAAATCCTATCTCTCTGCGGCGGACCGGCAACTGCGCGAGGGCATCTTCAGTGCTCGCAAGACCCTGGTGGAGGCCAAGAACGCAGCCTTCAAGAGCGGCGCCTCCACCTACGAGCTGGCCGTGAATGCCTTTGCGGATCTAACGAACGCAGAGTTCCTCAAACAGCTTACGGGCCTGAGGAAGTCATCATCCGGCGAGTAAGTGAACCCAAGTCAATATATTAGCTAATTATCTGATCGTTGGTATGTCATCTTTGGCTTTTAGGCAAAACGCGAAGGCCCATCGTCTTGCACCCAAGTTGGCAACGAATGTGCCACTGCCCGACTCCTTTGATTGGCGTGAGAAGGGCGGGGTTACGCCCGTCAAGTTCCAGGGAGAGTGTGGCTCCTGCTGGTCGTTTGCCGCAACGGGCGCCATCGAGGGTCATGTGTTCCGGAAAACGGGCAAATTGCCGAACCTGTCTGAACAGAATCTGGTCGATTGTGGTACTGTGGATCTGGGTCTCGCCGGCTGCGATGGCGGCTTCCAGGAGTACGCCTTCAATTTCATCGCGGAGCAGAACGGCATCGCCGCTGGCGAGAAGTATCCCTACGTGGACAAGAAGGACACATGCAAATATAAAAATGATATATCTGGTGCCCAAATCACCGGATTTGCTGCCATTCCACCAAAGGACGAGCAGGCCATGAAAACCGTCGTGGCCACTCAGGGTCCCTTGGCCTGCTCCGTGAACGGGCTGGAGAGTTTGCTGCTCTACAAGCGTGGCATTTACGCAGATGAGGAATGCAACAAGGGCGAGGTGAATCATTCCATTCTGGTCGTTGGCTATGGCACTGAAGACGGACAGGACTACTGGATTGTCAAGAACTCGTGGGACAAGGCCTGGGGCGAAGACGGCTACTTCCGTTTGCCTCGAGGCAAGAATTTCTGCGGAATTGCCTCCGAGTGCAGTTATCCCGTTGTTTAGTACCTAAACTAGCTAAATATCCCTGTCATTTTCGTACCACGATGTTTTAAAATTCCCACTAATAAATTGTAAACTAATTATACTCGGAAACTGCTTGACGAAAAGAGAGAGAGCAAGAGTTTGGTTCACTCTACAGGTAAGCCCTTTGTCTCAAGCTCATCCTAAATTATCACGTATAATTGTAAATTATAATTTTCTTTAAATAAGGCCGAAACATTATACGAAATTTGAGGCCTTAATAAGCCGTATTACCATCCAATATTAAAGTTCAAATTTGAAGATTAGTTTGAAGCCCATCGAATTAATAAGCAAAAGTTAAAATCAACATTTTGCGCTCTTGTAACTCCCGTGACCTTTAAGCCAATCCGGTGAGCTTCCAAAATCACTGAAAGACGTAGTTATAAGGTTTAATGTACAGGTACGAAAACAGAAAAACTGTTAATCAAATTTGAATGGCCAAGCAAAGTTTGGCGCCAAATTATCCATTGGAGAGTACAGGGTGTATAGGATGCAAAATAAGATTTTATTATATATATTAGAGTTGGAAGAGAATATGAATTAAAGTTATATCTCATTAGCGTTAGCTACTTTCTGACGAAGTGAGAAAATCAATTGCAATTCAGTTGAGCGTGAAGCGAATAATGCGAATAATACGTCGTGTGCGTTGTAAGCAGTGTTGGAAAATTTGTTCGTTAAGTGAACTAGTTCCATGTTCTCTTGTTCTACTGTTCGACTGTGCGAACAACCCAACACTGCTGGAGTGGGAAATAAATAAATAAATATAAATAGTCGCCAAGTAAACTGTCTATTTAGCAAAGGAAACAAGCAATCGATGTGCATTGAAATGCGATTGCCATAAAAAATGACGATTGTGCGTCGATCGGAACGCAAATACCCCATGCTGTTCCTGCAGGTGTGTAGCTAAAATTCTAACCAGACACAGACCCAGGCCCAGCCCACTTTTTGGGTAAGTGGTGGGCGTTGTCACCCCGTCTGCCTGTCACAAGGCTGAGCTCGTACTCGTACTCGTTCTCTGCGCTAACAATTCCATAGTGCGGCATTTGTCATTAACAATAACAATGGTCTTTATGTACATATGTGTTGCCTAATCGCATAATTCGAATTCCTTATTGCAGAAATGTGCTTGTTAGTCTAGTGCATTGATATTAATCCAAAGAACCCCCCGGGTCATATGCATTTTACCAACACAAAGTCAACATCACCAACTAATTGTCATACCCTCTTGACTAACTGATCAATCCAAAATGGACGAAGACATTATGAACGCAGTAGAATCTCTTTTCGGCAAGGATGTTAAAATTGTGGACTGCGAGACATCGTCCTCTGTGCAGCAAGAAGAGGTGCTGCTGATTAACGGTGTGCCGGTCAAATTGGACGGCCTGCCGGCAGATGATGCAAGTGCCATTAAGAGCGCTCTGCTCGACGGCCAGATGCCGGCAGTGGAGCACTTGAATCAGCTGCTGTTTCGTGCTGGGCTGGCGCAACAGCCCATAGAAGTGGAGACATCGCTGACGGTGAAGTCCTCGCTGACCACCACCGAGGAGGTGTTGGTTTCACGCAACGGGCAGGTGCTTGACGAGAGAACCGTCGAGACCAAAGAGCACTTTAACCATCAGTCGCACCAGAAGGAAATCTGGCAGCCAGTCAGGCAGCAGAACGCTTTGGCGCGTGCGACGCCAGAGAACGCGCTCAAGTATCGAACAAATTCGAATTCCACGTTTTCTTCACAGGCAACAGGCGATGGGGAACCCAATAGATCTGGCGACGAGCTGGGTCGTCAGCTAAATCAAACATTTTCGAATGCCTCACTCATGTCGAGCAGCTCTGCCCTAAGCGGTTCGGATCAAGTGATTGGCTCCACCTCCAATATGTCTACGGCAACGACGCTGGGCGAGAAGAGTTCGAATATAAGCAGCTGCGACTCGGGCCACGACGGCCTCTTTCACAGTGTCTCGATGAGTGCGCCCTACACAAAAGCCAACGCCCGCGATCCGCAAACCGATTCCATGTACTGTGACATTCCCAGCTCGACAGACGAAGCTGATGCGGTGTCAGTCGCCTTGCTGGTAAGGTCCTGAGAACAGCTTAGAATAATTAGCCAGCAATTTTAATCGCATTTCTTTCACAGAGCACGCACTTGCAGATCACAGAGTCATGTGACTCAGTCAACGATTGCCAAACGCCGCCAGCTTATGCCAAAGACTTGCCAGCCGCTGGTGATCTCGGCACACTAGTAACGCTCCTGGTCAGCTGCAGGAATGAGGACGTAGAGTTTGCGTTTCTACTATGCGCACGTTTGCTTGTCACAGTTCAAGAGCTGCTGTCGAAGATTATTCAAGAGTGCCACGGACAAGAGGAGGAGCTGCTGCGTCTGCTTGTGCACTGGCTGCGCATATGTCCTAACGACTTCCGCAATGAGACACTGCTTCAAGAGCTGCGCAAGCACAGCGCCAGCAAGGCATTAAGTGCTTTTCTCGATCGCATTACCGACTCAATAGACCGGCTGGATGCAAGTCAGCGCTCACAGTTGCAGTATTTGCTGGTAAAACAGGCCTCGGCCAGTTCCTTAGGGCGACAGAGCAGTATTAAATCGCTCAAACGATTCGCTGCGAATGTTTACAAAACGGATAATGTGCTGAGCAAGTGCAGCAGCGCCTTCGAACTGGCCCATCAGCTGTACGCCATTGAGTATGCGTACCTCTCGCAGATACGTCTAGAGGAGTTTATCGAACTGATTGACACTGGAGTGTTTAAGACTTGCATGTTGCAAACCAAGGCAAGTACGCTAGGCTCCAGCTGCACCTCCGCAAAGCAACCCGAGGTTAGCATCGCAGCCTATGTGCAGTGGTTCAACCAACTCTGCAATTTGACTGCCACGGAAATACTTAAGGTGAGTGTGTCGAGTATCACAAGCCCAGTCTACTTTATTAACGCACATCACTTTAAAGGCTGGCAAAAAGTCTCAGCGCGTGCAGATGGTTGAGTTCTGGATTGAAACCGCTTTGGAATGCTTCAACACGGGCAACTTTAACAGTCTGATGGCTATTTTGACGGCTCTCAATATGACTGCCATATCGCGACTCAAAAAAACTGTAAGGCTAACTTTGAAACATTTCAACTTGTTAATAAACTATTGCTCTTGCAGTGGTCAAAGGTGCAGACAACCAAATTCGAGGGCTTGGAACATCAAATGGATCCCAGCTCCAATTTTCACAATTACCGATCGACCATGAAAGCTGCCATTTGGCGCTCCGAACGCGAAGCGGCTAATAAAATCGAGCGTGCCATTATTCCGTTTTTCTCGCTCTTTCTAAAGGATTTCTACGCCATTCACGAGACACACAATACCAGGCAAGCATTTTACCAACAATTTATTGGTATTTAGCTCTTAATAATAATTCTTTTTTAGACTCGCCAACGGATCCTTCAACTTTGAGAAGTGCACACTTCTTGGCACACAGCTGCGCAACTTCTATAAATGCCAACAGCTGGATTGTCCGTATGAGCAGCTGTCCCATGTCGTGGCCTATTTGCAGAAGGCAGAAGTTTTCACCGAGGAGGTTCTTATAAGAACTTCCTATGAATGCGAGTCGCCGACTGGCGTCGGAGAGAAAGATCACTATAAAGCGCTAAAAGCTGCTAAATAATCGAACACATTAATTTGAATTATTCAATAAGACGACAATTTTTGGCGATAATCGAATCTAGCCTCGCACAAACTTCCATTGAGTTTGTACACATTTTTTTGTTGATACTTCCATGTTTATATTTGCATTTGCATCGCAATGACGATAATAACTTTACACTAAAATCGCAATCGTATTTGTTAATTTGTACTTAAGTCTGTAGCGTACTTTCATACATATTCAACTGATCATAAGCAATTGGTTGGCATGTAATTTGCAGCTCCAATAAATTTACATACAATCTTACCATTTTTTCATCCCATTTTTCGGGACTTGATATATCCCTTTTTAATAAAGTAGGGAAATAATCCAAGAGAATAAATTTACGTACAATCTAAAACAATTGCTTTATGCCTAAATGCAGTTTTAGGGATTTGAAATGTCCCTTTTTATTGAAGAAGGGAAATAATCCAAGAGAATAAATTTACATACAATCTAAAAGAGCTGTTTTATGCCTAAAGGGATTTTTCGGGACTTGATATATCCCTTTTTATTGAAGTAGGGAAATAATCCAAGGGAATTTAAGAAATCCAAATATAAATACTTACAACAACTACTGTATAGATCATTTTAAGTCTCTGAGTATTGGTTTTTTTTTATTAACGTATGGTAGCAAACTTTTGAAAGTCAACCGTTCCGAACTTGCCAAACAGCTCCAGAGGATAGTGTTTGCCCTCGCCTCCGCAGGGGGCGTGGACTCGAATCTGGCGCATGTGAGTGTCGCGGCCATTTTGATGATTGGATATTACGGCGATTTGCAGCATAAAGGTGCGCAGCGACTTGACGTTGCCATCCTTAATGGGTATTTGCACCCAGCCATTTGGCTCGGTCAGATCGATGACCTGAAGCTCCTGCAGATCATTGAAATTGGTGCCGGAGCGTATGGAGATCCGCGATGGCGTATAGCTCTCGTCCAACTTGTAATCGGTATATATGTAGATCTGGCTGATGTTGGTGCGCTTGTGGAATTGTATATTGACCAGGTGCGGCAGTTGGCCATCGGATTGCCAGTAAGTGTCCATTATATTGTCCCGCAAACGTTCTACACCGAAGCCTGTTCAGTAGGAGTTTTGTTTGAGTGGAGCTCTTGTTGGTTTTCTCTGCGAGATCCTACCTGGTTTGCAGGAGGACAAGCTCCAAACAGCCTGCGAGCCTACTTCACGCACATAGCCCAGTCGCTCTTCCGCAAGTGGATCCTCTTCGCTAGTAGCAGCTGGCTTGGCTGTGGACTCTTCATCTATAGTAGCCGCCATATTTCAAGCCGAATAATTTAACATAAGTAAACAATATCGCAAAAATAATATTCAACTTATTATGCTTGACATTTTCTCAGCCAGTTCTTGTTGTTTCAGTTTCCAACACTGACTGGCAAAACAAACACAGCTGTTAAGAGTCGCAGTCAATAAACGACTCGCAAACGTTTTCCAACACTCGCACAACAACGCACATGTGCACTGCCGTGTAGCATAAGGAAAACAAACTTAATTATGGTGCGTAAACTGAAATATCATGAGCAAAAGTTGCTCAAGAAGGTGGATTTCATCACATGGAAAGTCGACAACAGCAGCAAAGAGAACAAAATCCTACGCCGCTACCATATACAAAAGCGTGAGGACTACACAAAGTTTGTATCCAGCACGGCGTTGCCTGCATAATATTGATATTAAAATAGCAATTTCTTTTCTAAACAGGTATAACAAATTGTCGCGCGAAGTAAGAGAACTCTGTGAGAGAATAGCAAGACTCGATGGAACGGATCCTTTCAAGGGAGAGGCTACGGCCATGCTTATGAACAAACTGCATGCGCTGGGTGTTGCCAACGATCATATTACCTTGGAGACCGCCAGCAAAATGTCCGCTAGCAACTTTTGTCGTCGCCGCTTGCCCGTGGTGATGGTCAGACGTGAGCACAGATTCCGTTTTATGCTGCTGCTTGATTTAAACTTATCAATAATGTTCTTTCAGTGAGAATGTCGGAGAGTCTTAAGCATGCCACCGACCTCGTCGAGCAGGGTCATGTTCGTGTGGGTCCAGAAATGGTTAAGGATCCAGCCTTTCTGGTTTCCCGCAACTTGGAAGATTTTGTCACCTGGGTAGATGGCTCCAAAATTAAAGAGCATGTACTTCGTTACAATGACATGCGCGATGATTTCCAAATGTAGAGGACGATTCTGTTTCAAGTATAATCTATTTTAAGCAAATTAAATATATGGCTGTTCATTTTTGTACAGAAGTAGAGCTGCGGGTTTGACGTCTTCCGTTAAGATTCATTATAGAATTCTTTGATTTGTATAATGTAGTTGCAATATATGTCCACGTGTGATTGATCCCTTAAACATTTGAAAGCTCAATCAAACTCAATTGAGCAAGGCTATCGAGAAAACCTAGCCTTGCGCTTACACAGATGGTCATGACTAGAACGAGTCGGGAATTACATTATGGAACCGAGGATGCTTCCTTCGACCAGGAGCATAAAATCGCATAAAACCAATATTCCATTTTTTAACTATTTTCCATGTCAATTATTTCGAATGTCAAACAACAAAGAAAAACATTTTTGGCCGTAATTTGTTAAATTATCATTTTTAATAACTTTATTACATTTCATATAATAATGTTTAGATCGCATTAATATAATTCATTATATTGGAGCCTTTCACGCCAAGGGCGCAACAGCGCCGACACTGATAAATACATATATAGTACATACATATATAAACTTGTTTATCAATCAACCCTCGTATTCTGACCATGCTACATGCCCGAGGCCGCATAAAATCCTTCTAATTATGGCGGTACACAGCATATGCCTTATTAGTTTCTTCACTTACATAGTTGAATAGTTCGATTATCGATACAAATTATGAAAGAGCCATTCGAAAATATTAAAAAGAAATACAAGAAAACCAAATCAAAACATAATTAAGAAACGAGTGTAAAAAACTTGCTTTTTATTTATGTTTGCAAATGTCAATAAAAAAACAGGATGAGTGTCATTAGGGACTAAGGTGCACGGTTGAGCGGTCTAAATAGTGTGTAGGTTTTTTAAACAGAGGCTAGACAATAATTTCTATAGTTATGTTGATGGCAGTTATACGCTAACAATTTGATATATCCTTTTACAGGGCCCGACCGCTGCGGACAAGTTGAAAAAAGCGTGAAAAGCCAATCGAAAAGATATTTAAAATACATTTAAGAAACGACTTAAATAGAGACTTTGCAGATAATCGATTTGTGTAATACAATTCACGAATTTTAGAGTCCGACTGCGTTGCCATTGGAGCATTTGACTTTTGTAATGAAATACATAAGTGTGTGCATTTATTTATGTAAATTCAACACGATTAGCATTTCCATTGAGTTTGTACAACAAAGACAGCTTAAGGTGTCAGCCAGTTAAGTCTTTTTTTTTTTCATTTTGTTGCATAGGTATATGTATGTATGGTAGGTATCCTTTAAATATTAGTTGTATTATTCCTTTTTAAATTTGCATAAAAAGTAAATATTAGTTAGTCTTAAAATAAATAGCTAGTGGCGTTAAAATTAGTGTCGACTGGCGAAATTGTTCAGAGCCCTTGACAGGGGCAACACAATAGCCCGCATTTGCCAAAGGACAACAAAAATTTCGCATAAAAAAACTTCATAACAATTTAAAACAAATTAATAAAATAAAGAGTTTCTACAATATCTGTGTTGTTCATTATCTTCAAATTTTCTGCTCATATCTGTGTGTGTGTGTGTGTGTGTGTGTGTGTGTATTTGTTGTGTGCCTGTGTGTTTTCTATATGTGATAAAAAAATCGTTAAATTATCCGCTGGATTTTATTTTGGCTTTTGTATCGGGAGTTTTCCTATTGAATTTTTTTCTTGCTTTTATGCTGTATACATTAAAATGAAATATTTTTATCGCATTGTATTAATAAATACAATATTTTAGTAAATTCCAATTTGTTGCTGTCGCTCAAACATGTGCAATTAGTTATTAAGCCATAATATGCCGTACCCTGCCCCAGAGTCCCGAGCCCAAAACCCAAGCACTGCAATCGCTCGGTGCCGTAGTAAAACTTTGAATTCTCTTTGCTTTCGCAGTTGATTTAAGTTGAGGAGGTTGCAGAATAGTTAGCCGTGGGCCAAGTTGCTCCACACTCGGCTTAAATCACAAGCGCCATGTCCTTTTTGCTGGGCAACTGCACCCGCTTGCCCTGCCACAGCGAGTTGTGTATTGTGAAGGCGTCTATCGTGACGGTCAGATGCTTTGTGTGCACCTGTGAGAAGCATTTCCCACCTGAGTTGTATCTGAAGGGCAGACAAATTAGCGTCTCACTCAAAATACTCATGCGTATATATACAACTGGACAAGACTCACTTGAAGAATTTATCGAACATGACTTCGTCGACTTGACTAGGTCCCGTGCCGTACAGCTTCGTCACTTGATCCGTCTCCGGCACGTAACTGTAGAGGGCGCGGAATTGGCAGCCCGCATCCCGGAAGAGTACGAGAAAGTGTTTGGCCTCCGAGCGTGCGATCTTCTCGAGCACTTTCTGTTTGGCTTCACGGTTAACGGCGCCAGGAAAAACGCAGTACTCAACGGCATTTAGTATAATGCCGCGATTTGATTTGGCCGCTGGTTGTTTGTACAATTTTGGACCTGTGGATCAACAAAGCATATCAGTAACGCGCAACTGCAAATGCAGCAGTAATTTACGTGGTTTTCTACTCGGTGTTAATGGCAAGCTTCTCATTAAAAAAAATAAATAAACTTCTACAATTATTTGCTTCTTATGCAGGCAACGTGCGAACTGATCATACAAAACATTAACTCATATTTAAACTGGGCCCTCAGATCACACTCTGGATTACTTTTGCTGAGCTCATCTGAGGACCTGACGCAGTCGTGGGTCCTTCACGGCGTGAATATATAAAATATATTACGCTATAAAAGACCCTTTTTCAGCGTACTTTCCAAAAGTTTTGTACTTACATTTGAGCTAGCTATTCTAATTGGTTACAAAATGTGAAACATTCCAAAAATAAAATAAATATTACAAATATGCAACAAAATCATATAAATCTTAAAATAATAATTGCTTGCATTTTTGCCTTTGATATCAATAATTTTAGTAATCTTTTTTCTTTTTGTTTTTTTTTTTTTTTTTTAGTTTGCAAATGTGAAGCGGTTAATTCGGGATTATATTGGATTTTTTCATTTGTGGCATTATTTAATACTAAAGACACAACTCGGTTTGACTATCGAATTCGTGGATTTGACGACGCAACGGAAGAACGAATGGAATTGGAGGACTTGCATCCGGAAACGCGCGCACATTCAATTTGTGACAGTCCCTAGGCACAAGTATACGGCGTATATTTGTATACGGAAAACTGAATTGTATGTAGTAGAGATGTCGTAAAATCATAAATGTATGTTGTTGATCAAAAAAAATGTAAATAAGAAGAATACCAATTGGTATGGTTTCAACAGAACTGAACAATGAATTGAACTAAAAAACTAAGAAAAATCAACGAATAAGTGAATATTCTATGAGGCGTTCCAAAGATGTACAAATGATGTATGAAGAACCAATATGTATGGTGTATGTACGATTATGATGGTTGTTTTGAGTGGATGTATAACTGAGAATTCTTTGAGACTAAGTACAAACCCGAGTATTCCATGATTAAAGACGTATCGCTTGATCCATCATCAAATCCGCGACGCTTCGATATCAAACCTGGCGGCAAAGAGCCTGGTCCAGAGGGAGATGGCATATGCCTACCTGATGCCGCCATTCCTGGTGACGGTGCTCGCCGCGGCGGAGTGGCCCGTCCCAGTCCCGAATCTGTGTCTAACCGGTAAGCGAGCAGATCGAGCGTTCATCAATCATCAGTCAGGCATGCATTGATGCACAAAACACAGCCACGCCGCAAGCACCAACAACCACAGCCATAGAGACAGAGGGGTGGATAGAGAGAGAGAGAGACAGAGCGGGGCAACAGTTTCAGAGTTGCCATCCATGCAGTATATTCATTCGGTTGATGCATTTCGATTTTGTTATTGGTTTGGTTATTCGCCACAGGATGATGTCGATGGAAGCGATCGAGCGATGAATGTTAAGGCATTGATCGATTGAGTTAATAGATATTTAGTTTCGTTTTTCATTCACATTTCATTTGTTGTTATTTCAATCAAGAGTTCGGGTTTTGTACACAAGTTTTTTTTTGAATTGAAAGAAACGAGAAATAAAAGAGAAGGTGTGCATTCAATTTAGTTAAACAATTTTGTAGATCGTTCAATGTAGTATATACACTTAAGGCCTAAATATGATCTGTCTGAGAGTGCTTGAGTGCTTGAGTGTGTGTTTATGTATGTGTGTGCGTGTGTGTGTGTATCTGTGTGTTGATGTGCAGGCGTGTTTGGGTGCGGGTATGTTCATGTGTGAGTTAATTCACAATTTCGGGAGAATACAAAATGACAACCCTGTTCCCCAAAAAGCGGACAGTACAAGTCGAAAGCAAACCAGAACCACTTGCGAATTATAAAACGCTTGCAACTGGCAACTGGCTGTTGTCTCAGTAAACAAATATTGAAATAGAAAAAATGCCGCCACCGCTTTCTTTTTCCACTCATAGAAAAACAAATTATTCAGCAAATTAAATCAAATTACAAACTTCATAAAAAATCAAAATATCTTCAATTTTCTATAAAAAAAGTATGAAAATATATAAGTATATGTAGCAATTTCTTTAAAAAGGTAAAGGAACTTTATGTACTTTTATATATTGAATTCAAAATATATAATCAGAAACCAAAATACTTGTCGAATGAGTAATGCAGGTCAGACGGGGATACTTCTATGAATACAAATAATTTTATACTAATATCAGGATTTACTATTTTGAAAGCTTGTTACTCGAGAATTTTGCGTTTAATCCTGCATTACTTGCAAACAGTAAACCAAAAACCAAAAAGTAATAAAAATACAAAACAAATTTTATGTTTAAAAACAATGAAATGATACACAAAAAGTACAGATGAAAATTTGATCTATCACCTGCAACCGACGATTGTTCAGAAAAGATATTAAATTCACATTGCGTAAATCAGACTAATTAATAGTGAAGGACATAGAAAAAAGAAAAGAACTGCCACCAAATACAGTAAAGACAAAGAACCAAAAAGTAAAAGTATATTCATGATTTAAGCTACAACACAAATTAAATATGAAAAAAAGGCAAGAGATAACGTTAGGTAGAAATAGAGTAAAAGTAAAAGGCAAGCAGCTGTTTTTTAAATATTTTTTTTTTGTTTTTTTTTTTTTGTAGCTGTGAAACGCTTCTTACCGCACAAATTCATTAGCGAATTGGATTTTCGGCCACGGAAATTAAGCGTGCTCCCCTTAGCAACTGATATACGCGACAGGGTGCGGCCCCTTTCGACGGCTGGCTCTGTAAAAAGTGGCACCACGGAGGCACGGGGAGAGCCGAGTGCATAATACGAATATGGATCAAGTTCAGTTTTCTTACAGTTTATCACAACACAAAATATGAGAATGCAATTGGTAAAGTAAACTTAAGCGACTTGTCAATTTTGACCTCTGACCCAAACCAAAAGTGTTAAAAAAGAAAAAATAATATCAATTAAAATATCCAGAAAAACCTTCTGTCACCCACAGCGATCTTCGAGGCAGGCTGTGTGAATTTTCCCCAGTGCATATGCGGGTTAGTTGTTTATATCTTTTTATCAACTTGCCATTGGTGTGTTAAATGTATAATATATAGTTTTTTTTTTTTTTTTTAATAGTGTGTTTAGTAGTTGGGGTAATTTAGCGTGAGCTAGCGCCTTAACTGATAATAGATAAAGTAAAAGAATGTTTAAAACTGAAAACAGTTGTTAATCAGCGTCTAGGGACTAGGCACACAAGTCCAAGCCAGCATATATGTAGTTTGTTTTTTTTCTTATGGATATTTCGCTGTTGTTAACAATAACTAACCAACAAAAGCAAGAGTAGAAAAACAAAAGAAAACAAGAAAATATCTTAGTACTTGTTACCCAGCACCAACCTCTGGAAGTTTTGTATGATCCCCGTCGTCCAATCGGAGTTGAACTTGTGCTGGGATAATCATCGGGGGACTCTGTTGAACGAGATTAGTAGTTATGGCTTAACATAATTATATTCTTGACCCAAATGATTGTGTTATAATAAACTATATTAGCTGAAGTGCTTGGAAATCAAAATTATATATCAAATCATACCCACAATGCCCCTAAACTAAACTAAAATAAATAATAAAAAGCAAACACTATATAAAATCATTAAACCAGTTAAAAAGGGCATGCTCTTATCGTAACTAAATAGAAGACATAAACAATGAAATTAAGAGAAATAAACATAAATTACCTTTAACTGTAAGGGAGTCTTGCGAGCCCCTATAAAAGTCTCTTTTCATTGAATTGGAGCTTAGTTGACCGTAGCCTGTACAATTTAAGGGACAACCAAGTTAAAACGAAACGAAAACATAAATTAACAAATTGGCAAAACATAAAATTACTAAAATAAAACGACAAAAATTAAACAAGTGAACACAACAAAGTTTGCAATTTCGACGTGCCGAAATTAACACACATACAAACAATATACACACATTTTACAAGGATTCTTGGTAAAAAAAAATAAATACTACAAATAGGATATTCGATGAAGACAAGAGCACGGTTCAGATATCAAATCGACGGATCCATAAAGATTAATCGTTATTCTCAGCAAGAATAAATTGTATACATATATGTCCGAATGAAAAGTGTTTCAAATCCGATTGAAGAAAATTAAATTTTGAAGCAAAACTGTTATCCCTATAGTCTATGTCACGGACAAGGGTAAATTCTTGTAGGGTTCGAAGAATCCTTCCGCTCCACAAACGGCTGTGAATACTGTTGTTGTGTGCCCAATTTTGGAAAATATGCAGGAGTTTAACGGAACGCTCACCGGTTAGGTTTGAACTTGAGCCTTTTTTTCCCCGACTGGATAGGCTTGAAGCCTCACTAATGTCCACACTGGCGTCGTCGACGTGGATTGTTTTGGGCCGTGGCCTAGTCACACGTTGCTGTCTAAGACGCGGCGTGGACGCGTTCGAAGACTGTGGCTGCAGTTTTACATGTAAATCGGGCCGGTCCAGAGTTTTACCCTGCAAGAAAGTGGATTAGCTATCAGTATTTGTACACCAGGAAATTTAAGATTAGTTTCGACTTACTTCTCGCTCGGCTTCCTCGATGGCTTTTTTTAGTCTATGTTGTTCCAATATGGCCGCACGTCGCGCCACCTGTTCCTCCTTTTTGCGCGCGCGCTCTTCCTCCTTTTCCCGCTCCTTTTCACGTTTTTGGGATGCCTCTATCTCCTTTCGCGCCTTGGCCTCCTCTTGCTGCTGTCGGCGCTGCAGGGAAAGCAACATTATCTTCTCTTTGCGACGTTCCATTTCGTCCACG
This sequence comes from Drosophila novamexicana, assembly GCF_003285875.2. Lineage (NCBI taxonomy): Eukaryota > Metazoa > Arthropoda > Insecta > Diptera > Drosophilidae > Drosophila > Drosophila novamexicana. The sequence goes on along the minus strand of NW_020824765.1, from coordinate 3,648,614 downwards.
GATTCCTAGAAGCGAAGATAAACGATAAGTCAATGTGAAAAATTATCTTGCGCTAATAAAAATACCCTCATACCCTCAGCCTAATTGGTTCGGACAACATAACAAATATAAAAGATACACCTAAGTAATCAATTTTTTAAAAATATAACAGAGTTTTAGAAAATAAATAAATCAAAATGTAAACCAAACACGGGCAATACGCTATACTTTCCTGAGCCTACTAAGCTATTCGTCTAAATAACTGCTCCAACTTTTCAGTTTGGATTTAACAAATCGACGAACTTGAAGCGAGGAGTCGTTGGTTCCATCCTCAACAAAGATACGGTTCCATATTCATCCTGATATGGGTACATCTTGATTCAGTGCAGACATTCAACACTATTGTATACCTATCCATAAACAAACTAGATCTATCTCTACCCACTACGATCTGGAATATCAAATTGTGAATTCTTACCGGATCTAGATTGGTCGCATCGGCGCCAATGACCAGCGCTTTTTTCTTAGCCGCCTCGGCGCTGCTGCTGCTATGTTCGGCTCTTAGTCGAGATGGCGAGAGCGGCTGTTGCTGCTGCTGCTGCGGCTGATTGGTGAGGTCCTCGAGATGCCGGCGCTCGTGAACATTGGGTTCGGCCGCCGATGCTGTTATTTGGCGCAGCTGGATAGGCGGCTCGTCTGTATATTTGTTGTAGGTTGCGTTGCCGGCTGGATTGGCATTGGCATTGGCTTGGACGCCGGGGAAGTTGTGGATGCTGTGCCTGGCAGCAGACGCGTTTTTGGCCTCCTCGCTGGCAAAATTGTTGCTGTTGTGCAGTTGACTTAGCGATTCACGTTTAAGGACAACTTGGTTGTCCACATTATCCCTGCTGGGCTCCTTTTTGGGTGACTTTTTGGCGCGCAGTGGTGGCTTCGGTCGCTTCGGCTGATTGTTGTCGAAGGATATGTAGAAGCCCTTCTCGGGCCGCTGCTCCTCGCCGCTACCACTACCGTTTCCGTTTCCGTTGCCACCCCCTCCACGTGGATCCTGAAAGCTGTTGGCCTGTATGGCGGGGCGCGAGGGCGAGGGAATGCGGTAAGTGAGATTGCCGCTGGTGATGTTAAGCTTATTGGAAATCAGCTCGCCGCTGTCGTAATCCTCAGAGCTGCTGCCGCGTCCGCTGTGCGCCGCCGGCAGCTGCTGCTGCTGCTGCTGCTGTTGCTGTTGCTGCTGATGATGATGAAGGCGTTGCTGCTGCTGCACCACAAAATCGGAAATTCGAGTCGATTGCATAGACTCGATAATGTTGCGCTCTAGCTCTTCAACATCTTCCTCGTCGCCGATGAAGCAAATACTTTGCGGCGCCATCATGTCCTCGTGCTGTCCCATTCCCATGGGCTGGCCCATGTTGCCCTTGGGTGACCGATTGTCACGCAGATTCGTCAGCGACTGCTGCCGCTGTACGCCGTTGGCGCTGCCACTGCCTCCTCCGCCATGTATCCGCTGACCGTGTTGTGGGGAAGACTGCACCTGGAACAGATGCTGCAGTTCTCCGCCGCCGCCGCCGCCTCCGTTTTGGTGCAGCACAAAGCCCTGAGACGTGCCAGCGCTGGAGGGCGGCCGATTAGGCCAGTTTTGCTGCTGCTGCTGTTGCTGCATCTTCTTCTGTGTTTGCCAGGCATTGACATCCAACAGTGGTTGCTGCTGCTGTTGTTGCTGTGCCTGTTGCTGCTGTTCGTAGGCGGCCGCTGCCGCCGAGTGCGCCCAGGTGCGACGCTGTGGATGCGGTTGAGGCGGGGACTCGTGCAGGTAAAAGTGATTTGCCGGCTGGCCGTACTCATCGTAGACGCTGTTGCGTTGCTGGTGCTGCTGCTGGTACTGCGGCATCGGAGGTGCTCCGTAGGGGGAGTGGTTGTTGTAAGGGGCGCCATTGTCGCTGTAGATGCTTTGAGGCTGCATGTAGTGAGCGGGCGGCGACATGTACTGTCCGTGCTCGTTGACGTACTGCATGGGAGGCATCTGCATGGGCTGCTGTTGGTGTGAATGGTGCTGCTGCTGTTGCTGCTGGTAGGGATCGCGGCTGGGCGGACGGGAATTGTAGGCGCTGACTGGCGCATTAAAGGCCTGCGGAAGATGCGGTGATGAGCCAAAACTTTGCTGCATAGGTCGCTGCTGATAATGGTGCTCAGCCAGATGCTGCTGCGAGCCATACGTTTGCTGCTGTGGATGCGGTTAGCAGGGAGGAAGCACAAAATACATTCATATGGTTAGTCGAACGAACGGGCAAACAAACGATATATATAAACAATATAACAAGGCACAAAAGGAACAAACCGAAAAGTGTTTCTGTTAATTTGGCAATTGGGTGAGATGCAGGGTGCGCTTCGTGGGGGGCTGGCTTACCTGATTCAGCATGTTGGCTATTTGTTGTGCCTGCATCAGCTGCTGCGCTTGCAGATGCTGTGCCTGCATTTGGCTTTGCTGCGTGGCCAGCCGATGGATATCCTGTTGGATATCCTGCAGATTCATGTTCATAATGGCGATGCTTTGCTGTTTTTGTTTTCCACACATCCATGACCAATGTTAGGTGTGTTAATGTATATTTGCACGCGAGTGTGTGTGTGGTGTTTGTGTGTGTGTGTGAGAGTGTAGTGTATACAATTGTTATGTTTTTGTCGAAGCAACCACGAACATAGAATAAACGCAATGGAGGGAGGAGTATAAAACGAGAGAGACAAGCGAATTAACATTTATCCGGTGGGTTAGAACAAGCTGGGAATGGACACACTGAAATGCAAGTTTTGATGCAGCTAAACTCACTTGGTATTTGTCCATGTCAGCTGGATCTATTTCCGGCGTACGCTTCGACTCGTTGCTCATGGTCTCCCACTTTAAGACGTCGGGACACGATTCCAAGTCCTCCTGAAATCGACAACAACATCAATTAATATAAATGATGAATTTCCCTTGAAGACACATTAAACTCTATGGCTGCCAGGTTCTAACGACATTTTAAAGTATTATTATTTTAGCTCATTCAGCTGCTTGACTAATTTGCTATAACTTTCCATTCAACTCTTCTGATTCAGTCTACACATTTTATAAAGGGACTTAGATAAAGGGTAAAGTTAGTTTATTTAAAGCTTTTACAACCTGGCAAACTTTCTCCTGATGCCGCAGCACTGCCATTTCGATTTTGCGCTTATCCTGCTCAATGCGGCGACGTCTCTCCTCCAGTTTCATCCGCATCGTAGACAACTTGGTGGCATTCTCCAGGGAGCGTAAATCATCGTCACAGGTGTCCAGCTGCCAAGCCGCCGGACTCGCTGGCATGCTGCTGGTTGAGGATTTACGCACGGGCGTGCTTTCCGGATCATACCCACTCGATCTGGCGTCATTATAGTGGTCGACTGTCGAGTAGTCCCTATCGATGGAATGTTGCTTGTTCCGCGCCGGCAACGGACTGCCCGCATTTGAAAGATTATGCGCAGAGGCCGTTGGCACATTGTCCGCACTGCTAGCAAATGAATAAATACAACCGAAGTTATTCGACTGCATAACTGAAGGAAGTCATGTGAGGATCGGGGAACCCACCTTGCCTGTCGACGCATAGAATACTTTTCGGTTTCGCGATCCTGTTTCTCAGATCCCGAATCCGTGTCGTAGCCCAGCTGTAGCGTGCCACGAGCATCTGCAATAGAAGAGCGCACTGCCACGGCCGGTTCTGCAAAAATAAAGGCAGTTTATGAAGGAGGAATCAAGGAACCTTTTTACTATGTTTGTACATACCCACGCTTGTATTGGACAGCTTACGTTCTCTGTCCCGTTCGCGCTCGTAGCGGCCCAGCGTATTGAGCTGATCCTGTGAGCCGCCAAAATTCTCGATAGTCAACTGCGAGTCTTCGCTGGAGGAGTTTCGTCGCGAGCGACGACCTGAAACATCATAATTCATAATGAGTTTTTCATATAGTTCAGCACGCTAGAGGATCAAACGGAGAGCGGGAAAATGGTTAAATAGGGTCAACAAAATCTTATGTACATTCATCACACACACACGCACGGGAATTCAAACAGCGACTGGTGAGATTTGTAGCATACCTGCGAAACTTGGACGCCGGCTCTGTTCCCAGTTACTTGGTCGGCCCGCAGCGACAAAATCGCCTGTTTCGATTGTTAATTCAAGAGCAAAATTAATTTTTTAAAATAAGGTAAATAACTATACACAAATAAATATAAATGATATTTAACAAAAATGAAGATAAGAATGAAAATGAAATAAAAACAGAACAAATGGTTTTGTGTTGAACAAAAAAAAAATTAAAATTAAATTAACTCATGAATTGATTTAAGCAAATCTCTCATCTTGCTTGGGCACCCTTATTCTCTTGGTATGAAAATTGTATCTTGACAAGAATCTACTTTTGATAGAGCTTAACTAAAATATTTTCTGAGCCCGGATTAAATCTAGCACATGGTTGCATTTTTCTATACAGTTTCATCCAACGTAGATTGTAATGTGGATATTCAACAAAATAAAAAGTTAATTTATACCCTCTGTTGATTCTGTCAGGGGTAGATTGACTCGGCTATACTGGTTAGACTTTTTGAGAAAACATTATCCTACATTTTTATAGACTAAGATTATTGAAGAATTAATTCAATATAACATCTATAGCTATAACACAATATAGTTAACTAAATGGAGAGAATTAATGATATCAGCTAAAGTTTCTTCAGTTAACTTATTGCTTATTTAAAATATTTTCTCTTGCAGCTCTGACTCCGTGTGAAGATTAAGAGTTAAGACTGAGTAATTCCTGTTATCCTACATTGTGATCTTGCCAATGGCATATGATAATGTGAAGATCATGCGGTCTCGAAGTTGAATAAATAGAAACAATTCCATGTGCTACAAGTAAAACCGCATAATTATTCAGGTGGCTACACTCTGAAACTTAATTAACGCAAGTGTGGGATCGGACACGCGAGAGGGGAGCAAAATAAATGAAATATGAGTTAAAAGACTGGCAAACCTCTCTCGTCTGCTTTCGACTCGACATTGTTCTTTTCTTTTGCCTGACGCAAGCGAGCTGGAACCAGGGGCTCCTGCTGAGACTGTTGCTGGTGCTGATACTGCTGCTGCTGCTGTTGCTGCTGCTGCTGCTGCGAGTGCATGGATGAGAGTGTGGTAATGCCACGCGACTTGTGCACGACGAATGCTGACACATGCGAATCGAGTAGGGAGGCGGCGGTAGCGGTGACGCAAGTGATGGCAGCGTTGAGGTGCGCGTGGGCGTGGGCGTGGAAGTGGGATTCAGTTAGGCGGAAAGGCGCATTTGTTGTTGTTGTATTTGCATTGGTGATTGGATGGTGGCAGTATTAAAGCATGTGTGGGTAGTTCGGTGGTTCGGAGAAAAGAAAGAAACAAAAAACGTAAATTGAATTAAAAATAAACAAATACATTTTTCAGGAAAGCGTATAACTGTGCAAGGGCTTGCAAATGAACTTCAACTTAAATTCAAGTAACTCAATTATAAATAAATAAAATAGAAGTTAAGTTAATTACCTTCGGCCTGGTTGCCATCAAAATTATTTGACTGCATCGTTTGATATTCGGTGGGCGGAGTTGACCTGCGATTTAAGGCGCCGCCGCTGAATGAATTTGTGTGCGGAACTAAAAATAAAAATGGAAATTCACAAACAAACAACAAATAAATTCAGTCCCATAATAAAACATAAGTCATAAAATATACATACATCCAAAAATTAACATTGGTACGCTTCATAATAGCAAAAGCAAATATACATGAATATAAAAACAGAGAGTGGAGTCGCAATCCGTGGTGGTCTTTGCAGATTACAAATATTGTGTAAGACCTAAGCTAAGCATTTAACAAAAATAATTAATGAAGAAACATAGGCCTTTTCAGAAAGGAAAACTAATAGAAAAAAGGGGCAAAGATGTGAAAATTTATGCAGATGGTGAAATTTCCGAATCCATAATTTACATATACCCCTAATCGGAGCTAAGTCGAGCTAAGTCGACATGTCTTTTTGTCCAATGGCTAGAGACTTGAAATTACTTTGCTAAATTCTTTGTAGAACCAGAACAAAGTATATACGTATGGGAATATCTCATCATTTTTATACTGCCCCCAATTCCGAAATGCAAGAGCTCGTTTTAAAAGCTAGAGCATTAGAATTTCGTATATACACTCTTTCGTATTATGTTATGTATGCCTTCATATTTTCATGAATATCGGACGAGAATATTACAAGGTATTCAACATTAAAAATCTTATCGACGCAAGCTGAACTCTTACTCTTACTCTATGGCTACATTTGTCTTCTGCAAAATTTAATCTATAAGTAGCTGAACAGTTCAGTGAGGGGTAAAGGGAATTAAGCAGTCGAGCAGACTCGTCCACAGCGTTCTTACTTGTCAAGACTGGATACGCTTCCTTTTAAATAAAAGCCTGGCACCCGATACTTTTCTTCAGCTTTTGATTAGTTTAGTTTTTGTTAATCAGTTAGTCCAAGTCAGAGGGTGCAGTACATAAAGTGCTTCAGGATGTTTTAAAAAACATGTCTCATTCAAATCGACACGACAGTGCACAGCTTCTACGTGTAGAAAACCTATTCGCGATGAGTGCAGCGATGCTTTTTGTCAGAGTGCATTTCGATTCATTGTGATTATGATTAGTTATCTTATGCTACAGTAGTTGAGTATTAGTTTGTAATTGCAAGAACAAAGCGGCGACAAAGTGGGCTTGGGGAATTATCTTCAGAAACGGAATATGGGCAAAACAAGCAAACGAACGAACAAACAATTAAACAATCAACAAACAATGAAAATGCAAAACATTCACGTTAAGAAACGAGGCAACAAACAAATGGAATTGAATGGGGGAGAGGAGGTCACACACAAAAAACACAGACAGATATGCATCTGAAGGGTCTGGGACCCTCAGATAAATTGCAATAGAGAAGAAGTAAACCTTGAAACGGCGGCCGATTCGAGGGTGACCCAATGGGCGGCTGGTCAAGATCGCTGCGCAAATCGGGTATGGGCGTAACGGGCTGCATTGTGAGGCCCCTTCGATGGCAGATTCCGTGCTCATTGGCGCCCTGGCTGCGCCTTGTGATGACATCTACGTCAGGCGTGAATCGATCAAAAGATACAAATTGTTGTGGATTGTTGTCGTTGTTAAACATATTGTTGTCGTTGTTGTTGTTGTGGTTGTTGTTGTTTTTGTGGTTGCATTTGTGTGTTTGTGTTGAATAAAGAGAGTATTAACACCCGTTCAGTTGGTGATTTGTGGTTTGCACAAGCGTTTGCACATAAACAAAGAAAGAGAATCAAGTATAAAATTGTTTTGATTTGAATTGAATTCAGTTTATTAAGTTATCTACTTCATATTGCTTCCAAGATGGTTCAGGTGCGGGATGACGGCAGCCGGATAAATGAACAAAATTAAATGATTATGGTGCATGATTGGGCGCCAATTTGTCGACGGTGATTCATAATTTCTGTGACGAAGGAGGGCAGAGGCAACCGCAGTAAGTCACTGCAATTTCCTATTGCTTTCCTTACTCGGGTTTACTCGGATTTAAAGGCGCCAACAACGGGTTAGTGTTTCGATTGATCAACCTTTAACTGCCTACAACTACCATTGCTAAGTGAATTTATTCTGATATAATTAACGGGCTTAAGTAATTGTAGAATGTGCCTAGGATATGTGCCATTGGCCGAGAGATTATTGTGAAATTCTATTTTATCCGATTTAAAACATTATATGGAATTGCGATACGTGAATCTCGATAAGTTGTTGTGTTTCGCAGTTGTATCAGCTAGCTGAGCCTGGACCTATACAAAAATATTGTTTTGCTTAAATTATTCGAAAGCTCAAAAGAATCCCATTACCCATTATTCCAGCCCAAGGGTTACTGACACTAATGGAACTGTTGGCAAATTAAAAGTTAGTTCAAATTGTTCTAAGAATCCTATTTATAATAAGGCAGCCAAATGAAAATGCAGCTGAACAAACCGAAAAGAAAGCGAAAAATGCAAAGCAAATCAAAGGCGAAATATGCTTGTGGACAGGAATTCACAGGACAACAAAGACAACGACGACGACGACAAATAATATACATGCCCCGGATGGAAACACACAAAGGCCAAAGGGTTGGGTACTTGGTGGGCCGATAGGTTAGTTGGAATGCGATGCGGTGCATAGTTGAATTGAATGTGGACCGTGACTTACCCTGTCCATCCATGCCCGGGTAACACACACATTTGGCCGGGTGTATCTCGAACAAATTGAACAAATCCGTCAGCAGCAACACCAGATTTAGTTTCATTGAGCTGTCGATATCGAATCAGAGTTATGTCATGCTTCTCTAGTAGATTCATCGAGCACTCACCCTCGCATGTACGTTATGTCCTCGGGCGTCATGTGGAAGACGCCGTATGGCAAATGCTTTTGTGAAAAACTGCTCACCAGCAGTATATTGTGTATGGAGTCCTCCACAGCAGGCAGATAGTTAATGCGCACACTCGTCCACGGCACCACCTTGGGGCAGTAGTAGGAGATGAGCAGCGCCAGGCAAATGCCATCGCACAGATCTTGAAAATCACGCACTGGCGGTATATCCGGCGTCTGCAGACGCGTACCCTGCAACGCAATCAAAAATAATGATTAACAATCGAAAAAATGACTGATCCTTAACGTTATTCTTACAATCTCGTCTGGCACGCTGCTTTCTAGCTCCTTGACGATGCGCTTTTTAAGCGCGGCGCATGCATGCGATATCCAAGCGAGCAGGCCCTGTTCATAGGACTGGCCTGCAGGCGCCTGATAGTTGCTACCAGATATTCTGCAAATTAATTTAATAAGTTAGCCACATGATTGTCAAAACAAACTCGTGCATAACTTACCTCCGTATGGCCGCCATGACACGGTCACCCGACGATATTTCCTTCGCATAGAGAACCATCAGCGATTCTATCACAGACATGTGGGCGTTCTGCAAGAATCTGTCTTAAGAGTCGTTCACTTAATGCAAGCGCTAATTGGAACTTACAATTCGCAACGGATTCGTTTGAATTAATACCGTTTCGGTAATGGGCATGTCCGACGATTCGGCCACGGGTACACCCTTGCGCGCTAGCGTCTGTAATATTGACCAGTGATTTAAGCTTTGGTAGTTGGGGTCGGAGTACAGATTGGACAGGGTCTGGCAATAAAGCGTCGCATTGCCCAACTCCACAACGATCTGAGGCTTGAGGCGCTCCTGGTTCTCGTGATCGCGATAGAACGGCTCCTTCAGGTTGTCCGGCACGCGATTATTAAAAGCTTTCGAGAGCAGCCATTTAACGGAAGCACGTTGACGAGCCTGAAAAACATGTGCAGAGCGTGTTGCCAATTTAATCATTTGTTACGTACTCTTTGGTTATGTTTTAAAAAATATATTGAGTGCTCGAGTCGAGGGTAGCCGAATAGGAGGTACCCTGACCCCAGCCAAGCTTCCATTTTAAGCATTCTAGCTTCCTGCCGCACACTACGTCATGTTCTTGGATAACTTTGGTGTCTATAGACCGATTCCTTTGCAACTTTAGGTTTGATGTACTTAACTCTTATTATTGCTGAGTTATGTCAAGTCTCCAACTCTTATATTGCCAAGATCAATGGGTTTATACATCCTTGGCAAGCATATATAGGTCGGAATAGCTTTCTTCTCCCTGTCACAGACATTTAATGGGTTCGGAGCATGCAAAATTATTCTCGGCGTGACATGTGACATCTTTATTCTCCATAAATATTTGTACGAGTGATAGCTGCGATAACATCTATAAACTAGAGTGATGCCATTGCCATTCATTGCCTGCAGTACGAAGACAATTGTATGCCAAGTTTCTGCATCAGATCATCAGATCAGCCGACTATCTCGGTTGTCATTCCATTCCAATGCTATATATATGGGTTCTTCATTTTACATTTTACAAGCGAGGCACGCGAGAATTCCTAGCTGAGAAATCTCTGAAACCAATTTCTTATTCAATAGGAACATCCGCCTAGTGGAAAGAAAGGTTTTTAGAGAAAAGCACAAATTCAGCAGCTGGATAGCCAAAGCAAATCTTCCACCAGCGCATTAAGCTGAATTTTAATATTGCAGCAATTAAGTAGTGCACTCTGCAGTTCAGTCTGTGTGCCTGTCAGTGTATCTGTGCCCGTGGTAGCCGCTGCTGCATCTGTGTGTAGCCATGCGTACAATCTTCAATATGAGTTCGATAAACTCGCTGGTGTTTGGCTTGGCGTGCGCCGTTTCTTCATTGTGTCTGACCGTCTGTCTGTCCGTTTGGATGGTCACTCAGCATGAAAAAGAGGGAATCGCCATGCCCAGACCGAGGCCGAGGCTGAGGCCCAGGCCCGTGGCCAAACTGTGTTCACTTTTTGCTGTTGTAGTTCTTGTTGTTGTTGCGGCTTTTAGAATCTCAAGTGCAGCAATTCCTCGGCAGCCGAGTTATTTCCATTTGCAACTGCATTTTATACTCATGATTTCGCCACAGTCTCCGCCGCGGCCCATTTTCTTAGAATCAACTTGAGAATTGCCTCTTATTAGTTTCTACTGCTACTTTTGCTCAATTGAAACTAAATGGAATCTTATCGGAATGGGCGCAGACATCTGACAGGTTGGATGAGAGAAACGATCAGTTAATTCCCTGCCAAGATAAGACTCACAATTTCTAACTGTGATTCAATTTGTCTTATCGCCAAGTGAATCCATTTTGTACAAACATATGTTCACAATTTTGTATCTTTATGGAATGCGGCTGATAAGCGCAGAGAAATTCTTGTTTGTTTTCTTTTTATTTTCAACTGAGGATTATGTTTAAGATTTGTCTTTGCACTTATCAAACTGACCATTATATAAATAATAGATAAGACAAGGTAAGTAACTTTTATTTACTAATGACTATCTTCTAACTGTCATATATATCTGTGTATTATGCAGGAGGTTATGGATCTAAGCTAACGTTAGTTTAAGCCAAGTTTAAAAAACGAGGAGCTACAATTATTGTTTAAAAGGGAAAAACATTTCATTGAGTTGATCCACGATATATTTTATTGGTTTTGATTGTTTAATCTTTAGTATCTTCTCTTTCTTTTTATAATTATAAATTATGTAAATTTGTCTTGCGTCTGATTAACGAGTGTTAATAATACTTTATTGGCTCGAAGAAGACTTTTTAGTCATAATAATCCTAGTAAATACCTTTTAATGATTGACATAATAATTAAAATTATTTATACCTTTCTAAATTATTCAAAAGTTAAGTTTGAAATAAAATCAAACTAAATATTTTCACATAAAAATGAGCAAAAAATCTCCCTCGATTTTTTGGCTGCATTATTTTGAGCAACAGGTTAACGAGTGTCAAATATGTTGGCGTAGGTCGTAGACCGTCGAACTATGCGAATTGGCCAACAACAAGTTGACTGGCGGACAGGTGGACACACTTCCTGTGCAACCAGTTTGTCTTCTCATACTTTCCAGCCCACTGGCAACAAACTGCAGTTTTTTTTTCCGTTGTTTCTGTTTTTTTTTTTCTAATACAAACATAAGTATGTGCACACATAAATACTCCTAACTCAAATTTCAAAATGTAAACACTTTGGAGCAGAGCAACAACAGCAATAAATTGCTGCTGGCTTTGACGCCCACATGGATGGCATAGATAGATCTGTTATGTCTCTGCTAGTCTGTATGTATGTGTGTCGAACATATAAATAAGTACTCAAGTACATGCATACATACGTATATGTGCAAGTGTCTCTTTTTGAATGCACACACACACACACACATACAGGCATTTCATATGGAAATGCTAAAATTCAAATTGCGGCTTGGCGGTATTTATGATTTTGTCGTTATCTTGCCGTTTGGGTCTTGTTGTGCTGTTGTTGTTGTTGTTGGCTGGCTGGCGTGCCAGAGAAATGCGACGATAGGCTAAATATAAATGCAAAAGGAACACACAAAAACTCTTTGCCTTTGACAATTGTGAGCAAACTTTTTATTTCGTCTTTTTTTTTTGTTTTTTTTTTTTTGGATAATGGAGAGAGAGCGAACGCCAGAGAACGGACAGCGCAGACATTGTCGGCGATTGCTTGCGGCAGCTGCTAAGCGTGCGCTTTATATTTAATGTGGGCTTCCTTTTCTTTTTGTTTTAAGAGCCCATAATGCGCTAATTGCTTAAAGAGCTTTGCAGCAACAGCAAAAAAAACAACAACAGCAAGCAGAATGGCAGCTAGATAAACAGTTGGAAACGGTCGATTGTGTGTGAGACTTTTAACTTTCTAGGGAGCTGGTCTTATTTTTTTTTGTGGACTCGGAAGGGGGCGGGCAGCACGCACGCAAGCAAGCAAGCACACGCCCATTTACATACATACATACATATAAAATTGAGAACTTCTGAAGGTTGCCAAACTGTCAAAGAGTCAGACAGTCAGTTAATCAGTTACATTTTTAGCTCTTTTTTTTGCTTTTTCTACTACAGACAAACATACATATATATGGATATGTATGTAATTTTTTTTTGTATTTAGCGATTAGGTCATGCAACAGCAGTTAAAACAGCAACAACAAACAAAAGTTTACGCAAAGTGGCAGCAGCAACAACAAGAGCAACAGCAACCAGATAGAAAAGCATTTTCCGGCTGTGGAACCAATTTATGAATGGGAGTTTTAAAGTTGATTGAACAGCAGCGGGTTGCCAATGCCAATACGAAGCAGCTGGCCACACTGATTGCTCTGCCTCTGCCGCCGCAGCCGCCGCCGCCGCTGCTGCTGCTGCTGGTGCGTTGTTGTTTGCATTGGTTTTAAAACCAGTCAAACGGTAAGTAGGTGTCGGTCGCATATTAAGGCGCTCACCACTTGGCCGGTCAGTGGGAGCGGCGGCGTGGCGTGTGCGGTTACCTCAGCGCACCATTTTGGCAAAGAGAGTAGGTGGCTGAGCGTTGACGTAGACGTTAGCGTCGCTGCGCTAGTCCACAAAGCCGTTACGCTTATGGCCAGCGGCAGAGGCGCAGGCAGCGTTTGATGAGCGCATTGCAAAGGCGTTAAGGCAAATTAACGACGGCGGCGTTCAAGTCTTTGGGGAGTAACTCTGACGGCGACAGCGACGTCGGCGCCGCAGTCAGTGCAGGAATTTTAATGAGCGCGATATTTAGTTTGCGAGCGCACATTCATACATACATATTTATTAGTAGCACTTCACACATACCCACACACACACACACACACATTTATGATTGTGTACGTGTGTGGGAGCGCGCACGCACACTAAAAAAAGCAGGGCATGGTGGGGATTAGTGTGGGGTCAGGGCATAGCATATGTAATGGCTAAAAATATGTTTACCTGTCGTATTTCCTGTGTTTCGGCATCCATCTTGGAGATGTGAAGATGACGATGACACTGCACTTTACCGTTCACCGAGCCAACGACTTTGACTAAATTCTTTCGATGAAATTGTTGTTGCGGTTTGAGTTGCAACAGCGGGGGCAACGTCGGCGGCTGTCGGATGTCACTGGCTGTCCGACGCCCAGTCTCCGCTGCACTTGCAGTTCACTTTTCTTTTTTCACTGGCCAAGCGGTTTATTGTTGTTGTCGTCGTATTTTCCACACTTTCCTTATTATGTTGGGGGTCTCTTGTTCACTCTCTCTCTCTCTCTTTGACTCTTTGGCTTGGAATTTTCACTTCAGCCGTAGAGTAGCCTAAAAACACGCACACAAACATACATAAATATTTATTAGCACTTTTACAACTATTTTCGAATTTTTGCAAATTAATTGCCCGCACGCATTTGCCAACAATTCGCGAAGCACAGCACAGCAGCAGCAGCAGTAACAACAACAACAACTACGAACAGTAACAAAAAACACAGAAAGAGGAGAAAAACTAGCAAAGGAAAAATGTGAATCATTCACTGGGCGAACTTTGCAGTGGGCGGCAACAGGGGGATGGCTTTGCCGTGGAACTGTGCTTGGCACAATAACAGAATAACAGAAGCAGAGCAGCACAGAGCGGAGCAGCACAGTGCAGCAGCAGTTGCGCAGCGGCAGAGGCGCAGCGACAGAAGCGGCAATGAGTTTTATTGCCTGGCCACAGCATCAGCTGTTGCAATTTGGGGCCACTGTTGACACAGAAACGCACTTTTTGAGTAGCTCGCGTCAGTTTTCGGCTAATTAGTGCACAATTATTGGCGTGGCAGTTGCGCTTTTTTGCAATTTTCCACTTTTCCGCGATTGCAGGCAGTAATAAATGAAAACATTTTTCTTTTGCCTTGCTTGTTGTTGCTGTTGCGCTCGCCGTTGTTTCTCTCTCTTTTGTTCGCTATACACCGTTGAACTGGTAGACACTGTTATGCTCTTCGCTCTCATTGGCGACTAGGCGTATGATGACGACGGTGACTGCGGCAGCGACGCCAACGTTGACGTCAGTTTGCGAGCAGCAACGAAATGATGACCGAAAAATCTGACTATGGGTGCGTGGTACACGCATATTCTCCTTAAATTTCGCATTGCTTTACCGCCTGGATTCATACAAATGCATTTTACACGCTCCGCGCTCGATTCGCATTTAATTTTATACTTTCTATAAACTTCAAATGCACTAAAGATCGAATAACAACTTGCTTCTTCTCTTCCAAAATTTTCTCTGAATGTGAGTGTTGTACAGCGGCTAGAGATTGTGTTTAACAGCACTGAAATTTTCTTGTAGCCAATCGGCCATCCGCCACAGCCTATCAAATCGAAACTGTTATTAAATCGAATCATGTGAATCATAAATATGCGAACACACTCATAAAACAAATTTTTGCATATTTCTTAAGTAACCGCGAAACTTGTCTATATAAAAAGCAATAAAATTGGGCAATCAAAATTTCAATTATATCAAATTTAAAATTAATGGGTTAACAAATTTATCATACATTTTAAAGTAAATAAATTTATTTTAAATATAGTTTTTGTGTAAAAACATTATTTTATTAGCCATATCATGGACAGAAACCCGACTATAATTTCCATCGTTTAATAAACTTCGCGCCTTCTCAAACGCCTTTTCCGAAGACGCACTGGAGGCGGGCGTACCCAAAATCCTGCAACTGACTCGATATAAGAGTGGAAAATTATCCTTATTGGTGTGCCACCAATTCAAAACGTCGTACCCATCGCTTAAGGGCACCTGTAGATCTGAATATCTACGAATTTCCTTCAAGATTCTATCCTCAGATGTGTGCACGGCAACAAAATCTGAGAACAGGTCGTCATCCAACTCCTGCTTGATTCGAACTTCGGTATCTGTACTTTTGTTTTCAAGAGGACTGTATCTTTTCATCAGAATTTTGCACTCCTCTATTGTCTGATCCTTTTCAGCCTGTGTGCATTGCAGCAATTGATTAGTAGGTGGAAAAAGGAACATGGCCATTTTATGGGGTTTGCCAATATGATTTTGTACTAATGATTCCAAAGAATCAGTCAATCTCAGCTTCATTTGTGATTCTATTTTGGTTCTACACGGACTACCGCACAGTTTTCTCAGTCGGTGAATATGTGGGATAACCAGATGCAGCGTTGGCGACATCTCGTCCTCCAAGGTTCTGCAGCATTTCTCAAAGTGGCCGAGAATGTGCACAATCGAAGAAATGTCATTAATATTAATGTTTCCCATCGAGCCAAGGCCAGTTTCACCTCCGCACAAATTGAATATGTCCATCCAATTGGCTTCTATTGACCTCAGCCTGGAGTAAATGCTGTGACATCTGCTTGGAGAGTAGTCAATCATCTGGTTCTCCAAGCTCATGGACGCACCAGACTTTTGCAAATACTTGAGAAGTTCGTTGGCCTGGCCTAACATTTCCTTGAGCCCGTCTACTTCATCGAACGCTCTCTCGATGATGCTGTTGAGCAAATGACTAATACAGTGTATTTGTCCAGCGTTTATGATTGACTCGGCAGATGTTACGCAGATGGGATTGTCTTCCTCCAGATCACAATCAAAGTCGCTCAAAATTCTCTCAATTTGCGTTTTTAACTGAAAACCTGTAAGGATAACAAATCAATGTTAAACATTTCTTAAAATGTGGCATATAAAGTTTACCTGTGCAGGACACCTCATCCAGCCTGAGCAGCCGGCTCACCAGCGAGCTATCCTGGACGTAGTTTATGGTCACGCAGAGATGGGTACTCCCCATATTATCCGGCCAACTGCTGCACGCTATGCTATATCCATTGGCTCGGGCTGCGCACACATCCGAGCGCACTTTCTCCAGGGTATCATGGTAACAGGCGTCAATGTTGGAAGAAAGGGTTGCCACCGGAGGCATGAGCTCATCTACCTTAAGGTGGCTACCGTAGTTGGCACCGATTTCAATAAGCAGCGCGGCCAATTTCCTGAGACCGGAGTCCTCAGAGATGCTCAGGGGACGGCAGTTGACGACGGTCCACTCTGTCAGGGCATGAGCCAGTTTTTCCTTGGTTTCTTCATCGAAATTGGATGAGCTGTTTTGCTCGTCCAAGAAGTCTGTGGTATCTGCGCCATATTCGTGCTCTTCGGTGCTTTCACTTAGTTTGCAGGATCTCAGCTTAACTGTTTTTATTTCCTTAGATGATTCATTTGGATCCAAATCCTCAATAGCGTTTTTGTAGCACTTGTGCCTTACCAAATTTGACGTGCTGCCATTGAATTTAAAGACACTTGGGCACGTTCGGCAGATGACATTCTTAAGCTCAGTTCCATTTTGATCCACAACTCTGGAAAACACATTCCATACTCTGCTCCGACTTCGCTTGCTGACCACCTTAAATTCTCCACTTTGAATTCTGGCTCTTATGGAATCGTTGTCGTATTTCATTTTTCTATCCGATTCCTTCATGCAAAATACAAACAGTAGAAATGTTTGTAAAAGTATGAGATGGATTATGCGGATTCATGAGTCATTACCTTTTATCGAGTGGATTGGTTTGCGGCACGGCAATCAGCACAGTATTATTTTCAGAATTTCTAAATACGTCAAATGATTTATCAAATAAATCATCTGGGTGTATCTGTGGTTAGCCACTTACCGTAACTGAATACTGAATTAAAACAGTTAGTCAGAAACAATTGAGCCCAATTGCAATAGCTGTAATTGTATTTCAATAATAAAGATGTCTATCGGCCAACCGCCATAAGCAATCGGCGCTAAAGCGCCAGACTTTAGGCTCATGTAAACTACACGAAATCACCTAGAAAATATAGAACCGACTTTGAATAAATATAATCTGGTAACGGGTAATATCCAAAATCTGTTCCAAGCTGCTGCTGATATACTTTAATCCGCTGCAAGCTCCTCTCGTAGCCAATAAGATGATGCGCTTATTCATATTTAGAAGCATCAGCTGCTTGTTTGAGGTTTATCGGTTGCCTATCGACTGGCCACCACAAATTCGCGGTGGGAAGATGGTCAATATGAATCGTGTGAATCATACTATATTGAAAGATTTGAGGCCAATTGTTTTAGCATTATCTTGCCTTCAACGATTTTCCCAAGAATCATAAAATTAATCTGTAACCACTTTTTTATCATAGTAATTGTATTACAAATATTGTTTTAGCGAGGCCCCAATGAATCAAAGGAAACTAAATCATAGAAATAATGTTCTCATTGGTACCTTATAATTGAGCTATAGCTGAGCTTGGCTAACTGCGATGATGACATTTTATTTAAGCAGTCTAAGCTCATAGTTCCCTTAAATATAATATATTGCTAACTTATTATATTGTTTATTTATTTGCTATTTAATAAAATCATGTCTATTTACATACACACATCTGTTAAATAGACCTGTTATTGTTTTATAAGCAATGAACAATTAATTCTATTCTATGTCCCTTTTTGAATTCGAATTAACTTTAGTACTCATCAGTTTTTTATTTATAACTGTATACACTTGTTTTAAAATAATGGTTTGTGACGTCACAATGTTTGGTGCACTTCTATGCCAGTGTTGGAAAATTCTGCATAAATTGAACTGTCGTGCTTTGCAACACGGTTTTGTGCGTGACTAAAAATCGTGACATGCGTGTCGCAAAGTACATTTTACGTTTTGGTTTTTACATATTTTCTGTTAATAGCGCTTGAATAGGAGTAGCAACAATGCACGTCGAAAAGAAATCGGAATTGAGAAGTCTTCTGAAATCGGGTGACAAGCGTTGTAAATTGGTGGAACCTCGAAACGCTAAGAGCTGCGTTTGGCGATTCTTTAACCTGGTGTCTTGTGATGATCGAATAGAGCCGTATGCCTGTTGTAAAACCTGTGGCGATCTGTTGTCGTACAGCGGGAAAACAGGAACTGGCAGTCTATTGCGCCATAGATGCTTGCACACGACTAACGGTAAGTTTTGGATCTGATATTCACGCACGCCCCCTCACACTGCCACGCGTGTTCAGAGCGGGTAGCTCTGTTGTTGTCATCGCCACCGCTTGTCCTAGTGCTGTGATATGTGCTCTGCAATTTGCATTTTGGTTAGATAATTGTGTCAATGCAGTCGAATTGGTCAATTCGACACTGGTTACTAAAATTGATTCTTTCATTTTCGAGCACCATGGTGTCTGCTGAGGGTATTCGGGCTGCGAACAATTAGTAGTGTTAGAGGTCGTCGAATAATTGAGACCCAGAAAAGAATGCTGCTTTGTTAATTGGTTATAAAAATGGAAATGTGTCGTTCAGTGTTTTGTAATAACTTATAGGATTTAGTTATGTGCTGTTTAGATTTATTTATTTTCTTTGTTTTGCTTGATTGAAACGTGTCGTTTCGCAACACTGTTTCTCGGCCGCATTTTCCAACACCGGCGCCAACAACGCTAACATCGCTATTGCGTTTTTGTGGGAAAAAATTAGAATTGAGAAAGTTATTTTGTAAAAAAAACGTTCCAAAATGCCTAAAGGTCGCGTTAGCAGTGTTTGGCAGCATTACGATATCAACGAGGAGTGCGAAAACTTTGCAGTTTGTCGCTATTGCGGCAATAATATATCGCGTGGTGGCATGGCCAGCAACCTGAAGGGAAACAACACCACCAATCTGTGGACACACTTGAGGCACAAGCACGCCGATGAGGTGCTGGTCAATCCCATACAACAACGCCCCATTAGCCGACCTGCAGTTATAACTTTAAAGAAAGGTATGCCAAATGCAGTGCTTATCACAACATTTATTGACCTATTGACGCACCTATCGATCCCGCGCGACTGTCCCCAATTGGAAACTATCGCAAAACGATGACGCCCAGCCCTGCTTTACAGCTGGGAGCCGGCAATTTATTGACATATGATTTATATATATCGTAATGCGCATCTGTAATTGTGTTTACACTTCATCCTTCCAGAAAAAACTTCGCGCATCGCCAAGGCTAAAGTTGTGCGGGAGCCGCTTCGGGTTGCGAAACCAAAAGTCGATGTGCATGCATCCATAGCTGGTGCGCTGCCCCAGAAGTGGGAGGAGTACGAGCAAAACGACGAGGTCAGCGAGGACATCAAGGACATTATATACAGTGAGGATCCGCTCTGCTACAGTCCCATACAAGTGGTCGAGGATGAGATGCTAGATGCTGGCGAAAAAGTCACCGTGGTGAGCAGCAGCAGGGCAACTACCAATCCGGTTGTTGCTACCGTGGTCTCAGCTCCCACAAGCGCTGCAAAAACATTGAAAAACAACTTGGAAACATCCATTGAACGGCTGACCACGGTCAGCGAGCAGCTAAGCTACGTCATTCAGCAGCAACAGGAGGAGCAGCAGCTCAAGGATGATGACTATTATTTTGCGTTAAGCCTGGTACCCATTATGCGACAGCTGTCGGTGAGCCGTAAGCTTTTTGTCCGCTCGAAAATCCATGAAATTTTGTACAAAGAGAGTGAGGAGACTAGGACTAAAACTGAATAATAGAACAAGCTAAAAACTACGGATATACATAAATCATTTTAAACTTACCCAAGCTGAAGAAGAAGAAGAATCAATACAAAAAGAGAAAAAAAAAAAAACAAACACAAAAATGTAACATTTATCTTATCAACAACTATTCATATAGGCTAAAATGTTTATATGTACGTTTGTTAACGTACCGTTTGCAATTCTTAGTTGGAACATATAATTAATAAGCACATATGTTGAGACGAATTCGTATTGATAATTTAGCATGTATGTATGTATTCAAATATTTAATGCAAAACTCTTACAAAACGCTAATAAATTTACCTAAGACCTCCAAAGTAGATTCCTACTCATAACTTTTATGGTATAAATTTACTTAAGCTCTAATAACTTGCATATTTGTTTTTAGTGTGCAACATTTCGAAATAAGAATAGATTGACAGTTGCATGTTGTGCCAGTAGGTTTTAGTTTAGGTACTACACTTAGCATATTCGATGTATTCCTTGTTTAAATATGTAAATTTGGATACGGATACCTTAGAGGTATTTAGTCAGCAGCTGCAATATGTTATGATATGAGTAAGAGTACTCTAGTACAAAATCAGAAATATATCGTTTCTAGCTGTTATAGTCTTGGATATCATAGAAGTGACATGGGAACAGAGCTGTATCGATTCTTCTTTTTATCAGTGTCTATTTATAAAACTGTTTGTCCTTGACTGACTGATTTCATAGATCTTTTAGAAAATTGTCTGTATTTTTGGAATATCTATCTTTGATGGAAACGATCGGTCGAAAATTAAGATCTGTGTTCAAAAACTGTTCAATTTAGCTCGACATTTATTCGGTTCACTTTTCTTCTCACATACATGCAAAATCCTACCTACATCGGAAAACTATATCATAAATGTTCCTTTCCATCGAAATATAAGATCTGTGTTGAAAACGTTTTTATAAAGAAATCTTGACGTAATCCGACATATACCAATCTTATCGAGACCGCAATAGAATATTATATATCTCTATAAAGTAGAAAACCAATATTTATTAACCGGTAGAAACCAATATTTATAACTGTACGAAATCTTCGGCGTGTTTAATTACCGGCTTCACAATTCTGCAAAACCGTAAGCATATGTCTACAAAGATATTTAATATATGTACTTTTGTATCACAATTCTATAGATCTATGCAATTATCAGATTAGATGATGCTCTAACTGATTCAGGCATTCATTCCGGGAAATGAGTACAAGTCCGGACGGAGCCGGGACAGGGAAGTATATTGAATGAAATAAGTTTTGGTTTCGTTAGTTTATTTATGTTTTAAATAAATTTTATTTAAATAACTTGTTGAGATTTACAAAACAGAGAGCATTACTAGAAGTATAATTTACAAATCGATTTCTGGAGCTAATTTGTGTGGCTTACGCAATGCTTACAACTAGAAATATGATTTGTATCAATAATGCATTATTATTATTATTTTTTTTTAAATTTATTTTTCTTGCTTCTATTTAGCTGTCAATAGATTTACGTGTCTCTAGAAATACGCATATATGATACAATATCAATACAATAAACCCTACAGATCGAGTAATAAACAATAATCTTATTAAGTATATGCACCCCCAATATCATCTATATTTTATTATATGTATTTGTTTATTAATCTTAATCTCTAGTCAACAAATGTTCGGTAGTTGATTAATCTTCGATTTTGAGTAGCGGATGTGTTAATTCTTATGAAGGGACTCTAGACTTACTAGCTGTGTGTTCTGATGGGATCGATTAAGTGCATCATATGCCAAAACTTTGATAAGTATTCGTTAGTTAATTTATTTTTATTTTTCGGGTATAATTAGCTATTCGTTAGCAGCCCAACCATATTTGATTTATTTATAATTTATTACATTGTAGGTATATATCATTTTGATTATGGTTCGTCTACTGTGCCAGTTCGACATAGTTTCTAAGTGAGTTTATCGAAAATTGTTCGGAAAATGATATGAGAGATATGAGCTGGAAATATAATTTGATTAATCGATCTTCAAAACAAATATTGTATATATATATATATTAATTTGTATATCTTGTTTTTGGTATTTAATTTTCGTATACAAGCATTTAGATATATCCAAAATTGATTTAACTTTATTTTCGCATGACTTTCAGATCATCAACGTATTTATCATAGGTGTGTATGTAAATTGGTATATTTTTTTCTATTCACAGTTCCGATAACTACATCCAATAAATATTTGATATATATATATATGTACATATATCGATTAATCAAGCAAATCTTAAGTGTGCAACTAACCGAACCGGCCAGGACTTTGACAAGAACTTATCCGTACAGAACTGGTCGGTTCCGTTTATTGACACCGGACTATCTTAGATCTTAGATTATAGAGCGGGCCGCAGTCCACGTATGATATGAGTTGCTGTTTTATTCATATGTATTCAGTTATTTGATATGGACCTAAAACATTTTGTATTTTTTTTTTTCGTAATTTACAAGGACATTTATAAAAAGTAATCAATCAAAAATAAACAACTTGTTTTCATTTTTGCATATTTATACAATAAATATTTTAGTGTATTTTGAAATATTGTTGAATTTGGAAACATTTTCATCGCTTATTGCACTGTCGAGCGTCTTTCTGTTCATTTCTTTTTGGAGCGAATCTCGGAGCCTGGGAAAATAGCTTGCCTTAATAATAATATTATTTGGTTGATGTCACCAGCTGACTGGTGCTATAGCCCTGTGTGTTGCAGGTGGGCAGGGCGAATGGGTTGAAACTCAAGCTGCTGACTCCTGCAAGTAAAAAGAAAAACGATATATTTTTAAAAATTAATTTAATTTGCATTAAAATCTCTTTTTCTCACGCTTCACAGCGTCATAAAACTAAAGGATTTCGCATGACAACTAACTTAAAATTAATTTTAAAATCAACTTAAAGCATCTGATATATTTCCATTATATTATTTTATTTATTTATATAAGATATTGTTTTAAAAAATTTGTCTAGTCGCCCTAACAAAAGTTTTCTTTGCTATCCGAAAATATCTTAAGAAAATAACATAAGCTAATAATTCAAATCAAATTGCCCGCCTAATGGAATGCTAAGCTAATCGAACATTTACTTGATTATCTATGTTCCGAATTTCGAACTCGATGCGATATCGCAATTTTTGTTGTAGCATACTTTAAAGGGTTATCCGAATTGAAATGTCGGCTTAACAGTAATATTAACCAGGGCTGCCAGCCCCAAAATACTCGTTGGCGGTTCAGAGTATTTGGTTTGTGAAGCTGGTCTTCTACATCCTTGAGCACATTTGGTTGGTTCAAAACTTGGCTATTTTATACTTAAAATTGTAATGAATAAAATGTAACTTTGAGTTACAGATGCAAAAAAATAATTAGATAATATTCGTAATATTCGAAATACTCGAAAGGAAATTGTGCAACGCAAAATTATAAATACCGTTAATATTCGAAATATTCGAAAAGAAGCTGTGCAACGCATATGAGAAAAATGTTGAAAAAATTATAAATACCGTTAAACAAGTGTTGGTTGTGTGTTGATGTTGTTATTGTTGATGTTGTTGCTGTTGTGGCAGTTGTTGTTGTTGTGGTGGATGTGTTTTATGAGAGACACAACGGCGGAATCCCAATCACCAGCTACACCCACTCATCAGAGTCGTCGCCGTCGCCGTCGCTGGAGTTGGATGCAGCGTTATCAGCGGAGGTGCCCATTGTCAACGCGAGGCGCCAGTCCATGATTGTTTTTGGGGGCGTCTCTGCTTGGCTGCCGATAAGGTTGTGCTCGAATGCGTGTGTGTGTGTGTGTGTGTGTGTGTGTGTGCGTGTGTGAGGGCTTCCAAGCTCGGTGCTGTTGTTGCCGTTGCCGTTGCTCTGCTTCGTCCTCGTTGCCTGCGCTTAAACGGCCGCCGCGGTCGCTGCTGAGACGGCGGGATTGTGCCAGGGCTGGTGCGGATGGGGATAATGATGCGGGTGGGCGGCGGCGACATGGTGATGCTGCACGAGGGCCGAATGCCAAGGCGTCGACACGGACACTGTTGGGGATTAATGTCGAAAAGGCACTTGCTGAGCAATTTTTCTTTCACTTTGTGGTGGGAAGTCGGTTTTCGAGTAGGTGTTTGTACGGGTATGGTAAAACAGAGCTTAAATAAAACTAAACTAAGCGCGAAAAAAAATATTGGAAATAACCATCATCAATCTAACAATTTTCTTATAGAGTTATATATGTATAGAAGACAACAAATGAGTTTGGAACTGATAACGGAATTTGAATGGGACCCTAACATATTTCGTAAAAGTATCTTCTGCCATGTAGATTATAATACCTAGGATTAGGATTCTAATATTCCCTCCAATTATCAAGAAATTTTTTAATTTTTATTGTTTGTCTAAAAATACTGGGCAATAATGACAAATATAAAAGTGAACTGCTGGTTTGGTACTTTTCGTTGCTTGACGCTTAAAATTCCCAACCAGTTAAAGCTTCGATTAACTTAAGCAAGACAGGAACGGCAAGTTCTGCTGCCAATCAGCGTAGCCTAGAAATCATCTCATCTCCTTCTCATCTTATGAAGTGTACAAAAAATGGTAAAAGATTCGCATCACGAAAACTGAACAAGCTGGGAGTCCGATTCTTATGCTATTTTAAATATGCAGGGCAGGGCTTACTGCTGGCAGGACTCAAGTCTGGGTTGGAGCACTTACTTGACGTGGAGTTAAACACGCTGCCTGGCGACGATGACAGCGTACCCATATTCGGTGCGGGCGCATATCCATTCGCAGTCGCTGCGACGGCGGCGGTGGCTGCCGTGGCGCCATAGGAGCCACCCGAGCTGTGGGGCGTGGAGGCGCTGCTGCAGTAGCCGCCGCGGGGACTGACGCTGCTCGACTGGGCGCGCTGGTAGTCGTCCTCGGTCCACTGGCCGGTGCCATCCTGGACGCTGACCGCCAGCTGACCTGCGTACGAGTTGAAGCTCGTGGAACCGCCGGGCGATCTGCTGCAGCAAGAGAAGCGTTAGAGACATCTGCCAAAGATCGGTTGGGGCTGTCGCTTACCTGGGCATGGAGTAGAGCGCCTCGACAAGATCTGCTGCGCGCTTGAGGATGATTTCCTTTTGTAGCTTCTCCGGATCGCCGGGATGCCTGGGTATGAGTTTCTGCAGCCGCTGGAAGCCATAGTCGATTGTAGGTTCGTTGAGTGCTGCTTGAACGACATAATCAAACGGGCGGAAAGCTTAGACATGCTAACAGGCAGGCATGGAGAACAAGATCTACTTACAGACATAGACAAAGCGTCCGGGCGAGCCCTTGCAGAACTGCTTGCTCTTGTAGGAGAGCGTCACCTCGACAACGCCGGGTATGTGTCGCGGAGGGGTCTGCACCCGTATCGCGTGCGATGTGATCAGCTCGCTCCACACCAGCATTGTGCCAAAGACCACCTGCAATCCGTCAAAGAAGTTGTCGCCCACAATGATGACTGTGGCGCCGCCTGTGGTCCAGCCCTCGCTGGGCGATATCGCCTTGATGCAGGGCGTGGCCACGGGCAGCGGCGGGTAGAGGCCTGCAAATGGTGCGGAAATAAACGGGATTAGTTTGGCTGAAGACGTGAGGAAGAGCAGGAGAAAAAAAATCAAGAAACGGGTTCGAGTTGCCAATTGCTACAGAATCGAAATGAAAAAGAAAACGAAAGCTCCATAAGGGGAGGAAAGAGCTAACAACTAACTAACTGATCGATTAATTGGAATTTAGTTACAGACCATCGTAGGTACTGTCGGGCGCTAGGGGGTGACCGGATATGGACAGGGATGTGTTGCCTGTACCTTCCGTTGTGTCCAGTCGCTTGGCGCGGCGTCCGTGCTTCGAGTTGTTGTGCACGAACATGTTGTCCGAGATGGCCAGCAGTGGCCCATCCACGGCCACCTGGGTGGAGATGACGACCTGGTAAGAGTAGGGAAATTGAGGAAAACGTTTTATTAGAAACCGATTTAAATAATTCTTAATCTAAATCATCGATTTCCAGATCAGCTGAGTCATTGTTCCTCTTCGAAATCACGCCTGGTCTTCTTCTTAAGCTTATAGATATATAGAATTTACAATTAAATTGAGACGTACCTGAA